>NC_092742.1:95619137-96219137 GCF_047496795.1 Chiloscyllium punctatum | reverse complement strand
TACTCCCACAGTCTGGAGATTGCTACAAACTGTATTCTCTCAGTCTGGAGATTGCTACACACTGTATTCTCTCAGCCTGGAGATTGCTACAAACTGTACCCTCAGCCTGGAGATTGATACAAACTGCACTCACAGCCTGGAGATTGCTACAAACTGTACTCTCTCAGTCTGGAGATTGCTACGAACTGTACTCCCACAGCCTGGAGATTGCTACAAACTGTACTCCCACAGTCTGGAGATTGCTACAAACTGCACTCTCAGCCTGGAGATTGCTACAAACTGTACTCTCTCAGTCTGGAGATTGCTTCAAACTGTACTCCCACAGCCTGGACATTGCTACAAACTGTAATCCCACAGCCTGGAGATTGCTACAAACTGTAATCCCACAGCCTGGAGATTGCTACAAACTGTAATCCCACAGCCTGGAGATTGCTACAAACTGTACTCTCTCAGTCTGGAGATTGCTACAAACTGTACTCTCTCAGTCTGGAGATTGCTACAAACTGTATTCCCACAGTCTGGAGATTGCTACAAACTGTATTCTCTCAGTCTGGAGATTGCTACAAACTGTATTCTCTCAGCCTGGAGATTGCTACAAACTGTACTCCCACAGCCTGGAGATTGCTACAAACTGCACTCCCACAGCCTGGAGATTGCTACAAACTGCACTCTCAGCCTGGAGATTGCTACAAACTGTACTTTCACAGCCTGGAGATTGCTACAAACTGTATTCTCTCAGCCTGGAGATTGCAACAAACTGTACCCTCAGCCTGGAGATTGCTACAAACTGCACTCTCAGCCTGGAGATTGCTACGAACTGTACTCTCTCAGCCTGGAGATTGCTACAAACTGCACTCCCACAGCCTGGAGATTGCTACAAACTGTACTCTCACAGTCTGGAGATTGCTACGAACTGCACTCTCAGCCTGGAGATTGCTACGAACTATACTCTCACAGCCTGGAGATTGCTACAAACTATACTCCCACAGCCTGGAGATTGTTACAAACTATAATCCCACAGCCTGGAGATTGTTACAAACTGTACTCTCTCAGTCTGGCGATTGCTACGAACTGCACTCTCAGCCTGGAGATTGCTACAAACTATACTCTCACAGCCTGGAGATTGCTACAAACTATACTCCCTCAGCCTGGAGATTGCTACAAACTGTACTCCCACAGCCTGGAGATTGCTACAAACTGCACTCTCACAGCCTGGAGATTGCTACAAACTATACTCTCACACCCTGGAGATTGCAACAAACTGTACTCTCACAGCCTGGAGATTGCTACAAACTGTACTCTCTCAGTCTGGAGATTGCTACAAACTGTACTCCCACAGACTGGACATTGCTACAAACTGTAATCCCACAGCCTGGAGATTGCTACAAACTGTAATCCCACAGCCTGGAGATTGCTACAAACTGTACTCTCACAGCCTGGAGATTGCTACAAACTATACTCTCACACCCTGGAGATTGCAACAAACTGTACTCTCACAGCCTGGAGATTGCTACAAACTGTACTCTCTCAGTCTGGAGATTGCTACAAACTGTACTCCCACAGTCTGGAGATTGCTACAAACTGTATTCTCTCAGCCTGGAGATTGCTACAAACTGTACCCTCAGCCTGGAGATTGCTACAAACTGCACTCACAGCCTGGAGATTGCTACAAACTGTACTCTCTCAGTCTGGAGATTGCTACGAACTGTACTCCCACAGCCTGGAGATTGCTACAAACTGTACTCTCTCAGTCTGGAGATTGCTACAAACTGTTCTCCCAAAGCATGGAGATTGCTACGAACTGTACTCCCACAGCCTGGAGATTGCTACAAACTGCACTCCCACAGCCTGGAGATTGCTACAAACTGTACTCTCACAGTCTGGAGATTGCTACGAACTGCACTCTCAGCCTGGAGATTGCTACGAACTATACTCTCACAGCCTGGAGATTGCAACAAACTATACTCCCACAGCCTGGAGATTGTTACAAACTATAATCCCACAGCCTGGAGATTGCTACGAACTGCACTCTTAGCCTGGAGATTGCTACAAACTATACTCTCACAGCCTGGAGATTGCTACAAACTATACTCCCTCAGCCTGGAGATTGCTACAAACTGTACTCCCACAGCCTGGAGATTGCTACAAACTGTACTCACAGCCTGGAGATTGCTACAAACTGTACTCTCTCAGTCTGGAGATTGCTACGAACTGTACTCCCACAGCCTGGAGATTGCTACGAACTGTACTCTCTCAGTCTGGAGATTGCTACGAACTGTACTCCCACAGCCTGGAGATTGCTACGAACTGTACTCTCTCAGTCTGGAGATTGCTACAAACTGTACTCTCTCAGTGTGGAGATTGCTACAAACTGTATTCTCTCAGCCTGGAGATTGCTACAAACTGTACCCTCAGCCTGGAGATTGCTACAAACTGCACTCTCAGCCTGGAGATTGCTACAAACTGTACTCTCACAGCCTGGAGATTGCTACAAACTGTACTCTCTCAGTCTGGAGATTGCTACAAACTGTACTCTCTCAGCCTGGAGATTGCTACAAACTGTACCCTCAGCCTGGAGATTGCTACAAACTGCACTCACAGCCTGGAGATTGCTACAAACTGTACTCTCTCAGTCTGGAGATTGCTACGAATTGTTCTCCCACTGCCTGGAGATTGCCACGAACTGTACTCCCACAGCCTGGAGATTGCTACAAACTGTAATCCCACAGCCTGGAGATTGCTACAAACTGTACTCACTCAGTCTGGAGATTGCTACAAACTGTACTCTCTCAGTCTGGAGATTGCTACAAACTGTACTCCCACAGTCTGGAGATTGCTACAAACTGTACTCTCTCAGTCTGGAGATTGCTACAAACTGTTCTCCCACAGCCTGGAGATTGCTACGAACTGTACTCCCACAGCCTGGAGATTGCTACAAACTGCACTCTCAGCCTGGAGATTGCTACA
Source organism: Chiloscyllium punctatum (assembly GCF_047496795.1). Lineage (NCBI taxonomy): Eukaryota > Metazoa > Chordata > Chondrichthyes > Orectolobiformes > Hemiscylliidae > Chiloscyllium > Chiloscyllium punctatum. The sequence goes on along the minus strand of NC_092742.1, from coordinate 96,216,170 downwards.
AACTGTACTTTCACAGCCTGGAGATTGCTACAAACTGTATTCTCTCAGCCTGGAGATTGCTACAAAGTGTACCCTCAGCCTGGAGATTGCTACAAACTGCACTCACAGCCTGGAGATTGCTACAAACTGTACTCTCTCAGTCTGGAGATTGCTACGAACTGTACTCCCACAGCCTGGAGATTGCTACAAACTGTACTCTCTCAGTCTGGAGATTGCTACAAACTGTTCTCCCACAGCATGGAGATTGCTACGAACTGTACTCCCACAGCCTGGAGATTGCTACAAACTGCACTCCCACAGCCTGGAGATTGCTACAAACTGTACTCTCACAGTCTGGAGATTGCTACGAACTGCACTCTCAGCCTGGACTATACTCTCACAACGAACTATACTCTCACAGCCTGGAGATTGCAACAAACTATACTCCCACAGCCTGGAGATTGTTACAAACTATAATCCCACAGCCTGGAGATTGTTACAAACTGTACTCTCAGCCTGGAGATTGCTACAAACTGTACTCTCTCAGTCTGGAGATTGCTACGAACTGTACTCCCACAGCCTGGAGATTGCTACGAACTGTACTCTCTCAGTCTGGAGATTGCTACAAACTGTACTCCCACAGCCTGGAGATTGCTACGAACTGTACTCTCTCAGTCTGGAGATTGCTACAAACTGTACTCTCTCAGTGTGGAGATTGCTACAAACTGTATTCTCTCAGCCTGGAGATTGCTACAAACTGTACCCTCAGCCTGGAGATTGCTACAAACTGCACTCTCAGCCTGGAGATTGCTACAAACTGTACTCTCACAGCCTGGAGATTGCTACAAACTGTACTCTCTCAGTCTGGAGATTGCTACAAACTGTACTCTCTCAGCCTGGAGATTGCTACAAACTGTACCCTCAGCCTGGAGATTGCTACAAACTGCACTCACAGCCTGGAGATTGCTACAAACTGTACTCTCTCAGTCTGGAGATTGCTACGAATTGTTCTCCCACAGCCTGGAGATTGCCACGAACTGTACTCCCACAGCCTGGAGATTGCTACAAACTGTACTCCCACAGCCTGGAGATTGCTACAAACTGCACTCTCAGCCTGGAGATTGCTACAAACTGTACTTTCACAGCCTGGAGATTGCTACAAACTGTATTCTCTCAGCCTGGAGATTGCTACAAACTGTAATCCCACAGCCTGGAGATTGCTACAAACTGTACTCTCTCAGTCTGGAGATTGCTACAAACTGTACTCCCACAGTCTGGAGATTGCTACAAACTGTACTCTCACAGCCTGGAGATTGCTACAAACTGTACTCTCTCAGCCTGGAGATTGCTACAAACTGTAGTCTCACAGCCTGGAGATTGCTACAAACTGCACTCCCACAGACTGGAGATTGCTACAAACTGTACTCCCTCAGCCTGGAGATTGCTACAAACTGTAATCCCACAGCCTGGACATTGCTACAAATTGAACTCCTCATTCTGGAGATTGCTACAAACTGTACTCCCACAGCCTGGAGATTGCTACAAACTGCACTCTCAGCCTGGAGATTGCTACAAACTGCACTCTCAGCCTGGAGATTGCTACAAACTGTAATCCCACAGCCTGGAGATTGCTGCAAACTGTACTCTCTCAGTCTGGAGATTGCAACAAACTGTACTCTCTCAGTCTGGAGATTGCTACAAACTGTACTCCCACAGTCTGGAGATTGCTACAAACTGTATTCTCTCAGTCTGGAGATTGCTACACACTGTATTCTCTCAGCCTGGAGATTGCTACAAACTGTACCCTCAGCCTGGAGATTGATACAAACTGCACTCACAGCCTGGAGATTGCTACAAACTGTACTCTCTCAGTCTGGAGATTGCTACGAACTGTACTCCCACAGCCTGGAGATTGCTACAAACTGTACTCCCACAGTCTGGAGATTGCTACAAACTGCACTCTCAGCCTGGAGATTGCTACAAACTGTACTCTCTCAGTCTGGAGATTGCTTCAAACTGTACTCCCACAGCCTGGACATTGCTACAAACTGTAATCCCACAGCCTGGAGATTGCTACAAACTGTAATCCCACAGCCTGGAGATTGCTACAAACTGTAATCCCACAGCCTGGAGATTGCTACAAACTGTACTCTCTCAGTCTGGAGATTGCTACAAACTGTACTCTCTCAGTCTGGAGATTGCTACAAACTGTATTCCCACAGTCTGGAGATTGCTACAAACTGTATTCTCTCAGTCTGGAGATTGCTACAAACTGTATTCTCTCAGCCTGGAGATTGCTACAAACTGTACTCCCACAGCCTGGAGATTGCTACAAACTGCACTCCCACAGCCTGGAGATTGCTACAAACTGCACTCTCAGCCTGGAGATTGCTACAAACTGTACTTTCACAGCCTGGAGATTGCTACAAACTGTATTCTCTCAGCCTGGAGATTGCAACAAACTGTACCCTCAGCCTGGAGATTGCTACAAACTGCACTCTCAGCCTGGAGATTGCTACGAACTGTACTCTCTCAGCCTGGAGATTGCTACAAACTGCACTCCCACAGCCTGGAGATTGCTACAAACTGTACTCTCACAGTCTGGAGATTGCTACGAACTGCACTCTCAGCCTGGAGATTGCTACGAACTATACTCTCACAGCCTGGAGATTGCTACAAACTATACTCCCACAGCCTGGAGATTGTTACAAACTATAATCCCACAGCCTGGAGATTGTTACAAACTGTACTCTCTCAGTCTGGCGATTGCTACGAACTGCACTCTCAGCCTGGAGATTGCTACAAACTATACTCTCACAGCCTGGAGATTGCTACAAACTATACTCCCTCAGCCTGGAGATTGCTACAAACTGTACTCCCACAGCCTGGAGATTGCTACAAATTGCACTCTCACAGCCTGGAGATTGCTACAAACTATACTCTCACACCCTGGAGATTGCAACAAACTGTACTCTCACAGCCTGGAGATTGCTACAAACTGTACTCTCTCAGTCTGGAGATTGCTACAAACTGTACTCCCACAGACTGGACATTGCTACAAACTGTAATCCCACAGCCTGGAGATTGCTACAAACTGTAATCCCACAGCCTGGAGATTGCTACAAACTGTACTCTCACAGCCTGGAGATTGCTACAAACTATACTCTCACACCCTGGAGATTGCAACAAACTGTACTCTCACAGCCTGGAGATTGCTACAAACTGTACTCTCTCAGCCTGGAGATTGCTACAAACTGTACTCCCACAGTCTGGAGATTGCTACAAACTGTATTCTCTCAGCCTGGAGATTGCTACAAACTGCACTCTCAGCCTGGAGATTGCTACAAACTGCACTCTCAGCCTGGAGATTGCTACAAACTGTAATCCCACAGCCTGGAGATTGCTGCAAACTGTACTCTCTCAGTCTGGAGATTGCAACAAACTGTACTCTCTCAGTCTGGAGATTGCTACAAACTGTACTCCCACAGTCTGGAGATTGCTACAAACTGTATTCTCTCAGTCTGGAGATTGCTACACACTGTATTCTCTCAGCCTGGAGATTGCTACAAACTGTACCCTCAGCCTGGAGATTGATACAAACTGCACTCACAGCCTGGAGATTGCTACAAACTGTACTCTCTCAGTCTGGAGATTGCTACGAACTGTACTCCCACAGCCTGGAGATTGCTACAAACTGTACTCCCACAGTCTGGAGATTGCTACAAACTGCACTCTCAGCCTGGAGATTGCTACAAACTGTACTCTCTCAGTCTGGAGATTGCTTCAAACTGTACTCCCACAGCCTGGACATTGCTACAAACTGTAATCCCACAGCCTGGAGATTGCTACAAACTGTAATCCCACAGCCTGGAGATTGCTACAAACTGTAATCCCACAGCCTGGAGATTGCTACAAACTGTACTCTCTCAGTCTGGAGATTGCTACAAACTGTACTCTCTCAGTCTGGAGATTGCTACAAACTGTATTCCCACAGTCTGGAGATTGCTACAAACTGTATTCTCTCAGTCTGGAGATTGCTACAAACTGTATTCTCTCAGCCTGGAGATTGCTACAAACTGTACTCCCACAGCCTGGAGATTGCTACAAACTGCACTCCCACAGCCTGGAGATTGCTACAAACTGCACTCTCAGCCTGGAGATTGCTACAAACTGTACTTTCACAGCCTGGAGATTGCTACAAACTGTATTCTCTCAGCCTGGAGATTGCAACAAACTGTACCCTCAGCCTGGAGATTGCTACAAACTGCACTCTCAGCCTGGAGATTGCTACGAACTGTACTCTCTCAGCCTGGAGATTGCTACAAACTGCACTCCCACAGCCTGGAGATTGCTACAAACTGTACTCTCACAGTCTGGAGATTGCTACGAACTGCACTCTCAGCCTGGAGATTGCTACGAACTATACTCTCACAGCCTGGAGATTGCTACAAACTATACTCCCACAGCCTGGAGATTGTTACAAACTATAATCCCACAGCCTGGAGATTGTTACAAACTGTACTCTCTCAGTCTGGCGATTGCTACGAACTGCACTCTCAGCCTGGAGATTGCTACAAACTATACTCTCACAGCCTGGAGATTGCTACAAACTATACTCCCTCAGCCTGGAGATTGCTACAAACTGTACTCCCACAGCCTGGAGATTGCTACAAATTGCACTCTCACAGCCTGGAGATTGCTACAAACTATACTCTCACACCCTGGAGATTGCAACAAACTGTACTCTCACAGCCTGGAGATTGCTACAAACTGTACTCTCTCAGTCTGGAGATTGCTACAAACTGTACTCCCACAGACTGGACATTGCTACAAACTGTAATCCCACAGCCTGGAGATTGCTACAAACTGTAATCCCACAGCCTGGAGATTGCTACAAACTGTACTCTCACAGCCTGGAGATTGCTACAAACTATACTCTCACACCCTGGAGATTGCAACAAACTGTACTCTCACAGCCTGGAGATTGCTACAAACTGTACTCTCTCAGCCTGGAGATTGCTACAAACTGTACTCCCACAGTCTGGAGATTGCTACAAACTGTATTCTCTCAGCCTGGAGATTGCTACAAACTGTACCCTCAGCCTGGAGATTGCTACAAACTGCACTCACAGCCTGGAGATTGCTACAAACTGTACTCTCTCAGTCTGGAGATTGCTACGAACTGTACTCCCACAGCCTGGAGATTGCTACAAACTGTACTCTCTCAGTCTGGAGATTGCTACAAACTGTTCTCCCACAGCATGGAGATTGCTACGAACTGTACTCCCACAGCCTGGAGATTGCTACAAACTGCACTCCCACAGCCTGGAGATTGCTACAAACTGTACTCTTACAGTCTGGAGATTGCTACGAACTGCACTCTCAGCCTGGAGATTGCTACGAACTATACTCTCACAGCCTGGAGATTGCAACAAACTATACTCCCACAGCCTGGAGATTGTTACAAACTATAATCCCACAGCCTGGAGATTGTTACAAACTGTACTCTCTCAGTGTGGAGATTGCTACGAACTGCACTCTTAGCCTGGAGATTGCTACAAACTATACTCTCACAGCCTGGAGATTGCTACAAACTATACTCCCTCAGCCTGGAGATTGCTACAAACTGTACTCCCACAGCCTGGAGATTGCTACAAACTGTACTCACAGCCTGGAGATTGCTACAAACTGTACTCTCTCAGTCTGGAGATTGCTACGAACTGTACTCCCACAGCCTGGAGATTGCTACGAACTGTACTCTCTCAGTCTGGAGATTGCTACGAACTGTACTCCCACAGCCTGGAGATTGCTACGAACTGTACTCTCTCAGTCTGGAGATTGCTACAAACTGTACTCTCTCAGTGTGGAGATTGCTACAAACTGTATTCTCTCAGCCTGGAGATTGCTACAAACTGTACCCTCAGCCTGGAGATTGCTACAAACTGCACTCTCAGCCTGGAGATTGCTACAAACTGTACTCTCACAGCCTGGAGATTGCTACAAACTGTACTCTCTCAGTCTGGAGATTGCTACAAACTGTACTCTCTCAGCCTGGAGATTGCTACAAACTGTACCCTCAGCCTGGAGATTGCTACAAACTGCACTCACAGCCTGGAGATTGCTACAAACTGTACTCTCTCAGTCTGGAGATTGCTACGAATTGTTCTCCCACTGCCTGGAGATTGCCACGAACTGTACTCCCACAGCCTGGAGATTGCTACAAACTGTACTCCCACAGCCTGGAGATTGCTACAAACTGCACTCTCAGCCTGGAGATTGCTACAAACTGTACTTTCACAGCCTGGAGATTGCTACAAACTGTATTCTCTCAGCCTGGAGATTGCTACAAACTGTAATCCCACAGCCTGGAGATTGCTACAAACTGTACTCTCTCAGTCTGGAGATTGCTACAAACTGTACTCTCTCAGTCTGGAGATTGCTACAAACTGTACTCCCACAGTCTGGAGATTGCTACAAACTGTACTCTCTCAGTCTGGAGATTGCTACAAACTGTTCTCCCACAGCCTGGAGATTGCTACGAACTGTACTCCCACAGCCTGGAGATTGCTACAAACTGCACTCTCAGCCTGGAGATTGCTACAAACTGTACTTTCACAGCCTGGAGATTGCTACAAACTGTATTCTCTCAGCCTGGAGATTGCTACAAAGTGTACCCTCAGCCTGGAGATTGCTACAAACTGCACTCACAGCCTGGAGATTGCTACAAACTGTACTCTCTCAGTCTGGAGATTGCTACGAACTGTACTCCCACAGCCTGGAGATTGCTACAAACTGTACTCTCTCAGTCTGGAGATTGCTACAAACTGTTCTCCCACAGCATGGAGATTGCTACGAACTGTATTCTCTCAGCCTGGAGATTGCTACAAACTGTAATCCCACAGCCTGGAGATTGCTACAAACTGTACTCTCTCAGTCTGGAGATTGCTACAAACTGTACTCCCACAGTCTGGAGATTGCTACAAACTGTACTCTCTCAGTCTGGAGATTGCTACAAACTGTTCTCCCACAGCCTGGAGATTGCTACGAACTGTACTCCCACAGCCTGGAGATTGCTACAAACTGCACTCTCAGCCTGGAGATTGCTACAAACTGTACTTTCACAGCCTGGAGATTGCTACAAACTGTATTCTCTCAGCCTGGAGATTGCTACAAAGTGTACCCTCAGCCTGGAGATTGCTACAAACTGCACTCTCAGCCTGGAGATTGCTACGAAATGTATTCCCACAGCCTGGAGATTGCTACAAACTGCACTCCCACAGCCTGGAGATTGCTACAAACTGTACTCTCACAGTCTGGAGATTGCTACGAACTGCACTCTCAGCCTGGAGATTGCTACAAACTATACTCTCACAGCCTGGAGATTGCTACAAACTATACTCCCACAGCCTGGAGATTGCTACAAACTGTACTCTCACAGTCTGGAGATTGCTACAAACTGCACTCTCAGCCTGGAGATTGCTACAAACTGTACTCTCTCAGTCTGGAGATTGCTACAAACTGTACTCCCACAGCCTGGACATTGCTACAAACTGTAATCCCACAGCCTGGAGATTGCTACAAACTGTAATCCCACAGCCTGGAGATTGCTACAAACTATACTCTCACACCCTGGAGATTGCTACAAACTGTACTCACAGCCTGGAGATTGCTACAAACTGTACTCTCTCAGTCTGGAGATTGCTACAAACTGTACTCCCACAGTCTGGAGATTGCTACAAACTGTATTCTCTCAGCCTGGAGATTGCTACAAACTGTACCCTTAGCCTGGAGATTGCTACAAACTGCACTCACAGCCTGGAGATTGCTACAAACTGTACTCTCTCAGTCTGGAGATTGCTACGAACTGTACTCCCACAGCCTGGAGATTGCTACGAACTGTACTCTCTCAGTCTGGAGATTGCTACGAACTGTACTCCCACAGCCTGGAGATTGGTACGAACTGTACTCTCTCAGTCTGGAGATTGCTACAAACTGTACTCTCACAGTCTGGAGATTGCTACAAACTGCACTCTCAGCCTGGAGATTGCTACAAACTGTACCCTCAGCCTGGAGATTGCTACAAACTGCACTCACAGCCTGGTGATTGCTACAAACTGTCCTCTCTCAGTCTGGAGATTGCTACGAATTGTTCTCCCACAGCCTGGAGATTGCCACGAACTGTACTCCCACAGCCTGGAGATTGCTACAAACTGTACTCCCACAGCCTGGAGATTGCTACAAACTGCACTCTCAGCCTGGAGATTGCTACAAACTGTACTTTCACAGCCTGGAGATTGCTACAAACTGTATTCTCTCAGCCTGGAGATTGCTACAAACTGTAATCCCACAGCCTGGAGATTGCTACAAACTGTACTCTCTCAGTCTGGAGATTGCTACAAACTGTACTCTCTCATTCTGGAGATTGCTACAAACTGTACTCCCACAGTCTGGAGATTGCTACAAACTGTACTCTCTCAGTCTGGAGATTGCTACAAACTGTTCTCCCACAGCCTGGAGATTGCTACGAACTGTACTCCCACAGCCTGGAGATTGCTACAAACTGCACTCTCAGCCTGGAGATTGCTACAAACTGTACTTTCACAGCCTGGAGATTGCTACAAACTGTATTCTCTCAGCCTGGAGATTGCTACAAAGTGTACCCTCAGCCTGGAGATTGCCACAAACTGCACTCTCAGCCTGGAGATTGCTACGAACTGTACTCCCACAGCCTGGAGATTGTTACAAACTGTACTCTCTCAGTCTGGAGATTGCTTCGAACTGCACTCTCAGCCTGGAGATTGCTACAAACTATACTCTCACAGCCTGGAGATTGCTACAAACTATACTCCCTCAGCCTGGAGATTGCTACAAACTGTACTCCCACAGCCTGGAGATTGCTACAAACTGCACTCTCAGCCTGAAGATTGCTACAAAATGTACTCTCTCAGTCTGGAGATTGCTACAAACTGTACTCCCACAGCCTGGACATTGCTACAAACTGTAATCCCACAGCCTGGAGATTGCTACAAACTGTAATCCCACAGCCTGGAGATTGCTACAAACTGTACTCTCACAGCCTGGAGATTGCTACAAACTATACTCTCACACCCTGGAGATTGCTACAAACTGTACTCTCACAGCCTGGAGATTGCTACAAACTGTACTCTCTCAGTCTGGAGATTGCTACAAACTGTACTCCCACAGTCTGGAGATTGCTACAAACTGTATTCTCTCAGCCTGGAGATTGCTACAAACTGTACCCTCAGCCTGGAGATTGCTACAAACTGTACTCCCACAGCCTGGAGATTGCTACAAACTGTACTCTCTCAGTCTGGAGATTGCTACGAACTGTACTCCCACAGCCTGGAGATTGCTACGAACTGTACTCTCTCAGTCTGGAGATTGCTACGAACTGTACTCCCACAGCCTGGAGATTGCTACAAACTGTACTCTCTCAGTCTGGAGATTGCTACAAACTGTACTCTCTCAGCCTGGAGATTGCTACAAACTGTACCCTCAGCCTGGAGATTGCTACAACCTGCACTCACAGCCTGGAGATTGCTACAAACTGTACTCTCTCAGTCTGGAGATTGCTACGAATTGTTCTCCCACAGCCTGGAGATTGCCACGAACTGTACTCCAACAGCCTGGAGATTGCGACAAACTGTACTCCCACAGCCTGGACATTGCTACAAACTGTAATCCCACAGCCTGGAGATTGCTACAAACTGTAAGCCCACAGCCTGGAGATTGCTACAAACTGTACTCTCACAGCCTGGAGATTGCTACAAACTATACTCTCACACCCTGGAGATTGCTACAAACTGTACTCTCACAGCCTGGAGATTGCTACAAACTGTACTCTCTTAGTCTGGAGATTGCTACAAACTGTACTCCCACAGTCTGGAGATTGCTACAAACTGTATTCTCTCAGCCTGGAGATTGCTACAAACTGTACCCTCAGCCTGGAGATTGCTACAAACTGCACTCACAGCCTGGAGATTGCTACAGAACTGTACTCTCTCAGTCTGGAGATTGCTACGAACTGTACTCCCACAGCCTGGAGATTGCTACGAACTGTACTCTCTCAGTCTGGAGATTGCTACAAACTGTACTCCCACAGTCTGGAGATTGCTACAAACTGTATTCTCTCAGCCTGGAGATTGCTACAAACTGTACCCTCAGCCTGGAGATTGCTACAAACTGCACTCACAGCCTGGAGATTGCTACAGAACTGTACTCTCTCAGTCTGGAGATTGCTACGAACTGTACTCCCACAGCCTGGAGATTGCTACGAACTGTACTCTCACACCCTGGAGATTGCTACAAACTGTACTCTCACAGCCTGGAGATTGCTACAAACTGTACTCTCACAGCCTGGAGATTGCTACAAACTGTACTCTCTCAGTCTGGAGATTGCTACAAACTGTACTCCCACAGTCTGGAGATTGCTACAAACTGTATTCTCTCAGCCTGGAGATTGCTACAAACTGTACCCTCAGCCTGGACATTGCTACAAACTGTACTCCCACAGCCTGGAGATTGCTACAAACTGTACTCTCTCAGTCTGGAGATTGCTACGAACTGTACTCCCACAGCCTGGAGATTGCTACGAACTGTACTCTCTCAGTCTGGAGATTGCTACGAACTGTACTCCCACAGCCTGGAGATTGCTACAAACTGTACTCTCTCAGTCTGGAGATTGCTACAAACTGTACTCTCTCAGCCTGGAGATTGCTACAAACTGTACCCTCAGCCTGGAGATTGCTACAACCTGCACTCACAGCCTGGAGATTGCTACAAACTGTACTCTCTCAGTCTGGAGATTGCTACGAATTGTTCTCCCACAGCCTGGAGATTGCCACGAACTGTACTCCCACAGCCTGGAGATTGCGACAAACTGTACTCCCACAGCCTGGACATTGCTACAAACTGTAATCCCACAGCCTGGAGATTGCTACAAACTGTAAGCCCACAGCCTGGAGATTGCTACAAACTGTACTCTCACAGCCTGGAGATTGCTACAAACTATACTCTCACACCCTGGAGATTGCTACAAACTGTACTCTCAGCCTGGAGATTGCTACAAACTGTACCCTCAGCCTGGAGATTGCTACAAACTGCACTCACAGCCTGGAGATTGCTACAGAACTGTACTCTCTCAGTCTGGAGATTGCTACGAACTGTACTCCCACAGCCTGGAGATTGCTACGAACTGTACTCTCTCAGTCTGGAGATTGCTACAAACTGTACTCCCACAGTCTGGAGATTGCTACAAACTGTATTCTCTCAGCCTGGAGATTGCTACAAACTGTACCCTCAGCCTGGAGATTGCTACAAACTGCACTCACAGCCTGGAGATTGCTACAGAACTGTACTCTCTCAGTCTGGAGATTGCTACGAACTGTACTCCCACAGCCTGGAGATTGCTACGAACTGTACTCTCTCAGTCTGGAGATTGCTACGAATTGTACTCCCACAGCTTGGAGATTGCTACGAACTGTACTCTCTCAGTCTGGAGATTGCTACAAACTACTCTCTCAGTGTGGAGATTGCTACAAACTGTATTCTCTCAGCCTGGAGATTGCTACAAACTGTACCCTCAGCCTGGAGATTGCTACAAACTGTACTCTCACAGCCTGGAGATTGCTACAAACTGTACTCTCTCAGTCTGGAGATTGCTACAAACTGTACTCTCTCAGCCTGGAGATTGCTACAAACTGTACCCTCAGCCTGGAGATTGCTACAAACTGCACTCACAGCCTGGAGATTGCTACAAACTGTACTCTCTCAGTCTGGAGATTGCTACGAATTGTTCTCCCACTGCCTGGAGATTGACACGAACTGTACTCCCACAGCCTGGAGATTGCTACAAACTGTACTCCCACAGCCTGGAGATTGCTACAAACTGCACTCTCAGCCTGGAGATTGCTACAAACTGTACTTTCACAGCCTGGAGATTGCTACAAACTGTATTCTCTCAGCCTGGAGATTGCTACAAACTGTATTCTCTCAGTCTGGAGATTGCTACAAACTGTATTCCCTCAGCCTGGAGATTGCTGCAAACTGTACCCTCAGCCTGGAGATTGCTACAAACTGCACTCACAGCCTGGAGATTGCTACAAACTGTTCTCCCACAGCCTGGAGATTGATACGAACTGTACTCCCACAGCCTGGAGATTGCTACGAACTGTACTCTCTCAGTCTGGAGATTGCTACAAACTGTACTCTCTCAGTGTGGAGATTGCTACAAACTGTATTCTCTCAGCCTGGAGATTGCGACAAACTGTACCCTCAGCCTGGAGATTGCTACAAACTGCACTCTCAGCCTGGAGATTGCTACAAACTGTACTCTCACAGCCTGGAGATTGCTACAAACTGTACTCTCTCAGTCTGGAGATTGCTACAAACTGTACTCTCTCAGTCTGGCGATTGCTACAAACTGTATTCTCTCAGCCTGGAGATTGCTACAAACTGTACCCTCAGCCTGGAGATTGCTACAAACTGCACTCACAGCCTGGAGATTGCTACAAACTGTTCTCCCACAGCCTGGAGATTGCTACGAACTGTACTCCCACAGCCTGGAGATTGCTACGAACTGTACTCCCACAGCCTGGAGATTGCTACAAACTGCACTCTCAGCCTGGAGATTGCTACAAACTGTACTTTCACAGCCTGGAGATTGCTACAAACTGTATTCTCTCAGCCTGGAGATTGCTACAAACTGTACCCTCAGCCTGGAGATTGCTACAAACTGCACTCTCAGCCTGGAGATTGCTACGAACTGCACTCTCAGCCTGGAGATTGCTACGAACTATACTCTCACAGCCTGGAGATTGCTACAAACTGTACTCTCTCAGTCTGGAGATTGTTACAAACTGTAATCCCACAGCCTGGTGATTGTTACAAACTGTAATCCCACAGCCTGGAGATTGCTACAAACTGTACTCTCACAACCTGGAGATTGATACAAAGTACAAAGCTGACTTCTCTTTTGAACTCAGCACACAAATGGCCCTGACCATCTGTTTCTGTGGGTCATAAAACTCAATTTAGTGAACATTCAACAATTAACTCTACATCGAGCTGATCAAGTCACTTAACATAAGTCACATGGTTTCATGGAAAATCGGAATTTAGCCCATTGCCCAAAATGACTTTCTGACCTTTGGTTTCAAAACACCTTCACAGAACTAAAAGCTAAAATTTATTTTTCGTCTGCTTTTAAAACCAGGTTCTCAATGAAGAACAATGTACCATCACCTACACCACAGCCATTAAAACTACCACATAACTTTGAAAAAGTTTCAACTTGAGTGTTTGTTCCATAACAAGAAAGTCAAATATGTTTGTCTCTGGGATGAGTTAGTATGAAGATACTTTGACTCTTGCTGTGCATATTTTGTACCATTTCCATCTCCAGGATACTCTATTTTGGTTTGTATCAAGGGAGATGATTTAAAACATAGACTCATGGATTTGTACAGTGTGGAACCAGACTTTTCAGTCCAACTCATCCATGTCAAACAGAAATCCTAAATTAATCCAGTCCCATTTGCCAGCATTTGGTCCTTATTCCCCTAAACCCTTCCTATTCATGTTCTCATCCGAATGCCTTTTAAATGTTGTTATTGTACCAGCCTCCACCACTTCCTCTGGCAACACCTTCCATACACCCTCTGGGTGAAAACGTTACCCTCTTAAATCTTTGCTCTCTCATCTTAAACCTGTGCACTCTAGGTTTGGACTCTTCTACCCTGGGAAAAAGACCTGTGCTATTCACCATGCCCCTCATCACTTTATAAACCTCTGTAAGGGCACCCCTCAACATCCAATGCTCCAGGGAAAATAGCCCCAGCCTATTCAGCCTCTCCCTATAGCGCAAACCCTACAGTCCCAGCAACACCTTGTAAATCTTTTCTGGATCTTTTCAAGTTTAACAACATCTTTCCGACAGCAGACAGACCAGAATTGAATACACAATTCCAAAAGTGGCCTCACCAATATCATGTACAGCCACAACATGACATCCCAACTCCTGTACTTCACTGTTTTATAGACTCCAATAAACCAAATGAGTTTCAATTGGTGTACTGTCCAGGTGTAATATGTCACTCCATTCTATTCCAGCCATACATAGCAGCATCCATTATAAAATTTGATGGTCTTGAGCTTTTCTTGAATACTGCATTTAGATCAATTTCTCTGTTTATCTGCATTTCTGTGTTTGACTCCGTTGAGAACTCTCATAACCTTCCTTGCCAAATGCCATTTGCCACAGTTCTGCCCTTCCCTCCATCCTTAAGAAATGAATGTTCCTTTCCAATTCTCTGTTCCCATCTCATTTATGTCAGTGCTAAATGTAAAGAGACAGCTCCCTATTGCAACATCTCAGTAAAAAATGGACACAGTGAAAAGCTGAGAGACTTGTCAGTATCACACTTCCTTTGCAAAATTTTAACTAATGAAACATAGCAATCCACTTGCAACTCTGTATCCAGGTCGGGACCCAGATTTCAAGGGATACAGATAATGCTAACAGAGACAAGGAATTGTAACTCATGATGCTAATGTATAAGGTAATGCCAGCCTTGAATTTAACAGACAGAGAGACTTATGGAGCTGAGTCACAAAGACCCCACTACTTTGTGAGGAATTATGTGGAACAGACAAAAGACCTTCCACTTAGATAGCAGCATTCACAACCTCAAGTCAGTCCAAAGTTATTTTCAGCCAGTGAAATGCCGTTTGCACTGAGGTCACTGTTATATCACAGGAAACTGAGCAGCTAATTTGTGCAGATCGCAAATAGCAATCTGATAACTGTGTTAGTACCGTGATGGAGAAATATTCAAGGACCGAAAGGGTCAGTTAGCTCATTTGGCTGTAGAGCTGGTCCACAATATAGACTGATTCCAACAGCATGTGTTCAATTCTTGCACCAGCTGAGGTTACCACAAAGGACTCCACCTTCTCAACCTCTTCCCCTCACGTGAGGTGTGGTGACCCTCAGGTTAAACCACTGCTACTTATCTCTCCTATGAGACAGCAGCCCTATGATCTGCTAGGATCACATGAGCTTCTGAGCAAGCCCCACTACTCTATGTGGGGTACACCATGAGCACAAATACTTTGATTCACTCAACAGAATTGTCACATGTAGAATGACCGAGAATAAGAGAGACTTTCATCAGGTTTTGTTATGAATCATCATCAAATCCACATATTGGAAAACAAAACTCACTCTTAAAAACAAATGACAAACCTGGGGAATGCCTGAGCTGTTATCTAGGACATGAAAGAGTTCATTGCCTTACCGAAAATGCCAAGAACAGCAAGAGCAGGGTAGTAAATGTCTCCGATCTGGTGAAGTATTGTTGGTTCATCCATTTTCTGGGTTCTGTTGACGGCAGAGATTCCACCTGACTCTCAGATCCATTGAGAGCAGTCACACATTGATAAAGGTGAGACAGCATCAGTTACATCATCGTTCATATCAGTTACAGTCAACTGAACAAACAAATGAGGACATTCATCTGAAAGCCCAGTTCCCCATCACGGAAGAAAGGAATGATTACCTGATGTTTACAATCTTTTGACCAAGTTTTTTCATCAAGAATTTTTTCTTAACATGATCCTGTTGGAAGGAGTATTATTGATATGTTTAACCTGGATACTTTTGTCTGCAGAATTGAAACTTTGTGTGGATCATTTCCATTCAATTCAACCTTAAATGTCTGTATCTTTTTAGAATGTGTTCTCCCGATGGTTGTTGGTTTTATTTGACAGGAAGAGTCATTAATACTGACATGGACCATGGTAACTCAATGTTTCCCATCCCGCTCCAAATTCCTGTCCAGCCCCGAAGAGATGTCCCAAACCTTCGCACCAGGTTGAGAACACAGCCTTCAGGACTCTCTGTGTTTGTTGCAGAGAATAATATTCCCTTCATCCCCCTGAGGGCTGTGCTGTCCTCTGCACTGAGAGCAAGGAATTTGTACCAATTGAACAAGACAATGACCAAGGCTACTTGAATCACAGTGGTAGCCATCAACTCCCACATAATACAGATGCTCAATTATCTCTATTCTATTTCATTGAATAATTTGCATGTTAAGTGATTTTACAGCTAATTGACTAATTGTACAGACATAGCATCAGACAGTTCTGAAGTCCAAACCAACAAAATATTGCTCTAAATCTACATGATTCTCATTTTCTAGCACTTGGCCCATAGCCTTGATTGTTCAAACATTTTTAGGGTTTATCCACATGCTTTTTAAAAGCTGTGAAGTTATCTGCCAGACAAACGTCTAAACGTCTGGTCCTTCACCTTAAAATTATGCCCCTTTGTTATTGACCTCTATCAGGGATCCTCCCACCTCCACTCCACTCCAAAGAATACCACCTGAGCCTATCCAGCCTGTGTTCATAGCTAAACCCTTCCATCCCAGGGCAACATCCTGGTCAATCTCCTCTGAACCCAATCCAGTGCAGTCCCATCGTTCCTATAGTACCGAGACTAAAACTGCCCACAGTATCCCAGCTGTGGCCTCCTCCCAGTTCAGTGTGGTTCCAACATGATCACGTGCCTGTTCTATTCTATGCCCGGACTGATAAAGGCAAGTGTCAGACGTTGGTCCATCGATAACTTGATGTTCCGTCTGTGGACAGAGTACGAGACATATTATAGATTGGACATATTCCTTGTGCATGGTCTGTTTGGGGGAGTGCACAGGTCTTTGTAGATGCAGTAGCTGATGGTGTAGGGCCCTGTCTCTGCCAATAGCCTTTCCTGCCAGCTGCTTTCCAGAATGGCTTGCTATCTGGACGCTTCCTTGGTCCTTGCGGAAGGCCACCCCTTCTCCATGTCTTGCTACATTCGGGTGTTCCTGTGATTAGTCACGCTGCAAATGCTTCTTCTGGTTTTGCATTTCCTGTTGCAGCTGCCTTGGTACAGGGTTCCAATGTGGGAAAACACCAAACATTGTCCTTTAGCTGTTGTGAATCTCCGAAAGGGCTGGTTCAAATTACTTTGGCTGCTGAGAGCCTGGAGTGAAATTCGTGGGACACAGGGATAGACAGGGATCCCCAACAGGAGAATGTGGATCGCAGAGTCTCCCTTCCACTGTTTAAAGATGCTACTCAAGTGTCTTGTGGTAACAAATGGGGGACCTGTGGGGAACTTACCCACAGCAGCGAGCCGGAGGGGAGTGGCCCACTCAGTCAGCAATGAAATGAGGAGAGCCAGGACAGAATATGCCTGACCTTAACTGGAGCTTGGTCCCATTTAACAGAGCTTTGGTGTGGGATAGCAGCAGCTGGAAGGGTGTCTTGCACAATGAAATTCAAAGATTACAAACCTTAAATGTGAATCCTTTTGATTTATTGCAGTAGAGCAACAGCAGAGGGGTTCTTTTTGAATGATGACAACTTTAGTATATTAATTATTCCAGCTCCTTGCCTGGATGGAGAGAACGTTTGAATTGTCCTGAGCCATTCCCCTTCTTTCTGACAAGTGTTTACGGAAAGACTCGAAGATAAACCTTTCCCTGGCTCTGTCTTTCTGAAGGAGAGACTGGAACTGTCAGCCTTCGGAGAAACTGTGAAGAAAGACAGCCCCACAGTTTGCTGCTGACTTCTCGTGAGTCTTCTCCTGGCTGTGAGAGATCAGTACCAGCTCCTTGTGCCAACTGATGGGTGGAGGGCACCTCCTAGTGAGATGAAAACATTCCCCCCATTCCCTGGGATAGACGTGGCAGAGGAAGGCAACAGTTGGAGGGTTACAGAGTCAGAGACTCATCGTGTTGTTGAGCAGAGAAACAGACCCTTTGGACCTTTAGGCCCATATCCCTCTAACCCCTCCCTCTCGATATACCCATCCAGATGCGTTTTCAATATTGTGATTGTACCAGCCTCCATCATCTCCTAAGGCAGCTCATTCCATAACTGTACCACCCCCTGTGTGATATAGTTACCCCTGAGGTCTCTTTTATATCTTTCCCCTCTCACCTTAAACCTATTACCCTCTAGTTCTGGACTCCCTTACTCTGGAAAAAGACCTTTATTATTTACCCTATCCACGCCCCTCATGATTTTATAAACCTCTGTAAGGTCACCCCACAGCTTCCGATGCTCCAGGGAAAACAGACCCAGCCTATTCAACTTCTACCTACAGCTCAAACCCCCCCAACCCTGGCGACATCCTTGTAAATAAACTCTGAACCCTTTCACGGTTAACAACGTCTTTCTGATAGCAGGTACACCAGAATTGAATGCAGTATTCCACCAGTGGCCTAACCAATGTCCTGTACAGCCACAACATGACATCCCAACTCTTACACTCAACGTACTGAATATTAAAGGCAAACATATCAAACACATTTATCACTCACCCATTTAACTGTAACTCCACTTTCAAGGAACTATGAACCTGCATTCCAAGGTCTCTTTGTTCCATAACACTCCCCAGAACCTTACCATTAAGTATACAAGTCCTGTCCTAATTTGCTTTTCCAAAATGCAACACCTCACATTTATCTAAATTAGGCTCCATCTCCCACTTGTACGGCCTATCAGCCCATTTGATCAAGATCCCATTGTACTCAGAGATAATTGTCTTCACTGGCCACTGCACCACTAATTTTGGTATCATCTGAAACATTAGTAACCATTCCTTCTGTACTCACATCAAAATCATTTCTATAAATGACAAAAAGCAGTGCACTCAGCACTGCTCCTTCGGGCACACAGCTGGTCACAGGTCTCCAGTCCAACACCTTCTGTCTCCTAGTTACAAGCCAATTTTGTATCCAAATGGCTAGCTTACTCTGTATTCCATGAGATCTAACCTTGCTAACCAGTCTACCAGTTGGAACCTTGTTGTACGATTTACTGAAGTCCAGATAGACACCATCCACAGCTCTGTCTTCATCAGTCTTCCTTGTCACTTCTTCAAGAACCTCAGTCAAACTGGAGAGACATGATTTCCCACACACAAAGCCATGTTGATTATCCCTAATCAATCCTTGCCTTTCCAGATGCATGTAAATCCTGTCTCTCAGAATCCCCTACAACTTACCCAACACTGACATCAGGCTCATCAGTCTACAGTTACATAGCTTTTTCTACCAGCTTTTTTATGAATAATATCACATTAGCCAACCTCCAGTCTTTCAGCACATCACTCTTGGCTATCGATGATACAAATTTCTCAGTAAGGGGCCCAGCAATCACTTCACTAGCTTCCTGCCAACTTCTGGGATACACCTGATCAGATCCTTGGGATTTATCCACCTTTATGCATTTTAAGATGTCCAGCATCTCTTCCTCTATAATACAGACACTTTTCAAGACACTTTTCAAGATATTTCGCTGCTCGTTGGATGCTGCCTGAACTGCTGTGCTCTTCCAGCACCACTAATCCAGTATTTGATTTTCAGCATCTGCAGTCATTGTTTTTACTTTTCAAGATATCCCCATTCACCACTCCAAGTTCTCTCGCTTCTATATTCTTTTCTATAGTAAGTACTGATGGACAGGACTCGTATGTTACGTACCACTTGCGGTTCTGTACATAGGCAGTCTTGGTGATCTTTAAGGGGTCCTATTCTCTCCCTAGTTACTCTTTTGTCCTTAATGTATTTGTGAGCACTCTTTGGATTTTCCTAAACTCTATTTGTCAAAGCGATCTTGTGTCCCTTTTCAGCCCTCCTGATTTCCCTTTTGGGTAAACTCACACTGCACTATGCTCTTCTCAGGCTTCCCTCGATCCTAACTGTCTGTACCTGACACATGTCTCCTTCTTTTTCTTGACCGGAGCCTTGATTTCTCTCATTATCCATCATTCTCTACACCTACCAGCCTTGTCCTTCTCATGAACAGGATCATACTGTCTCTGGACTCTCAATTTCTCATTTTTGAAGGCCTCCCACTTTCCAATTGTCTCTTTACCTGCAAATATTTGCTCCCAATAAACATTTGAATGTCCTTGCCTAATACCATAAAATTGGCCTTACTCCAATTGAGAACTCTAACTTTGAGATCAGTTGATCCTTTTCCATCACTATTTTAAAACTAATAGAATTATGGTTGCTGGCCCCAAAATGCTCCCCCACTGACACCTCAGTCACTTGTCCTGCCTTATTTCCTCAAGTTTTGCACCTTCTCTAGTAGGTACATCCACATACCAAACCAGAAAATGTTCTCGTACACACTTAACAAATTCCTCTCCATCCAAGCTCATAGTTCTATAGCAGTCCCAGTCTATATTTGGAAAGTTAAAGTCCCCTACTTTCATAATCCTATCATTCTCAAAGATATCTCCAATCAAAGTTAAAGATCAC
The DNA here is from genome assembly GCF_047496795.1 of Chiloscyllium punctatum. Taxonomy (NCBI): domain Eukaryota; kingdom Metazoa; phylum Chordata; class Chondrichthyes; order Orectolobiformes; family Hemiscylliidae; genus Chiloscyllium; species Chiloscyllium punctatum. The sequence goes on along the minus strand of NC_092742.1, from coordinate 96,195,846 downwards.
ACAACGCCAGGTTATAGTCCAACAGGTTTAATTGGAAGCACTAGCTTTCGGAGCGTCTCTCCTTCATCAGGTGATTGTGGGTTACACAATTGTAAGACAGAATTTATTGCAAACGTTTACAGTGTGATGTAACTGAAATTATACATTGAAAAATACCTTGCTTGTTTGTTGAGTCTCTCATCTGTTAGAATAACCATCATAGTTTCACTTCTTTCACATGTGAATCACAAAACTCTTTTTGAAAGTTACATTCTCAGGTTAACTGTAACAATTGGCGTCAGCCTTTTAAGATATTAAGATGTTGAAGGTATTAGCCCCCTGTATTCTCTGTTTGTGCCATAATGTTTAGACTGATTCTAATCTAAGAAATGAGTTAACAGAGTCATACTTGGATTCATGCAGTTTTTGAGCAAAGTACACTGTAACTCTGCAAGTACAAATTCACCCCACAAACGTATATGTGTTTGTATGCATGTGGGTTTGTGTGTGTGTCAGTCTGGGGTGGGGGGTTGTGAGTGTGAAAGATTGTATATGTGTGTGTGAGTGTAAAGTGTCTAAGTCTGTGAGAGCGTGGGAGTGTGTGTGTCTGTAGGAGTGTGTGTGAGTGTCTGTGTGTGTTTGTCTGTAGGAGTGTGTGTCAGTGTCTGTGTGCGTGTCTGTGTATACGTGTGTTTGTATGTACTCATGCCAACTTTGTCTATCTCATACACTGCAGGCAAGGATGCCCTGAGGTATGGTACATTGGTGAGACCGAGCAAAGGCTATGGCAACGGATGAATGGGCACCGCACAACAATCACCAGACAGGGGTGTTCCCTCCCAGTTGGGGAACACTTCAGCGGTTCAGGACATTCGACCTCGGACCTTTGGGTGACCATCCTCCAAGGCGGACTTTGGGACAGGCAGCAGCGAAAAGTGGCCGAGCAGAGGCTGATGGCTAAGTTCGGTACCCACAGGGAGGGCCTCAACCGGGACCTTGGTTTCATGTCAAATTACAGGTGACCCCATTGCACTATACACACACACAGACAAACACACACACAGGCATGCCTGTACACACACATACCCACAGACACACATAACCACAGGCACACACACACTCCTACAGACACACACACTCCCACACTCACATATGCATCCTCTCACAGACTTCGACACTTTACACTCACACACACAAGTACACTCTCTCTCACAGACACTCACAAACCCCCAATCCAGACACACAAACACACACACACACAAACCCACATGTGCACATACTACATTTGTGGGGTAAATTTGTACTTGCAGAGTTACATTGTACTTTGCTCAAAAACTGCATGAATCCATGTAAGACTCTGTTAACTCATTTTTTAGATTAGAATCAGTCTAAACATTATGGCACAGACAGGGAACACGGGGGCTAACACCTTCAACATCTCAACATCTTATCTGGCTGACACCAATTATTACAGTTAACCTGAGAATGTAACTTTCAAAAACAGTTTTGTGATTCACATGTGAAAGAAGTGAAACTATTAAGGTCATTCGAACAGATGAGAGACTCAACAAACAAGCAAGGTATTTTTCAATGTATAATTTCAGTTACATTACACTGTAAACTTTTGCAATAAATTCTGTGTCTTACAATTGTGTTCTCCACAGTGACATGATGAAGGGGCGACACTCCGAAAGCTAGTGCTTCCTATTAAACCTGTTGGACTATAACCTGGTGTTGTGTTATTTTTAAACTTGTACACCCCATTCCAATACCGGAATCTCCAAATCATATCTCAGATTGCCTTAAAAATTTTTTCTCAAATTCTCACTGACTATTGGGGGCTTATAATAAAATCTCAATAAAGTGATCATCCATTCTTTCTTTCTCTATTCCACCCAAATATCTCCACTGGATGTATTCCCTAGAATATCCTCCCTCAGTATAGCCATAAAGTTATCCCAGACCAAAAATGACTCTCCCCCCTCCACTCATGCCCCCCTCTCTACCCTGCTGATAGCGCCTATACTCTGGAACATTACGTTGTCAGTCCTGCCCTTCCCTGAGCCACATTTCCATCGTAGACGTTATCCTAGTCCCATGTTCCCATCTATGCCCTGAGGTAATCTGTCTTACCTGCCAGGCCTCTTGCTTTGAAATAAATCCACTTTAATTTATCAGACTTACCTCATTCTCTGCCTAGCTCTTGCCTGCTTTGACTATCTGACTTGTGCCTCAGACTTATTTCTTTTCTCATGATCCCTTTGGGTACCCCCTAGTCTTACTAGTTTAAAGCCTCCCGAGTAGCACCAGCAAACCTCCCCACCAGGATATGGGTCCCCTTCCAATTTAGGTGCAAACCATCCTTCTTACACAGGTCTCTTCAACCCCAGAAAAGATTCCAAATTCCCATTCCATACACCAGCTCCGTAGTGACACATTCACCTGCTCTATCCTCCTATTCCTACTCTCACTAGCAAGTGGCAGCGGGAGTAATTCAGATCATCCAACTGTCAAGGACCTACTTTCTAATCTCCTGCCAATTTCTGACATTCTCTCTTCAGAAACTGGTCCCTGTCTCTTCTACATTGTTGCTATCAATGTGTACAATGACCTTCTGGTTGTCCAGGGAAACTGGTCACAGGACCATGAAAGGCTCACAGACCTGTTAAGATCCACCAGGTGAAGTGTGGAACCATTTCTGAGACGATCCTACAGGGAAGGGGGTGGGTCAAGTGCGGCACTGTCTAGAGCCTTGCCCAAGTGTCGAGATGGCATGAAGCAGCATGCCAACAACAAAGGGATTTTTAGGGAGGTGGCGATTTCTGAACAGTAATGTCTGTTCATTGGCAAAGAACACTGAGCAATGTGGCTCAGTGAGACAGGACGTGCCACCCACACAACTGGAGCTTGACATATGCCTGACACTTTCTCATTACAGAAGAAGACACATAGTGCCTGAGATATGAACAGGCTGAGGGTGGTCTTCCCAACCTGATCATTCTCCACCTGATAGAGGGAGAGGAACTGTCTTAGGGTTAGGGTTAGGGCTGGGTTAGGGTAAGGGTTAGGGTTAGGGTTAGGGTTAGGGTTAGGGTTAGGGTTAGGGATAGGGTTAGGGTTAGGGTTGGGTTAGGGTTAGGGTTAAGGTTCAGGATAGAGTTAGGATTCTGGATTGGGTTAGATTTAGGGTTAGGATTAAGGCTAGGGTTAGAGTTAGATTTCGGGCTAAGGTGAGGTTTAGAGTTAGGAAAAGGTTTAGGGTTACGGTTACGGCTATGGTTAGATTTAGGGTTAGGGTTAGCACTTGGGCTAGGCTTAGGGCTTGCGTTAGGTTTCAGATTGGGGCTAGGATTTGGGTTAGGGCTAGGTTTAGTGTTACAGCTAGGGTTATGGATGGTGTACGGTTGGGGTTAGGGTTAGTGATAGGGTTCAAGTTAGAGCTAGGGTTGAGTTTGAGATTAGGCTGCGATGGGATTAGGGTTAGGGTTAAGGTTAGGACTAGGGTTCAAGTTAGAGCAAAGGGAGAATTAGGGATTATGCTGCGATAGGATTAGGGTTAGCGTTGGGGTTAGGGCTAGGGTTCTAGTTAGAGCAAGGGTAGAGTTAGAGATAAGGCTGCGATAGGGTTAGAGCCAGGGATCTGGTTAGGGCTAGGGTTAGCGTTAGTGGGAGGGATAGGGTTAGGGTTCGGGTGAGGTTTTGTATTAGGGATAGGGTTAGGTCTAAGGCTATGGTTAGGGTGAGGGTTAGGGTGAGGTCTAGGTTTTGAATTAGGACTAGGTTTACAGTTAAGGCTAGGGTTACATTTCGGGTTAAATTTAGGATTGGGGTAGGGTTAGGGTTAGGGATAGAGATAAAGTTTGGGTTAGAATTAGGGTGAGGGCTAGGGAATGCGTTAGGGCTGGTAATAGGGTCCAGGTTAGGGTTAGACCCATGGTTAAAGTTAGGTCTAAGTTTAGAGTTAGGGTTCAGGTTAAGGCTAGGGTTAGGCTTAGGGGTAGGATTAGGGTTAGGTTGAGGTTTCGGGTTGGGCATAGGGTTAGGGCTAGCATTAGTGTTAGTGTTAGGGATAGTGTTAGGGCTAGGGCTATGGTTTGGGTTAGCGAAAGGGTTAAGTGCAGGGATAGGGAAACGTTTATGGTTAGAATTAGGGTTGGGGCTAGGGTTAGGGTTAGGGATCAAGTTAGAACGAGGGTAGACTTAGGGCTCGGGTTAGCGATAGGGTTAGGGTTAGCACCAGCATTAGGGATATGGGTTAGGTGCAGCGAAAGGGAAAGAGAGGGGCTAGAATTAGGGTTAGAACTTGGGTTGGGTTATGGCCAGGGTTAAAGTTATGGCTAGGGTTAGGGTTAGGGATTGGGTTAGGGTTATGGTTAGGGTTAGGGTTAGGGATTGGGTTAGGGTTAGGGTTAGGGTTAGGACTGGAGTTAGGTTTTGGGTTAGGGTTAGGGCCATGTTTAGGGATCAGGTTACGGTTAGGGCTGAGGCTAAGGTTTGGGGTAGGGTTAGGTTTAGGGTCAGGGATGGGATTAGGGTTATAATTAGGATTAGGGTTAGATTTCGGACTAGGGTTTGAGTTTGGTCTAGAGTTTGGGATAGGGTTCGGCTAAGGGCTACTGTCACTGTTCAAGCTAGGTTCAGTGCTGGGAGTCGTGTTATTTAGGGTTAGGTTTTGGTCTCGGTTTAGGGTTGGGATTCGGGTTAGGATTAGGGTTAGGTATAGGTTTAAGGATGAGGGTTTGGGTTCGGATTGGGATTCAGGCATGTTTTAGGGATTGGGCTGTGTTTGAGTTAGGCTACGGTTACATTTAGGGTTAGGGTTAGGGTTACATTTAGGGATAGTGCTAGGGTTAGGTTTAGATTTAGGTTTAGGGCTAGGGTTTGGGATTACATTAGAGTTAGGTTTAGGATTAGGGCTAGGGTTAGTGTTGGGCTCGAGTTAGTGTTATGACTACATTTCAGAATAGGGTTAGAGCTAAGGTTAGAGTTAGGTTTAGGAATAGGATTAGGGCTAGGATTAGTGTTCCAATTAGGGATAGTGTTCGGGTTAGTTTTAGTGTTAGGGATAGGTTTAGCGTTGGGATTTTGGGTCGGGTAGGAGTTAGGGCTAAGGTGAGGGCTAGGTGTCTGGTGAGGGTTCGTGTTATGTTTAGGCAAAAGTGAGGCTTAGAGTTAGTGATAGGGTTAGGGTTATGTCTGCGGGATTTGTTTAGGGCTAGGGTTAGGGTGCAGTCTAGGTTTAGAATTAGGGCTAGGTTTAGGGATAGGGTTAGGTTTAGCTGAAGAGTTTGGGTTAAGGTTAGGGCTAGGGTTCGAGTTAGGCCTAGGGTTAGAGTTAGGGCTAGGGTTAGAGTTAGGGCTGGGGTTAGTGTTAGAGTTAGGGCGTGTTTTGGGGATAAGGTAAAGGTTAGAGTTATGGCTAGGGTTAGTGTTATGGTTAGGGTTCGTTTTAGTGTTCGGGTTAGGATTAGGGCTAGGGTTAGGTTTAGGGTTAGGGATTGGGTGAGGGATCGTGGTAGTGTTTGGGTTAGGGATTGGGTTAAGGTTAGGTTTAGGGTTACGGATAGGTTTAGGTTTAGATTTAAGGCTAAGGTTTGAGTTAGGGTCAGGGTAGGTTTAGGTTTAGGGACAGGGATGAGGTTAGGGTTAGGGTTAGGGTTAGAGTGAAGGCTAGGTTTGGGTTATGAATAGTGTTATGGTTAGGTTTAGTATTAGGATTAGGGTTAGTGTGAGGGATAGGTTTATGTTCAGGTTGAGGGTAAGGGTTAGGTTAAGGGTTTGGGTTAGGGTTAGGGTGAGGTTGAAGATTGGCATTCGTCTTAGGGTTAGGGTTAGGGTGATGGTTTGTGATAGCGTTAGTGTTAGAACTAGTGTAAGGGTAATGCTAGTGTTAGGGTTTGGGTTAGGTTTGGCAAAAGGGTTAGGGCTAGGGTTAGGACTAGTGTTCAAGTTAGAGCAAAGGTAGAGTTAGGGATTAGGCTGCGATAGAATTAGGGTTAGCATTGGGGTTAGGGCTAGGGTTCTAGTTAGAGCAAGGGTAGAGTTAGAGACAAGGCTGCGATAGGGTTAGAGCCAGGGACCCGGTTAGGGCTAGGGTTAGCGTTAGTGTGAGGGATTGGGTTAGGGTTCGGGTGAGGTTTTGTTTTAGGGATAGGGTTAGGTCTAGGGCTATGGTTAGGGTGAGGGTTAAGGTGAGGTCTACGTTTCGGATTAGGACTAGGTTTAGAGTTAGGGCTAGGGTTAAGGTTAGGGATAGAGATAAAGTTTGGGTTAGAATTCGGGTGAGAGCGAGGGAATGTGTTAGGGCTGGTAATAGGGACCAGGTTAGGGTTAGACCCATGGTTAAAGTTAGGTCTAAGTTTAGAGTTAGGGTTCAGGATAAGGCTAGGGTTAGGTTTAGGGGTAGGATTAGGGTTAGGTTGAGGTTTCGGGTTGGGCATAGGGTTAGGGCTTGCATTAGGGTTAGTGTTAGGGATAGTGTTAGGGCTAGGGCTAGGGTTTGGGTTAGCAAAAGGGTTAAGTGCAGGGATAGGGAAACATTTAGAGTTAGAATTAGGGTTGGGGCTAGGGTTAGAGTTAGGGTTCAAGTTAGGACGATGGTAGACTTAGGGCTCGGGTTAGCGATAGGGTTAGGGTTAGCACCGGTGTTAGGGATAATGCTAGGGCTAGGTGCAGCGAAAGGGAAAGGGAGGGGTTAAAATTAGGGTTATAACTGGGGTTGGGTTATGACCAGGGTTAGAGTTAGGGCTAGGATTGGGGTTAGGAATAGGGTTAGGGTTATGGTTAGGGTTAGGGTTAGCGATTGAGTTAGGGTTAGGGTTAGGGTTAGGACTGGAGTTAGGTTTTGGGTTAGGGTTATGGCCATGTTTAGGGATCAGGTTACGGTTAGGGCTGAGGCTAAGGTTAGGGGTAGGGTTAGGTTTAGGGTCAGGGATGGGATAAGGGTTAAAATTAGGATTAGGATTAGATTTAGGAGTAGGGTTTGAGTTAGGGCTAGGGTTCGGGATAGGGTTGGGCTAAGGGCTACTGTCACTGTTCAAGCTAGGTTCAGTGCTGGGAGTCGTGTTAGGTTTCGGGTTAGGTGTTGGTCTAGAGTTAGGGTTGGGATTCGGGTTAGGCTTAGGGTTAGGTTTAGGTTTAGGGTTGGGGCTATGGTTGGGGATCACATTAGAGTTAGGTTTAGGATTAGGGCTAGGGTTAGAGTTGGGCTCGAGTTAGTATTATGACTACGGTTCAGAATAGGGTTAGGGCTAAAGTTAGAGTTAGGTTTAGGAATAGGATTAGGGCTAGGATTAGTGTTCAAGTTAGGGATAGTGTTCGGGTTAGTTTTAGTGTTAGAGATAGGTTTAAGGTTGGGATATTGGGTCGGGTAGGAGTTAGGGCTAAGGTGAGGGCAAGGTCTCGGGTGAGGGTTCATGTTATGTTTAGGCAAAAGTGAGGCTTAGAGTTAGTGATAGGGTTAGGGTTAAATCTGCGGGATTTGTTTAGGGCTAGGGTTAGGGTGCGGTCTAGGTTTAGAATTAGGGCTAGGTTTAGGGATAGGGTTAGGTTTAGCTGAAGAGTTTGGGTTAAGGTTAGGGCTAGGGTTCGAGTTAGGCCTAGGGTTTGAGTTAGGGCTAGAGTTAGAGTTAGGGCCACGGTTAGGTTAGAGTTAGGGTAAGTTTTGGGGATAAGGTGAAGGTCAGAGTTATGGCTAGGGTTAGTGTTATGGTTCGGGTTCGCTTTAGTGTTCGGGTTAGGATTTGGGCTAGGGTTAGGTTTAGGGTTAGGGATTGGGTGAGGGATCGTGGAAGTGTTTGGGTTAGGGATTGGGTTAAGGTTAGGTTTAGGGTTACGGATAGGTTTATGTTTAGATTTAAGTCGAGGGTTAGAGTTAGGGTTGGGGTCGGGTTAGGTTTAGGGACAGGGATGAGGTTAGGGTTAGGGTTAGGGTTAGAGTGAAGGCTAGGTTTGGGTTATGAATAGTGTTATGGTGAGGTTTAGTATTAGGATTAGGGTTAGTGTGAGGGATAGGTTTATGTTCAGGTTTAGGGTTAGGGTTGGGTTAAGGGTTAGATTAGGGTTAGGGTGAGGTGGAAGATTCGCATTCGTTTTAGGATTAGGGTTAGGGTTATGGTTGAGGATAGGGTTTGGGTTAGAACTAGTGTAAGCGTTTGTGCTAGTGTTAGGGTTCGGGTTAGGTTTGGCAATACGGTTAGGGCTCGGGTTAGGGCTAGGGTTGGGCTCGGTTACACATTAGGTTTAAGCATAGGAGTTGGGTTAGGGTTATGGTTAGTGTTGTGGGGCAGGGTTAGGTTTAGGGCTAGGTTTACGCTAACCCTAACAGTAACACCAACCCTCAACTTAACCAACCCTTAACCCTAACACTAGCCCTTACACTAACCCTAACCCTAACCCTAAGCCTCTCCCTTCCCCTCACCCTAACTTTATCACACGACGTGCCCATTGACTGTGAGCTGGCAGATGTGAGACACACACTATAAAGTACACAGAGATGTGCCAGAGATTTCAGGGGCACAGAGAACTGGCACAAGCAGTGGAGGAGTCCATCTGGGCACCAACTGTAATGCAGGGATTTCAGTTCGATTAGGGATATGGGCGGAGGGGTGGGGGAACAACTGTTCCTCTTAGTTGTGGGGACACGAGTTCAAGAGGAGGGGCAGAGGTTCAGGGAGGGATGTGAGGGAAACCCTTATAACCCGGGGGGGGGGGTGACAGACTGGAATGTGCTGCCTGGGAGAGTGGGTCAAGGCACATTGCCTCCCATCCTTTCAACAGGGCCAGGATGGACACTTGGCACATCATAGCATTCAAGGCCATGGACCACATGTTGGTAAATGGGATTAGATTGAAGAACCATAGAATCCCTACAATGTGGAAGCAGGCCATTTGGTCCTTCAATCCCACACTGACCCTCCTTTGAGCATCATACCCAAACCCACCCCCTATCCTGTAATTCTGCATTTCCCATGGCTACACCACCAAATCTGTAGACCACTGGATATTATGGGCAAGTCAGTGCAGCCAATTCACCCTGACCTGCACATCTTTGGACTGTGGGAGGAAACAGCAGCTCCTGGAGGTAACCCACGCAGACACGGAGAGAATGTGCAAACTCCACATAGACAGTCGCCCGACAATATGCAGGTAGACTGGGAGAATCAGGATGGTATTGGACCTCAAGAAAGAGACTTTGTGGAGTGTCTCAGAGATGGTTTCTTAAAACAGCTGGTGCTGGAGCCGACCAGGGAGAAGGCAATTCTGGATCTGGTAATGTGTAACGAACCAGAATTGGTCAGGGACCTCGAGGTGAAGAAGCCATTGGGAAGTAGTGACCATAATACAATTAACTTCAATCTGCAATTTGAGAGGGAGAGGGTACAAACAGAAGTGACAATATTTCTGTTGAATAAAGGGAGCTATAGAGCTCTGAGGGAGGAGCTGGCCAAAGTTCAATGGTGCAATACTTTAGCAGGGATGACAGTGGAGGAGCAATGGCGAATATTTCTGTGTATAATGCAGAAGTTGCAGGATCAGTTTATTCCAAAAAGGAAGAAAGATCCTAGGAGGAGGCATGGGTGGCCGTGGCTGATGAGGGAAGTTAAGAAACATATAAAATTAAATGAGAAAAAGTATAACATAGCAAAGATAAGTGGGAAAACGGAGGACTGGGAAGCTTTTAAAGAACAGCAGAGGATTACTAAGAAGGAAATAACCAGAGAAAAATGAGGTACAAAGGTAAACTGGCCAAAAATATAACGGAGGATAGTAAAAGCTTTTTTAGGTATGTGAAAGGCAAAAAAGTGGTTAAGACTAAAATTGGGCCCTTGAAGACAGAAACAGGGGAATATATTACGGGGAACAAAGAAATGGCAGAAGAATTGAATTGGTACTTCAGATCTGTGTTCACTGGGGAAGACACAAGCAATCTCCCTGAGGTAACAGTGGCTGAAGCACCTGAACTGAAGGGAATTTATATTTGCCAGGATTTGGTGTTGGAGAGACTGTTAGGTCTGAAGGTTGATAAGTCCCCGGGGCCTGATGGTCTACATCCCAGGGTACTGAAGGAGGTGGCTTGAGAAATCGTGGATGCGTTGGTGACTATTTTCCAGAGTTCGATAGATTCGGGATCGGTTCCTGAGAAATTGGAGGGTGGTTAATGTTATACCACTTTTTAAGAAAGGTGGGAGGAAGAAAACAGGAAATTATAGACCAGTTAGTCTGACCTGCTGGAATCTATTATAAAGGATGAAATTATGACACATCTGGATAGTAGTAACAGGATAGGTCAGAATCAGCATGGATTTATGAAGGGGAAATCATACTTGACTAATCTTCTGGAATTTTTTGAGGATGTAACTCTGAAGAGGATGAGGGAGATCCAGTAGATGTAGTGTACCTAGACTTTCAGAAAGCTTTTGATAAAGTCCCACATAAGAGGTTAGTGAGGAAAATTAGGGCGCATGGTATTGGGGGCAAAGTACTAACTTAGATTGAAAGTTGTTTGGCTGATAGGAAACAAACAGTAGTGATAAACGGCTCCATTTCGGAATGGCAGGCAGTGAACAGTGGGATACCGCAGAGATCAGTGCTGGGACAACAGCTTTTTACAATATATGTTAATGATACAGAAGATGGTATTAGCAATAACATTAGCAAATTTGCTGATGATACTAAGCTGGGTGGCAGGGTGAAATGTGAGGAGGATGTTAGGAGATTACAGGGTGACCTGGACAGATTAGGTGAGTGGTCAGATGCATGGCAGATGCAGTTTAATGTGGATAAATGTATGGTTATCCACTTTGGTGGCAAGAACAGGAAGGCAGATTACTACGTAAATGGAATCAATTTAGGTAAAGGGGCAGTACAGAGAGAGCTGGGTGTTTTTGTATATGAGTCAATGAAGGTAAGCTTGCAGGTAAAGCAGGTAGTGAGGAAGGCTAATAGCATCTGGCCTTCATAACAAGAGGAACTGAGTATAGAAGCAAAGAGGTTCTTCTGCAGCTGTACAGGGCCCTGGTGAGACCACACCTGGAGTACTGTGTGCAGTTCTGATCTCTAAGTTTGAGGAAAGACATTCTGGCTATTGAGGAAATGCAGCGTAGGATCACGAGGTCAATTCCTGAAATGGCGGGACTACCTTATGGTGAAAGACTGGAGCGACTGGGCTTGTATACCCTTGAGTTTAGAAGATTGAGAGGGGATCTGATTGAGACATATAAGATTATTAAAGGATTGGACACTCTGGAGGCAGGAAACATGTTTCCACTGATGGGTGAGTGCCGAACCAGAGGACACAGCTTAAAAATACAGGGTAGACCATTTAGGAGAGAGATGAGGAGAAACGTCTTCACCCAGAGAGTGGTGGCTGTGTGGAATGAGCTGCCAGAGGAAGTTTGATTAGATTAGATTACTTAGTGGGCGGCACGGTGACACAGTGGTTAGCACTGTTGCCTCACAGCGGCAGAGACCCGGGTTCAATTCCCGCCTCAGGTGACTGACTGTGTGGAGTTTGCACGTTCTCCCCGTGTCTGCATGGGTTTCCTCCGGGTGCTCCGGTTTCCTCCCACAGTCCAAAGATGTGCAGTTCAGGCGAATTGACCATGCTAAATTGCACATAGTGTTAGGTAAGGGGTAAATGTAGGGGTGAGTTGTGCTTCGGTGGGTCGGTGTAAACTTGTTGGGCCAAAGGGCCTGTTTCCACACTGTAATGTAGTCTAATCTAATCTAAAAAGGTGGTGGAGGCTGGTACAATTGCAACATTTAAGAGGCATTTGGATGGGTATATGAATAGGAAGGGTTTGGAGACATATGGGCCAGGCGCGAGCAGGTGGAACTACGTGGGGTTGGGATATCTGGTCGGCATGGATGGGTTGGACCGTAGGTTCTCATTCCATGCTGTCCCGCTCTATGACTCTATAAATATACATCAACGTCACCATCAGCATTGTATCACTTTAAACACATGAGGAATTGACAGAGACAGAGAGATAGAGTAGGTTTAGCTCAGTTTCAATGGATTCCCCTCCGAAACAACAGAGAGCCTTTTGCACAGAAATACAGACTTGGGGATACACACAAACATAGAAACTCACACTAACTTGCTCACTAATATGCACTAACACACACAAACCTACAAACACACAGAAATAGTCAGATGTCAATGGACTGACATGCAGATGCAGAGAGAGAAACACTCAGAGACACAGGCAGAGACACAGTAATACACATGCACACACATTTCCAGAGAGACACATACACAGACACACACATGCAGAGGCACACATATATATGGACACACTTATCCACATATGCCTACAGGCACACTGACACACACACACATAAACACACATGCCGAAACATACACACACAAGGGTGCTGAAACACATATACAGACACATGCAGAGTCCGTGTGCAGTAACTGACCCTGCCCTGAGGGTAACCATCTTTAACACAGTTGTGTCAATTTGCTACTTCCCAGCTTTTGCCACTGAAAGGTTGATGAAAAAGTGGAACAATCACATGATGTGCATCAGCCTATTGTCAGGGAAGAGGTGAATCTCTTTGATAAACTCATAATCATTTCCACAATAAACAAATGATCATTTGTACATCAGATCGATGTAATCACTTGATGTCCATCTGTAAAATGGATTGATGTTCATTTTCAAATTCATTAAGAGTAAACTTTCTAACGTGAGATCTGTGAGGAACTGGCCTCATGAGGACCTGTACAGGTCACCCTTTTAGACAGAGGTAATGAGAATTATTTTCTCACTGTGTGTTGTAAGTCTCCAGAAAGTGGCAACACCATCACATTGATTCCAGACAGACTGAGATGGAATTATAATGGACTGGAGAGTGAATTGTTACAGGGACAGATGGGACAGTCAGGATGAGATTCCAATGTGATGTGTGATACAGGAGCCTCTCAGTGTAGGGGAGAGGTGAGTCTTCAGTCTGACCCAAATGTGCGAAGGTCCTGTGTTAATCTGACATCCAGAGATTGCTTAATGGAGCTTTAATGCTGGAAAATCCCAAAATTACTTTATCATGCTATATCCCTTAGTAACTCTGTGTGTCTGTGTGTGTGTGTCTAGAGCCTTGTATCATTGGGCCAAGTCCTCCTGTATTCTTGTACTTATTGAGTTATGAAACATTATTGTCCAATTCCTTGTACATAAATAACTGAAAGCTAATGTGATGCTGTCACCAAATATTGGGAGGACAACTGATGGGTTCCCATGATCCCCCTGGGATGGGAATAGGGAAGTTCTGGAGCCTTGCTGTTCTTCTCCAGGAGACATGGGCACCATGAACCAACTCAAAAAGGTGAGTGAATGAATGTAGAAATTCTGGGAAAATATCCTGGGAAAAGAGAGAGAAACAGGCAGGCACACGCTGACCAAGGGACAGAGAGCGACAGAATGATATTTGGATTTCCAACAGGCATCAGATCAGGTCAGTCTTAGATTTAACAATTCAACATTGTATTTTGTGAAGGTAGATTAGAAATTAAATTATGATGAGCATGTAAGGGGTCTGCAAATTAGGGGATATAGAGTTGGGAGGTGAATGGGTAAAATGTGGCAGGTGGAGTGCAATGTAGAAACTTTTGCCGGTAAGATGGAAAAGCAGCATTTTATTGAAATGGAGAGATTGTGAGGAACTGAGCTACAGAGGGATTTGGGCTCCCTGGGACATGAATCACATAAAGTTAGTCACCTCAGGGACAGCAGGTGATGTGGAACACCAGGGGAATGGTGCTGTATTTTCCAAGGGGAATGGAATTTCAAAGACGGGATGATTTACTGCAGCTTTTCAGATCATTGGTGGGAGCAATCGTAGAATCCTCTGAACATTTCTGGTTCTCCTTATTGAAGGGAGGACAGAAATATGTTCCGTGCAGTTCAGAGGAGGTTCACTGGACTGGTTTCTGGGATGTGACAGAGGGACTATTTAATGAGGAATGTTGGGATAGTCAGGGGCCGGTATCCATTGGAGCTTTGAAGAATGAGAGGTGATCTGATTGGTTCACATCAAATCCTGAGGGGACTTGGCAGAGTTGATGCTGAAAGGATGTTTCCTCTTGTGGGAGAGACTAGAATGAGTGGGTGTGATTTAAAAACACTGCTTTTTCCAGTGATGGAGATATGATGAATATTTTTCTGACAGAGGATCACACACATTTGCAAATCTGTTGCCCAGAGAGCAGGAGAGGCAGAGACATTGAACATTGAACATTTTTCAAATGAAGGTCGATAGATTCTTGCTGAAAGAGTCCGATGTCACCAAATATATCCAGGCTGTGCAGCCCTGTTAGAATTGGATACATTTCAATCAGACCCTCCCCTCTCATTCTTTTGAATACAAGCCCAGGTGAACCAACCTCTCCTCATGGGACAGTCCTGCCATCCCTGGGATCAGCTGAGTGAACCCACACTGCACTCCCTCTACGGCAATGATATCCTCTCTGAGCTAGGGGGACCCAAATCCTTCATGTCTGGTCTCACCAAGGTCCCTGCATCACTGCAGTGAGACATCCCTACTTCTGAACTCCAATCCTCTCACAGTGCAGACCAATGGGACATTTACCTTGTGAGTTGCTTGCTGCAGCTGCCCTGTTTCCCTGGGCTGGTTTCCCTAGACACCCAGACTGATGGGGTGGGAGCAGATTCAGGGGGATCTCAGCAGGCTGGTGAAATGGACAGGCCCACGGCAGCTCACAGGAACACTGAGCAAGGAGCAACTGATATATTCCAGATGGAAGTCTGAGGAGGGGCCGTATAAACTGAACGGAACCGATGTTAAAACAGGCACATTGCCAGGGAGACCTGGGCTTTCATCTTGTTGTTGAATGTTTAAAAGCCAGTGTGTGTATGAGCATTTATCAGTAATACAGACATTTAACAACCTGAATAATTGTGGACAGTTGCATTGTATTTTAATATGAATATTGTATCATCATTCAGGGAGCTATTCAGCTCCGTGAGCCCTCACAGTTCTCCCTCTTGGTCCCTGTCTGTTATTTCCTGTCTCCCTCTGTCCCTGTCTGTCTGTCTCTCTCTGTCTCTGCTTGCCTCTGTGCTCCTCTCTGTGCCTCTCACCTTTCCCATCTCTGACGGCTCTCTGACTGTTCAGTCAGACTGCACACTGAGTGTAACATTGTTTACTGTGCCCTGCAGCGTACAGAATTGTCTGGTGGATGGGAAACAGGGTCACTTCCAGCTTAGTGGGATGGGACTAGTAGGGGGTGTGGGAAGGGTCACTGCTAAAGCCACAGCCATTTCCAATCGATATCAATGATTTAAACAAAGGGAACAAGCATGATGTCTCGAGGTTCACTGGCAAGACCATGTTCGATTGGAGAGAAAGTGGTGGGGACGACCAAAGAGGCTCCAAAAAGATATAGAGGCAGCTTCACTGAGTGGACAAGTAATCAGCCGAAGGAGTATAAGACCAGAAGACATAGGAGTGGAAGTAAGGCCATTCGGCCCATCGAGTCCACTCCGCCATTCAATCGTGGCTGATGGGCATTTCAACTCCACTTACCTGCATTCTCCCCATCGCCCTTAATTCCTTGTGACATCAAGAATCTATCAATCTCTGCCTTGAAGACATTTAGCGTCCCGGCCTCCACTGCACTCTGCGACAATGAATTCCACAGGCCCACCACTCTCTGGCTGAAGAAATGTCTCCGCATTTCTGTTCTGAATTTACCCCCTCTAATTCTAAGGCTGTGTCCAATGGTCCTCGTCTTCTCGCCTAACGGAAACAATTTCCTAGCGTAAACCCTTTCCAAGCCATGTATTATCTTGTAAGTTTCTATTAGATCTCCCCTTAATCTTCTAAACTCCAATGAATACAATCCCAGGATCCTCAGCCGTTCCTCGTATGTCAGACCTACCATTCCAGGGATCATCCGTGTGAATCTCCGCTGGACACGCTCCAGTGCCAGTATGTCCTTCCTGAGGTGTGGTGACCAAAACTGGACACAGTACTCCAAATGGGGCCTAACCAGAGCTTTATAAAGTCTCAGTAGCACAATGGTGCTTTTATATTCCAACCCTCTTGAGATAAATGACAATATTGCATTTGCTTTCTTAATCATGGACTCAACCTGCATGTTTACCTTTAGAGAATCCTCGACTTGCACTCCCAGATCCCTTTGTACTTTGGCTTTATTAATTTTCTCACCATTTAGAAAGTAGTCCATGCTTGTATTCTTTTTTCCAAAGCACAAGACCTCGCATTTGCTCACATTGAATTCTATCAGCCATTTCCTGGACCATTCTCCCAAACTGTCTAGATCCTTCTGCAGCCTCCCCACTTCCTCAGTACTACCTGCCTGTCCACCTAACTTTGTATCATCAGCAAACTTCGCTAGAATGACCCCAGTCCCTTCATCCAGATTATTAATATATAACATGAACAGCTGCGGCCCCAACACTGAATCCTGCGGGACACTGCTTGTCACCGGCTGCCATTCTGAAAAAGAACCTTTTATCCCAACTCTCTGCCTTCTGTCAGACAGCCAATCCTCAATCCATACCAGTAGCTCACCTCGAACACCATGGGCCCTCACTTTGCTCAGCAGCCTCCCGTGTGGCACCTTATCAAAGGCCTTTTGGAAGTCTAGATAGACCACATCCACTGGGTTTCCCTGGTCTAACTGACTTGTCACCTCTTCAAAGAATTCTAACAGGTTTGTCAGGCACGTCCTCCCCTTTCTAAATCCATGTTGACTTGTTCTAATGTGTAGAAATATCTGTGGCAGAGATTTCCAAATGAACTCAGTGACATGTTAAACTCCCCGTTCCCAGGCCAGTCCACACTTCCAGACCCAGTGACATTGTTCCCCTGTGTGAGGGCAGGGTTCTGACTGGATATAATAACATTGCAGCATGAAGGTACTGAGTGTGATAGAATGTGCTTCACATCACCATGTCATTTATTTGATTGTCTATATCATGTGAAATATTCGCAGAGGAAATATAACAAAAAAATGTGGTAACACGTGATTCATGTTTGTGGGGAAATAAAAGGAAAGACAGAATGTTTCCATTTAAAATGGTGGGAAATTATTGTCCAAGAAGTGTTGCTGATGTCAGTACGTTAACATGTTTGTAGAGCCAACAGTTTGAGGGTAAAAGCTACATTGCCAGTTAGTGCTGGGCGATTGTATTGGGAACATGAGGAAATGTTGCTGTAATTCATTCTCAGTCAGATATTCCCTTTTCCTGAAGATATTAATATCCCTTTGGTGTTCCTCCTTCACACACACATACACAGACAGACAAACACTCAGGCTCAGGCTCTCATAGACATGCACACACTCACTCTCTCAGAGGCACACTCACTCCCTCATAAATATATACAAATAATGCACATAATTCTATGAACCCAGGAGATATCTTTAATTGCAAAATGTTCAACAATATTCTTTCGACAGCACAAAATTTGAAGTCACTGTGGTTCCATGTGACATCCGATAAATTCCTACTTTCAGGATAAAATCACCCTGACTCCAGGTTAAAACTCTGATAGATTCTGAACAAGGTCTCACACCCACAATTCAGTGGGTGATCTGACCTTTCACCTTTTGGATGTGCCCATTGCTGTACCTTTTGAAGTTTGGGAAGTTAGACAGATAGTGCAGAGAGCTTTAATATCTCAGGGCAGTTCCTTCAAACAGATTCTGGAATTTGCATCTTCATCAACTGGAACTTGCATCTCCCCGTTAACAGAGTTCGACATATCCTGTCTCTGTCAGCAAACTAACATTTCGACAATGCAGGAATATCTGGGTGGAAACAGCTTTTGACACGTTTGCCCCCGTCCTGTGCTGACAGAATTCCAGATCCAACCTGAAGCCTTTTCTGTTCCTGCACTCAGTTTAACTTTATACCATTTAGTTTATATTGTCCCTCCTCAGTCTAACATTTAAAAAGCATCAGCTTCCATCTTGCTGTGGTTTAGCTGCAGGAGGCTGAGAGATGATAATGTACAAAGTGTGAGGTGTGTTTTAATCTGCAAAACCAGGGCGGATGATTCTGAATGTGTTACTCAGTCAGCAGCCATTTTATGTTTAATGAAGGCAGCCATTTCATGTTACCATGGCAATGACATTGAGTTTCCAAATAGGGAAAGGTAAGGAAGAGTGGAGAGGTGGGAGTGCATGTCCATTTGAGTGCAGTGTGGATTCCCCAGAATGCTAGCCGGACAGCAAGGGTTTAGTGGTGAGGGAGTGAAATGGCACAAACTCAGGGTTGTCCCTGGAATTTAGATGGATCTGATATGATTGAAATGTTCAAGAGAATAATGGAAAGTGCTGTGTTAGATAAAGAGAAAGATTTCTTGCTGCTTCTGGAGTCTAGAACTGGGATCGTCATCTAACAATCTAACAATACTCTGAAAGCCTTTTGGAACTCTCAGGCCATGTTCATCATGGAGTCAGACATTGAAGAAATCACCCCCAACTCTGTCCCCATCAAACACTCCCAGGACAGGGAGAGCATGAGGTTAGTTACAGAGCAAAGTCCTTGAGAGGGTGGGAGTGAGCTGTCTTATTGAACTGTTACACTCCATAAAACTAACAGAATTTCAGAGTCTGATTTTTATTTTGGAGAAACAGAATGGAGCAGAAATTAAACAGCAGCTTCCTTTGTTACAGCTCCTGGGTTAACATTTAACCGTTTAGTAACTACTGAGTTTGACACTAGGACCTCATTGATGGTCTCAGTTGGTTTATATACAGCACAGTACATCGCAGGGAGTGAGTTACAGACTGTAATCGAATCAAAGTGATCGAAGGGGTTATGTACAATATAACACATATTGTGGATCGGGTTACAAATTGGAATTTAATTAAGGTGTTCGGGGTGATTTAGACACAGACTAATGGATACCCAGGAGTGAGTTACAGATCGGAATCTAATGGCAGAACCCGATGTAGTTTATATACAGAATAATACCTCGGGGCATTCTGATATTATTTATATTTCAAGTAACTGATGCCTGAGAGCGACTTACAGGCTGCAATGTGATCTAGACGTTTTGTTGGAATTGAGAGAGTGAGAAGGAGAGAGGAAGTGTGTGCGTGTCTATGTGTGTGCGTGGGCATGCGTGTGTGCATCTGTGTGTGTGTTTTTGTGCTGTGTTTTCGTGTCTGTGTGTGTAAGTGTGTGTGTGTGGTTTGTGTCTATGTGTGTGTGTCTGTGTGTGCGTTCATCTGTGTGTGTATGTGTGTATGTGTCTGTACACATGTGTATGTGGGTCTGTATGTGTGTGTATGTGGGTTTGTGTGTGGGTCTGTGTGTGCATGTGCGTCTGTCTGTGTGTGTGCGTGTGTGTGTGTCTGTCTGCATGTGTGTGCATCTGTATGTGTGTGTGTCTGTACGTGTGTGTGGCTGTATGTGTGTGTGTGTGTGTGTATGTGTGTGTGTATGTGTGTCTGTCTGTCTGTGTGTGTGTTTCTATGTATGTGTTGAGGTGTGTGTGTCTATGTATGTGTGTGTGTCTGAATGTGCATGTGTGTCTGTATGTGTCTGTGTGGCTGTATGTGTATGTGTGCATGAGTGTGTGTATGTGTGTGTGTCTGTAAGTGCGTATGTGTGTATGTGTATGTGTGTGTGTGTGTCTGTGTGTTTGTCTGAATGTGTGTGTATGTCTGGCTGTATATGTATGTGTGCACGTGTTTGTGCATCTGTATGTGTGTGTGTCTGTATATGTGTGTCTGTGTGTGTGTCTGTGCATGTGTGTGTGTTTGTCTGTATTGTGTGTGTATGTCTGTATGTGTGTGTGTGTGTGTGTGTGCCTGTTTGTGTGTGTGTCAGTGTAAATCCCTCAGACACAGAATTCCCTCCTCTCCCAGGAGCAGCTATGGTCCCAGGCTGTTCCCCCAGCCCTTCCCCTGGGTCAGTCCAGTCTCAGCCGTCTGTCGGAAGAAAGGAAGGTCCTTTCTCCATTCCGCTAGTGGAGGTGTCACTATTGTCTCTCTGACCCCTCTTCCTCACCCTATCTCTGTTCCTGAACCCACCTCCCTCCCAGGCTCACGTTCTACCAGGGCCTCACTGTTGCCTGTAACATCATCTCCACACCCCCCTCACTCACCCCAACCTCCCTGACACCATGAAGCCTGTCTGCCCTCTGTGGTGCCCACTCAGTCACTCGGGAAACATCCCCCTTACACCGACAGTGACTGTGGTGCCACACACTGTCACCCACTGTGTTACCCTCTGCTCTATCATCCCAGGGAGGAAAACAGGACAGAAAGAGTCAAGATGGGTGGAGGGCTGCTGGTCATTCAGCAACTCCCCCTTTCTGTACCTCAGACTGACCCGAGCAGGACCTGGACAGGTATCGGAGAGTAACCTACATTGATGGAGCCAGGACGCCCTGAACAAAGACTGCCCCCCGCCCCCCTCCATTGATGAGACTGAAACCCTGCTGTCAGCGATGATAACCCTCCTGGCTCTCAGCCCCCAGTGACATGGTGAGGCAAGGCAGTGACAATGTGCACCGAGAAACGAGAAAGTGTAAATGGGGCAGGAAGCAGGGAAGAGCTGTCGTCGAAGGTGGGAAAATATTGGGCAAGTAGTATCCAAATAAAATAAAATAAGACCTGTTGAGTTAAAATGGGGGCAAAACATCTGAAAAGGGGAAACTGCAAGTGTTAGACAAGTCGGGGAAAAGTTTAGGATACTGGTCGACATAGATTACAGCAGCACTGTGTGACGATTCGATGGCTCCAAGCAGAGTATTTTGTCCATTTTTTTTTATTGAAGAGGGTTTCAAAGACAATGATGTGAACAGTCTATTGAATTCAATAAAGTAAACAGCCTGTGTGGGATTGGATTTTTTTAAAAAGTTGGAAAAGTAGAAGTCGCCTGAAGGTGTGAGGTCAAGCTCTCCCAGAGGCAGGAGGAGTTTCAGGTTTTACTAGCAGTCGCTGGGGTCTTGAACCTTCAGGACTTCTCTCCCTGTGACTCTTTCTCTCTCTCTCTCTCTCTCTCAGAGTTTTCTCTTGAGGTTTTTCCACCTGGGCTGCAGGAATTGCACGTGAGGCAATTGATTTTATTGAATTTGTCTTTGCCAATGGTATGTTTTTAGGATGTTACTATATTGGAACAGTTACTTAGTAGTTAATACATCAATTACTTTATTAACCATTCTGAAAAATTTATTGTTAAGCGAATTGTTTCTTTTCTTTTTATGTTGTCTGCGTTTTTATTGTAGTTTTAAAATAATCAGAATAATAGTTAAAATTTACATCCCATCTCCAGGACTCGCGTGGAGTCTCTGCTCCTGTGGACCGATCAACAACTTCAGTTTTTGTTTCTGATTTACAGCATCTGCTTCTTTTTCTTGGTTTTTAAATCAAGATGATGTTCCTTGTGGTAAGTGGAAGGCAGTTCCATTTGTAGAACTTGGGAAGATACAGATCCAGGGAGCTAGAGTAAAATTCTTTCTGAATAGATAGATTGATTAAGAATTGTGAGAACTGAATCGAAAAGACTGCTCTGCTTTAAAGTGTTTCCATAATTTCAGTAATTTCCCAATTACAGTGACTGGGTATTGGACTGCATTCTTCAGCTGCTCTCTGAATTTAGTCTGGGTCACTGCATAAATACAGGTGTTGGTGCAGGTACTCAAAAGCCTGATTGTTCAGTGATATACGCAGGATCATGGGGACCCGTGTAAGAATAAGTGTTGCTAATTCGCCAATAAATGAAATACACAACATTGGTCATCCATAACATTATAAAACTGCCTGAGATGGTGAAGAGTAAAATGATGGATTTCCTGCGGCTCTCCATCTCTAGGTCAGTGTGATTCTCTTTCTTGCTGTGATCCAGTAGCTTCCTCCGGATTCTGCTGGTCACTAAAATGTGTCTGACTGTCAGAGAATTGAGCAGTAAAAGCAGAATGAATGGGAGGAAAGGAGTTACAATAATGCTGAGGGTATTAAAGGCTATCCACGCAGTTTCTGTGCAAAAACTCTCTGACTCAATACCCCCCCAGGGCACATCATCAATGATATATTCAGGTTCATATATAAAGTACCAAGGAATATTTTTCAAGCAGAACCCCACACTCACTGTTGGAATAACCACAGTTGCAGTTCTCTCTGTGCAATATTTTGTTTTCAGTTTCTGACAAGAAATTGCAACAAATCGATCAAAGGTGAAACTGACGGTGGTCCAGACGGAGATGTCCGTGGCTGCAGAAAGCAGGACATGTGAAAGGGAAACTGCAGGAGTGGTGTCCAGGTAAGTCCCTGGGAAATTAAAAGGGATCATTGTGAACAGTATCACATCAGTGAAAACGACCAGTAGATCTGCAACTGCCATGGCCACCAGGTAGTGGGTGATACATTTGGAGAGTCCACACCTGTCACGTGTCAGGATGAGAATGGCCACTAAGTTAACTGAAACAAATGTAATTACACCAATAGGATTATGCATCAGCATTTATAGACAGACGTCTCAGAAAACAAGACAAGAATGCAGAGTTATAAATAATTCAACCTCTTGAGCTGTCCCCATATTACTCCACCTGATAAATAATCTACATTTCTCTGTATTCACTCTCTAAGACACAATACTCTTGCTGTTCATAAAAAGCCTTTCAAGGTCAGTTTTGATAGTTTAAAAATTTAACCTTTTCTGGATTGTCACACTGATGAAAATAGGTTGATCTTCTGAGCTGCCACACCTTTGAATAGCTTAGTCACATTTAATCAATCCCCCCCTTAGTCCTGCATATCCACAAGAATGTAACTTGGATTTCTAAGCCGGGTACCATTCTACCATACACATTACAATGTTCTTTTAGTTAATCAGGGAGTGTAAAATCCAGGCCAATGATCCCAGAGAGCAAGGATAGAGAGTGATTCCAGAGAGCAAGGTGATTCTGGATAGGTATCCAAGGGAGCAAGGAAATCCCTGTAAAGGAAAGGAACTACTTGAGAAAGATTTATGTTCAACTGAAAAATTGAAAGCTTCACTGACCACAACATCAAGCCAATTGGTTCCTTTACAAAAGTCGGGACATTTTAGCCAGGATGTACTCTGCAAAAAAAAAGAATTTGAAAGTGACTAAATTACTAAGCAACTTGAGTCCGAATGAATTGCAGTGTGTATTATAATGGTGGGTTGAAAAGCTTTGGGCGAATTCACTGCAATTTCTTGTTACATCAGACTAACCCTCTGATACTATGTGGAGTAGGTCATCCACACAAAGTGTTTGGCAGTAGCTGGACTTCATCTTGATGAGGTGTAAATGTTCATTGCATTGTACTTATTGTAGTGCTAAAGGTCAATGGGCTCCATTACATCTGAGAGATGTGAATGTCTCTGAGAAACTATTAGCAATTTCTAAGAGTAAGTGCACATTGCTGTTACTGAAACATTCGGTTATACACATGTTAACAAACCAGAACTAGTCTAGCTTGTTTATTCCCAGGAACTGGCTCCTTTATAGACTGATGGGTGGAGTTTATCTCAAGATATCAGTTAATGTCTTTTGGGTGTGAACCGGCTTATACAGCAGTATGTAGGGGTGAAGGTCAACATCCGAATGAATGCAGACGTTCCTGTTGTCACAGTGATCAGAGTGTGTAAGGGGGGACAGGATGATGGAATGATGGTGGATGGAGCTGATGGTCGATAGTTCAGAATTGGTCAGGTCTTAACAACGGAGAAGACGCAGGCTGACAGGAGAGGACCTGTCTTGTGTTGAGCTTTGTACATTTTTACAGGATGTCTGCATTCATCATTCTGGAATATTCTCTTCAAGAAACTGTAATGTCAAATTTGAACTACAAATCACGGTCGTTTGTTTCATAAAATAATGTCAATTTATCACTGTTGGAATGTGTGTGATCCCATGTGCGTGTTTGTCTATGCATATGCATGCCTCTGTGTGTCTGTGTGTCCATGTGAATGAGTCTGTGTGTTTGTCTACTTGTGTGCTTGTGTGCCTGTTTGTGTGTGTGTGTGCATGGTGTGTGTGTGCTTCTGTGTGTCTGTCTTTGCCTGTGAGTGTGTGTGTGTCTGCATTTGTGTGTGTGTGTGCTTCTGTGTGTCTGTATTTGCCTGTGAGTGTGTGTGTGTGTCTGTATTTGTGTGTGCGTGTGTGTGTGAACAGTCACACTGATAAAGAGGAAGCTGTGCAAATTGAGATTCTGTTAATATTGCCTTATACTTTTCAAACAGAGCAGAGGTTGTAGGTTATGACACATTTCATGCTTATGAAATGTAGAACGAATTACCGGTGTGTACCTTGTGTGTACTTGATGCAGTAGTATACTGTACTCAATGTTTGCTTTATTATGACATAATCTGAACAGATTAAACTCTGCTATAAAAACAATAATGGAAATATAAAATAGCGCCTTTAGTGCAGAGCTTCCCAAAGTGTAAGATTGTAACTTCCAGTGGGTCCCTAAGAGAAAGTGTAGTTTTACAAATTCTGAACCATTGAGAAAGGAGCTGTGGCCAAATAGTAACAGCTACGAGGGCCCTTTTCATCCTGGGATTTTTAAATACTGATTGTGTTTCTGATTGTGGGGACCAGCAACATAGATACTACATGTATCGACATATTAACCCAATAAATAGTGAGAATGAAGGAGGTCTCTGGAACAGGGCTTAGTTCAGGTGATTGGTATGGATGAGGTTCAGTGGAATTAAATACATATATGAGGGAGAGGGGAACAGAGGGTTTTGCTGGGTAACCGGTTGCATGTTTAGGCCTGATTTCTTTCCTGAAGAATCCAGTGAAAATATAAGTGATTTTGCCTTGAACATCAGTTCTTGTAGATCTGTCCCCATGTGACCCTCTGCACCACTCCCACTCTCTGAGCTTTCCCAGGCCACTCCACCATCTTGGGGTGCACTGCTCTGAGGATCACAACAGTTTTCAATCGACAGCATGGGCTCCCAATGGAGAAAAGGTCAGAAAGCTTGTTTGAACATAACAAAGGAGAAGATCAGTTGCAAACCACGCATTTTTAAAAGGTGTAACAGAAATGTGAGATTTAGCCTCACTGGGGAAACAGTGCATTCCCCCACATGCAAGGATATATGGTACCCAGGAACTATTTATGACATCAAGCTGAGTCAGTCATATTTATCAGGACAAACTATGGTGCAAAATCGCATGGAGGGGTCACTCGATGGGGCTGAGGGAAAGGCAGGTGGGCTACAGGACATTATAGCCTCACATCCAGAAGAGAATTGTCAGATGATATTCAGCAGAACGTAGGAAGAGAAGAGGAGAGCTTTCAGAGAGCTCAGTGACCATAAACCATCAGAGCTAAGCTCACCGTACATCTGAAGAAGGATCACCAGACCCATAACGTTAAACTCTGATTTCTCTTCACAGATGCTGCCAGACCTGCTGAGCTTTTCCAGCGACTCCGGCTTTGCTTTCTGATTAACAGCATCTACAGCCCTTTCGGTTTTCACTGTCTATCTATTGCTGTTGTTATGTGCCTTTACTTTAATTTTGTTGTGAAATTTAATAAACTCTCTGCCACAGTCAAAGAAAAGGAGTCTTTATGGATCAGAATTGGTAATTAACCCTGAGAGGTGGGATTGGGCAGTCCTCTGTCTCTCATAAATGAATGCATCTCCCTCTCTCACTGTAATATCTTACACCAACGATGCAAAGTGTGTTCTCACAATAGATCTAGGAGATTACATCGAGTTAAAGGTATTTGCTATGACAGCGCCTGCTGTCCAAAAATCTTCATTTCCTTTGGCCATCATTCTGGTCAGTGGTTTGGAACTTCCTGTGGAAAGATTTCCAATATTTACCTCTGAAACAGAGAGAGGGTCAAAGCTGGTCAGAGAATTCCAGTGACAAATGACCAGACGTTTTGGTCAGACTTATGGAACGTCTGCAGTTGTTCAGCAGACGCCAACATGGATAAAAACCATATCATATCTTAGTTTCTTTTTGTGTTTATAGACCTTTAATTCTCAAAGACCACACAAGATTTATTAAGGTTATGCAGAATACAGAGTGTACAGGAGGAAACACACAAAAACAATTGATGGATTGTTTTGTGGTGGACTTTGACGACAGGACCCAGCTCAGACAGTGAACGTTGTAGTGGTATGCATCCACTGATTAAACTAAGGGTGGGCTGCAGATGGGACTGCGGAGAATGGCAAAGGGTAGTGTCTTGGCTGCTCAGATCTGATGGTATCAATTTGATTATGACCTGTCCAGAGACCATACTGGGAGAAAGTGAGGACTGCAGATGCTGAAGATCAGAATTGAGAGTTTGGTGCTGGAAAAGCACAGCAGGTCAGGCAGCATCTGAGGAGCAGGAGTCTCAGGCCTGAGCCTTTCATTAAGACGAAGGGCTTATGCCCGAAACGTCGATTCTCCTGATACTCGGACACCATTTTGGCTTGACAGCCTTCCCCACAAACATCCCTCATAATACTGTTAGATAGGTTAACATTGTCAAAGGCTTTGGTAGAGTAGACAAGGAGAGGGAGTGTGTTTCTGATTGTGGGGACTGGCAACATAGATACACTAAGTATCGACATATTAACCCAGAGAACAGTGAGAATGAAGGGGATTGCTGGATCAGGGATTAGTTCAGGTGAATGGTATGGATGAAGTTCAGTGAAATTAAATACATATATGAGGGGGAGGGGAACAGAGGGTTTTGCTGATAGATGGAAAGTTTTAGACCAACATTCCCAATAAGCCACTCTGAGGTTCTGCACACAGCAATCGGAATCAGCACGCCGACTGCAGCATTGACTTCCCATTCTGGAAGTTACTGCCGCACATGGACCATGGAGACCCAGGCAGCTGGTAAGAAAATTAGAGGGAACGCTGGCCCGAAGGCCAAGGATCAGATCCCACCGGATCCAGGGATGTGTAATCCACCTCTGAACAGAGAGCTTCCAGGTATCCCTCAGCCCCATTTACCACATGGTCATTCTGGGTGTTAGAAATAATTCCATACATACTGTACTTCACATAAGATTCAATAGGCTTTCCTGAATACTTGCTGTAGTTGTAAACTAACCTTCAGTCATCACACACTAGGAATGCCCAGATCTCTCTGCAGATCAGAGCTCTACAACTTCTCATCGTTTAGATAATATGCTTGTTTTTAATATTTTTGCAAAAATGGACAATTTCACACATTCCAACATTATATTCCATAAGCCAGACCTTTGGTCACTCACTTAACCAATCCATATGCCTTGTGTTGGCTTCACAACTCACATTCCTGCCTCGCTTTGTCTCATCAACAAATTCGGCAACTATCCCTTCGATCTCACAGAAACAAAATACCTTTCCTCAACCTCACTGTTATAATAAACCGCACTTATCAATCATTTAATTTACTGTAGTAAATCAGGACTCAGATGGAACACGGTGAGTAGACATTTTTAACCAGCTGGTTCAGACACATTAGGGGCCCAACTCTGGTGTAGGTGGCACTTGAGCACTAACCTGCTGTCTCCACAGCAAGAATATTACCATGACACCACAGGAACCTTCAAGCCTTGGGCGAACTCTTCCAACAATGATGTGGAGGTGTCGGCATCGGCCTGAGGTGGACAAAGTTAAAAATCACTCAATAGCCGGTTACAGTCCAACAAAGCTTGTACTTTCAAATAAACCTGTTGGTCCATAACCTGGTGTTGTGTGATTTTTAACTCTTTCAACAACATCATCACAGTTAATGCAATGTCAATCCAAACACAGATCTGAAGGAATTCGCATTTGAAATCTTCCACCTTGAGATTTTGTCTCATCTGTCCCTTTTCTCAATCTTGTTTCATCCCATTTTTCATTCCAACTCTATTCCTTTTCTGTTCCGAATTGGGTCCAATATTGTGACTGTATATGTTAGTGTATATACATGTGTCTGTTCATCTAAATTAACAGTGATACTGGAGACTGGGAGGGAGGGCAAAGCCCCAAAAGATTCAGCAACAAGTGATCAATTTACTAATTCAGTAACAAGACGAAAAGGGCTTGAGGAGCCTGGGTCTGAATTTTGAAGGATAAGGGGTGGATCTCATTGAAAGTTGCAAAATACTCTGTGGCCTGGAAAGAGAGGATGTGGAGAAGATGTTTCCCACGAGCAAGAGAGGCCAGCGTTCGAAGACACACCCTCAGAGTGAAGGGACGACTCTATTGAATGGAGATGAGGGGAAGTTTCTTCAGCCAGAGTTGGGGGAAGTGGGGGGGGGGTGAATTTCTGGGTATCATTGTTGCAGGAGGCTGTGGAGGCCAAGTCATTGAGAGTGTTTAAGACAGACATTGATAGGTTCTTGATTAGTAAGGAGATCAAGAGTCATGAGGGAAAGACAGAAAAATGGGGCTGAGAAACATATCAGCTGAATGGCGTGGCAGATTCGATGGGCCAAATGGACTCATTCGGCTCCTATATCATAAAATGACATTACTAAACATTTTAAATGCACTTGTAAGATATGTTAATGCACGTTCACCGCTATTAAGAGATGACCAAGTTCTTACCAGGAATTCCAACGACAGCAAGAACTGTGTAGTAAATGTCTTCGCTCTGATGGAATACTGTTGGTTCACCCATTTTCTGTGAGAGATGATGGTTTATATTGACCACAGAGGCAACAGTTCTCCCTGATTGTATGATACAGTCAAATGGGTTTAATATTTATACAGGAGGGACAGCTCCAGTGAGATCATTCAATTATCAATATTAATTACAGCTCCCTGAACAAACATGTGAGTGAAATCATGTGAACAAAAACATGCTTCATGTCAATTAAAATATAATTAAAATGTTGTCTGAATAAAGCAAGACATTTTGTCAAAAATGTGATTGAATGAACTCTATTAAAGGAACATCATTGATCAATCAAATCATTTCATCAATGGTCTTGAGATTTTCCTTGTCACTTCCTTTCAATTTAGCAGCAATTGTAAGCTATATTGTTGGCAATGTTTGAGCATTTGCCCAGAGTATTTGCTGTGGAAGTGCAGGGTGTTGTGGTTGCTGTTAGATTAGTTCATTCCTTTGGTTCAGTGGTAGCACTGATATCTTTCCAGTCGGACGGAAACCCCATTCCCAGCCAAAAGCACGTAATCTTGGCTGCTCATTGTGACGGGTGACAGTGAGGAGTGCTGCACTGCCAACAGTGCCATCTTTCAAAGTAGGTGAGAGACAGAGGGGACCTTTGCCCTTGCAAGGATGCGCAGAATGCTGTGTGAGGGGAGCTGATGACCAAGAGATATTATTGCTGAATTATTAATCTAAAGACCCAGGTAATGTTCTTGGGAACTCAGTTCAAATCCCACCACGGCCGAAGGAGGAATTTGAATTCAATTAGCATCTGGAAGGAGGAATTGAGGAATGATTGTGTAACCATTGTCAAATGTCAGGACAAATTCTGGTTCACTAATGTCCTTTAGGGGAGGAATCCACCATCCTTACCTGGTCTGGCCTAGACCCACACTTAACTACCCTTTGGATAATGAGGGATGGGTAATAAATGTTGGCCTAGCCAGTGACTCCCACATCCAGTGAATGAATAAAAAGGCAGGGTAATTATCGATCTGTTGATTTTGGGGCATTTGTGATCACAGTTACCTCATGCAAGCACTCAATGTTTTGCAGCAATTTTCTGATGGCTCATAGTTTGTGTTAATGGGCACAGTTTAAAGCCGATACATTAGTTAAGTTGGCAAAGAAAATGCACAAAGGTGACAATCGAGGTTGGCTCACTGATATGAGAGGGCACACAGGTTGACAGCATGGAATGTGTTGGTCTTGATAAGATGGGAGAGACAACATTTTACTCTCTCTCTGAGGTTTTAGCGAATGCTTCCTCTTCTCCTTCTGGTCCAGATTCCGTCTGAAGAGGACAGCTCTCTGCACACCGCCTGTTGAGTCCTGCAGGTCCTCTGCCCTCAGCACTTATCCCTCTTTCAGATTTCATACTTCTCAGGCAGGTATCTTAACGCCGTCTCAATCAGTTGTCTTGAACGCTTTTGACTAAATGGGTACGGACTGGCTGGAGCCTCATGATGCCAGGGGGATCACTGTCTGCTTGCACACCTCCATTTGAATGTTACTTCTCATTGCTTTCAAAAACAAAAGCATTGAACTCAAAATAGAGGTAAATTGTTGACGAGTTCAGTGGGCATTGTGACCTTTGTTTTTCTCAGAATTCTTCCCTTTTGCTTTCCCTTGCTAGAATTCTGGAACGCTAATTCCTGCTATGATAGCTGTTCAATTAAATCTGATGCTCTGCAGTAAATATGAGGGAATGTAGCTTTTAAGGGATCTCGTTTTCCAATAGAACTGCTTGCATTATTGTTTCCATGCCCTCAAACTCCTCAAAGCGGTTGACACGTAATTAAATACTCTCTTGGTCTCCTTTGAGTTCTTCTGGTCAGTATGCACCACTCAACCATCAACACCAAAAACTCATGATCTCATTGATATTGGTGAGGCCTTACTGAGGGAAAATTGGCTGCCATTTTTCAAACAGTGACTCCATTCCAAAAGCATCTAGTTGACCATAATATGCTTATGGATGGCCAATGACTGTGAAAGCTGTTACATAAATGCAAAGCCTCCGTTTTCCTTGCACCTTGTGAAACAATCTCCAATTGTTTTCATGAGCAACTGTCCACTTCCTGTGGTTAAGACGGGGAGTAGATATATTCAGGGCAGCACTGACAAAACAAATCAAAACTGTGGCAGGTTTGTGCAGATGATTATTAACGGAAGATGTTGCTCTGAGATCACTATCAAATGGATCCAGCTGAGGAATGTGTCCTGTGATCCCAGAATCACTGAATTTCTCGGATTATACTGCAGCAAGGGGTTGATTCACTCAGTTGGTTGGGCAGCTGATTTGTGGTGGTGAGTAATGCTAACAGTGTGGACTTTGCTAACAAGGTGCATAACCTTCATGTAAAGAACACTCCTACTTAACCACTCCCTTCTCTTGAGGCACAGTAACCCTCAGGTTAAGCCAGCACCATCCACCTCTCCCAAATGGGAGAGCAAGCCTCCAGAAACATATCCAAACTGAGAATGCAGAGGTAGGCCATTTGGCCCACTTGGTCTGTGCTATCTCTCTGAACATGTGATCTCAGTGTCTCCTGCTTTCACATTATAACTCGGCACATTGTTTAAGATTCAATAATCAGGCAATGTCATCTTGAATATCTCACTTGAACCTGCCTCCAGCACATTTCCAGGTATTACAGTATCAGACCCAAACCACTCTCCGGATGAAAAAGCTTTATTCTCACCTCGCACTTTCTTCTTTTGTGTCATACTTTCAAACTGGGCCATCTGCTTTGGAATCCATTTCTGAGTAGGAACAGATTTTTACAGTCTACCCTGTTTACATCCATAAATTTTGAAATCTTGTGTCAAATCTGCTCTCAGCTTTCATCTTTCTAAGGAAAGCAGTTTCATTACACTTTGTAATTCACGCTGATCTCATCTCTACGATATCGTAAAAAAAGCTTGTTGTATCAGAAACAAAAACAAGGACTGCTGGAGAAACTCAGCAGGCCTGGCTGCTCTGGAGAGAAAACAGAGTTAATGTTTCAGAGCAAGTCACCGTGTGGTGTGAGATTGTCTTTAAACATGGTTGCTACGACAATGAAGGTGGCACAGTGGCTCCATGGTTAGCACTGCTACCTCACAGCGCCAGGGGCCTGGGTTCGACTCACAGCTCAGGCAACTGTCTGTGTAAAGTTTGTACACTCTCCCCATATCTGAGTGGGTTTCCTCCGGGTGCTCCGGTTTTTTCCCACAATCCAAAGATGTTCAGGTTACTTGAATTGGCCATGCTAAATTGCCCATAGTGTTTGGGGGTATGTAGGTTAGGTTCATTAGTCAGGAGTAAACGTAGATAATAGTGTGAGGGAATGGACCTGGGTGGGTTACTCTTCGGAGGGTTGGTGTGGACTTGTTGGGCTGAAGGGAGTGTTTCCACAGTGTAGGGATTCTGTGTTCACGTTTACATGACACTGTTCAAGAGCTAATAAATAAAACACATAATCACAGCTATCACCTTTCACAGTCCAACACTAATGAATGCTGCACAGTTGAAGACGATGTGTTTGGAATAGAACAAAGACATAGGAGCATGAGAAGGCCATTCAGCCCATTGGGTCTGATCTATCAACCAAAATGTTCGTGGCTTAACTGGTCATCTTCAACTCCACTGTCCTGCCTTTTCCCCATAACCCCCAACCTCCTTACTAGTTAAACATTGATCCATCTCACCCACGATGATACGTAATTCTGGAACCTAGGCAGACCGGTGTGGTGAAGTATTCCACAGATTCCCTACCTTCTGAGAAAGGAAACTCTTCCTCATCTCTGTTTGAACTGTGCAACCCCTTACTCTAAGCTTATGTGTTTTTTGTCCTAAACTCTCCCACAAAGGGAAACAATTCACTGCATCCCACTTGTCAAGTCCCCTTAGGTACAGGAAATACTTGTGTTGCAGTAAGGTCACTTTCATTGTTCTACATCCCACAGATTACAGGGCTAACAAACTCAACCTCCCCTCACAAGAAAATCCATCCATAATGAGGGTCAACTATGTGAACCTTTTCTGGACTGCCTGCAGTGCCATTATATGTTTCCATGGATAAGGGAGCTAATTTGCACACAATATTTTAAAGATGGTCGAACTGATGCTTTGTGCAGTTTTAGGAAGGCTTCTCCTTTCTCTTTGAAATAAACTTGAACATTTCATTTGCCTTCCTGTTAACTGGTGAACTTGGATGCTAAATCTTTGAAATTTATGCGTGAGGATTCTCAAATCCCTCTGTGCTGTTGCGTTCTATAGTCTTTCTCCATTTAACTCATATTCAGCATCTCTATTCGTCTGGTTAAAGTCCATAACCTCACATTTTCTCATCATTATGTTCCATCAGCCAAGATTCTGCCCTCTCAACTAACCTGTCTCTATCTCTCAATAGATTCTCTGTTATCATTACCACTTGTTTTTCTACCAATTTTTGCATCATCTACATACCTGGTAAGAGTCCAATCACTTCCCTCATCCAGATCATTAATATATATTTGCAATAATTGAGGCCACAATCCTGATACCTGTGACATTCTGTAATTTACTGCTTGCCGTATTGAAAATGTCCCTTATCCCAGCTCACTGTCCTCTATTCATGAGCCAATCCTCTATCCACGCTAATGCACAACCCAAACACTGTGGGTTCTTATCTCGTTAAGTAGCCTGACATGTGGATTCCTAAAAAAAGGTTTCTGAAAATTCATATACATTTTATCTCTTGGTTCCCCTTTATCTACCCTGTTTGTAAACAAAGAATTCTGGTAAATTTGTCAGGTGTGATGTTCCCATTGTGAAATCATGCTGTTTCTGATTAACCCTGTTCTGCATTTCTCAATGTTCCATTACAAGCCTTTAAAATAGACTCAAACTTCTTCCTAAGAGTAAAGGTTAAGCTGTCAGGCTGATAGTTACCTGTTTCTCTCTTCTTTCTTTTATGAATAAGGCTATTATGTAAGCTTTTTCTAATCCTTTGGGTCTTCCCATGATCTAAGTTTTCTGGGAGGATTACCACCAGTGCATCCATTGTCTTTGTAGCTACTTTGTTTAATAACCGAAGATGCATCCCGTCAGGTCCAGGAGACTTGTTGGCATTCAGCCACATTATATTCCCTAGTGCTTTTTCTCTGGTTATATGACTGTGTTTAATTCCTCTCCGCCTTTTGCTCCTTGATTATTTAGTAATTTTGAAATGTTATTAGTGTCTTCCTTTGTGAAGACTGGTGGAAATATTTTATTCAACTCCTCTGCTATTTCCTAGTTCCCCATGATTATTTCCACAGCTTTATTCCCAAAGGGTCCTATGTTCACTTTAGCTTCTCACTTCCTTTTTACATATTGAAAGAAGCTCTTGCTGTCCATCCTGATATTATTTACAATTTCCCTCTCAACATTTATTTTCTCCCTCTTTGTTTTGCTTTTGGTCCACTTTTGTTTGTTTTCCAGTCCTCTAGCTTTCCATTAATCTCTGCCACTTTACATGTTCTTTCTTTCAATTTGATGCAATCCTTAACTTCCTTGGCTAGGGAAAGTTAGACATCAAGCATCTAATTGCACTATTTGATGATGAGGGAGTTCTTCTCATGTTCTCTCTCAAGTTGCACACCAAAAGGCAGTTTAACTTGCTTTATTAAATCATGAGATATTTCTGAGTGCACAATTATTATCTACTGGTTCGTCTTTATCTATCTTGTTTGCTAACTCTCTAAGGAATTCTGGTAAAGTTGTCATCTGTGATGCCGCGGAGTAACAGTGAGTGAAATTCAACAGGAATACATTTATTAGGAATTACTTTGGCATTTCTTATGATAAAATATAATATAGTTATTTACAATGATGAAAAGAATAGCAAAATATTTGCTCGCCGGGGTTAGATGTTGTGAAATAAAGCATCATGGAAGGATATTGAGGTAAACCACTTAATTGAGCATTAAGAAAATGCAGCAACTTTTTGTGTAGTGTTCTGTTTGAGGGTTGCTGTGAATGTGGGATTTGTGGGAATCAGCTGGAAATTACGGGCTGTTATATTGGACCATTCTCCTGTTCAGAACATTTCTTGTGTGCCAATTTGCTTGATGATATAAGCAAACAATGTCAGGCATACTTGCTGTGGAACGTGAACAAAATCAGGCTTCATCCACCAAGGCCCAGGTCAGGAGGTATATCAGGGCCCAATGACTGGGACTCACAAACTTTAGAGGACAGGCCAAATCTGGTCAAAAGGGAGGAATGGGGTCAGGATGGAAGGATAGGACCCATGTTCCTATTCTCAACTCTAACCTTCCCTTCGTGGTCCATATGCTTGTCAGTATAGTCAGTGGCTTAGGACCTACCACCGCTTTCAAATCTGACATTACCACCCACGACCTCAAGCAATTTACCTTTCGCCCCATGTTCTTGAAAAATAGCAACCCATCTCTGTTGAATTCACTGCTACAGAAGGCCATGGAGGCCAGGTCATTCAATATATTTAAGACTGAGACAGATAGGTTCTTGATAATGAAGAGGGTCAAGGGTTACAGAGAGCAAGCGGGAGAAAGGAGATGAGAAACTTATCAGCCATAATTGAGTGGAGGAGCAAACACAATGGGCTGAATGGCCTAATTTCTGCACCTTTGTCTTATGGTCCCTAGCCAGTCCTCCCTTTCCAATGTTATTGAATGTATGATCACCTCCAAAACCATGCCCACATTTCCATCAATTCCAAGTTTCAGTCTCTCCAATTAGCTTTTCACAGCTTCTGAGTTGGTCCTTATGAAAGTCACAGATGTTATTACGTGTGATTATGATCAAAGTTAACTACCCTTCCTCATTTGTCTCCAACCCCCTGCTGCCTCGTGTTTGACTCCACCATTGTCTTTCCATACTTTCCCACCATTGTCCCACTCTCACTACTACCACCCTCCCCTTCGTCTCATCACTTCCACACACTCAACTTCCACTGTACCCAGGCTAAGGTTAGCCTTACTGTGTTTCCTCAGAGTTGGTCCCCTACTAATTGCAATGGGTATCAGCCACTCAAGCCAATATGTAGGCTGAACCAATGAGAATCATTTACTTTGCACATTGCCTTAGGAACCTATTACTTAGCAAAGGCTAAAGAGTGAGATGTTGGAGAGATATACCGCGTGTAGTCCTTGGGTAGGTGAGTGTGAAGATTCTAAGTGAGGATTCTAGACATCAATAGGTTCAACCTGTTTCTCTAAGTTCACGTTCTTTGTTCCTGGGACAATGATGACAAGTTTATTGAGGTCGGGACACAGTGGGAATGTAACTGGACTAGAGTAATTTAGAGGCTCAGGATAATGCCCGGGGAACATGGGTTCAAATCTGAGCAAATTACATTTGATAAGTGTGTCATAATGGTGGCCATAATAATTATCACTGACTGTTGTAAAACTTCATTTTGTTCATTGTTATCTTTCAGGGATGGAAATCTGCTGTCCTTACCTGGGCTGGCTGACAGATTTCCTTCACCAACCTGTTCATGAATGGTATGGCACATGCTCTGGAGCAGGTGGGACTTGCACATTGGCTTCCTATCTCAGAGGTTGGGACACTACCACTGCTCCTGAGAAACCTCCAGTCTCAGCACCATGGTTAATATTGAATAGTGGTTTGAAATGGTCTAACAATCCCCTCAGTGAACAGGCAGCCTGATCCAAGCAATGAATGCTGACCTGCTCAGTGATGCCCATGCCCCACAAATGGATAAGGAAGTGTTGAAACACACAGGACTGGAAATGCCCAGGAATATTTTTCAGGTTTTGCGTCAGATTTTCCCAATGGATGACAATGAGCAGATGATGGCGGAAGTGGCCATTTTCAGTTATGACCCTTTCTCCAGCTGTCTGCTGACCTGACCCCAGTGGGACTATGAGGGCACAGGGGCAAAATTTCATGGTCAGCAACATCTTTAACCACTCAGTTTTTCAATTAAAATCCAACGAGAAATGATCGAAGCATTATCCTACAGTGTTGTAAAGAGTTTATTGTAATACAGGTCATAACTGCCACATAACATTCCTTATCAAGTGAATACCTCAACTTATAAAATCTGACAACAGTGATATATCTAAAACATCGATCATCAGGTATTGTCCAATGTTAACGTCCACCCAACAATTCAACCACAAGTGAATCAGAGATCTGTGTGTGTATTAAATAACATGGTAAAGCTACACTTTTGAGTCAATTTTCTCTGATTGCAAATTTACATGGTTACCAAGGTGTAGTGGTAAATGAAGGGAAATAGGTCACACAATTAGAAAATGATCTGTGTTTAAAAAGTTTTAATCATTTCAATAATTTGCCAATTACAGTGACTGGGTATTTGACTGCATTCTTCAGCTGCTCTCTGAATTTAGTCTGGGTCACTGCATAAATACAGGTGTTGGTGCAGGTACTCAAAAGCTGCAGCATGTAGCCTGATTGTTCAGTGATATATGCAGGATCATGGGGACCTGTATAATCATAAATATTTGCAATTCGCCAATAAAGGAAATATACAACATTTGTCATCCACAACAGTATAAAACTGCCTGAGATAGTGAAGAGTAAAATGATGGATTTCCTGCGGCTCTCCATCTCTGGGTCAGTGTGATTCTCACTCTTGCTGTGACCCAGTAGCTTCCTGCGGATTCTGCTGGTCACTAAAATGTGTCTGACAGTCAGAGCATTGAGCAGTAAAATCAGAATGAATGGGAGGAAAGGGGTCAAAATAATACTGAGGAAATCGAATGCTACCCAGGCATCTGTGGTGTAAAAGTTCATTGATGCAATACCACCCCAGGGTACATTGTCAATTACATATTCAGGTTCATATACAAAGTACCAAGGAATATTTTTGAGGCTGAACAGGATGCTCACTGTTGTTATAATGATAACCGCCATTTTCTCGATACAATATTTTGTTTTCAACTTTGTGCAACAAAGTTTAACAAAACGATCGATGGTGAAAGTGACAGTGAACCAGACAGAGATGTCTGTAGCTGTAGAAAGTAGGACAAGCAAGAGAGAATAAGCAGGAGTCGTTTCTAGATAAGTACCTGGGAAGTGGAAAGGAATAACTGTAAACAGTATCACATCAGTGAAAGCAACCAGTAGATCTGCCACTGCCATGGCCACCAGGTAGCAAGTGATACATTTGGAGAGTCCACACTTTCCTTGTATCAGGATCAGAACAGACACTAAATTAACTGGAATAAATAGAAAAAAAAGGATTTCATACAAAGCCACCCCAGAAAGAAATGTACTTAAAAGGTATGTCAGGTTGGATTTCTACAGAGTCAGGGCGATTCAACAGCCATTTCAAAATAGCAGATCGAATCCATTTCAACGATTCAGTACCCCAAAACTTTTCTTCTACAATAGAAAGGTGCAGCAACAACACTGCTCTCTGCATTCCCCAAACTGAGCAGCTACATTGTGGGGGTATGTATCTACTGGCACTCACTCACAAATCACTGTGGACTTAGATCAAGTTCTCAATAATAAAAGGGGCATATAAATGATTTGGATGCGAGCATAAGAGGTACAGTTAGTAAGTTTGCAGATGACGCCAAAATTGGAGGTATAGTGGACAGCGAAGAGGGTTACCTCAGATTACAACAGGATCTTGACCAGATGGACCAATGGGCTGAGAAGTGGCAGATGGAGTTTAATTCAGAAAAATGCAAGGTGCTGCATTTTGGGAAAGCAAATCTTAGCAGGACTTATACACTTAATGGTAAGGTCCTAGGGAGTGTTGCTGAACCAAGAGACCCTGGAGTGCAGGTTCATAGCTCCTTGAAAGTGGAGTCGCAGGTAGATAGGATAGTGAAGAAGGCATTTGGTATGCTTTCATTTATTGGTCAGAGTATCGAGTACAGGAGTTGGGAGGTCATGTTGTGGCTGTACAAGACATTGGTTAGGCCACTGTTGGAATATTGCGTGCAATTCTGGTCTCCTTCCTATCGGAAAGATGTTGTGAAACTTGAAAGGGTTCAGAAAAGATTTGCAAGGATGTTGCAAAGGTTGAAGGATCTGAGCTACAAGGAGAGGATGAACAGGCTGGGGCGGTTTTCCCTGGACCGTTGGAGGCTGAGGGGTGACCTTATAGAGGTTTACAAAATTATGAGGGGCATGGATAGGATAAATAGGCAAAGTCTTTTCCCTGGGTTTGGGAAATCCAGAACTAGAGGGTATAGGTTTAGGGTGAGAGGGGAAAGATATAAAAGAGACCTAAGGGGCAACTTTCTCATGCAGAGGGTGATACATGTATATAATGAGCTGCCAGAGGATGTGGTGGAGGCTGGTACAGTTGTAACATTTAAGAGGCATTTGGATGAGTATATGAATAGGAAGGGTTTGGAGGGATATGGGCCGGGTGCTGGCAGGTGGGACTAGATTGGGTTGGGATATCTGGTCGGCATGGACGAGTTGGACCGAAGGGTCTGTTTCCATGCTGTACATCTCTATGACTCCATGACTCTATGACCATTCCCTCCAGTATCAAGAGTATAGAGTTGAAAATGCACAGTTGGTCAGGCAGCATCTGAGGAGCAGGAGAATCGATGTTTCGGGTGTTAGCCTTTCATCAGGAACAAATCTCATTCCCTCCAGTGGTGTCATGAAGTACAGTCTAGATTGGCCCCATTAAAACTCATGTTCCCCACCCATTACCTTGGTACCTCATATCCTTCATACCAACCCATGCACCTTCACTCATCTCATTTGTGCCTTCTTATCCTCTGTGCCAACTCATGGTCTCACCCACCCCATTGGACATTCATTCCTTTCATGCCAGGACATGGGATAAGGACTACCACAATTTTGTTTGGAAATATGAACTGGAAAAATGGAAGTTGGATTGTTTTGCTGCAGAGGAAGAGACATCTATTGTTATAATAAAGGAAAAGTGGAATTGTGTGGTTCCTTCCTGCTAACACAATGACATATTGTTTTATGAAGAAGCTGGAATTTAATACCTTTGCAAGGCATGATAGGATCAGGTTCCTTTGCAAACAGTTACAGATCAGGAACAGGGTTCGGGTTGATTGTGAATGGCAGGTTTTCACTAAACTGAGAGGAGAGGAATAGAAAGCTTCAAGCTTGCCGGCAAGCAAGATAGATCTCTCTTTTAATTGGCAAAGAACAAAGCAACAGTCAAATGGATAGGAGACGAATATAAGCCAAGACCTAGGTCCAACTGACCATCTACAGAATTGAGTTCATCACAGAACAGACATTAGGGTATAGTCATTAAAAACAAACCACCATGCTGATTCAGAATGAGATTGCCTTTGCTTCAGAATGTACCCTTTATTATTGAGAACTTGATCAAAGTCCACAGTGATTTGTGAGTGGGTGAGTCCAGTGGATACTTACCCCACAATGTAGCTGCTCAGTTTGGGGATTGCAGAGACCAGGGTTGATGCTGAACCGTTCTATCTTGCAGAATGTGAATATCGTGCAGAATGATTCCTTTCGCATTTTCTGTAGAGAACTGAGGAAATTGAAACCTCTGGCACTGTCTTTCAGACAGGTGTTGCTTATGAATGATAGTCTGAAAGTTTCCTCAAATAATTTCAATTCTACACTTAGTGTCAGCCGTGGGTCAAAATCCTGGAATTCCCTTCCTCAGAACACAGGGGGTGAAATTTCACTCATGTGAGTTTGCTTCTTACAGAGTGTGTTTACCTGATACAGCATTGCTTCTTACTTGCTGTGTAAGAAACAGGGTGCAGGTATTATGACATGGAATAATCTGACAGGTATTTCTACAGCTAACTTGATACTCATTTGATATTAATTCAACAACTCCCATTCCTACATTCTTTTGTCCTTCTCCATGAATCCTAAATGTTCATTGGTTAAGAGATGCGATATTGATCCCTAAAGGTCCCTGTGGACCAACAGCTCGCAAGTTGCAGTGCAAATTGCGTTGGAGCTGAAGGGTGGAGGAGGATAATCTACTTTCATGAGACATGTTCCTCCAACAAGATTGACCCTGATTGCATTGTTAACTTTCTCATTCACCTGTTCAGCCAGAACTAACAGAGACACTGACAAAAGGAACAGAGATCAAAACAGAGCAGGTAACCTGACAATCAGTCAGGGCAAGGTGATATGGTCAAATGGTTCAATGTTTCTGAGACACAGGTAGACACAGTTTGATTCCATTTAATAGTTAAGTCACTTACCGGGAACACCGACAACTGCAAGAAAGGTGTAGAAAATGTCTTCGATTTGATGAAGTACTGTTGATTCACGCATGTTTTAGTAAATCTGATGTTGCTTTTGGGCCACAGCTCCACTCAGTTACATGATCCATTCAGAAGAGTCTCATATTTATCCAGGAGGGACATTTCCAGTCAGATAATTCAGTTACATCATGATTGAAATTAATTACACTTCAATAAGCAAACAAGTGTAGTCAATCATACAAAACGCATCTACTCCCTGCCCATTATGCCATCATGTTAATCTTCTTGATTGCCCAAACATTTAGGTTTTAAATTTGATGATGGTCTGCGATACGTTTGTGGATGACCTGTTGGGGTCTTTCCTTTTCTGTAGTTTCCAATGCATTTGGTGGTTATGCCTGTGAATATCCTGCAGAATGATTCCTTCAGCATCTTCTGCAGAGAACTGAGGAAATTGAAACCTCTGGCACTGTCTTTCAGACTGTTGTTGCTTCTGACCGATAGTCTGAACCTTACCTCAAATTGTTTCAATTCAGCCAGCCAGAGGTTCGTGTCGGCCTTGGTTGAGAGGACAGACTCTTGCTGCTCAGTGAAAAAGTTCAGAGTCTTAGCCCAGAACCCAACACAACATTGAGTTGAACAATCAAGTGCTGTGCCAAAGGAGTGTGTACTGTTGTTAAGTGAGATGTTAAATCTTTAGCAGGATGTACTGAATTCTTATAGAACCATAGTTTAATGGAGGCCTTCAGAAGATTTCATTTCATTTTGTCTGCACCAACTTGTGAAAAACATCTGACCTTCGATCTAATCCCATTTACCAACATTTGGCCCATGGCCAAGTGCTCACCCAGGTACTTTTTAAATGCTATAAGGAAATTTGCATCAGCAACACCCACCAGGCAGCAGATTCAGACAGTCACCACCCTCGAGTTAACAAGGTTTTCCCTCACATCCCTCCTGAACCTCCTGCCCCTCACCTTGAACCTGTGTCCCCTTGTGACTGACCGTTAATCAAAGGAGAACCAACTGCTCTTTCTCCACTCCATCCATGCCCCAAATCTGGCTTGCAGTTGGTCCCCAGATGGGCTCTTCCACTGCTGTGCCAGTCCCCACTGCCCTGATATCTCTGGATACTTCATAAGTGTGTCTCACATCTGCTAGCTCACAGTCATTGGGCACAGCTTCTGATCAAGTTAGGGTGAGGGGTAGGGTGACTGTTAGGTGTTAGGGTTAGGGTTAGAGTGAGGATGATAGTTAATATTAGATCAGTGTTAGGGTTAAGGTTAGGGTAGGGGTTATTGTGAGGTTTGGTGTCAGTGTAGGGGTGAAGGTTACGGTTAGAGTTAGGTTTGGGTTTAGAGCTAGTGCTATAGTTAGGATGAGGATTAAGGTAAGATTTAGGGTTCGTGTTCGGGGGTTAGTGTGAGGTTTGGTGTTTGTGTTAGGCTTAGGTTAGCATGAGAGTCAGGTTTAGGGTTAGAGTTAGTGTTATGGATTAGGGTTAGGGTAAGATTTAAGGTTAGTGTTATGGTTAGAACTTTGGGGATCTGCACTGAGGTTAGTTTAAGGGTTAGGTTTAGGAAACTCGAGTTCAGCATTGAGGTTAATGTAAGGGTTAGGTTTACGAGACTCGAGTTCAGCATTGAGTTTAATGTAAGGGTTATGTTTACAAGACTCGGGTTCAGCATTGAGGTTAGTGTAAGG
This sequence comes from Chiloscyllium punctatum, assembly GCF_047496795.1. NCBI lineage: Eukaryota > Metazoa > Chordata > Chondrichthyes > Orectolobiformes > Hemiscylliidae > Chiloscyllium > Chiloscyllium punctatum. Next base: position 96,153,383 of record NC_092742.1, on the reverse strand, counting down.
GTTAGGTTTAGCAGACTCGAGTTCAGCATTGAGGTTAGTGTAAGAGTTAGGTTTAGCAGACTCGAGTTCAGCATTGGGGTTCGTGTAAGGGTTAGGTTTTTGAAACTCGGGTTCAGCATTGAGGTTAGTGTAAGGGTTAGGTATAGCAGACTCGAGTTCAGCATTGAGGTTAGTGTAAGAGTTAGGTTTAGCAGACTCGAGTTCAGCATTGGGGTTCGTGTAAGGGTTAGGTTTTTGAAACTCGGGTTCAGCATTGAGGTTAGTGTAAGGGTTAGGTTTGCGAGACTCGAGTTCAGCATTGAGTTTAATGTAATGGTTATGTTTATGAGACTCGGGTTCAGCATTGAGGTTAGTGTAAGAGTTAGGTTTAGCAGACTCGAGTTCAGCATTGGGGTTAGTGTAAAGGTTAGGTTTAGGAAACTCGAGTTCAGCACTGAGGTTAGTGTAAGGGTTAGGTTTAGGAGACTCAAGTTCAGCCTTGAGGTTAGTTTATTGGTCAGTTTACTGAGCCGATGATTATTTTTGCAATTGTTTTGTCCCCCTACTCTGTGACATCTTCAGTGCTGTGCAGCTCCAAATGAAACGCTGTTGTTATGATCTGCTCAGAATTTATCCAATTCTGTCAGTCATGGTGTGTGTTTCTGTTTCCGGCTTTGTACTGTAATGGTCTGTAGATAGGGTCTATCTCAACACATTTGTTTCTGGCACCAGTGGATGAACTCCAGGCCTTCAGGCATTTCCGAGCTTGTCTTTGTTTTGCCTGTCCCAGTCTCGTGACGTTGTCCAAGTTGAATTCATGTCCTTCATTGTCAGAGTGTATTGAGATGAGGGAGAGCTGGTGTTGCCATTTTTGTTGTAAGCTGGTGTTCATGTATTCTGGTGGTGAGTTTCCTGCCCATATCTCACATTTGCTGCATGGTGTGTTGTATATCACATTCACAAGCCCTTTGAGCCTGCTCCACCATCCAATAAGAGCATGGCTGATCTTTTTGTGGACTCAGAGCCACTTACCCGCACTCTCACTGTGTCCCTTAATTCCTTTATTGTTCAAAAATAAATCTACCTTAGCTTTAAAACCTGAAGCTTTACTGAAGTAACATCAACTACTTCCCTGGGCAAGGAATTGCATCGATTCACAACCCTCTGGGTGAAGAAGTTCTTTCTCAATTCAGTCTAAAATCTGTTCCCTCTCATCTTGAGGCTATACCCTCTTGTCCTAGTTTCACCTGCCATTGGAACATCCTCTCTACTTCTATCTTATCTATTCCTTTCATATTTGTATATGTTTTTACAAGATTCCCCCCTCAATCTTCTGAATTCCAATGATTATAATCCCAGTCTACTCAGTCTCTCCTCATAAGCCAACCCCGTCAACTCCAGAACCAGCCTAGTGAACCTCCTCTGCACCCCCTCCAGTGCCAGTACATCCTTACTCAAGTAAGGAGACCAAATCTGCATGCAGTATTCCAGGTGTGGCCTTACCAACACCTTGTACAGCTGTAACATAACCTCCCTGTTTTTAAACTCAGTCCCTTTAGCAATGAAAGACAAAATTCCATTTGCCTTCCTAATTACTGGTTGTATCTGCAGACCAACCTTCTGTGATTCACACACAAGGACACCCAGGTCCCTCTGCATAGCAGCATGCTGCAACTTTTTCCATTCAAGTAACAATCCTTTTTGCCATTACCCTTGCCAAAATAGATGACTTCACATTTACTAATATTGTATTCCATCTGCCAGACCTTTACCCACTCCCTCAATGTATCTATTTTCCTCTGCAAAGTTTCACAATCCTCTGCACACTATGTTCTGTCATTCATCTTAATGTCCTCTGCAAACTTTGACACCATGCACGTGGTCACCAACTCTAAATCATCTATATAAACTGTAAATAATTGCAATACCAACACTGATCCCTGAGGCGCACCACTAGTCACTGATTGCCAGCCAGAATAGCATTCATTTATCCCCACTCTTTGCTTCCTGTTAGTCAACCAATCCTCTATCCATGTTAATACTTTACCCTTAATACCATGCATCCTTACCTTATGCAGCAGCCTCTTATGTGGCACCTTGTCAAAAGCCATTTGGAAATCTAGGTACACCACATCTACTGGGTCCCCCTTGTCCTCCTTGCTCGTACTGTCTTCATAGAATTCCAAAAGATTTGTCAAGCATGACCTGCCCTTCATGAACCCATGCTGCGCCTGCCCAATGGGACAATTTCTATCGAGATTCCTTGCTATGTCTTCCTTGATAATAGACTCAAGCATCTTCCCCACGACAGAGGTTAAGCTAATCGGTATATAATTCCCCATCTTTTGTCTGCCTCCCTTGTTTAAACTGTGGTGTCACACTTGCTGTTTTCCAATCTGCTGGGAATGCCCCAGAGTCCAGTGAATTTTGGAACATTATCACCAATGCGCCTGCTATTTCTCCTGACATCTTTTTTAGTACCCTGAGATGCATGCCATCAGGGCCAGGAGACTTAGCAATCCTTAGCTCCATTACCCTGCCCAACACTACCTCTTCCATAATAATGATTGTTTCCAGATCCTTACCTACCTTTGTCTCTTTGTCAATGACTGGCATGTTATTAGTGTCCTCCACTGTGAAGACTGATACAAATCACCTGTTCAATGCCTTGGCCATTTCATCATATCCCATAACTAAATCCCCCTTCTCATCCTTGAAAGGACCAACGTTTACTTTAGCCATTCTTAATCATTTTAAATATTAATAGAAACTTTTGCTATCTGTCTTTATATTCTGTGCTTCTCATGTTCTATCTTACTTTTCTTTATATCTCTTTTTGTGGTTTTCTGTTCACCTTTAAAGTTTTCCCAACCTTCGGGTTTCAAGCTGTTTTCGGCCACTTTGTAAGGCCTTCTCTTTCAATTTAATAGCCTCCCTTATTTCCTTAGACACCCATAGAAAATTACCCCTTTTCTTACAGTCCTTCCTTTTCACTGCAATATACTTTTGCTCAGCACTTTGAAAAATTGCTCTGAAAGTCCTCCAACTGTCCCACCATAAAATCTTTGTTTCCAGTCTACTTTAGCCATGTCCTCCCTCATTCTATTGTAGTCTCCCTTGTTCAAGCCCAGGACCCTGGTATCTTCATACTCTCCTTCTGTATTTGCAATTCAACCATACTGTGATCACTTCTTCCAAGAGGATCTCTAACTATGTGGTCATTAATTATTCCTATCTCATTACACAGGACCAGATCTAGGCAAGCTTGCTCTCTCATCGGTTCCATTACATACTATTCAAGAAAACTATCATGGATACACTCAACAAACTCCTCAAGGCTACCCTAACCGAGCTGCCTCAACCAATTGGTCCTGCATGGAGTGGGTTTGGGATCTTTTGTCTTGGATAGTAGCTGGAAAAGTGTGTCTGTTGGTTTATGTGCAGTCACTTTTCCCAGAGGAAGTAGGAATCTTGTAGTCAGTTTTGAGATGTGTCTAATCTCGAATAGAGTGGTTAGTGTGTTGGAATGCACAGTGTTTTCTTGGTGTTGTTTGCATGCCAGGCAATGGCAAATGAAGCTGTTAGGGTAACTCACTATTAACAAAGTGAGTATGTATTCAACTGGGACAATGTTATGACACTGGGACAGGCACAACAAAGCCAATCTCGGGAATGCCTGGAGGCCTAGAGTTTATCCACTGGAGCCGGAAACAAACATGTTGAGATAGACCCCCATCTACAGACCATTACAGTACAAAGCTAAAAATAGAAATACACGCCATGACTGACGAAAACCATATAAATTCTGGGGAGATCACAACAACAAAACTTGATCCAGAGGCTGCCCCGCACTGACGATGTCACCCAGAAGGGGGACAAAGTGTTTGCAAAAAATCAAACCGGCTCAGTGAACCGAACACCAACACGAACACAACCTGAGAGACAGATCTTCACCAAAGTCTGAAACTGAGGTTAGTGTTAGGATTAGGGTTTGGGTTAGTGTTAGGAATAGTTTTAGAGTTAGGGTTTGGGTTAGAGTTAGGGATAGGTTTCGGGTTAGTGTTAGGGCTAGGGTTAGGATTTGAAGCCTGGGGCTCAGCACTGAGATTGCCTGAAGCACTCTACTGAGGGCCATATACCTGCTCCCCCTCCAGTAGCTGGAACGACCCAGCAATATTTATTCTTTGGGGGAGGCAACAAGGAGACTGAGAGTCATTCTAGCTGGAGTTGAGCTTAGAGAGAGCCATTTCCTCAAGACACTGGCACCCTTGGATGATGGCAGCCAGGATCAAACTCTCAGGTCCTTCAAACCTGAAAGTTACCTTCCTCATTGAATTCTTCAAGCCTCCAATGTCAAAGGTTATCAATATTAGCTCCTCGCCATTGAGCCCAGAGTTGAACAACCTCTCCAGCCCCTTATTCCAGGAGAGTAGTTTATGCTGTTGTAATCTTGCCATCCTGGGAATTAACCTCAACGCACCTAATGGGTCAATTCTATTGATTGGTGTCCAAACCCTAACCCTAACCCTAACCCTAATCTTAACCCTGATCAAACTCCAATTATGGTTTCAATAGTGGGAATGACAAGCCACATTGCTCAGTGTTCCTTGCCAACAGACAGACATTGCTGTTCAGGAACTGCCACCCGGTAAAAATCCCTTTGTTACCGGGCAGCGTGACCCAGCTGCTTCATGCCTACTCTACAGCTGGGCAAGGTTCGAGACAAACACAGCTGTACTCCGGGCGGATGTTCCTGGGAGTACGTCCAGTGAAGTTATGGGTGGAATTGAGAAAAGGAAAGGGATGATCACTTTATTCGGATTGTACCATAGGCCCATCCAGTAGGCAGCAGGAAATTGAAAAGCTAATTTGTGAGGAGTTCACAGATACCTAAATAATAATAGGGTTGTAATAATAGGGGATTTTATCTTTCCAGACATATATAGGACTGCCATAGTGTGAAGGGCTTGGATGGAGAGCAATTTGTTAAACGTGTACAAGAAAATGTTCTGATTCAGTATGTGGATATACCTACTGCAGAAGGAGCAAAGTGTGACCTTCTCTTGGGAAATAAGGCAGGGCAGGTGACTGAGTTATCAGTGGGGCAGCACCTTGGGCCCAGTGATCATAATGCTATTAGATTTAATATAGTTATGGAAAAGGACAGATCTGATCTAAAAGTCAAAGTTCTCAATTGGATTAAGGCCCATTTTGACGGGATTAGGCAAGAACTTTCAAACATTGTCTTTGAGCGGATATTCAGAGGGAAAGGGATCGTTAGAAAATGGGAGGCCTTCTAAAGTAAGACCACAAGAGTCCAGAGGCAGTATGTTCCTGTTAGTGTGAAGGGCAAGGCTGGTATGTGCAGGGAATGTTGGATTATGAGAGAAATTGAGGGTCTGGTCTAGAAAAAGACAGAAACATATGTCAGGTATAGACAGATGGGATCGAGTGAATCCCTCAAGGAGGACAAGTATATTCAAGAGGGAAATCAGGAGGGCAAAAAGGGACATGAGATCGCTTTAGCAAATGGAAATTAGGAGACTCCAACGAGATTCTACAAGTACATTAAGGGCAAAAGAGTAACTAGGTAAAGGATGGGGCCCCGTGAAGATCAACAAGGCCGTCCATGTGTGGAACTGTAAGAGATGAGTGGTATTTGAGTATTTTGTATCAGTACTTACTGTGGAGAAGAACATAGAAGTTAGAGAACTTGGAGAAATAAATAGTGATTTCTTGCAAAGTATCCATATTACAGAGGAGGAGTGGCTGGACAACTGAAAATGTATAAAGATAGATACATTTCCGGAATCTTACCAGTTATATGCCAGATGTTTGCAGGAAGCTGGGGAAGTGATTGATGTACCCCTTGATGAGATATTTGTATCACTGATAGTCACATGTGAGGTGCTGGAAGACTGGACGTTGGCTAATGTTGTGCCATTATTTAAGAAACGTGATGAGGTAAAATCAGGAACCGGGTGCCTGACGTCTGTGATGGGTAAGTTGTTTAAAGGGATTCTGAGAGACAGGATTTACATATATTTGGAAAGGCAAGGACTGATTAAGAGTAATCATTATGGTTTTGTGTTTGGGAAATCATGTCCAACTAACTTGATTGACGTTTTTTGAAGAAGCAATAGAGAAGATAGAAACTAAGATTGATGGAAACATTGGACGTTGTTGATATGGACTTCACTAAATCATACAACAAGGTTCCGCATGATAGACTCATTAACAAGGTTAGATCACATGGAATCCAGAGTAAGCTCACCATTTGGCACAAAGTTCCCTTGCAGCTCGGAGACAGAGGGTGGTGGGTGGAGCATTGTTTATCGGAGTGAAGGCCTGTGACCAGCAGTGTGCCACAAGGATTGGTGCTGAGTCCACTGCTTCTTGTCATTTATATCAATGACTTTGATGTGATTATAGGAGGAATAATTTGTAACTTTTCAGAAGACACCAAAATTAGTGATGTAGTGGACTGTGAGGCAGTACTATCTCACCGTAACAGACACCCTTGATCCGACGGGCTGCAGAGTGGCAGATGGAGTTTAATTTAGAGAAATGTGAGGTGCTCCATTTTGGGAAGGAAAATCAGAGCAGGACTTATACACTTAATGGTTGGGTCTTGGGAAGTGTTCCCGAACAAAGAGACCTTGGGGGGGGCAGGTTCACAGTTCTGTGATGGTGGAGTCACAGGTAAATAGGGGAGTGAGGAAGGTGTTTGATATGCTTGCCTTTATTGGTCAGTACATTGAGTGTAAGAGTTGGGATGTCATGTTGCAGTTTCACAGGACATTGGTTCTGCCAGTTTTGGAAAACTGGATTCAATCCTGGTCTTCCTGTCAGAGGAAGGAAGTTGTTAGGATTGAAAGGGTTCAGAAAAGATTTACATGGATGTTGTCAGGATTGGAGGGTTTTGAGCTCTAGGAAGAGGCTAAATAGGTTGGGGCTATTTTTCCTGGCTCATTGGAGGCTGAGGGGTGACCTTATAGAAGTTTATAAAATCATGAGGGTCAAGGATAGGGTGAAAAGTCAAGCTCTTTTTTCCCAGGGTAAGGGAGTCCCAACGCTAGAGGGCAAAGGTTTAAGGTGAGAGGGGAAAGATTTAAAAGGGACCTAAGGGGAACTATTTCATGCACAGTTATGGAATGAACTGTCACAGGAGGTGGAGACTGGTGCAATCGCAACATTTAAAGTCCAAAGATATGCAGGTCAGGTGAATTGGCCATGCTAAATTGCCCGTAGTGTTAGGTAAAAAGGGTAAATGTCGGGGAATGGATGGGTTGTGCTTCGGCGGGTCGGTGTGGACTTGTTGGGCCGAAGGGCCTGTTTCCACACTGTAAGTAATCTAAAAAAAATTTAAAGGGTATCTAGAAGGGCATTTGAATAGGAAGGGATTAAAGGGATATGGCCCATAGTGTCCGAAGGATCTGTTTCTCTGCTGGGCAACGAGATGACTCTCAGACTCTGTAAACCACAACTGGTGACTTCCTCTGGCATGTCTATCCCAGGGGACGGTGCTAGGTTTAGGGACAGGGCTAGGGTTAGGATTAGGATTAGGATTAGAGTTAGGGCCAAGGATAGGGATACGGCTCGGGCTAGAGCTAGGGTTAGGAATAGGGATGGGTTAGACATGTGCTGAGAGTTAGGGTTAGGGCCAGGGTAGGACTAGGGTTAGGGCTAGGATTAGGGTTAGGGTTAGGGCCAGGGCTAGGGATACAGTTAGTGCTCAGGTTAGTGTTAGGGCTAGAGTTAGGGCCTGGGGTAGGGATAGGATTAAGGCTAGTGTCAGGGTTAGGGCTGAGGTTAGGGTTAGGCTTAGATCTGGGGTTATGGTTCGGTCTACGGTTAGAGTGCAGTTAAGGTTTAGAATTAGGGCTAAATTTAGGGTGTGGTTTAGGATTAGGTTTAGGGTTTGGGTTAAGGATCGGTTTTGGTTTAGGGTGAGGGTTATAGTTAGCACGAGGGTCGGATTTGGGCTAGGGTTAGGGTTAGGGCTTGGGTTAGAGTTAGGATTAGGGTTAGGGCTAAGGTTAGGCGTACAGACAGCATTAGGATTAGGACTAAGTTTAAATTTAGGGTTCGGGTTCGGTTTCAGGTTAGGGTTAGGTTTAGGGTTAGGGTTTAGCGTTAGGGATAGTGTTAGAGTTAGGGTTATGTGGGGTAATTGTTAGAACTTGGGTAAGGGTGATGTCTAGGTTTTGGAATAAGGTGAGGTTTAGGCACTGGGCGAGGGTTAGCGTGAGGGTTAGGGAGCAGGTTAGGGTTAGGGATAGGGTTAGATTTAGGGCTAGAGTTAGAGTTAAGGTTAGGGATAGGGTTTTGGTTAGGGTTAAGGCTAGGATTAGGGTTAGGTTTTGACTGCAATAGGGTTCGGGTTATGTTTAGGGTTAGTGCTAGAGTTACAGTTTGCGATATGTCTAGGGTTATGGTTAGGGCTAGGGTTAGGGTGAGGTCTAGGTTTAGGATTAGGGTTAGGTATAGGGATTGGGCAAGGATTAAGTTTAGGGGTCAATTTCGGGCTAGGGATTGGGTTAGGAATAGAGTTAGGGCTAGGATTCGTGATATTGTTAGGATTAGAGCTAGCGTTAGGGTTAGTCTAAGGGCTAGGGTTAGTGTTAGAGTCCGGGATAGTGTTAGGGTTAGGAATTGGTTTAGGGTGAGGACCAGGGTGAGGATTAGTGTCAGGCTTTGGGTTTGGGTTAGGCCTATGGTTATGGTTAGAGCTAGGGTTATGAATAGGGCTAGGGTTGGGTTTAGTGTTAAGTTTAGGGATCCGGTTAGGGCTTGGGTTAATGGTTGGTTTAGGATCTGGGCTAGATTTAGGGCTGGGGTAGGATTAAGTTTAGGGATAGGGTTAGGGTTAAGGCGAGGGTAAGTTTAAGGCTAGGGTGAGAGTTATGGCTAGGGTGGAGTTAGGATGAGGCTCCAGGTTAGGCTTAGGGTTACGGTTTGGGTTAGGGTTATAGTTGGGGTCAGGGTTAGGGTTAGATATAGGGTTAGAGTTAAGGCTAGGTTTTGGGGCAGTAAAGGTTAACGATAGAGTTAAGGCTAGTGTTTGGGTGAGGTCAAGAGTTAGCTTTAGGGCAAATGTTAGGGATTTGGTTATTATTAGGGTTAGTGTTCGGGTTAGGTCTAAGTTTAGGGTTAGGGTTTGGAATAGTGTTAGGTCTCGGCTTAGTGTTAAGGTTAAGTATAGTGTTAGGGTTAGAGTTAGTGTTATGGATAATGTTAGGTTAGGTTTAGAGTTAGGGATAGTTTTAGTGTTAAGATTAAGGCTAGGATATGGCTTAGGTTTAGGGTTAGGGTTAGGGTTTGCATTCGGCTTTGGGTTAGGGTTAGGTCTAGGGCTACGGTAGGGTTAGGGTTAGGTCTAACGTTATGGTTAGGACTAGGGTTGGGGTGAGGTCAGGGTTTAGGATTATTTCTAGGTTTAGGGATAATGCTGGTGTTAAATTTAGGGCGAGGCTTAGGGATCGGGTTATGGTTACATTTATGGTAATGGATGGGGTTAGAGTTAGGGCTAGTGTTAGACTAAAGGCTAGGGCTCGGGATATGATTTGGGTTAGGGTTCGTGTTAGGGTTAGCACTAGGGTTCAAGTTAGGACTTGAGTTAGAGTTAGAGCAAGGGTTAGGAATAGGGTTAGGGGTAGGGTTAGATCTAGGGTTAGGATTAGGGTTAATGTATGGATTAGGGTTAGGGCTGGGTTTACAATAGGGTAAGGGATAGGATTAGGATTATGGTTAGGGCTATGGTCAGTGTTTGGGGTCATGTTAGGTTTAGGGTTAGGAATTGGTCCAGAGTTAGGGTTTGGGTTAGGTTTAGGGTTAGGGTTATGGTTAGACCTAGCATTAGTGTTAGGGCTAGTGCTATGTTTAAGTTTACGGATTCGGGTTAGGGTTAAATTTGTTATTAGGGTTAGGGTTAAGGCTAGAGATGGGGTTAGATTTAGAATTAGGGTTAGGGTTAGGGTTAGAGTTAGGGTTCGGGTTAGGGATCGCGTTAGGGTTAGAGCTTAGGTTAGAATTCGGGATAGGGTTAGAGCTAAGGTCAGCTTTGGGGCTCATGTTAGGTTTAGGGATAAGGTTAGGGTTAGGATTAGGGCTAGGGATCGAGTTAGGGCTGTGTTAGAATTATGTTTTGGAATAGAGTTCAGGCTAGGGTTAGTCTTAGGGTTGGGAGTAGTTTTAGGGTTAGGGATAGATTTAGGGTTAGGGTTAATCCAAGGGTAAGGGTTAGGGCTAGTGTGAGGGTGGGAACTAGGGTGAGGGTGAGGGATAGTGTCAGGCTTAGGTTTCGGGTACAGGTTAGGCTTAGTGTTAGGTTTAGGGCTAGGGTGAGGTTTAGAATTCGGGATAAGGTTTGGGTTAGGGTTAATTTTAGAGACAGCATTAAGGTAAGGATTAGGGTTCGGGCTTGGGTTAGGGTTAGGGCTTGTGCAATGGTTAGAGTTAGGGTTCGGGTTGGGCTTCGGGTTAGGGTTAGAGCATGTGCTACGGTTAGAGTTAGGGTTCAGGTTAGGGATAGGGATGGGATTGGTTTAGAATTTGGGTTTTAGGTAGGGTGAGGACTAGGGTTCTAGTTATGGCTCGGGTTAGAGTTAGTGCTCGGGTTAGGGATAGGATTAGGGCTATGGTTAGAGTTAGGGTTAGGGTTAGAGTTAGGGTTAGGGTTTTGACTTCTGTTAGATATAGGGATAAGGTTAGGGTTAGAATTAGGGTGAAAGTGGGGATTAGGGTTTGGCTTCGGGCTTGTGTTACGGATAGGACTAGTGTCAGTGTTAAGTTTGGGGTTAGGGATGGGCTAGCATGAGGGTAAGGGTCAGGCTAGGGGAAGGTCGAGAGTTAGAGATAGTGTTAGGTTTTGGTCTAGGGTTAGGGATCGGGTTAGGGTTAGGTGCAAGCATAGGGCTTGGTTTAGAGTTAGAGCTAGGGTAGAGTAAGGGCTAGGGTTAGGGACAGGGTTAGGGTATTGCTAGGTTTAGGGTTAGGGCTAGGGTTAGAGTTATGGTTATGGTTAGGGTTAGTGCTAGGGTGAGGGTTAGGGCTAGGGTTAGGTTTAGGTTTAGGGATAGTTTTAGGGCTAGGTTTTGGGTAGGATTCAAGTTAGGGTTAGAGTTAGCCCTAGGGTTAAAGTTTGGGTTTGGTTTAGGGATAAGGTTAGGGTGAGAGTTAGGGCTAGGGTTAGTGTTTTGGTTAGGGCTCGTGTTAGGCTTAGTGATAGGATCAGGGTAAGGGTTGGAATTAGGGCTAGGCTTAGGGTTCGGGTTAGAGTCAGGGTTAGGGTTAGTGCTAGGGTTATGCGTAGGGCTAAGGTTTGAGGTAGGGTTAGGTTTAGGCAAGAGGGTTAGGGCAAGTGATAGTGTTAAGGCAAGGTTAGTGTTAGGGCTAGGGTAAAGGGTTAGTGCCAGGGTTAGGCTTAGGGATAGGGTTAGGGTCAGGGATAGGATTAGGTTTAGGGCTAGGGTTAGGGCTAGGGTTAGAGTTAGGGCTAGGTTTATATTTAGGGACAGGGATGGGGTTTATGTTAGCATTAGACTTAGGGTTAAGGTTAGGGTTAGGGCTAGGGTTAGTGTTAGAACTAGGTTCAGAGTTTGGGCTAGGGTTAGGGTTAGAGATAGGGTTAAGGCTAGTGTTCGTGTTAGGGCTAGTGTTAGGGTTAGGTTTTTGTTTAAGGATATGTTTAGGCTTAGGCTTAAGGCTAGGACAAGGGTTAGGTCTTGTGTGAGGGTTAGGGCAAGGGTTAATGTCATGCAAGCATTATGGCTAGGATTTGGAATAGGGTTAGATTTAGGGCTCAGGTGTGGTTTAGAGTTAGAGATAGGGTTAGGGTTAGGTCGAGGGTTAGGGATCTGGTTAGTATTCGGTGTAGGGTTACGGCTCGGTTTAGAGTTAGGGATAGAGTTAGGTTGAACGTTAGTGTTAGGCCTCAGGTTAGGGATCAGGTTAGGGTTAGAGTTAGGGTTAGAGTAAGGTTTAGGGTAAGGGCTAGGTTCGGAGTTAGGGCTAGGGTTAGGTTTAGAGATAGGGTTAGGGCTAGTGTTAGCATTAGGGATAGTGTTAAGGTTAGGTTTATGTTCAAGAATATGTTTAGGTTTAGGATTAAGGCTATGATAAGTGTTAAGGCTAGGATAAGGGATCAGTCTTGTGTGAGGGTTAGGGTAAGGGTTAGTGTCATGCTTAGCATTATGATTAGGATTAGGATTAGGTTTCGGGTTAGGGTGAGGTTTAGAGTTACAGATAGGTTTAGGGTTAGGTTGAGGGTTAGGAATCGTGTTAGCATTAGGTGTAGGGTTAGGGTTAGGTTTAGAGTTAGGGCTAGGGTTAGGTTTCGGGTTCGTGTTAGGCCTTGGGTTTGGGATCAGGTTAGGGCTCGGGTTAGTGCTAGGGTTAGGGTTAGGGCTTGGGTTAGGGATCTGGTTAGGATTAGGTTTAGGGTTAGGGCTAGGTTTAGAGTTATGACTAGGGTTAGATTTAGGGCCAGGGTTAGGGCTAGTGTTAGAGTTAGGTCTCAGGTTAGAGTTAGGGTTAGGGTTAGGGCTTGGGTTAGGTATCGTGATAGGGTTAGGGTTACAGTTAGGATTAAGGTGAGGGTTAGGGTTTGGATTAGGGTTAGTGGTAGGGTTAGGTTTAGGGCTAAGGTTTGAGTTAGGGCAAGATTTAGGGATTGGGTTAGGGTTAGTGCGATTGTTAGGTTTAATGTTAGGGTTAGTTTTAGGGCTAAGGTTCGAATTCGGTTGTGGTTAGTGCTAAGTTTATGCTAAGGAATAGGGTTAGAGTTATGATTTGGGCTGGGGCTAGGGTTAAGTCTATGGTTCGAATTAGGGATAGGGATGAGGTCAGGGTTAGAATTAGGGTTAGGGTCAGGGATCGGGTTAGGGCGAGGGACCAAGTTAGGGCTAGGGTTAGATTTAGGGTTAGTGTTATGGATAGTGTTACTGTTATGGCTAGGTTTAGATTCAGAGCTAGGTTTAGAGTTAGGGTAAGGGCATGGGGTTGGGTTAGGCTTAGGGATAGTTTTTCGGTTAAGTTTAGGATTGGAGCTAGGGTTAGGGTTAGAGCTATGTTCAGAGGTTGGGCTAGTGTGACGGTTAAAGATAGGGCACGGGCTAGTGTGAATGTTGGCGTTCGGGTTAGTGTTAGGGTTAGGTTTTGGTTTAAGGATAGGATTAGGCGCAGGATTAAGGCTCAAGTAAGGTTTAGGGCTATGACATGGGTTATGTCTCGGGTGAGGTTAGTGTCATGCTTAGCGTAAGGGTTAGGGTTAGGCTTAGGGTTAGGTTTAGGGTTAGGGCTAGTTTTAGACTTAGGGCTGGGGTTAGAGTAAGGGGTCGAATTAGGGATAGGTTTAGGGCCAGGGTTAGGGTTAGGGTGAGGACTATGGTTAGAATTAAGGCTACGGTTAGGACTAGGACTAAGGTTAGGATTAGGGTTAGGGCGAGGGTTATATTTAGGGACAAGGCTGGGGTTTGTGTTAGATTTAGACTTAGGTTTACGATTAGGACTGATTAGAATTAGCGCTAGGATTAGAGTAAGGGCTAGTGCTAGGGTATGTGTTAGGGTTAGTGCGAGGGTTAGGATTAGGGCTAGGGTTAGGATTAGGGCTAGCGTTAGAGTTAAGTCTAGGGTAAGTCTTAGGGCTAGGTTTAAGGCAAGGGTTAGGGTTAAGGCAAGGGTTAGGGTCTGAACTATGGTTAAGGTTAAGGGTTAAGGCCAGGGTTAAGGTTAGGGAGGATATGGTTAGGTTGAAGTTTAAGATTAGTGCTAGGGTTAGGGTTAGAGCTAGGTTCAGAGTTAGGGCTAGGGTTATGGTTAGAGATAGGATTAGGACTAGTGTTAGCATTAGGGATAGTGTTAGGGTTAGGTTTTTGTTTAAGTATATGTTTACACTTAGGATTAAGGCTAAGATAAGTGTTAAGGCTAGGACGATTGTTAGGTCTTGTGTGAGGGTTAGGGTGAGGGTTAATGTCCTGCTAAGAATTATGGTTAGGATTAGGATTAGAGTTAGGTTTAGAGCTTGGGTGAGGTTTAGAGTTATAGATAGGATTAGGGTTCGGTCGAGGGTGAGTGATTGGGTTAGTGTTAGGTGTAGGATTACGGCGTGGTTTAGAGTTATGACTTGGGTTAGACTTACGGCTACAGTTACGGCTAGGGTTAGGGCGAGTGTTAGAGTTAGGGATAAAGTTAGACTTAAGGTTAGGGTTAGGGCTTGGGTTAGGTACTGGGCTACAGTTAGGGTTACGGTTAGGATTAGGGCGAGGGTTAGGGTCAGTGGTTTGGTTAGGCTTAGGGCTAAGGTTAGTGTTAGGGCTGGATTTAAAGATTGGGTTAGTGTTAGAGCGAGTGTTAGGTTTAAGGCTCGGGTAAGTTTTAGGGCTAAGGTTATAGTTAGGGTGAGGGTTAGTGCCGGGTTTATGCTTAGGAATAGAGTTAGGGTTATGATTCAGGGCTAGGGTTAGATTTAGGGCTAGTGTTACGGATAGTGTTACTGTTATGGCTAGGGTTAGATTCAGGGATCGGGTTAGAGTTAGGGTAAGGGCAGGGGCGAGGGATAGGGATAGGGTTAGGGTTAAGATTAGCAATAGTTTAGGGTTAGGGTTAGGACTCATGTTAGATTTAGAGCTAGGTTTAGGATTAGGACTAAAGCTCTTTTTAGGGAACGGGTTAGGGCTAGGTTTAGAGTTAGGGTTAGGGTTAAAGTTAGGATTAGAATTAGGGCTGGGGCTATGTTTAGGGACAGCGATGTGATTAGGGTTAGAATTAGCCTTAGGATTAGGGTTGGGTTTAGGGCTGTTGTAAGAGTTAGGGGTAGGGTTAGGGATCAGGATGGGGTTTGGGTTAGAATTTGTGTTTGAATTAGGGTGAGGACTGGGATTCCAGTAAGGGTTAGGGTTGGAGTTGGTGCTCGGTTTAGGGCTAGAGTTAGGGCTAGGGTCAGAGTTAGGGCTCAGGCTTGGGTGAGGTATAGGGATAGGGATAGGGTTCGGGTTCGGTTTAGGATTTTGGCTAGGGTTAGGGTTAGATTTCGGGCTAGTGTTAGTGTTATGGCTAGTGTCATTGTTAGGGACAGTGTTAGGTTAAGGTTAAGGATTGGGCTAGCATCAGGTTGAGGGTTAGGGTTAGGGTTAAGGCAAGTGGTAGGGTTAGGGTTGGTATTAGGGCTGGGGTTAAGGGTTGGTATGAGGGTTAGGCTTAGGGGATCATGTTAGGGTGAGGGTTAGGGCTAGAGTTAAAGTTAGGGCTAGGGTTAGTGTTAGGGCAATGATTAGGGTTCGGGCTCGGGTTAGTGTAGGGCCTAGGGTTATGGTTGGAGTAATGGTTAGGGTTCGATTTAGGGATAGTTTTTCTAATTTAGGATTAGAGCTAGGTTAGGGTTAGAGCTAGGTTCAGAGGTTGGGCTAGTGTTCATGTTAGGGATAGGGTTTGGGCTTGTGTTAGTGCTAGTTTTAGGGTTAGTGTTAGGGGTTGGTTTTCGTTTAAGAATAGGGGCAGGCTTAGCATTAAGGCAAGGATAAGGTTTAGGGCTATGACGTGGGTTAGGTCTCGGATGAGGGTTAGTGTCATGCTTAGCGTTAGGGTTAGTGTTAGGATTAGGATTAGGGTTAAGTTTAGAGTTAGGGTTAGAGTTAGGACTAGGGTTATGTTTAGGGACAGGGTTGGGGTTAGGGTTAGAATTACCCTTAGGATTAGGGTGAGGGTTAGGGCTATGTTTAGAGTTAGGACTAGGGTTAAGGATAGGGATGGGGTTAGGGTTAGAATTTGTGTTTGAATTAGGGTAAGGACTCGGGTTCAAGTTAGGGGTAGGTTAGAGCTGGTGTAGTATTAGGAATAGGGTTAGGGCTCGGGTTAGAGTTAGGTCTAGGGCTAGAGTTAGAGTTTGGGTTAGGGCTTGGGTGAGGTATAAGGATTGGGTTAGGGTTTGGGTTAGGATATGGGCCAGAGTTAGGGTTAGGGCTAGGGTTAGGTTTTGGGCTAGCATTAATGTTAGGGCTATGTTTAGGAGCAGGGATGTGGTTTGGGTTAGAATTAGCCTTAGGTTTAGGGCTAGGATTAGTGATAGGTACGGGGTTCGGGTTATGGCTAGGGTTTGAGTTAGGGCTAGGGTTAGGTTAGTGGTCGGGTTAGGGATAGGACTGGGGTGAGGGTCAGGGCTTGTCTGAAGGCTAAGGTTAGGGTTAGGGTTAGGTTTAGAGCCAGTGCAGGGTTAGAGCTAGGGTCAATAGAACATGGAACATAGAAAAATACAGCGCAGTACAGGCCCTTTGTCCCTCGATGTTGCGCCGATCCAAGCCCACCTAACCTACACTAACCCACTATCCTCCATATACCTATCCAATGCCTGTTTAAATGCCCATAAAAAGGGAGAGTCCACCACTGCTACTGGCAGGGCATTCCATGAACTCACGACTCGCTGAGTAAAGAATCTACCCCTAACATCTGTCCTATACGTACCACCCCTTAATTTAAAGCTATGCCCCCTCGTAATAGCTGACTCCATATGTGGAAAAAGGTTCTCATGGTCAACCCTATCAAAACCCCTAATCATCTTGTACACCTCTATCAAGTCACCCCTAGACCATCTTTTCTCCAATGAAAACAGCCCCAAGTGCCTCAGCCTTTCCTCATATGATCTTCCAGGCAACATCCTGGTAAACCTCCTCTGCACCCGTTCCAGTGCCTCCACATCCTTCCTATAGTATGGCGATCAAAACTGCACACAATATTCCAGATGTGGCCGCACCAGAGTCTTATACAACTGCAACATGACCTGAGGACTCCGGAACTCAATTCCTCTACCAATAAAAGCCAATACGCCGTATGCCTTCTTCACCGCACTATTTACCTGGGTGGCAACTTTCAGAGATCTGTGTACATGGACACCAAGATCCCTCTGCTCATCCACACTACCAAGTATCCGACCATTAGCCCAGTACCCCATCTTTTTGTTTCTCATACCAAAGTGAATCACCTCACACTTACCCACATTGAACTCCATTTGCTACCTTTCTGCCCAGCTCTGCAGCTTATCTATATCCCGCTGTAACCTGACACATCCTGCCTCACTGTCAACAACTCCACTGACTTTCGTATCATCCGCAAACTTGCTCACCCAACCTTCTAGCCCCTCCTCTAGGTCATTTATAAAAATGAGAAACAGCAATGGTCCCAAAACAGATCCTTGCGGAACACCACTAGTAACTGTACTCCAAGATATAACCTTTACCATCAACTATTACCCTCTGTCTTCTTCCAGCCTGCCAATTCCTAATCCAAACCTCTAACTCACCCTCAATGCCATACCTCCGTATTTTTTGCAGTAGCCTACTATGGGGAACCTTATCAAACACCTTACTAAAATCCATATACACCACATTTACCGCTTTACCCTCGTCCACCTCCTTAGTCACCTTCTCAAAGAAGTCCAAAAATGTGCAGGTCAGGTGAATTGGCTAAGCTAAATTGCCCGTAGCGTTAGGTAAGGGGTAGATGTAGATGTAGGGGTATGGGTGGGTTACGCTTCGGCGGGGCGGTGTGGACTTGTTGGGCCGAAGGGCCTGTTTCCACACTGTAAGTAATCTAATCTAATCTAATCTAATCTAATTCAATAAGGTTTGTGAGGCACGACCTGCCCTTCCCAAAACCATGTTGACTATCCTTGATCACACTATTCCTATCCAGATGTTCATAAATCCTATCCTTTACAATTCTCTCTTAGACTTTGCCCACAACAGAAGTGAGGCTCACCGGCCTATAGTTACTAGGGTTATCCCTACTCCCCTTCTTGAACAAGGGAACCACATTTGCTATCCTCCAGTCTTCTGGCACTATTCCTGTAGACAACGAGGACATAAAAATCAAGGCCAATGGCTCTGCAATCTCCTCTCTTGCTTCCTAGAGAATCCTAGGATAAATGCCATCAGGCCCAAGGGACTTATCTATTTTCACCTTTTCCAGAATTTCCAACACCTCTTCCCTACGTACGTCAAAGCCATCCATTCTAATTAATTGTGACTCAGTATTCACATCGGCAACAACATCCTGTTCCTGAGTGAATCCTGACGAAAAGTATTCATTCAGTGTCTCCCCAATCTCTTCAGCCTCCACACGCAACTTCCCACTACTATCCTTGACTGGGCCTATTCCTACCCTAGTCATTCTTTTATTCCTGACATACCTATAGAAAGCCTTTGGGTTTTCCCTAATCCTACCAACTAAGGACTTTTCATGTCCCCTCCTTGCTGCTCTTAGCTCTCTCTTCAGATCCTTTCTGGCTACCTTATAACTATCAATCGCCCCAATTGAACCTTCACGTCAATGTTAGGGTAGTGTTAGGTATATGATTAGGGACTGGGCTAGCGTTAGAATGAGAGTCAGGGTTAGGGTTAGGTTTAGGGTTAGGTTAAGGTTTGATCTAGCATTATGGTTAGGGCTAATGTCATAGTTAGGTTTACGGTTGTGTTTACGTTTAGGTTTAGGATTAGGGCTAGGGTTAGGGTTTGGGCGAGCATGATGTTTCGAGTTAAGGGTAGGGTTAAGGTTATGGTTCGGGTTAGGTCTAGGGTTCGAGTTAGGGTTAGGATTATTGTCAGGGTTAGGATTATGGCTAGTGTTCACTTTTAGGTTTGGGCTAGGGTTAGGGTTAGGGCTAGGATTGGAGTTAGGTTTAGGGTTCAGGTTAGGATTTTTTTAGGGTTAGGGTTTTGGTTAGATTTAGGGTTACTGCTCAGGTTAGAGTTAGGGTTACGGTTTGCGTTAGGGTTTGCGTTCGGGCTAGGGTTAGGTTTAGAGATAGAGCTATGGTTAGGGTTAGGCGTAGGGTTAGGGTTATGCCTAGGGTTAGAGTTAGGGCTAGGGTTAGTGATAGGGCTGGAGTTAGGGTTAGAATTAGGATTAAGATTAGAATTAGGGTTATGGCTTGGGTATGAGTTAGGGCTAAGGTAAGAGTTAAGGATTAGGGATATTGTTAGGGCTAGAGTTAGAGTTAGGGCTTGGGTTAGAGTTAGAGTTAGGGTTAGGGCTAGGATTAAGTTTAAGGACTAGGTTTTGGGTCAGGGTTAGTTTTAGGGTAGGGGTTAAATTTTGGGTTATGATTTGGGCTCCGGTTAGCATTAGGGTTAGGGTTAGTGTTAGGGCTCAAGCTATGTATAGGACTAGGTTTAGTAATGAGGCTAGGGTTAGGGTTAGGTTTAGGGTTAGGCTTGGGTTAGTGACCGTGTTAGGACTAACTTTAGCATTTTGGTTAGCATTAAGGAAAGGGTTTGGGAAAGGTATTGGGTTTGGCTTTGGGTTAGGGCTAGGTTTAGGGTTCGAGTTAGGGTTAGGATTATTGTTAAGCTCAGAGTTTGGGTTAGGGTTATGGCTAGTGTTAGCTTTTAGTTTTGGGCGAGGGTTAGCGTTACGGCTAGCATTAGAGTTAGGTTTAGGGTTTGAGTTAGGGTTAGGATTATTTTTAGGGTTAGGGTTTGTGTTAGAGTTAGGGTTAGTGCTCAGGTTAGTGTTAAGGTTAGGGTTTGCGTTGGGTTTGGGTTAGATCTAGGGTTAGGTTTAGAGATAGGGTTAGGGTTAGGGTTTGGCGTATGGTTAGGGTTAGGGCTAGGGTTATGGTTGCGCCAAGTTTTGGGATAATGCTATGGTTATGGTTCGGGTGAGGTTTAGGGTTAGAGTTAGGGGTAGGTGTAGGTTGAGGTTTAGGTCTATGGTTAGGGCCAAGTTTTGGGATAGGGCTTGGGTTATGGTTAGGGTGAGGTTTGGGTTTAGGAATTGTGCCAGTTATAGTGTTAGGACGAGGTATCGGGTTATAGTTCGGGTTAGGGATATGGTTAGTGATATGGCTAGGGTTAGGTTTGGCTTAGGGCTAGGTTTGGCTGAGGGCTTGGATTAGCATTCGGATGAGGGCTATGTTTGGTTTAGGTTAAGGGTTAGGTCTTGGCTTAGGGCTAGGTTTAGGCTCAAGGTTATGGAGAGGGTTAGAGTTAGGTTTAAGGTTAGGGCTGTGGTTGGCATTATGTTTGCTGTGAGGGTTAGCATTCGCGCATCAATCAATGGAGTTGATCCATGAGGTTAGTTGAGCTGAGGTGAGCTTGGGGCAAGATCCCAGAAAGGTGAGGTTATTAGGGTTAGGGTTAAAGTTAAGGTTAGGGTTAGGATTAAGGCTCGGGTTTGCATTAGGATTAGGGTTAAGGTTAAGTCTAGGTTTAAGTTCAATGATAGGGATAGGTTTAGAGTTCGGTCTTGGCGATAGGTTTAGGTTTAGGGCTAGAGTTAGAACTAGTGTTACGGTTCAGGTTAGGTCTAGGTTTAGAATTTGGGTTAGGGATAGTTTCAGAATTAGGGCTCGTGTTAAAGTTCAGGTTAAGATTAGGGTTAGTGCTAGTGTTAGGGCTTGGGTTCGGGTCAGGGATAGTGTTAGTGCTAGGGTTAGTGCTTGGGTTAGGGTTAGGGCTACATTTTTGGATAGGTTTAGGGCTAGGGTTAGGTTTTAGGTTAGTGCTAGGGGTGGTAATAGTGTTAGGGCTAGTGTTAGCATTTCGGCTAGCGTTAAAGACAGGTAGGGCTCGGTGTTGGGTTAGGGTTAGAGTTAGGGTTAGGGTTAGGGTTAGGGTTAGGGTTAGGGTTTGGGTTAAGGTTAGGGTTTGTGTTAGGGATTGTGTGAAGGTGAGTCTTAGGGTAAAGTTGAGGGTTAAGGTTAGGGTTGGAGTTTGGGTTAAGGTTATTTTTTTGGGTTAGGTTTTGTTTAGGCCACAGGTTAGGGCTAGCATTCCGGTTAGGGTTGGGTTTAGGGTTGTGGTTGGCATTAGCATTCGGTTACCAATCAATGGAGTTAATCAATGAGGTGAGTTGAGCTGTGATGAGGTTGGGGGAAAGTGCCAGAAAGATGAGGTTATAAGGGTTAGTGTTAGCGTTAGGGTTAGGAGTAGGGTTAGGTTTAAGGCTAATGTTAGGTTTAGTGTTTGGCATAGGGTTAGGGTCAGTTTTAGGGTTAGGGTTAATGTTTGGGTTAGGGTATTGTTAAGGTTAGAGTTATTGATAGGGTTATGGATTGGTTTAGGCATAGGAGTATGGTCCCATGATGGTGAGATTGTGAGGGTTAGGGTTAAGGTTAGTGTTAGGGTTTGTGTTAGGGTTAGGGTTAGGGTTAGGGTTAGGGTTAGCGTTAAGGTCAGGATTAGGGTTAGGGCTTGGGTTAGGGTTAGGGTTAGGGTTAGGCTTAGGGTCAGACATAGGGTTAGGTTTAGGTCTAGGATTATGGTTAGTGCTTGGGTTCGGACAAGAGATAACTTTAGGATTAGTGCTAGCTTTCGGGATATGATGAGGTTTAGGTTTAGTATTAGGGTTAGGGCTAGGATTAGGGGTAGGGTTAGGACTCGGGTAAGGTTTGGCCTAGGGTTAGGTCTAGGTTTAGGGCTAGGGTCATGGGTAGGTCTAGGGTTATGAAGAGAGCTTGGATTAAGGTTAGGTTTACTGTCAGTGTTAGTGTTCGGGCGAGTGTCATGGTAGAGTTTGAGTTAGGGATAAGGCTAGGTTTAGAGTAAGGGCTAGTGTTTGGGTTAGGGTTAGATTTTGGGTTAGGGCTAGGGTTAGATAAGGTAAAAACAATGACTGCAGATGCTGGAAACCAGATTCTGGATTTGTGGTGCTGGAAGAGCACAGCAGTTCAGGCAGCATCCAAGTAGCTTCGAAATCGACATTTCGGGCAAAAGCCCTTAGATAAGATTAGATTAGATTCCCCACAGTGTGGAAACAGACCCTTCATCCCAACAAGTCTACACAGACCGTCCAAGGAGTAACCCACCCAGACCCATTTCCCTCTGACTGATGTACCTAACACTATGAGCAATTTAGCATGGCCAATTCACCTGACCTGTACATCTTTGGACTGTGGTAGGAAACTGGAGCACCCGGAGGAAACCCACGCAGACACAGGGAGAATGTGCAAACTCCACACAGACAGTTACCCGAGATTGGAATTGAACCTGGGACCCTGGTGCTGTGAGGCAGCAGTGCTGATCACTAGGATTAGGGCTGGTGTTAGGTTAGGGATAGGGTTAGGGTTAGGGTAAGGGCTAGATTTAGGGTTAGGATTAGGGCTATGGCTTGGGTTAGATTTGGATTTGGGCTAGGATTACGTTTAGGTTAGGGCTACGATTAGGTTTGTGTTAGGGCTAGTGTTAGGGATAGTGTTAGGGATAGTGTTAGAGATAGTGTGATTGTTAGGGTTAGTGTAACATTAAGGATAGAGTTCGGGCTTGGTATTGGGTTAGGTTTACGGTTAGTGTTAGGGTTAGGTTTGTTTCAGGGCTAGGGTTAAGGTTAGGGCTGGGTTTAGGGCTCAGTTTAGGGTTAGGGTTAGGTTTAAGGCTAGGGTTAGGTTTTGGTTAGGTTGAGGGTTTGGGTTGGGGCTAGGAGTAGGGTTAGGGTTAGGTTTAAGGTTAGAGTTAGGGTTCAATACATGGATTGATTAGGCTCCAGGTTTGGATTGAGAGGCTTCAAGGAATTCTCTCACGTGTCTTTATTTCCCTTGTGCTAGGATAGTTGCATTGTCCCAGTTGAATTTGTGTCCTTCATTGTCTGTGTATTTGGAAATGAGAGACTACTTTTTGTGTCTGGCAGTGGCGAGTTGATGTTCATGCACATGTATAGTTAGTTTTCTTCCGATTTGTCTTATGTAGTGTTTTTCACAGACTTTGCAGGGCATCTTGTAGATAACGTTAGTCCTGTTGGATATGGGTGTTGGGTCTTTAACCTTTGTGAGGAGTTGGTGAAAGGCTTTTACTCATTTGTGGGACACTGAGATTTCACGGGTCTGAGCAGTCAGGCAGTCATTTCTGATATGTCTTTGATGTGTGGCATGATCACTATCATGTCTGATCATGTCGTGTTTTCTTCTTTAGGATTGTGCTGCAAGTACGGAGGATCGTTCACTTGGCATATCAGTTTGGTTTAAATCCCTTGGGTAGGTGTTCCAGCTCTGCCTTCTGGAGTTCTGGATTGCTGCAGTGTGTCCTTGCCAGATTAAACAGCATCCTCATGCAGCTTTGTTTGTGCATCTGGGGTGGTTGCTGTTATAATTCAGTATCTGCTCAGTATGGGTGCTCTTCCTGCACACACTGGTCTGGAGCTCCCCGCTAGGTGTGGGTTCCATGAGTACATCCAGGAAGAGGAGCCCACTGTTGTTCTCCTCTTCTTCAGTGAACTTTATTGAGGATATTATTGATGTGGTGGTGGGTTTATTCCAGTTGTGTACATTTAATGATGACGCAGATATTATCAACATCTATCGTCAAGTTTTGTTCAATGCTGATCTTAACCCAAGAGATCAGTCAAACTTAATTCAGAGATATGGGTGTTTACTCCCTTGTGAGCCAGCTAGGAGGCGGCCCCTAAATTCCGGAGACTCTCTGAATGCCCTGTGTGGGTATATTTTTTCTGATCCTCGCACTATTGCTGCACAGCACGAGTGCTCATTTTTCCCCACCACACCAGCAGTGCATGTGTGTAGGTGCAAGGACTCAGTGAAGACACCATTGTGCAAATAATTTTATTCAACACTTCCACCACCAGGAAAAGCACCCATGTGGCCAGGGAACCAATAGATCTGTGCATTGATTAAATAATATTGCAAAGAAGCATTTTAAATTGAATCAATTTTGTCCCGTTGCAAATGCATATGGATACCAAGGTGTGATGGTGAATAAAAGGAGATAGATTCACACCATTAGAAAGAAATGTATGTCTCAAGTGTTTCCATAATTTCAATAATTTACCAATTACAGTAAACGGGTATTTGACTGCATTCTTCAGCTGCTCTCTGAATTTAGTCTGGGTCACAGCAGGATGGCCTACTCCTGCACCTATAGTCTATTGTCTATTGTCTATTGTTTAAATGCAGATGTTGGTGCAGGTCCTCAAAAGCTGCAGCATGTAGCCTGATTGTTCAGTGATATACGCAGGATCATGGGGACCTGTGCAGTAATAAGTGTTGCTAATTCGCCAATAAAAGAAATACACAACATTGGTCATCCATAACAGTATAAAACTGTCTGAGATGGTGAAGAGTAAAATGATGGATTTCCTGTGACTGTCCATCTCTGGGTCAGTGTGATTCTTACTCTTGCTGTGATCCAGTAGCTTCCTGTGGATTCTGCTGGTCACTAAAATGTGTGTGACAGTCAGAGCGTTGAGCAGTAAAATCAGAATGAATGGGAGGAAAGGAGTTAAAATAATACTGCTGAAGTCAAATACTAGCTAGGCATCGGTAGTGTAAAAGGTCGGTGATAGACTAGCACCCCAGGGCACGTTGTCAATTACATATTCAGGTTCATATGCAAAGTAACAAGGACTACTTTCTGAACAGAACAGGACACTTAACTGTTATGAAAATGATAAGTGCTGGGGTTTTTTCTGTGCAATATTTTGTTTTGAACTTCTTGCAACAAATTAATACAAAACAATCGATGTGACAGTGAACTAGACAGAAATGTCTGTGGCTATAGAAACTAGGAAAAGCAAGAGAGAATAAGCAGGCATAGTTTCCAGAGAAGTGCCTGGGAAGTGAAAAGGAGTAACTGTAAGCAGTATCACATCAGTCCAAATGACCACCAGCTAGAGAGTGATACTTTTGGAGAGTCCACACTTCCCTTGTGTCAGGATCAGAATAGACACTAAATTAACTGGAATAAATAGAAAGAAAAAAAAAACTCAGCTTGTCAGTGTTTTCAAGATTACCAAAATTCTAAGATGTAGACACTTTAACACAGAACATAGAACATAGAACAATACAGCACAGAATAGGCCCTTTGGCCCACAATGTTGTGCCGAACACTTGTCCTAGCTTAAGCATCAATCCATGTACAATATCCAATTGCCGGTTAAAGGTCACCAATGATTCAGACTCTGCCACTCCCACAGGCAGCGCATTCCATGCCCCCACCACTCTCTGGGTAAAGAACCCACCCCTGACATCTCCCCTATACCTTCCACCCTTCACCTTAAATTTATGTCCCCTTGTAACACTCTGTTGTACCCGGGGAAAAAGTTTCTGACTGTCTACTCTATCTATTCCTCTGATCATCTTATAAACCTCTATCAAGTCACCCCTCATCCTTCGCCGTTCCAACGAGAAAAGGCCGAGAACTCTCAACCTATCCTTGTACGACGTACTCTCCATTCCAGGCAACATCCTGTTAAATCTTCTCTGCACCCTCTCCAAAGCTTCCACATCTTTCCTAAAGTGAGGCGACCAGAACTGCACACAGTACTCCAAATGTGGCCTAACCAAAGTCCTGTACAGCTGCAACATCACCTCACGACTCTTGAATTCAATCCCTCTGTTAATGAACGATAATACTCCATAGGCCTTCTTACAAACTCTATCCATCTGAGTGGCAACCTTCAAAGATCTATGTACATAGACCCCAAGATCCCTCTGTTCCTCCACCTGACCAAGAACCCTACCATTAACCCTGTATTCCGCATTCTTATTTGTTCTTCCAAAATGGACAACCTCACACTTGGCAGGGTTGAACTCCATCTGCCACTCCTCAGCCCAGCTCTGCATCATATCTAAGTCCCTCTGCAGCTGACAACAGCCCTCCTCACTGTCCACAACTCCACCAATCTTCGTATCGTCTGCAAATTTACTGACCCACCCTTCGACTCCCTCATCTAAGTCATTAATAAAAATTACAAACAGCAGAGGACCCAGAACTGATCCCTGCGGAACTCCACTTGTAACTGGGCTCCAGGCTGAATATTTACCATCTACCACTATTCTCTGACTTTGAGCGGTTAGCCAGTTCTCTATCCAACTGGCCAAATTTCCCTCTATCCCATGCCTCCTGACTTTCCGCATAAGCCTACCATGGGGAACCTTATCAAATGCCTTACTAAAATCCATGTACACTACATCCACTGCTCTACCCTCATCCACATGCTTGGTCACCTCCTCAAAGAATTCAATAAGACTCATAAGGCAAGACCTACCCCTAACAAATCCGTGCTGGCTGTCCCGAATCAAGCAGTGTCTTTCCAGATACTCATAAATCCTATCCCTCAGTATCCTTTCCATTACTTTGCCTACGACCAAAGTAAGACTCACTGGCCTGTAATTCCCGGGGTTATCCCTATTCCCTTTTTTGAACAGGGGCACAACATTCGCCACTCCCCAGTCCCGTAGTACCACCCCCGTTGACAGTGAAGACGAAAAGATCATTGCCAATGGCTCTGCAATTTCATCTCTTGCTTCCCACATAATCCTAGGATATTACCTGTCAGGCCAGGGGGACTTGTCTATCCTCAAGTTTTTCAAAATGCCCAACACATCTTCCTTCCTAACAAGTATCTCTTCTAGCTTACCAGTCCATTTCATACTCTCCTCTTCAACAATACGGTCCCTCTCATTTGTAAATACTGAAGAAAAGTACTCATTAAAGATCTCTCCTATCTCTTCCGACTCAATACACAGTCTCCCACTATTGTCCTTGATCAGACCTACCCTCGTTCTCGTCATTCTCATGTTTCTCACATACGCATAAAAGGCCTTTGGGTTATCCATGATCCTACCTGCCAAAGATTTTTCATGCCCTCTCTTAGCTCTCCTAATCCCTTTCTTCAGCTCCCTCGTGGCTATCCTGTATCCCTCCAACGCTCTGTCTGAACCTTGTTTCCTCAACCTTATGTAAGCCTCCTTCTTCCTCCTTACAAGACATTCAACCTTCCTCGTCAACCAAGGTTCCCTCACACGACCATCTCTTTCCTGCCTGACAGGTAAATACATATCAAGGACACGTCGGATCTGTTCCTTGAAAAAGTTCCACATTTCAACGACATCCTTCCCTGACAGCCTATACTCCCAATTTATGCTCCTCAGATCCTGTCTTGCAGCATCGTATTTACCCTTCCCCCAATTGTGAAACCTACCCTGTTGCACGCACCTATCTCTCTCCATAACCAAGGTGAAAGTCACAGAATTGTGGTCACCATCACCAAAAAGCTCACCCATTAACAAGCCCATCACTTGTTCCGGTTCGTTACCAAGTACCAAGTCCAATATGACCTCCCCTCTAGTCGGACAATCTACATACTGAGTTAGAAAAGCTTCCTGGACACACTGCACAAGCACCGCTCCGTCCAATCTATTTGATCTAAAGAGCTTCCAATCAATATTTGGAAAGTTGAAATCGCCCATGACTACTACTGCACCTTTTCAAACATTTACTATTGAAATTTCCAATCTAAATATTTGTCCTATGTAGATAGTTCTTTTTTGTTCCTTATTGATAAAACAATTCAATTATTCCAAACATATGTTATTTTGTTGCAACTGAAACCTGTAATCAGCAAAATAAGAATTGAAACAGGACTTCCAAAACAAAGCAATCAAAGATGATGGTTCAAATTACGGGTCATTTACTTCCACAGAATTGTTAAATATCTGACTAAGAACTCCAGCAACTGCAAGAAGAGGATAGGAAACATCTTCCAACTGACAGAGTATTGTTGGTTCACCCATTTTTCTGTGAACTGGGAGGTTTCCCTACTGGTGCCCCAGGCAATAGCTGTGCCTGATGACATGAAGCATTCAGAGGAGCCTCGTACTCATAGAGGGAAAAGTACAGAGAGATGACCGATACCTCATTGTGCATATCAATCACAGGTCATTGAGCACACAAGTGGAGACAATTCTGTGAAACTCATAAAATAAACTGCAATTAATTGGAACATGTCGGCCTCAAAGGATGATATTCCATTGATAATATTGTTTAATCTGACCCTCTTCAAGGAATATTATTCATCCATGTCACATAAATAGTTTAAACCATAAAATTGAAACTTGTTTTGGCCACTTCTTTTCAATGCAACATTGGAAGTCAGTAATTTTGAGGCAAGGTTCATCTATAGAATCCCTGTGGAGTCAATGTATTCCCTACAGTGTGGAAACAGGTCCTTTGTCCAACAAGTCCACACCGACCTTCTGAAGACTATTCCACCCAAACCCATTACCCTATTATTCCACACTTACCCCTAATGAACACATCCCTGAACACGATGGGCCAATTCACCGAACCTGCGCATCTTTGGATTCTGGGAGGAAATTGGAACACACAGAGGAAACCCACACAGACACGGGGAGAATGTGCAAACTCCACACAGAGTGCCATCCGAGTGTGGAATCGAGCCGGACCTCTGGTGCTGTGAGGCAGCAGTGCAGCAGTTTAGTCGAATTGCCAAAATTGTTTCAAGCACAAAGGTTAAAAATATTGTTCGTGCACAATTGAAAATTGACAAGCATTACTCTAAAGAATATAAATTTCTTGAAATCCCTATTTGCGGTTCATGTTTCTAGAATACCCTTAAGTTTTAAGAATTAAACTTTAACAGGAGAAAATGAGCCAAATACAGATAAGGCCAATTAGAATCTCTTACATTGAAAATGTGTGTTGCTTTAAGAGGAGAGAGACAAGATAAGAAACAGGAAGGTGGCCTGCTGTGTTGGAGCGATGGTGTTGAATCATATATTTTGCAGAGTATGTTTGACAGGGTCTATGTAAGTTTGCTCTGGGGTGAGCTGTGTTCTCACACACTATATTACAGCACTTCTCAGCTTCTCGCACATTAATGTGGGAGTAGGACACCAGTTCTGATGGAAAAGGCAAGGTGAAAGTTTTCACCCACCACAGGGACTTCCTGTGGTTGAATTCTTTGGCACGATATTAAAGGGGCACCCGGGCAGGCCTTCTGTAAACCAAGACCCTCACTCGGCTTGAGCTGGGTCTCTCTGAGTCTCCTCGGAGATATCTCAGAGCAGAAAGAAAGTGGGCCTTCAGCTCCATAACACTTGACAGGAGCTCCTCCTCCATCTGGGATGGAAAGGATGTCCACTTCCTGGGGATTGGAACCTGTCGCTATCCTGACTGTCAGAAGCCCAGGATATAGATGAGTATCCATGGCTGGCACAAGAGAGCCTGGCTCCAGTACCACTAGAGGGTGAATGATCTGCTGCCCTCTGCCAGGGTATGTGCCACTGTCCATTCACGACAATGTCACCCTCATAGGGACATGAGGCATTGCATGTTTACAGCTGATGGACTGTCACCCAGGGGATAGGACGGCAGGCATCTCCATTACAAGCTTCATGTACTGTCACTCCATGGGAGCTTCCAACGATGCACAACTGACACAGTGTCACTGGTAGCTCTCTCTCAAGAAACAATAAAGATGGGAAATGATCAAGAGCATTCATTAGGTTAGGCACCATTGGCTCCCTCGTCTTCCATCATAATTTGGTGAAATTAGAAATTAGCAAGGGGTTGGGGTTGGAGAAGAGCTGTACCCAAAAAAGCTTACTTTGGGCTCAGAGGTGTCTCAGATACAAATGGCATAATTTACACTTGAGCCTTTTTCCAGCTGCTCTCTGTCTCTCTCTCTCTATGTGTGTGTATATAGATATTGCTTGCTCTCTCTCTCTATGTCTCTCTCTCTCACACACACACACACACATACACACACAAAGCAAAAGCACCATTTCATTGAAGCCTGAACTGTTCAGATATCCTGTTCAGATATTCAGATATCTTATTGGTACGGCAGTGGAGATTGCCAGCTATAGGCATAGTCATCTAAATCTATCATCATAAATACTTTGGGCTGGGTGGCTGGATCTTGGGAAGATTGCACCAGCTGACCCTGACAGAAGTTACCACATAGTGCTTGTGAGTTTGTGACTTGTTGTGATTGGCATCAGGGTCATCTGATGGGAGTGTTGAATACTCACCACGGGAGTCTTGGAAGTCAAACTGTTTGGGATATTGACCTGTTGGAACCATAGTTGAATCTCAATGACACTGCCATTGGACAGGGGAATCTGCACCATTGGCGAACTGGTCACTCTGTGTCCAGAACTCTGTCACAGAAAGGCTGGGGAAATGATAGTGTATGTAGACTCATGCACAGGCAACAGACAGAGCCAAAGATGTGAGAGTGTCTTCAAGTAGTTTCTGGAACAGGAAACCACCCTCCAATTTCATCTCCTGCTTTTTTTTTAATCGATATTTTTATTAGAAATTTAACATTTTTACAAGTTTACAAAAATAAACAAAACTCTCAAGTACAAACATTGATATACAATTAAATCTTAAATATATAATAACCAAAATTTAACAAAGGAAAAATACAGAGAAAAATAAACAAAACTCAACTAACTACTAATCTAGCCTACAACTAACCAGAGTGTATATTTAAGTCTCTTATATTATTCAAATAAGAGAAAGAGAAAAAACAACAGCAGATAACATAGAAATTGGGTAGTGAGATACATGCTCGGAATGTGTTAACATCAAATGTAACAAAACCTGTATTCATGGGGGATTCCTCTCCCAAGGTGGCCTGCTGTGTTGGAGCAATGGTGTTGAATCATATATTTTGCAGAGTATGTTTGACAGGATCTATGTAAGTTTGTTCTGGGCTGAGCTGTGTACTTACACACTATATTACAGCACTTCTCAGCTTCTTGCACATTAATGTGGGAGTAGAACACCAGTTCTGATGGAAAAGGCAAGGTGAAAGTTTTCCCAAGGTTCGTAATCTCAGTTAAATAAAAGCCCTTGTTAGGATAGCCAAAATATCTGCATTCATATAATTCAAGAAGGGCTGCCATATTTTATAAAATAATTCGGTCTTTCAGTGCACCACATTTGTAAGGAAGTCAAGGGGAATACATTCCATAATTAATCTGTGCCAATTTGAAAGTCCAGGGGGGCCCTCAGCCACCCAGTTTACCAAAATATTTTTCCTTGCACAGAAAGAGAGAATTGAAAATAGTCTCTTCCCAGGGAGGGAAAGTTCGAAAAGCCCAAAAGGAGAGATACGGGGTCCACTTTAATTTCCGTTCCTAAAATTTCTGTCAGGGCACTTGCTACTTTAGTCCAGTATCCACGGATCTTATGACAGGTCCTTAGACAATGCACAAGAGTGCCGACCTCTATTTTACATTTGGGACACACTGGAGATGCCCCTACCTTAAACTTTGCCAATCGATCCGGTGCTATATGGGCCCCATGAAGTATCTTCAGCTGGATAGCCTGAGTTCTGTTACAGATGGTGATTCTTCTGGCGTTTTCCCAAATGTCATTCCACGTTTCTATCGAGATTTCTAGTCCCAATTCCTGATCCCATGTTTTAAGCAGATTGTCCATATCTCCCGAGACTTCATCATGTAGTAAATGATAAATGGTACTGATGGAGGATGCCCCCATTGGTCGTAGTACTCTACATTCTCTATCTGATTTATAAAGACTATCTAATAACGTAGTCTTCTTCTGTATATAGTCTCGAATTTGGAAGTATCGATTCCTGCTTTTTTTTGATGCCGGGGTGTTTTGTCTCCTCACTTCAATGGCAGTTGCCAGTGTCTTGGAAACAGCCTGTCTCCCAACAGGGTGGAGAAACCAAGGTCAGGTTTGGTCCATATAGTAGATTGCAGACCATACAGAGAGTGTACACTTGGAGAGAACATCCCTCCCTATGTCAAGTTGTTCATTGGCAATGGGGCCAGAAACAGTGGAGGAAGAGTCACACTCTCTCCTACAGCTGAAAGGAGTTGTCACAATCCAGAGAACTACCATGGAAAATTCTATTGGGATATTCACAGATCCAGCAGGATGTCTGGGAGCAACTGATTGTGGAAAGGCAAGTAGTTTGGGGTGGCATGGTGGCTCAATGGTTAGCACTGCTGCCTCACAGCACCAGGAAACCAGTTTGATTTCTGCCTCAGACATCTGTGTGTGTGGAGTTTGTACATTCTCCCCTTGTCTACGTGAGTTTCCTCCAGATACTCCGGTTTCCTCCCCTCGTGCAAAGATGTACAGGTAGGTGGATTGGCAATGGTTAATTGCCTATAGTGCCAAGGGATGTGCAGGCTCGGTGGATTGGCCACAGGAAATGCATGGTTAGGAATAGGAAAGGAGAAGGGTCTGGTCTGGGTGGGATGCTCATCAGGGCGTTGGTATGGACCCAATGGGCTGAATGGTCTGCTTCCACGGATTCTATGATGGTAGTTACTTAGATCATGCTGGAGCATTCTCTGCTGCTTAGTTTGTAAGAGAACTGCACCCCACAGGATTGCTGTCTGTATGGACACAGGATCACTGCTCAGACTACACAGTATTTGCATTGCAGTACTCAAGTGAATGGGTGATGGACTGAGCTTCAAATTCACAAGGAACAGGGTGAATACATGACCACACAGTCTGGCACCACCAGAACACCAAGTTTAAGCCTTTTCTCCTGGGTTGTATACAGGGTGGGTATGCTGCTTTGTTTCTTTAAGGAAAGTCTATGACCATCCAGGGATGATAGTCTGGGCGGGAAAGGGTCATATCTTTAGTTAATGAAGGTGCAGATTACGCCATTTGGAAGCTTGTGCTGAAAGAATCTATCATTCCCATGTCTCATTGTGCAGATGACTGATGGTAACTGTGTCCATGTGGCCTGCCTCCAATTTGCAATGAATGAAGACTCTCAAAAGCACCTTGTCAGCTCCAAACAAATATCTCAAGCTGCTGCCTTTTCAGTGAAGAGCAGACTGAGCATGATCATATCTAATGGATGACTTGAAAAGAGGAGGATTGAGCAACGGGTCCACCAGGAGTGGTCAGTTTGTCAACATTGGGAAGGAAAGTACGAAGTTGAGGGCTATCATCCTGGAGGGAAGATCTCCAGTTGAAATGAAATTGGAAATTGAACGCAGAAAGTGCTGCAGAAACATGTGTAAATATTTGGAGAAACACTGCAACCAAAGTGAGAGATAGAAAAATGGCTCTGATTTTATTTGACTGACTTCAATCATTTCAGTAATTTACCAACTGTAGTGAATGGGTATTTGACTGCATTCTTCAGCTGCTCTCTGAATTTAGTCTGGGTCACTGCATAAATACAGGTGTTGGTGCAGGTACTCAAAAGCTGCAGCATGTAGCCAGATTGTTCAGTGATATACACAGGATCATGGGGACCTGTATAATCATAAGTATTTGAAATGTGTCCATAAAGGAAAAACACAACATTGGTCATCCATAACAATATGAAACTGCCTGAGATGGTGAAGAGTAAAATGATGGATTTCCTGCGGCTCTCCATCTCTGGGTCAGTGTGATTCTCTCTCTTGCTGTGATCTAGGAGCTTCCTGCGAATTCTGCTGGTCACTAAAATATGTCTGACAGTCAGAGCATTGAGCAGTAAAATCAGAATGAATGGGAGGAAAGGAGTTAAAATAATGCTGACACTATGAAATGCAACCCACAAAGTTTCAGTGTAAAATCTCTGTGATGGGACACCTCCCCAGGGTATATTGTCGATTACATATTCAGGTTCATATACAAAGTACCAAGGGATATTTTTCAAACAAAACAGTACACTTACTGTTTTGATAACCACATCTGCTGTTCTCGCTGTGCAATATCTTGTTCTCATCTTCTGACAACATATTACAATAAGTCTGTCAAAGGTGAAGGAGACAGTTAACCAGACAGAAATATCTGTGGCTAAGTAAAGCAGGACATGTAAGACAGAGCGTGCAGGAGTGGTCTCCAGGTAGGAACCTGGAAAATGAAATGGTATAACTGTAAACAGTATCACATCAGTACAAATGACCAGTAGATCAGAAACTGCCATAGCTACCAGGTAATGGGTGATACACTCTGAGAGTCCACATTTCCCTCGTGACAGGATCAGAATAGCCACTGAGTTAACTGAAAAACAAACAGGGATATGAAAGAAATTATGGAACGGAATCTCAGATAGCATGTGCATTACATCAGTTCACAAGCAGAATAGGAGTATATCTTTTAGTAACAAGAACCCCCTCTATCATTCAAGTGAATTATTTTGAGTTTATTTACCTGCCTTGGTTCTGCTTTGAGTCATTATTGCTACGTTAACATTGAGATGCTGGTCTAAGTATCTTGATGTATGACTGTCCTTGAGGTTGCTTGCTCCCTATTTATATGCAAGGCACTGCAACTCCTTATGTTCCCTAACACTCCTTTATTTACACCTGTACATGCTCGATTATTGAAAAGAGTTCTCTTGCACAGCTTCCAATACATCCCTCTTTGCATGCTCATTCCAGACTGGTCTTAGAATGGTGTCAGAATCATGGGGTCAGTTATATCATCATCACGTACCTGGATGTCATGATAGATAGTTTTAATCAAACTGTTCAGAGTGGTGAGGACACATATTCTGGTACAAAGAGGGGGCAGCAAACTGGCACAAAGTGCAGAGAGTGGCCCAGTGGGGAACATGGCAACAGCCAGCAGGCTGACCACATGGAGACCCCCTGCACTGGTCAGCTGTGGAGAGCTCTTGGAGAGGGTCTGTGATGTTTGGCTTTTTAACTTGTTTCTTGTTTTTCTGATCTATACTGTGTATAGCTATAATGTTTTCTTCATTTCTCTATTCTGTAACTAGGGGTTATACCTAGATACTGTGCACATGAGATTGTGCCGTGTGTTGGTGACATCATTACACTGTGACCAATCTTGTCACTGAACAACCTGTACCCAGGTACCTTTGTATCTAAGATGGTGCTGTAAGTGATGATTTATAAACTTTTCACTGGACTCTTGTGACAATAAAGCTTAGTTGTTCATTCATTCATTCATACATACATACATAGAGTTATCAAAGAGGTAGGATAATCTGAACCCACAGTTGTTTAATTGATCTATATTGTCTGCAGATATCTTTGAGTTCTCTGTTTTTCACTGAGTGCTGCCTGCTAACAGGTCAAGAGAGAAATGCAAACAGAGAAAGAGGGAGAGAGAGACAGCACACCTTCTAGTTCTGCTATTGGAATTGATCAGTTTTCTGCTGCTCTGCCTGAAATGGAGTTCAATTGTCTATTGCAATGTCTGGCTCCAAACTGGGAAAATTTGCTGGCAACTTCCATCACATTTCGTGAAACTTCCAGAAAGGTGTAAAAAGAACAGTAGATAGAGGACTGAGTGACTATTTCAGTCCATTAGAAAATATGTCAATTTCACTTCAGACTGGGTCTTCTTCATTGAGGGGTGCACATATGGTCATGTGATCACTGCAGCCACCTTCAGTCAATGTTTCTTTTCTTTTGAAACCATTTTAATTCAAGAACATGAATTTAAAATTCCAGGTATTATAACCATATGATGGAAGTTCATTTTTTCAACTATTGTAATGCTTCCATACCATGAATATGGACTTTTCTTAATTTTGTTGATGGTGACAGTTCTGTTACAAGATAAACATGAAATATGAGAAACCAGCACAAAACTTGAGATGACAACACACACTCATTCTGCATTCACTCAGCAATTGGCAATTAGACTAGTTCCCTCAGCCATACAATATTTCTGAGTTTTAACCCTACACTACCCAGTTCTTCATTCATATTTATAGCTCATAGAATCATCCAAAGGAGAAGAGGCCCTTTGGCCGATTGAACCTGCACCAGCTAACAACAATCAACATCTACACCGATCCCCCTTTCCAGAACTTCAACCACAGCCTTGAATGCTATGATATTTTAAGCGCTCATTCAAATACTTTTCCCACCTCAAGTATCCACCGAGGCAGTGGGTTCCAGATTTTCACCACCCTCTGGGTGAAAAACATTTTCCTCAAATCTCCTTTAAACCTCTTGCCTTTCACTTTAAAATGATTCCCCCTTGTCACTGACCCTTTAACTAAAAGAAAACAGTTACTTCTGTCCACCTTGTCCATGCCCATCATAATCTCTCCATCTCACCCTGGTGTCCTCTTAACCCTCTCTGCTCTAATACCTTAACCTGCCTTAACCTACTTGGTTAAGTAATCTGTCCTTACCTGGTCTGCTTCAACTTCCAGATACCAGACTCTCTGAGATGATGGAGTTAGATCAGAACTATTAGCCAGGTTGGTTGCCAGTTTATTTCGAGTCTTAGCTATGACACTGCATTCCTTTTGGTAACAGATGCACACCAACAATTGATATTGAAACTAAACATTTATTCTGGGATTCGCAAATATGTGAACAGTTACATTTTGTTGTTTGTTACATAAATAATTGAATCATTCAGAATGCTTTTTAAGAAAACTTTTGACATTGATTATAATTAAGATCTGTAATCACCAAATGATGTTTTAAACAGAACTTTTAAAGAAAACAAAAGTCAGAGGTAACATGGTTAAAATACAAGTCAAAATAGATTTCTTTGAAATTGTTAAATGTCTTACCAAGAACTCCAACAACTGCAAGAACAGGGTAGTAAACATCTTCCAACTCATGGAGTATTGTTGGTTCACGCATTTTTCTGTGAACTAAGAGGTTTTCCTGCTGGTGCCCCAGATAATAGTTTTGCCTGATGACATGAGGCATTCAGAGGAGCCTTGTACTTATAGAGGGCAAGGTACCGAGAGAGTTGAGAAATCCCTCATTGTTCATATCAATCACAGGTCATTGAACAAACAAGTGGGGACAATAATGCAAAAATCCCCATAAAATTCCTAAAATAAACTATAATTAATTGGAACGTGCACTGCCTCAGAGCATGATATACTGTTGAAGAAAGTAGTTGAATATAAACCAGTTAGAGGAATATTACTGATTAATTTAACAAAGGTAATTTCATCTGTCATTTGCACATTTTCTACAGCTGTTTCTGTTCCACATAATAATAAACTCAGTCATTTTAGACAGCATTTACTTCAGTTACTCAATGTATTTGACACACAGAATGCTTTTCAGAAGTTGTTGGTAAAGAGGTTGCTTGGAAAATTGGGTTAAATAATTTAATGGAGCCAATGGTAGCAAGTCATGTGACCTTGGAAAAGCAGCCAAGAAAAGGTTTTAGAGAGATAAGAGATTGGGTTTGTTGCTCTTACTTATTAGAGAACCTAATAACCTTACGGAGTGGCACAGTGGTTAGCACTGCTGCCTCACAGCGCATGAGACCCGGGTTCAATTCCCGCCTCAGGCGACTGACTGTGTGGAGTTTGCACGTTCTCCCCGTGTCTGCGTGGGTTTCCTCCGGGTGCTCCAGTTTCCTCCCACAGTCCAAAGATGTGCAGGCCAGGTGAATTGGCCATGCTAAATTGCCCATAGTGTTAGGTAAGGGGTAAATGTAGATGTAGGGGTATGGGTGGGTTACGCTTCGGCGGGGCGGTGTGGACTTGTTGGGCCGAAGGGCCTGTTTCCACACTGTAAGTAATCTAATCTAGATTTGGAAGAGTTTGTGAGGTCCTAACCTGATGACTACCTAGTAACCTGTTCCAATCTTGGTTTCACAAGGGAGGCACAAGAAAGAAGCCCCCCCACCCCCCCCCCAAAGCTTGTAGTGAAAGCTGCATGTCTCTTTCTCCCTCTCTTGGTTGAAATGATTGAATACCAGATCAAGTTTTCACATCATTATATCTTAACTACCTTTTAAACACTGAAAAGCTGAACCATGACCACTTTCCAAATGTTTGAAAGCAATTTGATTTCCAGCCAAATTGAAGCTTGCCAGTTTATTTCGAGTCTTAGCTATGACACTGCATTCCTTTTGGTGACAGCCGGTGGCTGTCAACAATTCAATGTTATCAATAGGAAAGCTGGTGAACCCTGTGATTTCACCAAATTTTCTATCTTTTGCTTTTCACATCATTGTCTATTAAGGTGTTCTCATTAGTCAGTTTGAAAGCATTTTTGCTGCAGAGTCTTTGTTTTGGTTTATGTTTTGTAAGCGTGGCTGTCTGTTTGGATTGAAGGGGAATATAGGTGCCATTCTGAAGCCTAGCTTAGAAGTTGACCAGTTTTGCACTTGGCCTTAGATATCAGTTTTATTTTATAGTATGCAGATTATTCCTGAGTTCATTGAACAAACTGAGTTCTTTTATTCTGGAGAGGAGTATCAATTGGGACTTAATTGGCCTTTTGGATAAGTAAATCAATGTGTTTAGTGTGACTCAATGGAGTACTGAGGCAAGCTAACAAACACATTCCTCCTGTCACTCCACAATACTATCATAACTCTTCTGAATATTTTGCTCAGTGTGCACCCATTCTGGTTACCCCGATCTGAATGGGAAATGTTGCCATGAGATTTCCTCTCATCCTTCTAAAGTCCAGTGAATACAAACCCAGTAAATCCAATGTCTCTTTCTCTGACAAAGCTGCCATCCCAGGGATCAGACTGATAAACCTTTGCTTCACATCCTCTCTGGCATGTAAGGAGTCATAAAAGGGCAGCATGGTGGCTCAGTGGTTAGTACTGTTGCCTCACAGAACCAGGGACCCTGGTTCAATTCCTTCTTCTGTCTGTGTGGAGTTTGCACATTCTCCTTGTGTCTGTGTGGGTTTCCTCCAGGTGCTCTGGTATCCTCCCACAATCCAAAGATGTGTAAGTTAGGTGAAGTGGCCATGCTAAATTGCCCCATAGTGAGCAGAGATGTGCAGGTTAGGTACATTGGTTATGGGAAATGTAGAGTAACAGGTGTAGGTGAATGGGTCTGGGTGGGATAACTTTTGGAGAGTTGGTATGGACTTGTTGGGCCAAATGGCCTGTTTCCAAACTGTTGGGATTCTAATTCTGCATGGAATGCCTCAGGTGTGGTCTGACTCAGACCCTGTACAGCTGCAGTTAAACATTATTGTTCCTCTACTCAAACCCTCTTGCAGTGAAAACCAATGTTACAATTTGTCTTCCTAACAGCCTGCTGTATCTGCACGCTTGCTCTCAGTGATCAGTCTACAAAGACATGGGGTCCTTTTGTACGTCAACATTTCCCAGTCTATCATCATTTACAATATGCTCTGCCATATGCTGTTCCTGCTGAAGTGGGAAGCTTCACATTTATCTATATTGTACCGCATCTGCCATGTATTTGACCACTCACTTGGCTCAATTACCCTGAAGACTCTTTCTGTCTTCCTCACCACTCACACTCCCCGGGATAACAGTCCAACCGAGTTGTATGTTGTCAACAAATATGAAAATATCACATTTGTTTCCCTATTCCAGATCATTGATAATATATTGTGAATGGCTGGAATCCATGCACTGATCCCTGTGGTACCGCACTTGCCATCACCTTCCAACCTGAAAACAACCTATTTAGTCCAACTCTTGGTCCCCACCTGTTAACCAGTTCTCAATCCATACCAGTATGTTTTCACTATTAACATGTGATTTAACCTTGAACGATCACCTCTTATTTGAGGCATTTTCAAAATCTTTATGAAAATCTAAACATAATATATCCACCGGTTCTCCCTCATCAATTCTATTCTTTGAATCCTCAAAACAGATGAGAGTAAGCTTGCCAAACATGATTTCCCTTCCATAATTATATGTTAGCTTTGTGAAATCCAATTAGTATTTTCTAAGCTTCGTGTTTTGATGTCCCCTATAGTCGAATCCAGCATTTTCTCTGCTCCTGATGTCAGGCTGACTAGTTCTGTAATTGTCTGGTTTCTCTCTCCCTCCTTTTTTAAAACAGTGATGTTACATTTTGTCACTTTCCAAGCTGCTGGGAATGGAAACCTTGAGAATTTTGTAAAATGTTCATTAATACATCCTCTACTTCCATGGCCATTACCTTTAGTGCTTTGGGATAGAGAATATCATTTCCCGGGGATTTATCAGATT
Organism: Chiloscyllium punctatum; assembly: GCF_047496795.1. Classification (NCBI taxonomy): domain Eukaryota; kingdom Metazoa; phylum Chordata; class Chondrichthyes; order Orectolobiformes; family Hemiscylliidae; genus Chiloscyllium; species Chiloscyllium punctatum. The sequence continues at coordinate 96,113,760 of NC_092742.1, read as the reverse complement.
TCAATGTCATTAATTTCTTCAGCACTTCTTTTTCTTTTATTTGTACTAATTTCCTTCAATTACTTCTTCACAATAATCACTTTCTTCCAAGCATTTGCAGGAAGCATTTTGTGTGTCTTTTTCTATTAATACCGCACTAAAGGAACTGTTTGATTGGTTTGCAATTTCTGTGTTTTAGATTAGATTAGATTAGATTACTTACAGTGTGGAAACAGGCCCTTCGGCCCAACAAGTCCACACCGCCCCGCCGAAGCGCAACCCACCCATACCCCTACATTTACCCCTTACCTAACACTACGGGCAATTTAGCATGGCCAATTCACCTGACCTGCACATCTTTGGACGATCATAACGGTAGTTACATTTGTTTTAACTCATCGTTTTGCTTGACAGAATTATGAAAGCTCGTCCAACTTGGTTTTATATTTCTCTACATTTACATTCGCATTCCATCTTTACCTATCCCTATTGGTCTGTCTTTGTTAAATTCTAAACTCATCCAAATCAATAGGCTTGCTTTTTTTTGCAACTGCATCTGACTGCATTTTCCTGTTATGTTCCTTTGTCTGAAAGGCTTACCTAACTGATACAATATCTTTAGCCCTGGTTCTTTGACATTTTTATTCAGTTACTTTGGTACTCCTGCCCTGTTTACTGCTGCTCTGTGTTTCTGCTGCCTTCCACTTTTACTTCTTACTTTTCCATCTTTTATTTCTATCTATGGTTCCCTCCCTTTTGTCTTCCCTCTCAGGTTCATGACTTCCTCATTGAAACCCCCTGTTCCCCACACCCTACAATGTTAGTTTTCTTTGATTCATTCAGAGGATGAAGGTGTCACTGAATGACCAGCATTCATTGTCCAACTCGAATTTCTCACAGGCCAGTTCAGAGTCAGCTGCCTCACTGTGGTCTGACCATGGACGTCATCAGACACTTTTTTTATGAATTCCCAAACTAGGCTACAGGTCACCATCCAGTGGGGTTGTAACCTGCCTATCTTGTACATATCCCATTTTCCCTGCAATTACTCTGAATATGTCAAGAGCCTAAATGTATCCCTTCTACACTGTGGGATAGTGTTCGAATAACAACTGAACTTGGTAAGTGGTGAAAATAGCCTCCTTATTGAGCATCTGCAGTAGCACAGTCCGAAGCGGAAATGGAATCCCAAGGACAATTCTTACAGCAGCCTCTTTATACCCGATTGTTACATATATTAAAGTTCTATCATTATGGTGTTAGATAGGTGTATCTATTGTACACAAACATGTGTAAGCAGGAGATTATTTAAATATTTGCTAATGCTGCCTGCTCCTCCTGATAATATTATCACTGTCTGTCTAGCCAGCTTGCAGCTTGCAAGACGTTATGTTTTCAGATGTTCACTGCAACAAATGGACTAAAATTAATATTGCCTACACATTCCTGTGCAGGCACATAATGCACTAGATTACAATAAAGGCATTGTCTCTCAATTTTCATCACTGAAACCCTACATTATGTTCATTCTTTACACAGCCTTCTTTTCAAAAAATGTTGACTTAGACTTAATAGAGTCATAGAAGTCATAGAGATTTGCAGTAGAGAAACCAATGCCGACCAGATATCCTTAACTAACCCAGTCTCATTTGCCAGCATTTGGCCCATATCCCTCTAAACTCTGCCAGTTCATATACCTATCCAGCTCCTTCGAAATGTGGCAATTGTAACAACATCAACCCTTCCTCTGGCAGCTCATTTAATACAAGCACCACCCTCTGCATGAAAAGGTTGCCACTTCGGACTCTTTTAAATTTTTCCCCTCATACCTTAGACTTGTGCCCTCTAGTCTTGGACTCTCCACCCTTGGAAGAAAGACCTTGGCTATTCATTCTATCCAATGCCCCTCATGGTTTTATAATCCTCGATAAGGTCACCCTACAGCCTCCAATGCTTCAGGAAAAACAACTCCAGCCTATTCACCCTCTCCTTATAGCTCAAACCTCCAAACCTCCAACCCTGGTAACACCCTTGTAATCTTTTCTGAATTGTTTCAAGTTTAACAACATCTTTCCTATAGCAGGGAGACCAGAACTGAATGCAGTATTCCAAACGTGGGTGAACCAATGTCCTGTACCGCTGCAACATGACCTCCCAACTCTGAAACTGAATGCACTGACCAATGCTCCAAATGTACCAAATGCCCAAATGCCTTCTTCATTATCCTGTCTACCTGCCACTCCACCTTCAAGGAAATATGAACCTGAAGCCCAAGGTCTCTTTGTTTGGCACTCCCCAGGACACTACCTTTAAGTGTTCAAGTCCTACATTGATCTGCGTTTTAAAAATGCAACACCTCACACTTATCTAAATTAAACTACATCTGCCACTCCTTGGCCTATCGGCCCATCTGATCAAGTCTGAGATAAACTATCTTACTGTCTACTACACCATTAATTTTGTTGTAATCTGCTAATTTACTCATCATTCCTCCTATGCTCATCTTAATATAATGTATAAATAAATGATAAAAAGCAGTGGACTCAGCACTATTGCTTGTGGAACAGCACTGGTCCCTGACCTCCAGGCCGAAAAACAAGCCTCCACTGTCCCATCATCCTCTGTCTCCTACCTTCAAGCCAATTTTGTACCTAACTGGCTAGGTTTCCCAGGATTCCATGTGAGCTAACCTTGCTAACCAATCTATCATATGGTACCTTGTCGTACTCCTTACTGAAGTCTACATTGACAATATCCACTGCTCTACCTTCATCAATATTCTTTGTTACTTCTTTTAAAAGGTCAATCAAGTTAGGGAGACACGATTTCCCACAGACAAACCCATGTTGACTATTCCTAATGAATCCTTGCCCTTCCAAATATATGCAAGTCCTGTCCCACAGAAACCCCTCGAACAACATACCCACCATTGATGTCAGGCTGACCGGTCTACAGTTCCATGGCTTTTCCTCACCACCTTCCTTAAATAATAGCACCTTCAGTCATCGAGCACCTCACCTGTGGCTGTCAATGATACAAACATCTCAGCAAAGGGCCCAGCAATCACTTCGCTAGCTTCACATAAAGTTCTGGAATACACCTGATCAGGTCCCAGAGATTATTCTATGTTTATATGTTTTAAGATGTCCATCAGCATCTGCTCTGTAATATGATGCCAAGGTATTACTCTTTATTTATCCAAATTCATTAGTTTCCATATCCTTCTTCACAGTAAATACTGACACAAAATACTTATTGCGTATCGCACCCATCTCCTGCAGTTCTGCACACAGATGGCCTTGTTAATCTTTAAGGGGTCCGACTCTCTCCAGAGTTACTCTTTTTCCCTTCATGGAGAATCTTCGTAACCCTACTTGCCAAAGCTAGCGCATGTCCCCTTTCCCCCTCCTGATTTCCTTCTTGAGTATATTCCGATTGCCCCTACACTCCACGAGAGACTCACTCGATCCTGTCTGTCTATACCTGCCATATGCTTCCTTCTTTTTCTTGACCAGAGCAGCAATTTCTCCAGGCATCCAGCATTCCCTACCCCAACCGGTCTTACGCTTCACACTAACAGGAACAGATTGCCTTTGGACTCTCATTATTTCATTTTTGAAGTCCTTCTACTTTTTAATAGTCCCTTTACCTGCAAAAAGCCTCTCGCAATCAGCTTGTGAAAATTTTTGCCAAAAATTGTTATAATTGGCTTTACTCCAATTTCAAATTTTAAATTTTGGATCAGGTCTATCCTTTTCTATAACTATTTCAAAACTAGGAGAATTATGATCACTGGTCCCAAAGTACTCCGTAGTCACTTGCTCTGACTAATTTCCCAAAAGACAATCAAATCTTGCCCCTTCTCCAGTAGATACACCGACATCTTGAATAAGAAAATTATCTTGTGCACACTCCCCATACAAGCCCTTAACACCATGATAGCCCCATCTATGTTTGGAACTTTAAAATCCCCCACCATTACTGTCTCAGCGTTCTTACAGATATTGGAGATCTCCTTACAAATTTGCTTCTCAATTCTATTCTACAAATAGTCCTGCTGACTATTGTGGGGCTTATCGTACAATCCCAATAAGTTCTACCCAGATAACTTCACTGGGCGTACTTCCAGAAATATCTTCTTTCATCTCCCAGATTTAACAGGGTCTCTTCTCTCCGTCATATCAGGGTGAATCTTCCAGTGACTTTTGACCAAGTCCTCTTCACTTAACCCTTTGAATGTAATCCATTGCCCTTCCAGTAGGAAAGTACCCTCAGTGAATCTGTGGTCTTTAATGCTTCACAAGCCTCTTTCTCCGAATGTGTAATCTGCACTCATCGGTTTTCTGCTTGGTGATTGACCTGGAAAGAGTCCTTTTGTCCAGTTCCACCAAACTGGAGTGCTGGGGTGGGGGGGAGGGGGTGCCTTCGCCATTGAACTCTCTCAGCCTTACTCTGATAGTATGTGTTCATGGGAAATATCAAGACCAGCTCCCTCTTTCTCAGTGTCAATATGATTCTAGTTGATGTTCATCATCGGCAATTTGGAAGTCAAAGTGATATCTATGTTGACAGTCATTGATTTTATATTTCAGTTTGTTTTTAAGAAACATGAGTTTATTCGACAAAATGTGTAAAATATAAACCTACATATGTATTTGGAAATTTAGGAGGAACTTAGCATAAACAGCAGCATCCTTTACAGTAATTGAATCATAACTCTTTCCTCTTCCCAGCCTTTCCCCTTGGACTGCTGAAGCAGCTTCAGTCTCCTTTCCAGCTCTGATGGCCTGGAGACCTATTTCTAATTCTGACAGCTTGGAGGGTGCAGCTAAATCCCACAGCTTGGAGATTCCTGCAAATGATACACTCACAGCCTGGAGATTGCTACAAACTGTACTCCCACAGCCTGGAGATTGTTACAAACTGTACTCCCGCAACCTGGAGATTGTTACAAACTGTACTCCCACAGCCTGGAGATTGTTACAAACTGTACTCCCACAGCCTGGAGATTGCTACAAACTGTACTCTCACAGCCTGGAGATTGCTACAAACTGTACTCCCGCAACCTGGAGATTGCTACAAACTGTACTCCCGCAACCTGGAGATTGCTACAAACTGCACTCCCCCAGTTTGGAGATTGCTACAAACTGCACTCCCACAGCCTGGAGATTGTGACAAACTACTCTCTCAGTCCAGAGATTGCTACAAACTACTCGCACAGCCTGGAGATTGCTACAAACTATACTCTCAGCCTGGAGATTGCTGCAAATTACTCTCTCAGTCCAGAGATTGCTACAAACCGTACTCTCACAGCCTGGAGATTGCTACAAACTACAAAGCTGACTTCTCTTTTGAACTCAACACACAAATGGCCCTGACCATCTGTTTCTGTGGGTCATAAAACTCAATTTAGTGAACATTCAACAATTAACTCTACATGGAGCTGATCAAGTCACTTAACATAAGTCACATGGTTTCGTGGAAAATCGGAATTTAGCCCACTGCCCAAAATGACTTTCTGACCTTTGGTTTCAAAACACCAACCTCCTTCACAGAACTAAAAGCTAAAATGTATTTTTCCTCTGCTTTTAAAACCAGGTTCTCAATGAAGAACAATGTACCATCAGCTACACCATAGGCATTAAAATTACCACATAACTGAAAAAGTTTCAACTTGAGTGTTTGTTCCATAACAAGAAAGTCAAATATGTTTGTCTCTGGGATGAGTTAGTATGAAGCCACTTTGACTCTTGCTGTGCATATTTTGTACCATTTCCATCTCCAGGCTACTCTACTTTGGTTTGTATCAAGGGAGATGATTTAAAACATAGACTCATGGATTTGTACAGTGTGGAACCAGACCTTTCAGTGCAACTCATCCATGCCGAACAAAAATCCTAAATTAATCCAGTCCCATTTACCAGCATTTGGTCCTTATTCCCCTAAACCCTTCCTATTCATGTCCCCATCCGAATGCCTTTTAAATGTTGTTATTGTACCAGCCTCCACCACTTCCTCTGGCAACACCTTCCATACACACACCACCCTCTGGGTGAAAACATTACCCTTTTAAATCTTTCCTCTCTCATCTTCAACCTCTACCCTCTAGTTTTGGACTCCCCTACCCAGGGAAAAAGACCTTAGCTATTCACCATATCCATCATAACTTTATAAAACATCTGTAAGGGCACACCTCAACATTCAATGCTCCAGTGAAAATAGCCCCAGCCTATTCAGCCTCTCCCTATAGCGCAAACCCGACAGTCCCAGCAACATCCTTGTAAATCTTTTCTGGATCTTTTCAAGTTTAACAACATCTTTCCGACAGCAGACAGACCAGAATTGAATGCACAATTCCAAAAGTGGCCTCACCAATATCATGTACAGCCACAACATGACATCCCAACTCCTGTACTTTACTGTTTTATAGACTCCAATAAACCAAATGAGTTTCAATTGGTATACTGTCCAGCTGTAATATGTCACTCCTTTCTATTCCAGCCAGACTTTGAAATACATAGCAGCATCCATTATAAAATTTGATGGTCTTGAGCTTTTCTTGAATACTGCATTTAGATCAATTTCTCTCTGTTTATCTGCATTTCTGTGTTTGACTTCATTGAGAACTCTCATAACCTTCCTTGCCAAATTCCATTTGCCACAGTTCTACCCCTCCTTCTGTCCTTAAGAAATGAATGTCACTTTCCAATTCTCTGCTCCCATCTCATTTAAGTCATTGCTAATTGTAAAAACACAGCTCCCTATTGCAACATCTCAGTAAAAAAAGGGAAAAGCTGAGAAACTTGTCAGTACCACACCTTGTTGCAAAACTTTAACTAATGATACATAACAATCCACTTGCAACACTGTATCCAAGTAGGGACCCAGATTTCAAGGGATACAGATAATGATGACAGAGGCAAGAAATTGTAACTTATGATACTAATGTATAAGGTAATGTCAACCTTGAATTTAACAGACGATTGGACTTACAGAGCTGAGTCACAAAGACCCCACCACTTTGTGAGCAATTATGTGGAACAGACAAAAGACCTTCCACTTAGATAGCATCATTCCCAACCTCAGGTCAGTCCAAAGTTATTTTCAGCCAGTGCAATGCTGTTTGCACTGAGGTCACTGTTATATCACAGGAAACTGAGCAGCTAATTTGTGCAGATCGCAAATAGCAATCTGATAATGGTGTTAGTACCGTGATGGAGAAATATGCTGGCAGTCAAGGACCGAAAGGGTCAGTTAGATCATTTGGCTGTACAGCTGGCCCACAATGTAGACTGATTCCAACAACATGTGTCCAATTACTGCACCAGCTGAGGTTACCACAAAGGACTCCACCTTCTCAACCTCTTCCCCTCACATGAGGCGTGGTGACCCTCAGGTTAAACCACTGCTACTTATCTCTCTTATGAGACAGCAGCCCTATGATCTGCTAGGATCACATGAGCTTCTGAGCAAGCCCCACTATTTTATGTGGGGTACACTGTGAGCACAAATACTTTGATTCACTCAACAGAATTGTTCCAAGCAGAACAACTGCGAATAATAGACACTTTCATCAGGATTTGTTAAAAACCATCAAATCCATATATTGGAAAACAAAACTCACTCTTTAAAACAAATAACAAAACTGGTTAATGCCTGAGCTGTTATCTAGGACATTCCTTACCAAAAATGCCAAGAACAGCAAGAGCAGGGTAGTAAATGTCTCCGATCTGGTGAAGTATTGTTGGTTCATGCATTTTCTGGGTTCTGTTGATGGCAGAGATTCCACCTGACTCTCAGATCCATTGAGGATAGTCACACATTGATAAAGGTGAGACAGCATCAGTTACATCATCGTTCATATCAGTTACAGTCAACTGAACAAACAAATGAGGACATTCATCTGAAATCCCAGTTCCCCATCACGGAAGAAAAGAATGGTTACCTGATGTTTACAATCGTTTGACCAAGTCTTTTCATCAAGAAGTTTTTTTTTAAACATGATCCTGTTGGAGGGAGTATTATTGATATGTTTAACCTGGATACTTTTGTTTGCAGAATTGATCCAAACTACTAAATCACCATTATTCCCTGCCACTGTATTTTGTGCAACAGCCCACCGTGGGGAATCTTATCAAACACTTTATTGAAATCCATATACACCACACCAACCACTTTACCCTCATCCACCTGTTTGGTCATCTTCTCAAAGAACTCAATAAGGTTTGTGAAGCACGACCTACAATTCACAAAACCATGCTGACTATCTCTAATCAACTTATTCCTCTCTCGATGATTATAAATCATATCTCTTATAACCCTTTCCAACACATTACCCACAACGAAGTGAGGCTCACAGGTCTATAATTTCCAGGGTTGTATCTGCTCCCCTTCTTGAACAAGGGGACAATATTTGCTACCCTCCAGTCTTCTGGCACTATTCCTGTAGACAATGACAACATAAAGATATAAGCTAAAGGCTCGGCAATCTCCTCCCTGGCTTCCCAGAAAATCCTATGATAAATCCCATCTGAACCAGGGGATTTATCTATTTTTACACTTTCTACAATTGCTAACACCTCCTCCTTATGCACCTCAATCCTGTCTAGTCTTGCAGCCTGTATCTCGGTATTCTCCTTGACCACATTGTCTTTTTGTAGTGTGAATACTGATGAAAAGTATTCATTTAGCACTTCAAGTATCTCCTCTGATTCTAATCACAACTTCCCACTACTATCCTTGATTGGCCCTATCTTACTCTTGTCATTCTTTTCTTCCTGATATACCTCTCGAAAGCCTTGGGGTTTTCCTTCATTCCTGATGAAGGTTTTTGCCCAAAATGTCGATTTTCCAGCTCCTCAGATGCTGCCTGATCTTCTGTGCTTTTCCAGCACCACTATAATCTAGATTCTGGTTTCCAACATCTACAGTCCTTGTTTTTATCGAGTTTTCCTTCATCCGACCTGCCAATGACTTCTCATGTCCCCTCCTGGCTCTTCTTAACTCTGTCTTTTGGTCTTTCCTTGCTAACCTGTAACTCTCAAGCACCCTAACTGAACCATTACATCTCATCCAAACATAAACCACCTCCTTCCTCTTGACAAGAGATTCAACTTCCTTCGTAAACCATGGCTCCTGCACTTGTTAACTTCCTCCCTGCCTGACAGGTATATACTCAGCAAGGACACACAGTAGCTGTTCCTTGAATAAGCTCCACATTTCAATTGTACCCATCCCCTGCAGTTTCCTTTCCCATCCTATGCATTCCAAAATCTTGTCTAATCGTATCATAATTGTCTTTTCCTCCATCCCTGTAGCCTCATGTTCAACTCCTCTCTCTCCCTATTCCTTGTCTCATTAGCATCTGGTATGAACAATAAACCAAAGATAACAACTCTGTTTGTTCTAGCTCCAAGCTTCCTCCCTCGCTCCCTGAATTTCTGCCATAAATTCCCATCTATTAAATCTTCCTACCTAGGTCATTGGTGCCTATGTGGACCCCCTCCCCCTCAAGGATCCCAAAAACACGACCAGAGGCATCACAATCCCCCGCCCCTGGGAGGCAACACACTAACCGTGAGTCTCTCTCCTTCCCGCAGAACCTCCTACCTGTCCCCCCAACTATGGAGCCCCCACTGATCTGCTCCTCTTCCCCATTCCTTTCTGAGCAACAGGACCAGACTCTGTGCCACAGACCTGTACCCCATTGCTTACTGTGGTCAGTCATTCCCCCACCAACTGTATCCAAAACAGTATACTTGTTGTTGAGGGGAACAGCCACAGGGGATCCCTGCACTGCCTGCCCGTTACCTTTCCGTCCCCTGACGGTAACCCATCTACCTTCTTCTTGTACCTGAGGTGTCACTATCCCCTGTGACTCTTCTAATAACCCCCTCCACCTCCTGAATCCCTCAATGTCACTCCTCCCACTCCAACTGCAGCCAAGTTCACCCAGACAGTGAATCCCCGAGCCCCACCACCTGAGCCTATCCAGCCTGTGTTCATAGCTAAACTCTTCCATCCCAGGGCAACATCCTGGTCAATCTCCTCTGCACCCACTCCAGTGCAATCCCATCCTTCCTATAGTACCGAGACTAAAACTGCCCACAGTATCCCAGCTGTGACCTCATCCCAGTTCAGTGTGTTTCCACATGACCACGTTCATGTTCTATTCTATGCCCAGACTGGGAAAGGCAAGTGTCAGACGTTGGTCCATCGATAACTTGATGTTCCGTCTGTGGACAGAGTACGAGACATATTATAGCTTGGACATATTCCTTGTGCATGGTCTGTTTGGGGGAGTGCACAGGTTTTTGTAGATGCAGTAGCTGATGGTGTAGGGCCCTGTCTCTGCCAATCGCCTTTCCTGCCAGCTGCTTTCCAGAATGGCTTGATATCTGGACGCTTCCTTGGTCCTTGCGGAAGGCCACCCCTTCTCCATGTCTTGCTACATTCGGGTGCTCCTGTGATCAGTCACGCTTCTTCTGGTTTTGCATTTCCTGTTGCAGCTGCCTTGGTACAGGGTTCCAATGTGGGAAAACACCAAACATTGTCATTTAGCTGTTGTGAATCTCCGAAAGGGCTGGTTCAAATTACTTTGGCTGCTGAGAGCCTGGAGTGAAATTCGTGGCACACAGGGATAGACAGGGATCCCAAACAGGAGAATGTGGATCGCAGAGTCTCCCTTCCACTGTTTAAAGATGCTACTCAAGTGTCTTGTGGTAACTCATGGGGGACCTGTGGGGAACTTACCCACAGCAGCGAGCCAGAGGGAGCAATGAAATGAGGAGAGCCAGGACAGAATATGCCTGACCTTAACTGGAGCTTGGTCCCATTTAACAGAGCTTTGGTGTGGGATAGCAGCAGCTGGAAGGGTGTCTTGCACAATGAAATTCAAAGATTACAAACCTTAAATGTGAATCCTTTTGATTTATTGCAGTAGAGCAGCAGCAGAGGGGTTCTTTTTGAATGATGACAACTTTAGTATATTAATTATTCCACTCCTTGCCTGGATGGAGAGAACGTTTGAATTGGCCTGAGCCATTCCCCTTCTTTCTGACAAGCGTTTACGGAAAGACTCGAAGGTAAACCTTTCCCTGGCTCTGTCTTTCTGGAGGAGAGACTGGAACTGTCAGCCTTCGGAGAAACTGTGAACAAAGACAGCCCCACAGTTTGCTGCTGACTCCTCGTGAGTCTTCTCCTGGCTGTGAGAGATCAGTACCAGCTCCTTGTGCCAACTGATGGGTGGAGGGCACCTCCCAGAGAGAAGAAAACATTCCCCCCATTCCCTGGGATAGATGTGGCAGAGGAAGGCAACAGTTGGGGGTTACAGAGTCAGAGACTCATCGTGTTGTTGAGCAGAGAAACAGACCCTTTGGACCCTTAGGCCCATATCCCTCTAACCCCTCCCTCTTCATATACCCACCCAGATGTGTTTTCAATATTGTGATTGTACCAGCCTCCATCATCTCCTAAGGCAGCTCATTCCATAACTGTACCACCCCCTGTGTGATATAGTTACCCCTTAGGTCTCTTTTATATCTTTCCCCTCTCACCTTAAACCTATTACCCTCGAGTTCTGGACTCCCCTACTTTGGAAAAAGACCTTTACTATTTATCCTATCCATGCCCCTCATGATTTTATAAACCTCTGTGGTCACCCCACAGCTTCCAATGCTCCAGGGAAAACAGACCCAGCCTATTCAGCCTCTCCCTCAAACCCTCCAACCTTGGCAACATCTTTGTAAATAACCTTTGAACCTTTTCACAGTTAACAACATCTTTCTGATAGCAGGGAGACCAGAATTGAATGCAGTATTCCATCAGTGGCCTAACTAATGTCGTGTACAGCCACAACATGACGTCCCAACTCTTACACTGAATGTACTAACCAATAAAGGCAAACATATCAAACACATTTATCACTCGCCCATTTAACTGTAACTCCACTTTCAAGGAACTATGGACCTCCGCCCCAAGGTCTCTTTGTTCCATAACACTCCCCAGGACCTTACCATTAAGTGTATAAGTCCTGTCCTAATTTGCTTTTCCAAAGTGCAACACCTCGCATTTATCTAAATTAGGCTCCATCTCCCACTCTACGGCCCATCAGCCCATCTGATCAAGATCCCATTGTACTCAGAGATAATTGTCTTCACTGGCCACTGCACCACTAATTTTGGTGTCATCTGAAAAGTTAGTAACCATTCCTTCTGTATTCACATCAAAATCATTTCTATAAATGATAAAAAGCAGTCCACTCAGCACTGATCCTTCGGGCACACAGCTGGTCACAGGCCTCCAGTCCACCACCCACTGTCTCCTAGCTACGAGCCAATTTTGTATCCAAATGGCAAGCTTACACTGTTTTCCATCTGATCTAACTTTGCTAACTAGTCTACCAATTGGAATCTTGTTGTACGATTTACTGAAGTCCAGATAGACAACGTCCACTGCTCTGTCTTCATCAGTCTTCAATGTCATTTAGAGTCATAGAGTCATAGAGATGTACAGCATGGAAACAGACCCTTCAGTCCAACCCGTCCATGCTAATCAGATATCCCAACCCAATCTAGTCCCACCTGCCAGTGCCCGGCCCATATCACTCCAAACCCTTCCTATTCATATACCCATCCAAATGCCTCTTAAATATTGCAATTGTACCAGCCTACACGACTTCCTCTGGCAGCTCATTCCATATACGTACCACCCTCTGTGTGAAAACGTTGCCCTTAGGTCTCTTTTATTTCTTTCCCCTCTCACCCTAAACCTATGCCCTCTAGTTCTGGACAACCCGACCTCAGAGAAAAGACTTTGCCTATTTACCCTCTCCATGCCCATCATAAATGTGTAAACCTCTATAAGGTGACCCCTCAGTCTCTGACGCTCCAGAGAAAAAAACAGCCCCAGCATGTTCAGCCTCTCCCTATAGCTCAAATCCTCCATCTCTGGCAATATCCTTGTAAATCTTTTCTGAACCCTTTCAGGTTTCGCAGCATCTGTTTGATAGGAAGGAGACCAGAATTGCACGCAATATTCCAAAAATGGCCTAATTAATATCCTGTAGAGCCGCAACATGACCTCCCAACTCCTGTACTCAATACTCTGACCAATAAAGGAAAACATACCAAACACCTTCTTCACTACCCTAACTACCTGCGACTCCACTTTCAAGGAGCTAGGAGCCTGCACTCCAAAGTCTCTTTGTTCAGCAACACTCCCTCGGACCTTACTATTAAGTGTATAAGTCCTGTTAAGATTTGCTTTCCCAAAATGCAGCACCTCCCATTTATCTGAATTAAACTCCATCTGCCATTTCTCAGCCCATTGGCCCATCTGGTCAAGATCTTGTTGCAATCTGAGGTAACCCTCTTTGCTGTCCACTACACTTCCAATTTTGGTGTCATCTGCAAGCTTATTAACTGTACCTCTTATGCCCACATCCAAATCATTTATGTAAATGACAAAAAATAGAGGACCCAGCACCGATCCTTGTGGCACTCCACTAGTCACAGGCCTCCAGTCTGAAAAACAACCCTCCACCACCACCCTCTGTCTTCTACCTTTGAGCCAGTTCTGTATACAAATGGCTAGTTCTCCCTGCATTCCGTGAGATGTAACCTTGCTCATCAGTCTCCCATGGGGAACCTTGTCGAACGCCTTACTGAAGGCCATAGAGATCACACCTGCCGCTCTGCCCTCATCAATCTTCTTTGTTACTTCCTCAAAAAACTCAATCAAATTTGTGAGACATGATTTCCCACTCACAAAACCATGTTACTATCCCTAATCAGTCCTTGCCTTTACAAATACATGTACATCCTGTCCCTCAGGATTCCCTCCAACAACTTGCCCACCATCGACATCAGGCTCACTGGTCTATAGTTCCCTGGCTTGTCTTTAACACCCTTCTTAAACAGTGGCACCACGTTAGCCAACCTCCAGTCTTCTGGCACCTCAACTGTGACTATCGATGATACAAATATCTCAGCAAGAGGCCCAGCAATCACTTTTGTAGCTTCCCACAGAATTCTAGGATATACCAGATCAGGTCCTGGGGATTTATTTACTTTTATGCATTTCAAAATATCCAGCACTTCCTCCTCTGTAATATGGACATTTTAAAGATGTCACTATCTATTTCCCTACAGTCTATATCTTCCATATCCTTTTTCATAGTAAATACTGATGCAAAATACTCATTTAGTATCTCCCCCATTTTCCGCGGCACCACACAAAGGCCGCCTTGCTGATCTTTGAGGGGCCCTATTCTCTCCCTAGTTACCCTTTTGAACTTAATGTATTTGTAACACCTGTTTGGATTCTCCTTAATTCTATTTGCCAAAGCTATCTCATATCCCCTTTTCTCCCCCCGATTTCCCTATTAAGTGTCCTCCTACTTCCTTTATACTCTCCTAAGGATTCACTGTCTATCCTGTCTTTACCTGACATATGCTTCCTTCTTTTTCTTAACCAAACCCTCAATTTCTTTAGTCATCCAGCATTCCCTATGCCGACCAGTCTTTCCTTTCACCCTAACATGAATATACTTTCTCTAGATTCTCATAATCTCACTTCGGAAGGCTTTCCATTTTCCAGTTGTCCCTTTACCAGCTTTCGAAAGTTCTTGCCTAATGCCATCAAAGTTGGCTTTTCTCCAATTTAGAACTTCAACTTTTAGATCTGGTCTATCCTTTTCCATCATTATTTTAAATCTAATATAATTATGGTCGCTGGCCCCGAAGTGCTCCCCCACTGACACCTCAGTTACCTGCCCTCCCTTAGTTCCCAAGAGTAGATCAAATTTTGCACCTTCTCTAGTAGGTACATTCACATACTGGATCAGAAAATTGTCTTGTGCACACTTAACAAATTCCTCTCCATCTAAACCCTTAACTCTATGGCAGTGCCAGTCTATTTTTGGAAAGTTAAAATCCCCTACCATCATCACCCAATTATTCTTACAGAGAGCTGAGATCTCCCTACAAATTTGTTTCTCAATTTCCATCTGACTATTGAGGGGTCTATAATACAATCCCAATAAGGTTATCATTGCTTTCTTATTTCTCAGTTCCACCCAAATAACTTCCCTGGATGTATTTCCAGGAATATCCTCCCTCAGCACAGCTGTTATGCTATCCCTTATTAAAAATGCTACTCCCCCTCCTCTGTTGCCTTCCTTTTTATCCTTCCTGTAGCATTTGTACCCTGGAACATTAAGCTGCCAGTCCTGCCCCTCCCTGAGCCATGTTTCTGTAATTACTATAAGATCTCAGTCCCATGTTCCTAACCATGCCCTGAGTTCATCTGCCTTCCCTGTTAGACCACTTGCATTGAAATAAAAGCAGTTTAATTTATTCGTCCTACCTTGTCTCTGCCTGCTCTGGGCATAAAACCTCAGACAAACTGGAGAGACATGATTTCCCAAACACAAAGCCATGTTGACTATCCCTAATTAATCCTTGCCTTTCCAAATGCATGTAAATCCTGTCTTTCAGAATCCCCTCCAACAACTTACCCAACAATGATGTCTGGCTCATCAGTCTATAGTTACATAGCTTTTTCTTACAAATGTTTTATAAATAATATCACATTAGCCAACCCCAGTCTTCCAGCACATCACCTGTGTCTATCGATGATACAAATTTCTCTGTAAGGGGCCCAGCAATCACTTCTCTTGCTTCCTGCCAACTTCTGGGATACACTTGATCAGGTCCTTGGGATTTATCCATCTCTATGTGTTTTAAGATGTCCAGCATCTCTTCCTCTATAATACAGACACTTTTCAAGATATCCCCATTCACCACTCCAAGTTCTCTCACTTCTATGGTCTTTTCCACAGTAAGTACTGATGGACAGGACTCGTATGTTACGTACCACTTGAGGTTCTGTACATAGACAGCCTTGGTGATCTTTAAGGGGTCCTATTATCTCCCTAGTTACTCTTTTGACCTTAATGTATTTGGAGACTCTCTTTGGATTTTCCTAAACGCTATTTGCCAAAGCGATTTCGTATCCCGTTTCTGCCCTCCTGATTTCCCTTTTGGGTAAACTCATACTGCCCTATGCTCTTCTCAGGATTCCCTCAATCCTAACTGTCTGTACCTGACACATGCCTCCTTCGTTTTCTTGACCACAGCCTCGATTTCTCTCAGCATCCAGCATTCTCTATTCCTACCAGACTTGTTCTTCACACGAACAGGAGCATAATGTCTCTCGACTCTCATTTTCTCAGTTTTGAAGGCCTCCCACTTTCCAACTGTCTCTTTACCTGCAAATATTTGCTTTCAATTAACTTTTGAAAGTCCTTACCTCGTACCATCAAAATTGGCCTTACTCCAATTGAGAACTCTAACTTTGAGATCAGTTCGATCCTTTTCCATTACTATATTATAACTAATAGAATTATGGTGCTGGCCCCAAAGTGCTCCCCCACTGACACCACAGTCACTTGCCCTGCCTTATTTCCCAAGAGAAGGTCAGGCTTTGCACCTTCTCTGGTCGGTACATCCATATACTGAATCAGAAAATGTTCTTGTACCACTTAACAAATTCCTCTCCATCCAAGCTCATAGCACATAGGATCGAGGTGGCAGCCCCAGTCTATATTTGGAAAGTTAAAGTCCCCTATCTTTACAATCCTATTATTCTCAAACAACGCCTTATAAATTTGTTTCTCAATATCTCACTAACTACTGGGGGCCTATAGTCCAATCCCAATAAAGTGATCATCCCTTTCCTATTTCTCTGTTCCACCCAAATATCTCCAGTGGATGTATTCCCCAGAATATCTTCCCTATGAACAGCCATAAAGTTATCCCAGAACCAAAAATGCCTCTCCACCTCCACTCTTGCCCCCCTTTCCACCCTTCTGATAGCACCTATACTCTGGAACATTACGTTGTCAGTCCTGCCATTCCCTGAGACATATTACTATCATAGATGTTATCCTAGTCCCATGTTCCCATCTATGCCCTGAGGTCATCTGTCTTACCTGCCAGACCTCTTGCTTTGAAATAAATCCACTTTAATTTATCAGACTTACCTCATTCTCTGCCTTGATCTTGCCTGCATTGACTATCTGACTTGCTCCTCTTCCCAACTGTAGCAGCCCCAGACTTATCTCTTTTCTCACGATCCCTTTGGGTACCCCCTAGTCTTACTAGTTTAAAGCCTCCCGAGTAGCACTAGCAAACCTCCCCATCAGGATATGGGTCCCCTTCCAATTCAGGTGTAAACCATCCTTCTTACACAGGTCTCTTCCACCCCAGAAAAGATTCCAAATTCCTATCCCGTACCAGCTCCTTAGTGACACATTCAGCTGCTCTATCCTCCTATTCCTACTCTCACTAGCAAGTGGCAGTGGGAGTAATTCAGATCATCCAACCATCAAGGACCTACTTTCTAACCTCCTGCCTAATTTCTGGCATTCCCTTTTCAGAAGCTGGTCCCTTTCTCTTCTACATTGTTGCTATCAATGTGTACAATGACCTTCTGGTTGTCCAGAGAAACTGGTCACAGGACCATGAAAGGCTCACAGACCTGTTAAGATGCACCAGGTGAAGTGTGGAACCATTTCTGAGATGATCCTACAGGGAAGGGAGTGGGTCAAGTGCAGCACTGTCTAGAGCCTTGCCCAAGTGTCGAGGTGGCATGAAGCAGCATGCCAACAACAAATGGATTTTTAGGGAGGTGGCGATTTCTGAACAGTAATGTCTGTTCATTGGCAAAGAGCACTGAGCAATGTGGCTCATTGAGACAGGACGTGCCACCCACACAACTGGAGCTTGACATATTCCTGACAATGTCACTTTCTCATTACAGAAGAAGACACAGTGCCTGAGATATGGACAGGCTGAGGGTGGTCTTCCCAACCTGATCATTCTCCACCTGATAGAGGGAGAGGAACTGTCATAGGGTTAGAGTTAGGGCTGGGTTAGGGTTAGGGTTAGGGTTAGAGATAGGGATAGGGTTAGGGATAGGGTTAGGGTTAGGTTTAGGGTTAGGGTTAGGGTTAGGGTTAGGGTTTGGGTTAGGGACAGGGTTAGGGTTAGGGTTAGGGATAGGGTTAGGGTTAGCGTTAGGGATACGGTTAAGATTAGTGTTATGGTTAGGGTTAGGGATAGGAATAGGGATAGCGTTAGGGATAGGGATAGGATTAGGTTTCGGCTTAAGGTTATGGATAGGGTTAGGGTTCGTGCTATGGATAGGGTTTGGGTTAGGGTTAGGGTTAGGGCTAGGATTAGGGTTAGGTTTAGGATTAGTGTTAGGGTTAGGGTTTGGGTTAGGTTTAGGGTTAGGGCTGGGTTAGGGCTATGGTTAGTGTTTGGGATAGGGTTAGGGTTAGGGTTAGGGTTAGGGATAAGGTTATCGGTCAGGTAACGTTTAGTGTTAGGGTTAGGGTTAGGAGGAGGGTTAGATTTTGGCATGGGTTACAGTTAGGGCGAGGGTTATGGATAGGGTAAGGGTTAAAGCGAGGTTGAGTTAAGAATGGGTTTAGGGCTGAGGTTAGGTTTAGGGACGGGGTTAGTGTTAGGGTTAGGATTATGGCTAGGGTTAGGGCTATGGTTAGGGGTAGGGTTGGAGTTAGGGCAAGAGTTAGGGTTAGGTTTAGGACTAGCGTTCGGGTTAGAATTAGGAGTAGGTTTAGGGCTAGGATGAGTGTTATGTTTAGGAATAGTGTTGGGGTAGGTTTAGGGATAGGTTTAGGGTTAGGGTTAATGCTATGGTGAGGGTGAGGGTTAGTGTCAGGCTTAGAGTTCGGGTTTGGGTTTGGATTAGGGTTAGGTGTGGGGTTAGGTTTATGAGCAGGGTAAGGGCTTTGGTTACAGTCAGGAACAGGCGTAGGGCTCTGGTTAATGTTAGGGTTAGGGAATGTGTTCAGGTTTGCGTCAGGATGAGGTTTATGGTTAGGGCTTGGGTGAAGGTGTGGTCTAGGTTTAGAATTAGGGTGATAGGGTTAGGGTAGAGGTTAGGTTCGGGTTAGGGTTAGGTTCAGAATTAGGGCTAAGGTTAGAGATAGGGCTAGGGTTAGGTTTAGGGTTTGGGTTAGGGCTAGGGCTAAGGTTAGGGCTTGAGCTAGGGTTAGAGTTAGAGCTAGGGCTAGAGTTAGGGTGTTGTTTAGGGATTTGGTTAGCCTTAGGGCTAGTGTGAGGTATTTGGGCTCAGGTTAGAGTTAGGGCTACGGTTAGAGTTTGGGTTAGGGTTAAGGCTGGAGTTAGGTTTAGGAACAGAGGTAGGATTAGGATTAGGGTTAGGTTTAGAGTTAGGGCTTGGTTTATGGTTCAGGTGAGAGCTTGGATTAAGGTTTGTGTTCGTAATAGGGTTAGGGATAGTGTTAGGATCAGCTTTAGGGTTATGGATAGTGTTAAGGTTTACGATTAAGTCTTGAGCAAGGGTTTGGGCTAGGGTGAGGGATAGGGTTGGATTAGTGTCAGGTTTAGGGTTTAGGTTCTGTGTTGTGTTAGAGTTAGGTTTCAGGCTGGGTGAGGTTTAGAGTTAGGGATAGGTTTAGGTCCATGGTTATGGTTAGGGCTAGGGATATAGTGAGGTCTAGGTTTATGATTAGGTAATGGTTTCTTGATAGGGCTCGGGTTAGGCTTAGGGTTAGAGTTAGGGTTAGGGTTAGGGGTCAGGTTAAGGATCTGGTTAGGGTTAGGGTTAGGGTACGGGCTCGGATTAGAGTTAGGACTTGGATTAGGGATTGATTTAGGGTTAGGGCTAGGGTTAAGGCTATGGCAAGGGTTAGAACTATGACTATGGTTAGAGTTTGGGTGAGGGTTATGCCTAAGGTTAGGTTTAGGGATAGGGATGTGGTTAGGGTTAGAATGGGGGTTAGGGTTTGGGTTAGGGCTAGGGTTCGAGTTTCGGATAGGGTAAGAGTTAGGGCGGGTGTTAGCGGCAGGGCTAGGGTTAGGGCTAAGTTTAGGGTGAGGGCTAAGATTAAAGTTAGGGTCAGCGTTAGGTGAATGGTTAGGTTTAGGGATATGGTTAGGGTTAGGGTAAGGATTAGGGCCAGGGTTCAGGTTGGATTAGTGCTAAGGTTAGAGTTAGGTCTAGAGTTAGGGTTAGGAATCGGATTAATGCTAGGGTTTGTGTTAGGGTTAAGGATAGCGTTTGGGTTAGGGTTAGGGTTAGGAATAGGTTTAGGATGAGGGTTAATGCTCAGGTAAGGGTTAGGGGTCTGGTGAGGATGAGGGCTAGGGTGAGTGTTCGTGCCAGGCTTAGCATTTAGGTTTGGGTTAGGGTTAGGGTTTGGTTTAGGGCTAGGGTGAGGCTTAGAGTTTGGGATAGGATTAAGGTTAGTTCTAGGGTTATTGTTAAGGCTGCGGTTAGGTTAAGTTTGGGTTTAGAATTAGGCGTAGGTTTTGGGATAGGGCTAGGGATAGAGTTAGAGCTAGGGTTAGAGATTGGGTTTGGGTTAGGGATAGGGTAGGATTAGACCAAGGATTTATTTTAAGGCTAGGGTTAGAGTTAGGGCGAGGGTTAGGCCGACTGTTAGGGTGAATGATCGGGTTAGGGTTAGTGTTCGGGTTTGGGTCCAGCTTATGATTCAGGGTTAAGGTGAGGTTTAGATTTAGGAATGGGGTTAGGGTTAAGTCGAGGGTTATGATTAGGGTTAGGGTTAGAGTGAGGCCTGTGCTTAGGATTAGGGCTAATTTTAGGGATATGACTAAGGTTAGGTTTAGGGTTTGGGTTTGGGTTAGGGCTAGGGTTAGGGATCAGATTAGGTTTGGTTTAGGGTTAGGGCTAGGGCTAGGGTTAGGGTAAGGGCTGGATTTAGGGATTGTGTTAGAGCTAGGGTTAAGATTTGGGTAGGGTTAGCGTTAGGGTTTGTGTTAGGTTTAGAGCTAGGGTTGGGGTGAGGGATAGGTCTAGGGTTAGGTTTTAGGTTTAGGACTAGAGTGAGATTTATGGCTAGGGTTAGTGATAGGACTAGGGTTAGTGTTAGGGCTAGGATTAGAGTTAGGGCTAGGTTTATAGTTAAGGTTAAGGTTACGATTATGGATAGGGTTTGGGTTACAGCTAGGTTTAGAGTTATGTCTTGGAGAATGGCTCGGGTTAGGGTTAGGATGTTCAATTTAGGGCTAGGGTTAGATTTAGGGTTAGGAATAGGGTTAGGTTTTGGGATAAGGATGGAGTTAGGGTTAGAATTAGTGCTAGGGTTAGTGTTAGGGTGAGGGATACTGTGAGGGTTATGTTTAGGGTTAAGGGTAGGGTAAAGGTTAGTGTTAAGGCTCGGGTAAGGTTTAGTGCTACGACGAGGGTGAGTGTTAGTGTCAGGATTTGGATTTAGGTTTTGATTATGTTTAGGTTTAGGGTTAGGGTTAGGGTTGGGGCTCAGGTGTGGTTTAAATTTAGGGATAGGGTTAGGGTTAGGTCTAGGGTTTGGGTGAGGTCTTGGTTTAGGATTAGGGCTCGGTTTAGGAATAGGCTTAGGTTAGGGTTATGTTTAGGGCCAATGTTGGTGTTAGGGTTAGGGTTATGTTTAGTGTTCGGGTTAGGATTTGGGTTTGGATTATAACTAGGTTTAGGGTTAGGGTTAGGGATAGTGCTATGGTTGGGATTATGGTTAGGGATAGCGTTAGTGTTAGGGATGGTGTCGAGGTTATGGTTAGTGTTTAGGTTAGCGTTAGGTTTAGGGTTATGTTTGTCATTAGGTTTATTGTTAAGGGTCAGGCTCGGGCACCAATCAATGGAGTTGTTCTATGAACTTACATTAGCGAAGGCGAGGTTGGGGCAAAGTCCCAGGATTGTGACATTAAAAGGCGCACAGCGCTCTCCTGTACTGAGGTCCTGGAGAGATCCCGATGGCATGAAGATGACATTGATGAACTTTGACATTTGAGGCTTGCAGAGCTTGGTGTGGAGAATGGGTCTCAGGATTGTGCTTAGATTAGGGTTAGGGTTAGGGTTAGGGCTAGATTTAGTGTAAGGATTAGGGATTGGTTTAGGTTTGGGTTAGGGCTAGGTTTAGGGTTAGAGCTAGGGTTAGGGTTGGGATTAGGGTTTGGGTTAGGGTTATGATTTGTGTTTGGTTTAGGGTTAAGGTTAGGGCTAGGATTAGGTTTACAGATAGCGTTAGTTTTTTGGTTAAGTTTAGGGTTAGGATTGGAGTTGGGGTCAAGGTTAGGATTAGGGCTAGGGTTAGGGTTAGGTTTAGAGTTCGGGTTAGGGTTAGGGTGAGGGTTAGGGCTGCGTTTAGGGGCAGACGTAGGGAGAGGGTTAGGGCTGGAATTAGGGTTAGGGCTAGGTTTAGGGATTGGGCTAGGTTTAAGATTAGGGTTAGGGTTAGTTTTGGGGTTAGGGCCGGGGTCAGTGTTAGGGATAGGGTTAGGGTAAAGGACAGGGTTAGGGTTAGGTTTAGGGTTAGGGTTAGGGTTAGGGTTGGTGTTAGACTTAGGTTTAAATCTATCATGGCTAGGTTTACAGATATATTTAGTGTTAAAGTTAGCAATAGGGTTAGGTTTGTGTTTAGGGTTAGGGCTAGGATTAGTGTCTGGGCTAGAGCTAGGGTTAGGATTAGGGCTAGGTTAGAGATTAGGGCTTGGATCAGAAGTAGGGGTAGGGTTAGGGTTAGGGTAAGGGCTAGGGTTATTGTTAGGGCTAGGGATGCTGTCACAGTTAGGGTTAGGGTTAGGGTTAAGAATAGATTAGCGTCAGAGTTAAGGCGAGGGTAAGATTTAGTGCCAGGGCAAGAGTGAGGGTAAGGGTGAGTGTTAGTGTCAGGCTTAGGGTTTGGGTAAGGGTTAGGGTTAGGTTTAGATTTCAGGTTAGGATTTTGGGTTTGGATTAGGACTAGATTTAGTGTTAGGCTTAGGTATAGGGTTCGGGTTAGGGATAGTGTTATTGCGAGGATTACGGTTCGGGATAGTGTCAAGATTCGGGTTAGGGTTAGGAATAGGGTTAGGTGTGGGTTAGGGCTGGTGTTAGGATTAGGATTAGGGTTTGGGTTTGGGTTGGGGTTTGGGTTTGGCTAATGGTTAGGGTTAGAGCAAAATTATGGTTAGGATAGGGTTAGTGTTAGGGTTTGCGTTTCGGGCTAAGGTTAGGTGTAGGGATAGAGTTTAGGGTTTAGGGTTAAGGTTGGAGTTAGGGTCAAGGTTAGGATTAGGGCTAGGGTTAAGGCTCGGCTTAGAGTTTGGGTTAAGGTTAGGGTGAGGGTTAGGGCTACGTTTAGGGGTAGGCTTATGTTTAAAGTTTGCATTATGGTTAGGGTTCGAGCTAGTTTTAGGGTTAGGGCTAGGGTTAAGGACAGATTTAGGGCTAGGGCCAAGGTTAGTGATAGGGTTAGGACTAGGGTTAGCATTACAGCTAGTGTTGTGGATAGGGTTAGGGTTAGCATTTTGGTCCATCACTCCCTGACTGACCCTCCGATGAGCATCTTACCCAGACTCACCCGCTACCCTGAAATCCTGCATTTCGCATGACTACACCACCAAACCTGTACACCACTGGATATTATGGGCAAGTTAGTGCAGCCAATTCACCCTGACCTGCACACCTTTTGGCTGTGGGAGGAAACAGCAGCACCTGGCGGTAGCCCATGCAAACATGGGGAGAATGTGCAAACTCCACACAGACAGTCGCCCAAGGCTGGAATCGAACCTGGGTCCCTGACACTGTGAGGCAGCAGTGCTAACCACTGAGCCACAGTACCCCTGTGAAGGTCAGGTGTTTCTCACATGTTGGTGTAGACTTGATGGGCTGAAGGGCCTCTTTGGCACTATGGTTCTCTCAGAATTCAGTACATCCTGCTGAAAGGTTCAGTGTCTCATTTCCCACAGTGCAACACTCCCTTGGCCCTGCACTCGAGTGTTCGACTGGATGTTGTGTTGGGTTCTGGGCTGAAACTCTGAACCTTTTCACTTAGTGGTGAGAATCTGTCCTCACAACCAAGGCTGACACGAAGGTTCGATCTGAAACAATTTGAGGGAAACTTCAGACTTTCAGATATAAGCAACAACTGCCTGAACGACAGCGGCAGAAGTTTCAATTTCTTCAGTTCTCTACAAAAATGAATCATTCTCCAGGATATTCACAGGCATAATGTCTAACTGCATTGTAAACTGCAGAAGGAACAACTTTAACAGGTGATCCACAAACTTACTGCAGACCATCATCAAAGGTCGAACTGAAATGTTAATAGAGACAAGATATAAAATGAAGATTAACATGTCGGCATAAGTGGGCAGGGAATAGATGATTTTTGTTCCATTGACTTCACTTGTTTGTTCATTGAAGTGCAATTAATATCAATCATGATGTAACTGAATTATCTGAATGGAAATTTCCCTCCGGTAGAAATACGAAGCTCCCTTGTGTTTGAAGTGGTACAATACCTCCCTCTGCTGGTTTCCCTACACCATTGCACAGGGTTCAGTTCAGGTTATGAGTAGGGATTCTGTCAGGGGGAGAGAGGAAGGGAGCAGCTCACAACACACACAGACTGGAGGAACAACACCTCATCTTCTGTCTGGGCAGCCTCCAGCCTGGAGGACTCAACATTGAGTTCTTCAATTTCAAATAACCTCCCTCCCCATTGCCCAGTCCAAAAATGTGCAGGTTAGGTGAATTGGCCACGCTAAATTGCCTGTAGTGTTAGGTGTAGGGGAATGTGTCTGGGTGGGTGCGCTTCGGCAGGTCAGTGTGGACTTGTTGGGCAGAAGGGCCTGCTTCCACACTGTAAGTAGTCTAATCAACTCCCTTTCCAGCCTATCCTCTTCCATTCCTCTGACCAACCCTTCTTTCTAACTACTAACAGGGTTCATTCATCCTATCAACCAACCAAGCTGTACCCTCTACTTTGTGTTCACCCATCACTACCTCACCACTCCAATATTCTGGCAGGGAAATTTGCTAGAGCTGCTCAGGAGGATTTAAACGAGTAAGGTGGAGTGGGGGAGGGGGGGGTGCGGGAGGGTGTGGGGCAGGTGGGACCCAGGGAGATAGTGACGAAAGAGATCAACCTGAGACTGGTACAGTTGAGAACAGAAGTGAGTCAAACAGTCAGGGCTGGCAGGGACAAGGTAGGGCTAATAAATTAAACTGCATTTATTTCAATGCAAGGGGCCTAACAGGGAAGGCAGATGAACTCAGGCCATGGCTAGGAACATGGGACTGGGATCTCATAGCAATTACAGAAACGTGGCTCAGGGATGGGCAGGACTGGCAGCTTAATGTTCCAGGATACAAATGCTACAGGAAGGATAAAAAAGGAGGCCAGAGAGGAGGGGGAGTGGCATTTGGAAAATGGGACACCTTCAGAAGTGAGATATTGAGAACCCAGAGAAAGTATATTCCTGTCAGGATGAAGCAAAACGCTGGATGACTAAAGAAATTGAGGGTTTCATTAATAAAATGAAGGAAGCATATGTAAGGTATAGACAGAATAGATCGAGTGAATCCTTAGAAGAATATAAAGGAAGAAGGAGTATACTTAAGAGGGAGATCAAGAGGGCAAAAAGAGGGCATGAGATAGCTTTGGAAAATAGAATTAAGGAGAATCAAAAGAGTTTTTACAAATACTTTAAGGACAAAAGGGTAACTACGGAGAGAATAGGGCCCCTCAAAGATCTCACTTCTGAAGGCTTCCCATTTTCCAACCGTTCCTTTACCTGCAAACATCTGCCCTCAATCAGCTTTCAAACGTTCTTGCCTAATACCGTGAAAATTGGTTTTTCTCCAATTTAGAACTTCAACTTTTAGATCTGATCTATCCTTTTCCATCATTATTTTAAATCTAATAGAATTATGGTCACTGGCCCCAAAGTGCTCCTCACTGACACCTCAGTTACCTGCCCTGCCTTATTTCCCAAGAGTAGGTCAAGTTTTGCACCTTCTCTAGTAGGTACATCCACATACTGGATAAGAAAATTGTCTTGTACACACTTATCAAATTCCTCTCCATCTACACTCTTAACTCTATGGAAGTCCCAGTCTATGTTTAGAAAGTTAAAATCCCCTACTAACATCACCCTATTATTCTTACAGATAGCTGAGATATCCTTATAAGTTTGTTTCTCAATTTATCTCTGACTATTGGGGGATCTATAATACAATCCCAATAAGGTGATCATCCCTTTCTTATTTCTCAGTTCCACCCAAACTAACTTCCCTGAATGTATTTCCAGGAATATCCTCCCTCAGCACAGCTGTAATGCTATCCCTTATTAAAAATGCCACTTCCCCTCCTCTCTTGCCTCCCTTTCTATCCTTCCTGTAGCATTTGTATCCTGGAACATTAAGCTGCCAGTCCTGCCCATCCCTGAGCCACGTTTCTGTAATTGCTATGAGATCCCAGTCCCATGTTCCGAGCCATGGCCTGAGTTCATCTGCCTTCCCTGTTAGGCCCCTTGCATTGAAATAAATGCAGTTTAATTTATTAGCCCTACCTTGTCCCTGCTAGCCCTGACTGTTTGACTCACTTCTGTTCTCAACTGTACCAGTCTCAGGTTGATCTCTTTCGTCACTATCTCCCTGGGTCCCACCTGCCCCACACCCTCCCGCACCCCCCCCTCCCCCCACCACTTTGTGTGGAACCACAGAAAATGGGGGAGATACTAAATGAATATTTTGCATTAGTATTTACAATGGAAAAGGATATGGAAGATATAGACTGTAGGGAAATAGATGGTGACATCTTGAAAAATGTCCATATTACAGAGGAGGAAGTGCTGGATGTCTTGAAATGGGTAAAGGTGGATAAATCCCCAGGACCTGATCACGTGTACCCTAGAACTCTGTGAGAAACTAGAGAAGTGATTGCTGGGCCTCTTGCTGAGATATTTGTATCATCGATAGTCACAGGTGAGGTGCTAGAAGACTGGAGGTTGGCTAACGTGGTGCCACTGTTTAAGAAGGGTGGTAAGGACAAGCCAGGGAATTATGGGCCAGTGAGCTTGACCTTGGTGGTGTGCAAGATGTTGGAGGGAATCCTGAAGGACAGGATGTACATGTATTTGTAAAGGCAAGGACTGATTATGGATAGTCAACATGGCTTTGTGCGCGGGAAATCATGTTTAACAAATTTGATTGAGTTTTTTAAGAAAGTAACAAAGAGAACCGATGAGGGCAGATGTGATCTATATGGACTTCAGTGAGGCGTTCAACAAGGTTCCCCATGGGAGACTGATGAGCAAGGTTAGATCTCATGGAATACAGGGAGAACTAACCATTTGGATACAGAACTGGCTCAAAGGTGGAAGACAGAGGGTGGTGGTGGAGGGTTGTTTTTCAGACTGGAGGCCTGTGATCAGTGGAGTGCCACAAGGATCGGTGCTGGGTCCTTGACTTTTTGTCATTTAAATGATTTGGTTGCAAACATAAGAGGTACAGTTAATAAGTTTGCAGATGACACCAAAATTAGAGATGTAGTGGACAGCGAAGAGGTTACCTCAGATTACAACAGGATCTTGACCAGATGGGCCAATGGACTGAGAAGTGGCAGGTGGAGATTAATTCAGATAAATGCGAGGTGCTGCATTTTGGGAAAGCAAATCTTCGCAGAACTTATACACTTGATGGTAAGGTCCTAGGGAGTGTTGCTGAACAAAGAGACCTTGGAGTGCAGGTTCCTAGCTCCTTGAAATTGGAGTCGCAGGTAGATAGGATAGTGAAGAAGGTGTTTGGAATGCTTTCTTTTTTAGGTCAGAGTATTGAGTACAGGAGTTGGAAGGTCATGTTACAACTGTACAAGACATTGATTAGGCCACTGTTGGAATATTGTATACAATTCTGGTCTCCTTCCTATTGGAAAGATGTTGCGAAACTTGAAAGGGTTGAGAAAAGATTTACAAGGATGTTGCCAGTGTTGGAGGATTTGAGCTACAGGGAGAGGCTGAACAGGCTGGGGCTGTTTTCCCTGGAACCTCAGAGGCAGAGGGGTGACCGTACAGAGGTTTATAAGATCATGAGAGGTATGGATAGGATAAATAAGCAAAGTCTTTTCTCTGGGGTCGGCGAGTCAAGAACGAGAGGGCAAAGGTTTAGGGTGAGAGGGGAAAGATATAAAAGAGACCTAAGGGGCAACATTTTCACACAGAGGGTGGTACGTGTATGGAATGAGCTGCCAGAGGATGTGGTGGAGGCTGGTACAATTGCAACATTTAAGAGGCATTTGGATGGGTATATGAATAGGAAGGGTTTGGAGGGATATGGGCCGGGTGCTGGCAGGTGGGACTAGATTGGGTTGGGATATCTGGTCAGCATGGATGGGTTGGACCGCAGGGTCTGTTTCCGTGCTGTACATCTCTATGACTCTATGACTCTAAATGTGCAACTTGAGAGATTCACAGGAACTGGTGCTTTCCAAGAGAATATCTGGACATTCTGCAGTGGCACAGGTAGACCAGCAGAGGGGAGCATTTTATCACTTTAAACACAAGATGGACAGCCAGGAGAGGGAGAGAGACTCAAAGTTTTTGATCATCAATTTTTCTTTCGTTCATTCAAACTTCCTCCAGGACAAAGTGTGTCCCATTGCACACTAAGGTGGACACACCCACACACACTAAAACACAGAGGCACACATAGAAATACACATCAACGTGACCATCAGCATTGTATCACTTTAAACACAAGAGGAATTGACAGAGAGAGAGAGAGAGGAGGTTTAACTCAATTTCAGTGAATTCACCTCCAAAACAACAGAGAGCCCATCGCACAGAGATACAGACATGGGGATACACACAAACATAGAAACTCACACTAACTCACTCACTAATATACACTAACACACACAGACCTACAAACACACAGAGACAGTCATATATATGTAGACTGACATACAGATACAGAGAGAGAAACTTTGTCCCAGTTGAATAACTGTCCTTCATTGTCAGTGTGCATTAACATGAGGGCGAACTGGTCATGTTGTTTTTTGTTGTAAGCTGATGCTCATATATTCTGGTGGTGAGTCTCCTGCTCGTGTGTCCTGTGTAATGTTTCTCACAGTTGCTGTGTGTTATTTTGCATATCACATTGGTCCTGCATGTAATGGGGATGAGGGCTTCTGTCTGGGATAGCAGCTGGCAAAGTGTGGCTGTTTGTTTGTGTGCTGTCACTTTTCCCAGAGAATATAGACGTCTTGTAGTTGGTTCTGAGACTTTTCTAATATAGGGTGAGGTCCACGTTTATGATTAGGGCAAGGTTTAGGGTTAGGGCTTGGGTTAGGTTTAGGGATTGGGTTAGGGTTAGGGCTATGGTTAGGGCTAGGGTTAGGATTAGGGTGCTGGTTAGGGTTAAGGTCAGTTCTCAGGTAAT
This sequence comes from Chiloscyllium punctatum, assembly GCF_047496795.1. Classification (NCBI taxonomy): domain Eukaryota; kingdom Metazoa; phylum Chordata; class Chondrichthyes; order Orectolobiformes; family Hemiscylliidae; genus Chiloscyllium; species Chiloscyllium punctatum. The sequence goes on along the minus strand of NC_092742.1, from coordinate 96,084,519 downwards.
GGTTAGGGCTAGGGTAGGGTGAGGCCTAGGTTTAGAATTACGGCTATGGTGTAGGGATAGGGATAGGTTTATGTCTAAGGCTATGGTTAGGGAGAGGATTAAGGATCGGTTATGGGTTCGGGTTATGGTTAGGGTTTGGGTTAGGGTTAGGGTTAGGGTTAGAGTTCAGGCTAGGGTTAGGGTTGGGGATAGGGTAAGAGTTAGTTCTAGGGTTAGAGTTAAGATTAGGGTTAGGTTAGGATTATGGTTAGGAGTCGGGCTTGTTTTAGGGTTAGGTCTGTTTAGAGTTAGGGAGGTATATGATTTGCGTTAGGGATAGGGTTAGTGTTAGAGTTAGTGTTAGGTTTAGGGATAGTGTTACGGTTAGGTGTAGAGTTTGGGATAGGTTTAGTTTTCGGATTAAGACTCAGGTAAGATTTAGGACTTGGGTGAGGGTTAGGTCTCGAGTAAGGATTAGGGTGTGGGGTTAGTGTGAGGCTTAGGTTTCGGGTTCGGGTTAGGGTTAGGTTTAGGGAGAAGGTGAGGTTTTCTGTGAGGGATAGGGTTACGATTAGGGTTAGGTCTAGGGTTATGGTTAGGGCTGGGGTTAGGGTGAGGTCTAGGTTTAGATTAGTGCTAGGTATAGGGATAGGGCTCAGGTCAGGTTTACAGCTCAGGTTAGGACAAGGGTTAGGGCAAGGGTTAGGGATTGGTTTAGGTTTAGGGTTAGTGTTAGGGCTAGGATTAGATTTAGTGCTGGGTTTCAGGATAGGATTAGGGTTGGGGCTAGGTTTAGGGATTGGGCTAGGGTTAGGGTGAGGGCTAGGGTGAGGTTTTCAATGAAGATTTGGGTCACTATTGAGGTTAAGATTAGTTCTAGGTTGAGGGTTAGAGTTAGGATTAGTTCTAGGGTTATGGTTATGGCTAGAGTTAGGGTGTTACAATACCGGGACAGACAAAACAAAGCCAATCTCGGGAATGCCTGGAGTCCTGGAGTTTATCCACTGGAGCCAGAAACAAACATGTTGAGATAGACCCCCATCTACAGCCATTACAGTACAAAGCTAAAAATAGAAATACACGCCATGACTGACGAAAACCGTATAAATTCTGGGGAGATCACAACAACAAAACTTGATCCAGAGGTTGCCCCGCACTGACGATGTCACCCAGAAGGGGGACAAAGTGTTTCCAAAAAATCAAACCGGCTCAGTGAACCGAACACCAACATGAACACAACCTGAGAGACAGATCTTCACCAAAATCGGAAACTGAGGTTAGTATTAGGGTTAGGGTTTGGGTTAAAGTTAGGGTTAGGGTTAGGGTTAGGGTTAGGGTTAGGGTTAGGGTTTGAAGCCTGGGGCTCAGCACTGAGATTGCCCAAAGCACTCCACTAGGGCCATATACCTACTCCCCCTCCAGCTGGAACTACCCGGCAATATTCATTCTGTGGGGGAGGCAACAAGGAGACTGAGAGTCATTCTAACTGGAGTTGAGCTTAGAGAGAGCCATTTCCTCAAAACACTGGCACCCTTGGATGATGGCAGCCAGGATCAAACTCTCAGGTCCTTCAAACTTGAGAGTTACCTTCCTCATTGAATTCTTCAAGCCTCCAATGTCAAAGGTTATCAATATTAGCTCCTCACCATTGAGCCCAGAGTTGAACAATTTCTCCAGCCCTTTATCCCAGGAGAGTAGTTTATGCTGTTGTAATCTTGTCATCCTGGGACTTAACCTCAACTCACCTAATGGGTCAACTCCATTAATTGGTGCCCGAACCCTAACCTTAACCTTAACCTTAACCCTGACCCAAACCTGATACAAATCCTAACACTGACCCTGACTCTAAACCTAACCATATCACAGCTCCTCCTCCTCCCCCTCCATCCCCCTCCTCCTCCTCTTCCATTCAGGGGACAATGGTCACACTGTGAAGACCACCTTCAACTCTATCCCTGTCTCAGGCATCATGCATTTTCTTCGCCTGCAAAGAGAAAATGATCAAACTCCAATTATGGTTTCAATTGTGGGAATGACAAGCCACATTGCTCACTGTTCCTTGCCAACAGACCGACGTTGCTGTTCAGGAACTGACACCCGGTAAAAATCCCTTTGTTACCGGGCAGCATGACCCAGCTGCTTCATGCCTACTCTACAGCTGGGCAAGGTTCGAGCCAAACACAGCTGTACTCCGGGTGGATGTTCCTGGGAGTACGTCCAGTGAAGTTATGGGTGGAATTGAGAAAAGGAAAGGGATGATCACTTTATTCGGATTGTACCATAGGCCCACCCAGTAGTCAGCAGGAAATTGGGAAGCTAATTTGTGAGAAGTTCACAGATACCTAAATAATAATAGGGTTGTAATTGTAGGGGATTTTATCTTTCCAGACATATATAGGACTGCCGTAGTGTGAAGGGCTTGGATGGAGAGCAGTTTGTTAAATGTGCACAAGAAAATGTTCTGATTCAGTATGTGGATATACCTACTGCAGAAGGAGCAAAGTGTGACCTTCTCTTGGGAAATAAGGCAGGGCAGGTGACTGAGTTATCAGTGGGGCAGCACCTTGGGCCCAGTGATCAGAATGCTATTAGATTTAATATAGTTATGGAAAAGGACAGATCTGATCTAAAAGTCAAAGTTCTCAATTGGATTAAGGCCCATTTTGACGGTATTAGGCAAGAACTTTCAAACATTGTCTTTGAGCGGATATTCAGAGGTAAAGGGATCATTAGAAAATGGGAGGCTTCTAAAGTAAGACCACAAGAGTCCAGAGGCAGTATGTTCCTGTTAGTGTGAAGGGCAAGGTTGGTATGTGCAGGGAATGTTGGGTTATGAGAGAAATTGAGGGTCTGGTCTAGAAAAAGACGGAAACATATGTCAGATATAGACAGTTGGGATCGAGTGAATCCCTCAAGGAGTACAAGTATATTCAAGAGGGAAATCAGGAGGGCAAAAAGGGACATGAGATCGCTTTAGCAAATGGAGATTAGGAGACTCCAAAGAGATTCTACAAGTACATTAAGGGCAAAAGAGTAACTAGGTAAAGGATGGGGCCCCGTGAAGATCAACAAGGCCGTCCATGTGTGGAACTGTAAGAGATGAGTGGTATTTGAGTATTTTTGTATCAGTACTTACTGTGGAGAAGAATATAGAAGTTAGAGAACTTGGAGAAATAAATAGTGATTTCTTGCAAAATATCCATATTACAGAGGAGGAGTTGCTGGACATCTGAAAATGTATAAAGATAGATACATTTCTGGGATCTTATCAGTTATATCCCAGAACTTTGCAGGAAGCTAGGGAAGTGATTGCTGTACCCCTTGATGAGATATTTGTATCATTGGTCGTCATGTGCGAGGTGCTGGAAGACTGGACGTTGGCTAATGTTGTGCCATTATTTAAGAAACGTGATAAGGTAAAACTAACGAACTATAGATGGGTGCCTGATGTCAGTGATGGGTAAGTTGTTCAAAGGGATTCTGAGAGACAGGATTTACAGGTATTTGGAAAGGCAAGGACTGATTAGGAGTAATCATTAAGGTTTTGTGTGTGGGAAATCATGTCCAACTAACTTGATTGACATTTTTTGAAGGAGTGATAGAGAAAATAGACAAAGAGGATTGATGGATACAGTAGACGTTGTCTATATGGACTTTACTAAATCGTACAAGTTTCCGCATGGTCAACAGAGTAAGCTAGCCATTTGGTACAAAGTTCCCTTGCAGCTCGGAGACAGGGGGTAGTGGGTGGAGCATTGTTTATCGGAGTGAAGGCCTGTGACCAGCAGTGTGCCACAAGGATTGGTGCTGAGTCCACTGCTTCTTGTCATTTATATCAATGACTTTGATGTGATTATAGGAGGAATAATTCATAACTTTTCAGAAGACACCAAAATTAGTGATGTAGTGGACTGTGAGGCAGTACTGTCTCACTGTACCAGACACCCTTGATCCGACGGGCTGCAGAGTGGCAGATGGAGTTTAATTTAGGGAAATGTGAGGTGCTCCATTTTGGGAAGGAAAATCAGAGCAGGACTTATACACTTAATGGTTGAGTCTTGGGAAGTGTTACCGAACAAAGAGACCTTGGGGGGGCAGGTTCACAGTTCTGTGATGGTGGAGTCACATGTAAACAGGGGAGTGAAGAAGGTGTTTGAGATGCTGGCCTTTATTGGTCAGTACATTGAGTGTAAGAGTTGGGATGTCATGTTGCAGTTTCACAGGACATTGGTTCTGCCAGTTTTGGAAAACTGGATTCAATTTTGGTCCCAAAACTAGAGGGCATAGGTTTAAGGTGAGAGGGGAAAGATTTAAAAGGAACATCAGGGGAACTATTTCTTGCTCAGTTATGGAATGAACTACCACAGGAGGTGGAGGCTGGTGTAATCGCGACATTTAAAAGGCATCTGGAAGGGCAGTTGAATAGGAAGGAATTAAAGGGATATGGCCCATAGTGTCTGAAGGATCTGTTTCTCCGCTGGGCAACTTGATGACTCTCTGACTCTGTAAAAACCACAACTGGTGACTTCCTCTGGCACGTCTATGCCGGGGGATGAGGGAATGTGCCCTCCAACCATCAGTGGGCACATGACCTGGCACTGATCTCTCACAGCCAGGAGAAGACTCACGAGGAGCCAGCATCAAATTGTGGAGCTGTCTTTGTTCTCAGCTTCTCCAAGGCTGACGGTTTCAGTCTCTCCTCCGGAAAGACAGAGACAGTGAAAGGTGAGTCTTTTCATAAACACTTGTCAGACAGAAGGCGAATGGGTTAGGTGAATTCAAATATTCTCTCCACCTCGGCAAGGCTCTTGAATAATTCATGAGTTGTACCAAAATCATCAACATTTAACGTTATCCGCTGTTCTAATAAATCAGAGATTCGCATTTAAGGTTTATAGTCTTTGAATTTCAATGTGCAAGGTGCTCCCTCCAGCTGCTGCTAGCCCATACCAAAGCTCCTTTAAATGGGTCCAAACTCCAGTTAACCTCCTGCACGTTATGCCCTGGACTTGGTAATTTCATTGCTGCTCACTGTCATGGGCAAGTTCCCCGTGAATTGTCATGAGACACTTGAGCAGCATCTTTATACAGTGGAAGGGAAACTCCACGATCCACATTCTTCTGGGTTGGACCTCTGTCCATCAGTGTGTACAGCGAATTTCACTTCAGTGTTTCAGCAGCCAAAGTAATTTTAACGACCCTTTCTGAGATTCACACTTGGTAAAGGATAATGTTTGGCATTTTCACACACCAGAAACATTTATCAAGGTGGCTGCACCAAAATATGCAAAACCAGAATAAGCATTTGCAGCTTCACTAGAAATGAATGGCTGTATATTGCTCAGGTCACCCAAGATTGAGAAGTTACGTTCACGTTACTTCGTATTTTTATTTTAAAGACTGTTGCTCAGCAAAGTTTCTCTACTTACGGGCAGGTCATCTTGTCATACTTCGCTCCCGGACATCAGCGGCAGCAACTGCTCCCGCCTGAGTGCCCAACCAATTCAACTGAAGAGTTGAGCTTTGCAATTGTTCTGTCCCTCCTTCAGGTAGAACCCCATTTTCTGTGTGAAGAACGAGCTGTCATGGAAGTAATGAGCTCTGAGTAGAATTGATGATTTAAAGTTAATCCAGAGGTAAGTGGGTGGGCAGGGAGGGGGAGAGCAGAGACAGGGTGTGGGTGTGACTGGATTTTATGGATTTGCCCACGGGGGCCGTGTGAAACAGTATGGGGGTACCTGCTCCACAGACTTCCTAAACCACCCTTGAGCATCCCCACATTGTGAGAGAGGGAGGGGTCAGGGGGCGAGGAAGGCATCAGCCATTCCAACCATCTTTTTTATCTGTTCAGACCACTCACTGGCAAATTCATTATACATTATGGAGCTGGTTTCACCTCCCACCCATAGGATTGGCTACCTATTTGAGCAATTTGGGTGTAAAAGGCAGAATGGAAGGGAAACTATGTCCTTAGGAGACTCATTGCATCCATACTCATCCCAGCCCCACCTTGTGTCTCATACCCAGTTGAATCTCCAAGTCTCACCACTATGCCCCAGCGAGGCCAGATCCATCCCCAGTCTAAAGTCCCAGACGTTGCTGTACATGGAGCTCTCCCTTCAGTGTTGCAAGGCTCTGGTATTATTGGGACGATTGAGCAGTGAGCCATTGGGATTGGTGTTCAACAGCAGGAAGTGGCAAGAGTTCCACTTTCAGCTCATTAAAGCCTGGCTTTTTCTTCTGGTAGTCAAACCTTTAGAGAGCCAGCAAGCCGAAAAATGGACTATTCCACCAGGGTTCGTAAATGGTGTAATAGTCCCATGGAACTCACCCCCAATCCAGAACATAAGATATCGGAGCAGGATGTTACAGGATCTGAAGAATTAGAGCAGTGAAGAGCAAATGAAAGATGGACCGAATTATGAAGTAATCCTCACAGGTCGACCAAGCTTATGGACCTGGAATACAAATTCAATGATTGAGACAATCACAGGAACACCCAAACATAGCAAGCCATGTAGAAGGGTGTAACCCTCTGTATGCGGCAAGGAAGCATTCAGATTCAAACCATTTGACAAGACAGATTGTAGAAAAAGCTATTTGCAGAGGCATTGCACAACAGCATTAGCTAATGTATCCAAACACGAGCTGTGCATGACCCAAACAGACGATGCACAGGGAGTATCTGCATTCTACAATAAAGAGTATCTGGTACCCCATCCACAGATATTAAATCAAGTGATTGATAGACTTGTATCCAACACAGTTGATTCTACACATAGATTTGGTGGGCCGTTACATGCTGCAAGTTTTACTTTCACATGTTTTGTCATGGTTTTCCATGTATATGGGCACATGCTTTTTAACATCCACATGGTTAGCACAATTTCACTTACCCCCATAACGTTCTTAGCCAATAGTGAACAGTTATCAGCAGAAACTGCTGGAAATCACTGTGAGATGGACCATGAAGTTGATTAGTGGACCAGAGCCTGACAATGTATATGAGGCGACAAAGAATTGTGAACTCAGGCTTCCAATGGTCAGCCCCATGAAGAATATTGCTGTCATCACACTGTCTCAAATGTTTGCAGTAATTCTCACTGTCTGTCCTCAGAAAGCTGATAACTGCTGATAAAAAGGGAAAGAACTGTCGATGCTGGAAATCAGAAACAAAAAGATAAATTACTGGGGAACACTTGGCAGGTTAGTCTTGAAGAAGGGCTATTGGACCCGAAACGTTAACTTTGATTTCTCTCTGCACAGATGCTGCCAGATCTGCTCCCAGTCTGTCTCACAAAGCCACACATTGACATACGCTATTCACTTACTAGATTAGTGGTGCTGGAAGAGCACAGCAGTTCAGGCAGCATCCAACGAGCAGCGAAATCGACGTTTCGGGCAAAAGCCCTTCATCAGGAATAAAGGCAGTGAGCCTGAAGCGTGGAGAGATAAGCTAGAGGAGGGTGGGGGTGGGGAGAAAGTGACATAGAGTACAATGGGTGAGTGGGGGAGGAGATGAAGGTGATAGGTCAAGGAGGAGAGGATGGAGTGGATAGGTGGAAAAGAGGTCCTGGGCCTCCTTCACTGCCGCTCCCTCACCACCAGACGCCTGGAGGAAGAACGCCTCATCTTCTGCCTCGGAACACTTCAACCTCAGGGCATCAATGTGGACGTCAACAGCTTCCTCATTTCCCCTTCCCCCACCTCATCCTAGTTTCAAACTTCCAGCTCAGTAACTGTCTCCTTGACTTGTCCGGACTTGTCCGACCTGCCTATCTTCTTTTCCACCTATCCACTCCACCCTCTCCTCCTTGACCTATCACCTTCATCTCCTCCCCCACTCACCCATTGTACTCTATGCCACTTTCTCCCCACCCCCACCCTCCTCTAGCTTATCTCTCCACGCTTCAGGCTCACTGCCTTTATTCCTGATGAAGGGCTTTTGCCCGAAACATCGATTTCGCTGCTCATTGGATGCTGTCTGAACTGCTGTGCTCTTCCAGCACCACTAATCTAGTATTTGGTTTTCAGCATCTGCAGTCATTGTTTTTACCTCATACGCTATTCACTGTCCATCTCACAGTGATTTCCAGCAATTTCTGCTGGTAACTGTTCATTATTGGCTAAGAATGTTGAGGAAGTAAGTGCAATTGTGCTAACCATCTGGATGTTAACAAGCATGTGCCCATATACATGGAAAACCATGACAAAACATGTGAAAGTAAAACTTGCAGCATGTAACGGCCCACCAAGTCGATGTGTAGAATCAACTGTGTTGGATACAAGTTGAACCCAACAAGTCAACGTCAATTTTTAACATGAGAGACATTGCTGTGGCCAGCATGCTGTGATCTACTATTAGTCACAATCTATACTGTCAGTCTAACATCAGAAACCTCGTACAAACTGCAGCAGATGATTCAAGAAACACTTGCAGAACTGAATGTGAAAGAAGAGGAGAAAACTTCACTCCCAGCTGAAATAGTGGAGCTCAAATTTGAGTTCTTTTCTCTGGTGAGGAAAATGATGGATCAAGATAAAAAAAAGCTGAACTGCAAACTCAGGATGAATCTAACATTAAGCATCAACCCAGCTAAAAGATTGCCAGCCTTTCAGAAGACATATAGCAATTCACTGTAAAGCAGGTTATGCTCATCAGGAGCAGCTACAGAAACAGAGGGCTGAGATCAAGACTATATCAGAGAAAAGTCTGGAGAGCACAGCGTACAGAACAAGGAGGTGCAAATCACTCATGAGACAGTCTTTTCAGAAATAAATGAATCAGCTCAAGCAGTTTATAGGGAATACTCAGTGAAACAACAATCAGCAGAGGATAAGACTGGAACCTTTTCCAATAATTGTCCTCTCTCATTGACTTCATTTCACCATTCCTTGATGACTGGAGAGGCTGCTACCTTCAGTCCATCACAATCAAACCTAACCCCAAGATTATATTAACATTTTGATAGGCAAACACTGATCCACCCTTGTAGCTACATCAATCAGTGTTATTGTGAGACAGATTGGAAAGAGTGTACATCAATCAGCATCACTGTGAGACAGACTGGGAACAGTGTATATCAACCTGCATTACTCTGAGAAGTACTGGGAATAGTATATGTTAATCAGTGTCACTGTGAGACAGACTGGGAGGATTGTTCAGAAATTCAGCACCTAGTGTGAAGCAGACTAGGAGAGTGAATCTGTTTGGGAAGGTCAATGGCAGCAACAGACAAACACATGTGGCAGAGAGAGATCCCACAAAGCTGTTCCTACTTATCAGAGCCAATGCATGATGTTACAACAAAACCGATGGATAATTGGTGAGTATATCATCTGCCTTTCTTTTGGTTGGCCAAGTAATTAAGATCAGGAGACAATGTCACAGCTAAGGAGTACATAATAATACATGGCATCCAGGGTAACTTGATAAGTTGCATTCAAAACTGGTTTTGTGGCAGTAGGCTGAGACTGAAGGAAGAAGGCTGTTTGTGTATTTGGAGCCTGGTGTCCAGGGGCAGACAGGTGACCCAGGGTGGAGAGTGAGGAGAGAGAGCGAGTGAGGGAGGAAATGAATGACAGGGAGAGGGGGAGTGCATGAGAGTGAAGGAGGGAGGGTATGAGTGACATACGGTGGGGGAGTAAGAGTGAGGGAAGGATTGTGTCCAATTGCAGTAACTTTACGAAGTGAAGTTTCTCCAGGCGCTTTTCTGAATCCAAGAATGCAAACCAAAGTGACCGAAGGCTGAGTCATCAATGCTGGGCTGAAGGGTGTGAGGGAGGCAGGAAAGAACAGGATCAGAATGGCAAAGAATTCTGGAGTCAGGGAGAAAGTGTGCAGTTAAGGAAGACATCGAATTGTAAAGGAATTTAAACACAATGATGACCATTTTAAATAGGAGTCATGGGATAACCAGAGGAGTGGTGATAGCCTAGTGGTATTATTTCTAGGTTATTAATCTAGACACGCAAGTAACGATCTGCAGGTCTGGGTGCAAATCCCATCACGGCAGATATTGCAATTCGAATTCAATAAAAATCTGGAATTAAGTGTCTAATGAGGACTATGAGTTGTTTGCGAGGAAAAACCCATCTGGTTCACTCATATCCTGAAGAGAAGGAAACTACTGTCCTTGCTTGGTCTGGCCTACATGTGACTCCAGACCTACAACAATGTGGTTGACTCTTAAACTGGCCTCTGGGCAAACAGGGATGAGCAATAAATGCTGGCCTAGCCAGGGACACCTCATCTTGCAAATGAATTTTTAAAAAGGCTAAAGAAAGTTGATAGAGATGGGGTGGGGGTGGGGGTAGTGGTGAGAGGTGTAAGGTGTAGGGTTGTGTATAGACTGTAGATTTCCCAATGAGCTGCATGTTATTGAAAATGGTGAATGATGTTGTCGCAGGAGGGAGACCAGAACCAGCGAAAATGGAAGTGACAGAGAAACTCCGCTTTGTGATGAAGCTTTGGTTACTCCTCCTCTTCTCTCATTCCTTTCCTCTATGTAAATTTCCTTATGTCTCTTTAGGGCAATTCAGGAAATTGTTCTTTGCCGTAGATGGTGTAAATATTTTATTCTATCATAAACAGATGAATTTTCACATGACTGTCTCCACTTACTTGCTTTGTGAAGTGTAACTAATATTTCTAATGAACGTCTCAATTGCAGAATTCCCTCCTGTATAAATATAAGGTTTCTCTGAATGAGACCAGGAAGATTTATTCTCTACAACTTTAGTGGGATCTGATACATCTCATAGAAAATGCGTGAGCCAACAATACTGCATCAAATCGAAGATGTTTACTACCCTGTTCTCGCAGTTGTTGGGGTTCTTGGTAAGGAACTCTAATGGAAGGAAATACCTTTCGTTGTATGTCTTACAAATGGAACTGGAGCTGTTTGATCATGTTGTTTTGTAACTGAGCTGGTGACTTGAACGTCTTCCTTAATTTCACTGTTAAATCCTTGTTAAATGAAAGGTAAATATGAATCACACAATACTGTGTACGCTGTTACTGAACTTAATTAAATACTGAAACGGCATAAGCAGAATTGGAATGAAAGATAGTCTGAAGGAAGAGATTAAATAGAGGAAAGAATTACAGGTAAAAAAGGGCTTAAAGGTTTGAAATTAAGAGGCGTTTGAATGACTAAAAACTTTCATCTGTTTAAATAGATTTAAAATCAATAGCTTAAAAATGTCTAGACCAGGTACTGTCAGAACAATCATGGAAAATAACCTCTCACAATCCCTGATGAGCACAGGTTCACAGTGTGTTACTAAAAGGGCAATTACTTTACCTATCCAACATAGCAGCAGGAATATTGAGGCTGGACGTTTTTCTACTGCTACATAATTTACATCATCAAGAGTGTGGTGCTGGAAAAGCACAGCAGGTCAGGCAGCATCCACAGAGCAGGAGAATCGACGTTTCAGGCATAAGCCCTTCATTAGGCCTGATGAAAGGCTAATGCCCAAAATATCGATTCCCCTGCTCATTGGATGCTATGTGACCTGCTGTGCTTTTCCAGCACCACACTCTCGACTCTGGTCGCTAGCTATTGCCTTTGCCTTCAAATATTTATATACCTTTCCCTCAAATACAGTGGTTCACTTCAACTGCACTCTGCGATTGTGAGTTTCATGTTCTTATCCCTTCCTGGGATACATGCTCATTCAAAAACAAACAAGAGCTTATTACTTATTTTCAATTCAATTTTTTTAACATATTAAACTCAAACAGCAGTTGCGATGGGATTTGAACTCATGCCCCTAGAACATTAGCATGGGGTCTTAGATTAGAGAACATTGATCAGGAGAAAATCTATTGACTGGGAATGAGGTTTTTGTCAAACCATGAGAGACAGATAGTCAGAACCATGGGTTTCAAACATTTCGAATGTAACTGGTATTGCTCCCTCAGGGATTTGTTGGTGAGATTTGAGCATCACCGTGAAGCTGTCATCTATTATCCATCTCGAGTTGTCCTTGAGAAGATTGCAATGATGAAGGAATAAACAGAAACTTGCCTCACTTTGCAGACAACACTGAGTGAGTCTGGAGAAGCAAGTTGCAAAGAGAGCTGGATACTGTGAGAGAAAGCAACTCAGACAGCACTGTCATCTAATTAGGGTCCAGAAAAGATTGATCAGAGCATTTTATAAATGGAAGAAGGATTAGAACAGTCAATGAGAAGGGAATTTATATCAAATACGACATGATTTAATGACATGGATACGCTCAACAATTTATTCCCACAAGTCTAATGGAATGTTAGCCTTTATCTTAAGATTGATTGGTGTTGAAATTGTGTTCAGGCTATACAGAGCATATCTGTAGGTTGCATTCAGTTGTGGACATCGTAGTTTGGGGGATTGAATAAACCTTGGAATGGGTGCTACACAGAGTCACCAGGAGGACATCAGAAGTGTCACATTGCTAGAAAAGCTGAATGGCCTGAAGGTTGACTGATGGACTACACTCCAGATTTATGAGGGAGATAGCAGAAGAGATGGTGGAGGCGTTAGTAGTGATCTTTCAGAAATCACTAGAATCAGAGGACTGGAAAATTGCTAATGTGACACCCCTGTTTAAAACATAAGTAAGGCAAAAGACGGACAATTACAGACTGATTGGCCTAATCTTGGTCATGGGTAAGATCCTGGAATCCATTGTGAAGGATGAGATTTCTGAATATTTGGAAGTGTATGGTGAAATAGGGCAAAGTCAGCATGGTTTCATCAAAGGGAGGTCATGCATGACAAATCTTCTAGCATTCTTTGAAGAAATAATGAGCAGGTTAGACCAAGGACAGCCAATGGATATTATCTACCTGGACTTCAAGAAGGCCTTTGACAAGGTGCCTCAGAAGAGGCTACTGAGCAAGACATAGGCCCATGGTGTTAGAGGCAAGGTGCTCGCATGGATAGAAGACTGGCTGTCTGGCAGAAAGCAGAGAGTTGGGACAAAAGGGTCCTCTCAGGATGGCAACTACAAGTGGTGTTCCGCAAGGCTCAGTGTTGGGACCGCAATTTTTCACTTTATACATTAACGGTCTAGATGAAGGAACTGAGGGTATTCCAGCTAATTTTGAAGATGATACAAAGGTAGAATGACAGGTAGCATTGAGGAGGCAGATGGATTTGGACAGGTTAGGACAGAGGGCAAAGAAGTTGCAGATGGAGTACAACATGGAAAAGTGTGAGGTAATTCACTTCGGTAGGAAGAATTGAGGCATGGACGACTTTTTTTAAATGGGGAGAAAATTCAGAAGTCTGAAGTGTAAGGAGACTTGGGTTTTCTAGTCCCGGATTCTCTCAAGGTAAACTTGTAGGTTCAGTCAGTAGTTAGGAAAGCAAATGCAATTATGGCATTTATTTTGACAGGACTTGAATATAAAAGCAGAGCCTCTATAAGGCTCTGGTCAGACCACATTGGCATATCGTGTACAGTTTTGGGCCCCATATCTCAGGAAATGTGTACAGGCCTTGGATCATGTTCAGAGGAGGTTCATGAGAATGGTCCCAGGGATGAAAAGCTTAGCATATGAAGAACGTTTGAGAACTCTGTTTTATACTCGATGGAGTTGAGAAGGAAGAGGGGGGATCTAATTGAAACATACAGAATACTGAATGGCCTGGACAGAGTAGATGTTGGGAAGATGTTTCCATTGGTAGGAGTGACTAGAACCTGAGGGAAAAGCCTTAGAGAAAAGGGAAGACCTTTCAGAATGGAGATAAGAATGGGGCAGCATGATAGCTCAGTGGTTAGCACTGCTGCCTCAGAGCACCAAGGATAGGGGTTTGATTCCAGCCTCAGGTGATTGTGTGGAGTTTGCACATTCTTCCCGTGTCTGCGTGGGTTTCCTTTGGGTGGTCTTGTTTCCTCCCACAGTCCAAAGACGTATGGTTTAGGTGAATTGGCAATGCTAAATTGCCCATAGTGTTCAGGGATGTGTAGGTTAGGTGCATTAGTCAGGGGTAAATGTAGAGCAATAGGGTAGGGGAATGGGTCTGGGTGAGCTACTCTTCAGAGGATTGGCATGGACTTGTTGGGCCAAATGGCCTGTTTCCACACTGGAGGGATTCTATGATTCTATAAGGAGAAACTTCTTCAGCTAAGGAGTGGTAAATCTATGGAATTCGTTGTCACAGAAGGCTGTGGAGGCCAGGTCATTGAGTACATTTAAGGCTGAGATAGATTGGTTCTTCACTATCGAAGGAATCAAAGATTAAGAGAGTAAGCGGGAAAATGTATTTGAGAAACGTATCAGCCATGATTGAACAGCAGAGCAGTCTCGGTGGGGTGAATGACCGAATTTCTGTTCCTGTGTCTTCTGGTGTTATGGTCTATTATGAGGTCATGTTGCATAGATTTAGCTTGTAATACCTTGAATATAGGGGGATAAGAGCTGATCACCTTCAAGTCATTAATGCCTTAGTTGATAACACTCTCACATCTGATCTGAAACATTGTGAGTACCACATCAGCACCTCATTGCTATAAGGTTGTCATGCTAGTGCGTTACTAGGGGAGTATTGTACTCTCAGATGTGCTGTTTTCCACATTGGATGTGAAATTTGGGCTTTGTCTTCCCTCTCAGATATAAATGGAATGGTTATGAAAATGTGTAAGGAGGTTCTGGTCAATGTGTCTTCTTTAAGGATGGATTATCAAGATGTAATCATGTAACTATCTGTGAAAGCTTGCAAAACTTAGTCATTTCATTTTCTACATGAGAGAGAACTTACAATTAAAAGTACTTCTTTGGCTACAAAACAAATTCAGGTAATATATATTCAAAAAGCAGCAATATTAATGCAAGATTTTCTAGTTTAAATGATTAAAAAATATTGTGCAGTAGGTAAGGGATTATTTCCTTTGAGAAGGGAGTACAAAATGAGAGGCACAAAGTTAAGGTCAGTGTTAGGCTGTTCAGAGTTGACATCAGTAGCAATGTTTTATATAGAATGTACTGGCATGTTGGAATTATCTCACTAGTGTCAATGAGCCAAATCTATTCAATAACTCCAAGCTAAGCTATTAATGTTTATCGTTGATAATTTCCATCTATATCTCCCCATTAGACAGTCAGAAACTTTTCCCCCGGGTACAACAGAGTGTTACAAGGGGACATAAATTTAAGGTGAAGGGTGGAAGGTATGGGGGGATGTCAGGGTAGGTTCTTTACCCAGAGAATGGTGGGGGCATGGAATGCGCTGCCTGTGAGAGTGGTAGATCAGAATCATTGGCGACCTTTAAGCGGCAATTGGATAGGTACATGGATGGGTGCGTAAGCTAGGACAAATGTTCAGCACAACATCGTGGGCCGAAGGGCCTATTCTGTGCTGTATTGTTCTATGTTCTATGTTCTATGTTCCCTTCTTTCTTTTTGCATTTGTTCCAGTTAACACAGTAGCTATTCTGATCCTATCACAAGGAAAGTGCGGACTCTCAAGATGTGTCACTCACTACCTGGTGTCCATGGCAGCAGCTGATCTTCTGGTCGTTTTCATTGATGTGATACTGTTTACAGTTATTCCCTTTCATTTCCCAGGTACCTACTTGAACATCACATCCATTGTTTCTCTCTTGCTTGTCCTGCTTTCTGCAGCCACAGATATTTCTGTTTGGTTCACTGTCACTTTCACATTTGATCGATTTGTTGCAATTTGTTGCCAGAAATTGCAATCAATGTATTGCACAAAGAAAGCGGCAGTTGTGGTCATTACAACAGTGAGTGTGCTACTCTGCTTGAAAAACATTCCTTGGTATTTTGTATATGAACCTGAATATGTAATTGACAATGTACCTTGGGGAGGAGTTGTCTCAGAAAGTTTTCATACAGAAACTGTCTGGATAACATTTGACTTCAGCTGTATTATTTTAAACCCTTTCCTCCCATTCATTCTGATTTTACTACTCAATGCTCTGACTGTCAGACACATTTTAGTGACTAGCAGACTCCGCAGGAAGCTACTGTATCACAGCAAGAGTGAGAATCACACTGACCCAGAGATGGAGAACCGCAGGAAATCCATCATGTTACTCTTTACCATATCAGGCAGTTTTATACTGTTATGGATGACAAATGTTGTGTATTTCCTTTATTGGCGAATTGCGAATATTTATGATTATATAGGTCCCCATGATCCTGCATATATCACTGAACAATCAGGCTACATGCTGCAGCTTTTGAGTACCTGCACCAACACCTGTATTTATGCAGTGACCCAGACTAAATTCAGAGAGCAGCTGAAGAATGCAGTCAAATACCCATTCATTGTAATTGGGAAATTACTGAAATGATTGAAAGATTTCAATCAAATGCCCATGTTTTAAGAGGTGCAACTCTGACCTTTTTTACAATTATGTGTTGAACATGGTGGAAAGTGAGATTTCTGAATTGATTTAAATGTTTCTTGACCATGCCATTGACTCAACAACTATTTCAATTTCAGATCACTGAATATATTTTGATTGATTTGGTAATTAAGGCTGGAATTGAACAATGTCTGGATCCTGT
The DNA here is from genome assembly GCF_047496795.1 of Chiloscyllium punctatum. Lineage (NCBI taxonomy): Eukaryota > Metazoa > Chordata > Chondrichthyes > Orectolobiformes > Hemiscylliidae > Chiloscyllium > Chiloscyllium punctatum. The sequence continues at coordinate 96,068,009 of NC_092742.1, read as the reverse complement.
AATTGTATCAGATATATCTGTTTTGTCACACCAATTAAAATCAAGTAGAATCTTTGCAAGAGTTACTTTGCTGCAATTGTGTCTGTTTTATTAATGCTTACATTTTTAAATTAAATCTGTACTGTTCGTTTCACCCATTAATTGCTTATGAATGTCCTTTGAAAGAGTGAGCAGTGACCAATATAATGAGCCCCGAAGTTCTGCAGCTATTCTGCTGATGTAACGTCACTGAGAGTTTAGCAAACATTGAGAGAAATGGTCTATAATGCTGAAGATGGTGAACCACAACATTTCCTGGGCAAATCCTTCAGACGTTACTGTGAAAAACTAGAAAATTCCTTTTAGGGGTTGGAACAACCAGCTTTCTATCACATGATACCATTGGCCATTTGACCTAAGGACATGAATCAGTAATCCAACATTTAGGCTGCCTTTGAATATAACCAAATCTAATCACTGCTGGTGAACTTCGATTCAGCTCATTAAATAAACAGAAATCAGGAGTTAATGTCAGTATTGGTAATCATGAAGCTATGAGATTATTATAATATCTGTGCCAGTTCACAAGTCACTTTAGGAAGAAAACCAACTGCTCTTACCTGGACTGATCCAGGTGAGTCTCCAGATCTCGAGCTCTTAAATATTGTCTACAATGGCCACTCAGTTGTATGAAGCTGTTATGACTAAATACATGAAGTCTCGTCTTCAAACTGTCCTCTCCTCAGAAATTTGTCTTTTCTTCCCATTTAAAGTATTCACCTCAACATCCTTTAATGGCATCTCATTGAAAACTTTAAGGAACCTGTTTCCTTTACTTTTAATCATGAGAGATTGCTATTATAGGTTCCCAAACTCACACCTTCCCAACTGCTTTATGACCAATGCATTACCATTGGGATTTACTCTCTGTGATTCAGCAGTAACTGCATTAGCCTGTTTGGCACTGTAATATCCTGTAGGTAATTTAGGGTTTTCGGTTTTAATTTAAGATTTAAGTTGTGTGTTTTGGGAGAGTTTTTACTAGTTTTTACTGCTCTAACAAGCCCAAAATGCCATTTTATGAATAACATTGCTCCACTTCTACTGAATTACAGCTAACAGATCCAGATTAATGACAATTCTAAAGGTGAGCAGTGTACAAAACCGCATCAATTATATATGTAAGTGATTAATGATCAGTAGCAAATAAAAGGCATTTTTCCAATTCATATCAAAATATCTTAATAACTATATGCATCTCAAAAAGTAGTTTATGATCACTGTTACAAACTTATGAGAATGAAATCAGTAAGGTACCTCCAGTTAATTGATTTTTTACAGGAGAACACAGACTGAATAAGATACTTTTTTTTGAAAAAATATTGATATTAAGAGACACTCCAGCCTCTTAGACTGAGAGATCATATGGAGATATCATCATTATTAACAAATTGGAGTTGAACAACAGCTTTTAATTTGGGTGTGAGGATATGGGGGATTTCATCCAAAAGGGATTACACATGAAGATTTCAAACTCCAAGACTTTTATACATGTGCACAAGGTCTCCAGGTAACTGAGGGCAGAGATGCATGAACTAAATCATCGAGTCAGAGTGATGCAACATGGAATTTGGAGTTCAATTTGGATAAATGTGAGGTATTGTATATTGGGACAACTTGGGGCAGGACATAAACAAGTAATGGTAGAGCATTAAGTAGTGTTGTAGAGCAGAGGAACCTAGGGGTTCAGGTACATAATTCTTTGAAGTTTATGTCACATATGAACAGTGTGATTAAAAAGTTATTTAGCACACTTGCCTTCTTTACTCAGTCTTTTGGGAATTGGAAAGTAATGTTGAGGTTGTACAGGACATCAGTGGGGCCGTTTCTAGAGTACTGTGTCCAGTTCTGGTTGCCCAGTTATAGAATGGATATAGCTAGAGAGGGTTCAGAAAAGATTTACCAGGATGTCACCAGGTATGGAAGGTTTGAGTTTTAAAAAAAAGACTGGATAGGCAGGGATGTTACTCACTGGAGCAGAGAAGGTTGTGAGAGAACATTACAGAGGTTTATAAAATCATGAGGGGTATAGATAGGATTAATAGTAAGTGTCATTTTGCTAGGATGGGGATTTCAAAACTAGGTAACATATTTTTAAATTACGCGAAGTCTGTCCAAGGAACAAGGAAGGAAGTGTTTTCCTTTCAAACGCATGTATTTCTCGGCCATGTATTTCTGATAAATGTCACATTTTATATTTTTTGTTTGCTACTTAAAAGTTTTTAGTTGTTAGGTAACTGTCTTATTAAGGTTGGAGATTATCTGTTTCCTCAAAGCTCTGTTCTTGCCCAATGGTGTATCTCTGGTGAACCTTGGATATTTACATTGTCTAGTTTGAAGGGATCAATTTGATGCTTGATATTAGATGACCTCACTCAAATTGAACTCATTGAAAATATTGTCCATTCCTCTAAAAAATGTACAATTCCACAATTGGAAAATGAATGATTGTGTCAGCTACCCTTTGGTGGTGGTCATTGACAATACTGTCGAGAACATCAGGAGGACTCTGTGCTGCAAACCATACCAGAACCTCTCTTCTGGCCAACAGTATACAGAGGAACCTCGATTATCTGAATATCAATTATTCAAATTTCAGATTATCCAAAAAAGATCTCAAACTCCTGATAGAAACATTTCATCAAAGAGGTGTTTCAACATTGATCACATCTTTTGTTTACAATGATTAAAAGTGAATTTGGCTCATGAAATGCTGCCGAGAACCGTCCTGGACATTGATGGGAGCTCAGGTACCATCTCCAAATGACTGACCACCCACTCTTTCTCTCTCCCTCCCCCCACACTTTCCCTGGAGTTCTACAGAGGGGTGTACCCTAAACCCCACCCCACCCCCGCCCCAGATAATCTCTCCAATATTGTCCTGTACCTGGCAAAGGTGGAACCTGTCAAACAATTGCAGTAAAAAGTTGTGTGTGTCAGCATGTGAGTGTCTGTGTGCACTCATGTATGTGTGTGTGTGGGTGAGTGGGTGTGTGTGTGGGGCTGTGTGTGTCTGTCTGTGTGTGTATCTGTGTGTGTGTGGGTGTGTGGGTCTGTGCGTGCATTTGTGTGTATGTGTGTGTGCGTGCGTGTGTCTGTGTGTGTGCGTGTGTGTATGTGAATATGTATGTATGCATCTGTGTTTGTGTGTGTCCATGCGTGTGTGTGTGTCTGTCTGTCTGTGTGTGCATCTGTGTGTATGTGTATATGTGCGTGTGCATCAGTGTTTGTGTGTATGTGTGTGTGTGTGTGTGTGTGTGTCTGTTATAACCATTTCCTGTTATAGCAATAGCTTTGTTTGGTTCTTGCTTGGAATTGGTTTATTCCTCTTACATCATCATGTCCAGAAAGGGGTGGAGATTTTTCAGGTGAACCAATGGAGATTGCTTCGAAGCTAAAAAAGAATAGCAAAGAATTTGCATTCACACATCACCTGCCGCAACCTCAGGATATCCCAAGCGCTGTACACTAAACTAATTAATTTTGAAACACAATCAGAAATTTCTGGAGAAAGTCCACAGTCATAAACTCATAGAGATGTACTCTACAGAAATAGAGCCTTTAGTCCAACTCATCCATACCAACCAGATATTCGAGATAAATGTAGACCTATTTGTCAGCATTTGGCCCATATCCTCTAAACACCTCCTATTCCTATACCTATCCAGATGCTTTTTAAATCCTGTAATTGTACAAGCCTCCACCTCTTCCTCTGCAGCTCATTCCATACATACACTAACCCTCTGCATGAAAATGTTGCCCCTTAGGTCCCTTTTAAATCTTTCCCGTCTCACCTTAAACCTATGCCCTCTAGCCCTGGACTCCCCCATCCAAGGGAAAATACCTTGTCTATTTATCCAGTCCATGCTCCTCATGATTTAGAAACCCCTATAAGGCCACCCCTCAGCCTCCGATGCTCCGGAGAAAACAGCCTCAGCCTATTCAATGCTTACCTCGAGCTCAAACCCTCCAACCTTAGCAACATTCTTGTAAATCTTTTCAGAACCCTTTCAAGTTTCACAACATCCTTCCTATAGCATGGAGAGTGGAATTGCATACATTATTCCAAAAGCGGCCCAACCAATGTTCTGTATAGCTGCAACATGACCTCCCAACTCTAATATATAATGCTTTACAAATAAAGGAAAGCATACCAAATGCCTTATTCACTATCCTATCTATCTGTGACTCCACTTGTAGGGAACTATGAAACCAGGACTCCAAGATCTAATTGTTCAGCACTCCCCAGGACCTTACCATTAGGCATATAATTCCTGCCCTGGTTTGCCTTTCCAAAATGCAGCATCTCATATTTATCTAAAATAAACTCCATCAGCCAGTCCTCAGCCCATTGGCTCATCTCATCAAGATCCCATTTTACTCTGAGGTAATCTGCTTTGCCATCCACTACACCTCTATTTTTTGTGTCATCTGCAAACTTACTAAACATATCTCCTATGTTCACATCCAATTCATTTTTAAATGATGAAAAGCAGTGGACCCTGCAACAATTCTTGTGGCACTCCACTGGTCACAGGCATCCAGTCTGAAAAGCAACCTTCCACCACCACCCTCTGTCTTCTACTCTCAAGGCAGTTCTGTGTCCAAATGGCCAGTTCTCCCAGTATTCCATGTGATCTAACCTTACTAACCAGTCTACCATGAGCAATCTTGTCGAACACCTTACTAAAGTCCACATAGACCACAGCTACCACTCTGCCCTCATCAATCTCTTTGTTACTTTTTCAAAAAACTCAATCAAGTTACCTGTATTATCAGACTTTATGATTTGAGGTACACATTTTATTATGAATATTATGTGGCAGTGATGACTTGCGTTACAATAAAGTCTTTACAACACTGTGGCTTGATGCTTTGATTATTTCTGTTTGGATTTTAATTGAAAGACTGAGTGGTTAAAGGTGTTGCAGAAATTCTGACTCTGTGTCCTGACAGTCCCATTCGGGCCAAGACAGCAGATAGCTGGAGAAAGGGTCCTGGCTGAAAATGGCCACTTCTGCCATCAGCTGCTCATTGTCATCCATTGGAAAGATCTGACACCAAACTTGAACGATATCCCTGGGCATTTCCAGTCCTGTGTGTTTCAGCATTTCCTTATCCATCTGTGGGCATGGGCATTACTGAGCAGTGCAACATTCATTGTCTAGACCACACTGCCAGATCACTGAGGGGATTTTAGAACATTTCAGACAATTGCTGTGGGTGAGACGGGGGTTTCTGTAGTGTGGTGGTAATGTCCCAACCTCTGAACCAAGAGGTCTGGCTTCAAGACCCATCTGCTCCTGCCGGTGTCCGATAACATCTCTGAACAGGTTAATTAAGAATACCTTAACTAAGGGGTGAAGACAACAGATTTCCATTCCTAAAGGATAATAGCAAATAAGATGGATTTTTGCAGACATCAGTGATAGTTGTCATCATAACGGAGACTCAACTGAGTTGCACATTTATTAAATTTAATTTGAATTCCACCCGCTGCCATGGTCGGATTTGAACCCATCTTCCCAAAGCATGATCCTGAGCCTCTGGATTATTCCAGTCCAGTTATTTTCCCACTGTGTCCCCAACTCATTGAACTTGTCATCATTGTCCCAGATCTGCCAATGCTGCCTCACAGCACCAGGGACCCAGGTTTGATTCCAGCCTCGGGCAACTGTGCAGAGTTTGCACATTTTCCCTGTGTCTACATGGGTTTCCTACCATCATCCAAAGATGTGCAGGTCAGGTGAATTGGCCATGCTAAATTGCCCATAGTGTTTAGGGATGTGTAGGTTTGGTGCATTAGTCAGGGGTAAATGTAGAGTAATAGGATAGGGGAATGGCTCTGGAGAGTTACTCTTCAGAGGTTCGATGTGGACTTGTTGGGCCCAATGGCCTGTTTCCACACTATAGGGATTCTATACAAAGAAGGTGAACTGCAAAAACCAGCAGTAGGTTGTTAATTGGTTGAATCCTATTTAATTTTGAATCCTCACCCTCACTTACTCATGGACCATACCTCTCCAATATTTCACTCTTTGGGCTTTTCCTAAGTTATAAGTTCCTAAGGGAATGTGCTACTCGACAACTCTCACACAGTTTTTAACATATGTCTTGTCTTGAGTAACTGATTCACATTGCCATTTGAAGGAGACCAACTCTGAGAAAACACACAAGGCTAACTTCAGCCAGAGTACTGGTGGAAATTGAGTGTATGAAACTGATGAGAATAAGGGGAGGATAGTTCTGGTGAGAGTGGAGTGGACAGTGATGGGAAAGCCTTGGAAAATGATGGTGGAATCAACACATCAGAACTAACTGAGGGATGGAGACAAATGAAGAACGTTAGTCAACGGTGATCACAAACTCATGCAGTAACACCTGTGGCTTTGATAAGGAACCAACTCAGAAGCTATGACAGGCTAATTAGAAGGATGGAAACTTGGGATTGAGGGAAAGGTGGTCACAGATTTGTAGGTGATCATACCTTCAATGGCTTTGGAAAGGGAGGACTGGTTAGAGATGGGCTGCTACTTTACACTAACATAGGGCTGAAGGGAAATCGTTTAAGGTAAAGGGTGGTAAGGTCAGATGTGAAAAGGGAGGGCTTCTCCTGATCCCCTGACAATACAGATCAACACGTGAACCAGGAGGTTAATGGCGAGAATAAGTACATGGGGCGCTGATCCTCCCGGTCTAACCTCCTTTCGGCCCTCATGACCAGAGCCACAGCCTGCCCTCAAAAATTGCGAGTCACAGTCACTGGGCCCTGATGTAACTCCTGTCCTGGATCCTGGTGAACGTAGCCTAATTTTATTCACATTCCACAGCAATTTTGCATGATGTTGTTCGGTTATAAATGAAGCAAATTGTCTCACAAGGAATGTGCTGAAAAGAAGGAGACTTTGAGTGCTGAAAAGCAGCTTATTCCAGAGTGGTCCATGTAAATACCAATGACTCTTTCTGTCAAAAACATTGAACAACCATAGGAAATATTATTTAAGAAAGATGGACAATTAAGATGATTTGAATGGAAATGTTTCAGAGAAAATTTCAATTCTGCAAGTGGAAGTATCAAGATTAAACACATCAATAATGCTCCCTCATATTAAAAAGAAATTTCTGATCAAGTGTCTTGGTCAAAAGAGTATTCTTTAAATGAAAGACTGTTCATTATTCCTAACTTCCTTAATGAGGAAGTGAGCTTTCAGATGAGTGTCTTCACTTGTTTGTTCAGTAAATTGTAATTGATATGAATGATGATGTAACTGGCATCACACTAATGCTGTCCCACCTTAATAAATGTGTGACTGCTCTCAATGGATCTGAGAATCAGTTGGAGTCTCTGGCATCAACAAAACCCAAAACATGCGTGAACCAACAATCCTCCATCAGATCGAAGACATTTACTACCCTGTTCTTGCAGTTCTTGGCATTTTTGGTAAGCCAGTTAACAATTCAATGTTCTGGATGACAGCTTCAACATCACCTAGTTTTCTCATTTCTTTTCAATGAGCTTGTGTTTGAATACGTGAATCTGATTGTGATTGTTAACAAAATCTGAAGAACGTCTCTCTTATTCTCAGTCGTTTTACAAATGAAAATTTTGGTGATTGAATCAAATCATTGATACTTATAGTGCGCCTCACGGAGTAAAGTCAATGTGGTTCTTCTAGACCAAAAGGGCTGCTCTCTATTTAGGAGAGAGAAGACTATTGGAGGTTCAACCTGATGGTCATCACACCTCAGGTGAGGAGAAGATGATGAGAAGTTAGATTGCTTCATGGTAGCCTCAGCTGTTACAGGAATTGAACCCTCGCTGTTGGCATCAGTCTGTGTTGTGGGCCAGCTGTCCAGCTAACTGATCCCTTCAGCTCTTGACTGCCAGCAAATGGGATTTTGCAAGAATGATTACGAGATCATATTGCAGTTTTTCTGAACGGGGTCAAACTGAGAACCGTGGATTAGTAGAGAGAAGTTGATCTAAATGCAGAAATTATGAAAATCTGGTGGAAAAATATATAAAATTATGAAAATGTATAATGGAATGTTTTGATTGATTTCAAGTCTCACTGGAATACAAAAGAATGGATGTGTTACAGTTGTATATTACAGCATCTGGAACTCATTTGGACTATTGGACTTTGTAAAACAGTTATGTCTTAAACTGTCTGTCTTGATAGAAGCTGAAATGAAGTATCCTAGAGACAGAAATGGCACAAAATATGTACAGCAAAAGCCAAAAGTGGTTTAATACTAACTCACCCCAGACACAAACACAGTTGACCTGCTTGTTATGAAATAGACACTCAAATTAAAACGTATTCAAAGTCACGTGATTGTTTTATTATCTGGGCACAGTGGTGAGGGTTCGGGTACACTGTTATTATGTGAGAACCTGAGATTAAAAGTGCAGGAACGATAAGTTTTAGCTTTCTGTTCTGTGAAGGCCATTGGCATTTTGAAACACCGTAGGTCAGAAAGTCATTTTGGGCAGAGGATTAAAGACACACTGCTTTTTCAAGCAGCATGTTTTCAAGCTGAGAAACTCCTTTGCACCGTGTTACCTTTGCAAAGTTTCCTGTTGGTATATGGTTAGCACTGCTGTCTCACGGCAACAGGGTTGTGGGTTTGATTCCAGTCTTGGGCAAGTGGCTGTGTAGACTTTGTATGTTCTCCCTGTACCTGTGTGGGATTTCTCTGTGTGCTCTGGTTTCCTAAGATGTACAAGTTAAGTAGATGGCCATGCTAAATTGCCCATAGTGCCCAGGGATGTAATGAACAGATGGATTAGCCATGGGAAATGCAGGTATAGGGCAGCTGGTGGATAAAGGTGGGATACTGTTCAGAGGGGTGGTGTGGACTTGATGGGCGAAATGGTCTACTTCTGGATTAGTGGTGCTGGAAGAGCTCAGCAGTTCAGGCAGCATCCATGGAACAGCGAAATCGACGTTTTTGGCAAAAGCCCTTCATCAGGAATAAAAGCTTTTGCCTGAAATGTCGATTTTACTGCTCCTTGGATGCTGCCTGAACTGCTGTGCTCTTCCAGCACCACTAATCCAGAATCTGTTTTCCAGCATCTGCAGTCATTGTTTTTACCTAAATGGTCTACTTACACACTCCAGGGATCCTAAGAAAGCATGTGAGTTGATCCAAATTCCATGAGGAGCTGAATGCTTATAAAATTGAATTTATGACCGACAGTACATTTTGTTGCAATCTCCAGGCTGTGAGAGTTGTAGTTTATAGCAAGCTCCAGACTGTCAGAGTAGAGTTTGTAGTGTTACCTGGCAACTGCCTTCAACAACAGTTATTGGTGAGGCAAAAAGAGGATGAGATTAAAATCTGCATCAACTATCCACTAATGTACTAATATGCAATTCACACGATCTCATTAAGAAAAGGTTAACACTAGGCATGCAATTCATACAAGGCTAACATCCAAGCACACACCTACTGGTTTTCCAATAACGTTCCCTGTACCGTGAACAGAAATAAAGAATACTCCAAGAATAGAAGCTCATCCTGGCCAAGTGATTTCTCCCAGGATTTGGGGTACTCTCCACACTCCCATGCAACTTCATAAAGACTGCTGTCCAGAGGTTTTGCTGATGGCCCACTGAAATCATTCATTTTTATCCTTTCTTCCTATCTTTCTGAACTGTGGTGTCTTGGCCTTACCTCATCCAATGAACCAGTGTCTTTCCACTACAGGCTCACTCCATGGTCACTTTTAGTATTAGCTCATTACTCGTCCACTAAAAGAGGATATCCCCCTTATGTCATTCTCAGAGATGAATCAGCTCAAAGAGGTTCAAGCCCAAGGTTAGGGCTCGGGAATCTTCAGTTCATAGTGACTGTCTTTACATGCGAGCAGCCCTTGACTAAGTTGTCTTATAAATGTGTAGTTTTAGCTTTTACACCTCTTTTATAATGAACTTGTGTTTATTATAATAAACATTATTAAAAACAAAGTGAAAAACTAAAACAAATGTTCAACAACCCAGGAGTGATTGAAATATTGATAGAGAATGCCTTTGATGTGGTCTAGTGCACTAGGTACCTGCAAAGGAATGTTTAGCTAATGTTAATTTTAGTCAATTTGTTACAATAAACATCTGAAAACATAAAATCTTGCTGTGCATTCCTTTGATCACTGGAATTTTCTAAAAAGTGATCTGTCTCCATGAAGATCAAAAGAATGGGTGTACTTGCTGTGATTGAGCTGTCTTGCAAAGTCATGAGAAAGGTATCAGTGATGGAAAGGTGATGAGCCAAAGTTCAATGGACTGATTTTTTTTCTTTTGCACATCTAAGTCTAAGACACATGCAGCTGAAATCTTTAAGATGAGGGCACTATTTGATACGGTACTTAGAAAGTATTTCTGCTGGTTAGAAGGTGCAGAACAAGGGAATACTTAAAAAAAACTTAGAGCAATGTTTAGAGGTGTGTCAAGAGGCAGTTTTCTGCTAAGAGGATGGTGAATGTCATTAATTAACTCCTCCATACGTTGCTAAGGTAAGTAAACCATGATGTGAAGGTGCCAGTGATGGAGTGGGATGGACAAAGTCAGAAGTCACACAGCATCAGGTTATAGTCCAACAGGTTTATTTGAAATAACAAGCTTTCAGAGCACTGTTTTTTTGTCAAGGGAAGGTCAATTCTAAACTTCAAAAATAGTACTAATGGACTTAACTAAGGAGATTTAAGCTTTACAGCCTTGAGGCAGATAAAGAGAAGATATCAATCATTCATAGTTAATTAAATGGCAAAATAAATTCTGGTGTGCTAACCCAGTTTTAAAGTACACATGGTTTGATTTAATTGGGAAGTTCCAGGAGATGCCTATCCCTGATTCCTTTGTTTTTTTCTTATGCATTCCAATGAACACAGTGGCAATTCTGATCCTGTTTCAAGGAAAGTGTGGACTTTCTAAGTGTATCACACTCTACCTGGTGTCCATGGCAGTGGCAGATCTACTGGTCATTATCACTGATGTGATACTGTTTACAGTTATTCCTATTCACATCCCAGGTACTTACTTGAACATTACTCCCGCAGCATCATTCTCTCATGTTTTACTTTCCGCATCCACAGACATTTCAGTCTGGTTCACTGTCACTTTCACCTTTGATCGATTTATTGCAATTTGTTCTCAGAAGTTTAAAGCAAGATATTGCACAGAGAAAACTGCAACTGTGGTCACAACAACGTTAAGTGTCCTGTTCTGCCTGAAAAGCATTCCTTGGTACTTTGCATTTGAACCTGAATATATAATTGACAATGTGCCCTGGGGAATTGCTGCATCACTGTCCTTTTACACCAGTGCTGCTTGGATAGCATTTGACTTCAGCTGTATTATTTTAACACCTTTCCTCCCATTCATTCTGATTTTACTGCTCAATGCTCTGACTGTCAGACACATTTTAGTGACCAGCAGAATCCGCAGGAAGCTACTGGATCACAGCAAGAATGAGAATCAAACTGACCCAGAGATGGAGAACCGCAGGAAATCCATCATTGTACTCTTCACCATCTCAGGCAGTTTTATACTGTTATGGATGATAAATGTTGCATATTTCCTTTATTGGCGAATTAGCAATACTTATTACTACACAGGTCCCCATGATCCTGCGTATATCACTGAACAATCAGGCTACATGCTGCAGCTTCTGAGCACCTGCACCAACACCTGTATTTATGCAGTGACCCAGACTAAATTCAGAGAGCAGCTGAAGAATGCAGTCAAATACCCAGTCACTGTAATTGGCAAATTATTTCATCAATTAACGTGGAGCAACTAGAATCAGAGCTGTCAATCTATCACTGACTCTAAACTCTGACACTCCTTCTTTACCTTCTTAATCTCCTTTATCAAATTATCTTCAATTTGTGTTTTGCCTGCTTGGGTAGCATGTAGTGTCTATTACATGGTTTAGTGAATATAGGACTTTATTTGGCCATTTTTAATTTTAAAAATATTTTAAACCTGGAGAGTTTTAATAACACTGACGCATTACTTGTTTCACTCCAGAAAATCCATCTGACTGAGCTCTTTCATAATCAGCACATAAATGGTGAAATAAACACAATACACTTCAAATCCGAAACATTGAGCCCAATCAAGCAAGCAGTGGAATGGGCTAGGATTTTACTGCACAGGAACAGCCCTTTGGCCCATGATGCCAAATTAAACTGATCCCTTCTACCTGCCCAAGGTCCATATCCTTCCATTCCTTGCCTATTCATGTGCTTCCTCAAAACGCTCTTAAACACCCCTATGGTATCTGCTTCCACCACCTACCTTTCCAACCTGTTCATAAAACTGGACCAAGTGCTGGAAAACAGGACTAGAATAGTTAACTGCTTGTTTTTGACAGATTCAATAAGCCAAAGTGCTTTTTGAATTCATTGGTAGGACATGAGCATCACTGGCTTGACCAGAAGCTGCTGCCGACCCTTAGTTGCCCAAAAGTGGTGGTGAGCTGTCTCCTTGAACCGCTGCAGTCTATGAGCTGTAACTTGACCCATAATGCTCTTAAGGAGAGAATTCCAGGATTTTGACCCAGTAACATTGAAAGAATGGTGATTTATTTTCCAAGCCAGGCTGACGAGTGGATTGGAGGGGAACTTGCAGAGGGTGTGTTCCTGCTGCTGCTACTGAGCATGTGAGCTATGGATCTCTATGACTGATCACAAAAGAAGTTATCCCGAAGTCCTACAGTGGTGTCCCCTATCAATGACAGCAATCCAACATGCAATATCACGTCTGACAAGAATGTAATGGTTTTCTGAGGTTTGTCATGAATAAGTGGTTCGATTCGAGTTTTGGTAAAACCTGTGTGATCCATGTTACTACACACAAACAGCAGTTATTGAACTGTTATTACATCTATTGGATAGGGGACACAGTTTAGGAATAAGAGGTTTCCCTTTGCAACTGAGAAGATGAGATCTATGTTCACGTGTGTTATTAGTCTGTGAATTGTGAAATCCTTACAATGTGGAAAAAGGCAAACTCAGTTTTCTGCATTTGCCCAATGGTGTATCTCTGTTGAATGTGGATATTTGAATAGTACAATTTGATAGGGTTAATTTGAGGCTTTTAATTGGATTACCTCAATCAAATTGAAAAAAATCAAGCTAATGCAAATTCACGTTTAAAGCACATAATCCTAAAACTGGGAAATAAATGGATTTATAGGCTGTCTTTGCTGGTGGTCAGTGAACAATATCATTCACAACATCAAGAGGACCCTCTGTGCTTCAAATCACACCACAATTTCTCTCCTTACCAAAAGTATGTGCGCATGGAGGATCTTTGTTCTTTTCAAAGCACAGAACCCTCAGTTATGCAGCATTCAGCCAGACAGTCATAGAGATGCACAGCACAGAAACAGACCCTTTGGTCCAACTCGTCCATGCCGACCAGATATCCTAAACTAATCTAGTCCCATTTGCCAGCACCTGGCCCAGATCTCTCTAAACCCTTCCTATTCATATATCCATCCAGGTGCCTTTTAAATGTTGTAATTGTCCCAGCCTCAATCACTCCCTCATTCCATATACACACCACCTTCTTCATGAAGAAGTTGCCCCTTAGGTCACTTTTAGGCTTTTTTCCTCTCACCCTAAACCTATGCCCTCTAGTTCTGGATTCATCCACTTCAGGCAAAATTTACCTCTCCTATTTACCCCATCCATGCCTTTCATGATTTTATAAACATCTATAAGGTCACCCCTCAGGCTCCAATGCTCCAGGGAAAATAGCCCCAGCATATTCAGCCTCTCCCTATAGCTCAACCCCTCCAACCCATGGCAACATGCTTGTAAATCTTTTTTTTTTGAGCCCTTTCAAGTTTCACAACATCCTTCCCAAAGCAGGGAGACCAGAACTGCACACAATATTTCAAAAGTGCCCAATTGATATCCTGTAAAGCTGCAATATGACATCCAAACTCCTATACTCAATGCTCTGACCAATAAAGGAAAGCATACCAAACACCTTCTTCGCTATCCTGTCTACCTGTAACTCACTTTCAAGGAACTATGAACGTTCTTTCCAAGGTTTCTTTGGTCAGCAGCACTCCCCAGGACCTTACCAGTAAGTATATAAGTCCTGCCCCAATTTGCCTTTCCAAAATGCCCCACCTCACATTTATCTAAATTAAATTCCATCTGCCACACCTTTGCCCTAACCTCCATTTGATGAAGATCCTGTTGTAATCTGAGGTAACCTTCTTTGCTGTCTACTACACCTCCAATTTTGGTGCTACCTCAGTGCTGTACTGAAGCACAGCTTTGATCATGTCTTCAAGACTGCTTTAGAGAACACTAGGGTCAAAAATTCAAGGTCACATCACTTCAATTTATCCATTTCTATCACTTGCTGGATAACTGAAGTCATTGCAAGGCTATTTTAGCAAAGCACTTTCTGTTATTCTTTGATCTGTGGTGGTTTGAATTAGATGCATTTTTTTTTTCTTTCACACCTCTCAATCTCAAAAGCATCTTCCACAATTTTATTTCGATGAATTCAATCATTCACACTTTGCCACATATCAGCTAAAGGCATGAATGATGTAGGAAGCGCTGAGATATTGTGGTCTCTGAAATCAGAGATTGTTGATTTTGTTGGCAGTGACTTTAATGTGGAAACCTCAGTGTGATGATAGTTCAACTGAGCCAGGAACACATCAACAGAGATTTCTAAGCAATAGTAAGAGGACAGTTGTCATTAGCTATTTTGGTAGATGACAGTAATATTAAATACAACAGATTCATTTACCTTCAATCATAAGTCAATGCCCCTATTGATATGTCAAGCAATAGGCGGCTTTTCTTGAAAATAAGATATTTGACAATGTGGAGGTGGTCCCCAATTTATGAAGGTCAGATTTCGAATTGCTTTTGCTTTTGAATGAGATCCCATTTTAATATTATTTATGAACATGTATTTGAGATTGTACTGTATGTGTTTTGACTTTTGTACATATTGACTTAGGAGCATACTCAGAAATGGTGTCCATTTGGCCCGTAACAGGGGATAGAACAGTTTACCTCATGCAACGTATCATTTTCAGAAATATTCACATTTCCATCTGGCTCCATCTGGTGGTAATCCACACTCAGCAGCTCAGGATCCCACTTCCCACAGAGTCCTCATTACATTATTGAGTATGATTGTTGTCCACTCCCAATTGTAGTGACAGCACTATTGGCTCTTGCTGCCCTGGAATTGGTTCATTCCCCTGAAATCATCACGGTGAAAAAGGGGTGTCGACTGTTCGAGTGAAGCAATGCAGCTTGCTCCACAAGTGAAAAAGGACAGCACAGGATTTACATTCATACATCATCTGCCCCAATCTCGGGATATCCCAATCACTTTGCACCAAATACTTTTGAAACACAAACAGAAATTGCTGAAGAGACTCAGCAGGTCTGGCATCTGTGGAGCAAGTCAATGTTTCGGGTCCAGCAACCCTTCTTCAGAACTTTAATTCCAGCAATACATGTCTTTCTTTCAGAATGCTAGCATTTACGGTTCTTTGAGTACTTTTTAAAAAATACTTTTAAGTGCAGTCAAAAACACAATTTTACCAGGCAGTAAAACAACAAGCAGCTACTTACTTTTTAAACTTGCTGTTTGAATAATAAATGTTGGCCAAGGGCAGGATAATTGACAGAAAAATGAAAAGCATTAATTTGATTTAAATTGATTTGGAATGGGAAGTTGAAGGAAGATGCAGTCAATGTGCACTTTAACTGTCCTCCTCTCCTTGAAAAATGTTTGGGCCACCTGAAAGAATAGATAGATTCCCCGGCCTCTCTATCGTATTGGGAAGACAGTCCCTCCCTCAGTGCTTAGTACTACAACAGGAGTGTCCACCTTCACCTTTTTAACAGGGGTTCTTCCCCCAGGAGTTGGAGGAGATGGCATCCTCTTTGACCACACAGTGACTGGTGAAGCCAACAGCAGGCATGTGGCTCTTCAAAGCTGGAAACCTTGTATTGAGAGGAAGCAGAAGCTCAGGTGGTACGAAAGGTGAGTGGTGTCACATGTTCAGGTGCCTGCTCTTGCATTCTGAGGGTTGCCGCATTCTGCTGTACAGTGCACCACAACACACCATGAGACTGTTCTCCATCTCCTCCTTCCTGAATCTTAACATCTCCTCCACCTGAACAGACTGCAGTCATCCCATTGCCCCCACACATTATAGTGCAGAGAGAGGCCATTCAGCCCATTGAGCCTGCCCTGATTCTATCACCTTATGCCAATCTGCTACCTTTTCCCCAAATCCCTGCAACCCATTTCTCTCCTAATAACCATCTCATGCTCTCTTGAATCAACCTCCAGCACATATGCAGGCAATACATGGAATCTCTACAATGTGGAAAATGGCCATTTTGCCCAACAAGTCCACACCGACCTCCAAAGAGTAACCCACCCAGACCCATTCTTGACGTATTCAAAATAATTGCAGGAAAATGGGGTATGTACAAGATGGATGGACTACAATGCCACTAGACTGGGACCCAGAACCTGTCCAGGACATTCATAAAAAAGGAAATCTGGAATTAAGCATCTGATGGTGACAATGAATCTATTGGCAATCGTTGGAAAATTCAATCAGATTCACTGATGTCCTTCAGGGAAGGCAACTGCCATCCATACCTGGTCTGGCCTACATGTGACCCCAGACCACAGCAGTGTGATTGGCTCTTCACTACCCTGTGGGAAATTAGGGATGGATAATAAATGCAGGCCCAGCCAGCGATACTGTCATCCTCTGAATGAATAAAAGGAAACTAACATTGTTGGGAGTTGGGGAACAGGGGGTTTCAACGAGAAAGATAAGGAGATCAGAAATCTGAGAGGGAAGGCACAAGAAAGGGACACAAAGATGGAGAGGAAAGATGGAAAAGTAGGAAGCAAAAGTGGAAGGCAATGGAAACACTGACCAGCAGTAAACAGAGCAGGAGTACTGAAGGAAATGAATACCAATATCAAAGAGACAGGGCTTAAAATACTATATCCGAATGCATGGACGATCCACAATAAGGTAGACAAATGAACAGATCCAGCAGCTCTAAGCAGGTGCAATATAAATTTGTTGACAGGGACATGGTGACAAGACGGGGGAAAGTGAAGATCCAGGAGTATTTAATCTTTTGAAAGAACTGGTATAACAGAAAACAGAAAAACTGAAATCAGTGTAATAGTGAGAAAGGGTATTGGCACTGAAAATCTAGAGGTGGAATCAGTCTGGGTGGAGCCACGAAACAACCAGGGATGGGAAATATTAATGTAAGCTGTCTATCAGTCTCCAAACAATGGTGGTAAATTAGGGGATTGCATTAAACAGGAAATTAGAAATGCATTCAACAAAGTGCTGCAGTAATCATTGTTAATTTTAATCCACATCTCGACTGGGCAAACCATGACCTGAATAATATTGTGCTTGGTGAATTCTTCACTGTACACGATGGGGTTTTAAGACCAGGTCATGGTGAAACTAACTCAGAAACAGGCGATCCCAGATTTTGTTTAGTGCAATAAAATAGGATCATGCAGACTCAAAACATTAATTCTGCCTCTCTCTCTCTCTCTCTCTGTCTCTCTGTCCATCTGTCTCTCTGTCCAGACACTTCCAGATCTGCTGTGTTTCTCCAGCATTTCCTACACTTTGTTTCAGATTTCCAGCAGCTGAAGAATTTTGCTTTGAATTCACAACCTTGTTGTGAGAGATGATTTAGAAAATAGTGACCATTACACAGGATTAGGACAGAAAGTGGTGAATCCAAAACTATGGTCCTAAACCTAAACAAGGGAAATTCAAAGGTATAAGGGGTGAGGTGGATGTGACAGACAGGATAGCAGCTCAAACAGGCATGACAGTGAATAGGCAATGGTGAATATTTAAAGAAGATATACAGGCATTCTAACAGTTACCTAGGGCCTTTCAGACAAAAGAACACAACAAGAAAGTGACCCAACCAAATGGTTGCCAACAGAAATTAAGAGTAATGTTAGACTAAAGAGGAGTCACGTGAAGTTTCGAAAACAAAACAGTGAGCTGGCTGATTGGGAGTTCAGCAAAGAAAGCAATGGGTTGATTGATCGAGTAAAGATGGAATGTGGGTGTAAATGTGCAAAGAATATAAACTGAGATTGTAAGAGCTTTCACAATTATGTAAAGTAGAAAGATGAGTGAAAGTAAATGTAAGCCCCTGACAATGTAAAATGGGAGAATTGATAACAGAGAACAAAGAAATGGCAGACCAATTAAACAGCTCCTTTTGTGCTGTCTTCACAGAAAGAGACGCACTAAATGCTTCCTAGAATTGCTCAGGAAGAAGTTACTGTTGTGAAGAAGGCATTGAAGGAAGTTAGTATTGATAAAATGAAAACAAATATACTGAAGAAATTAATGACATTAAAACATGACAAATCACTAGAATTTTACATCCCAGAGCACTATACGATATGGACATGGAGATAATAAATGCATTGATGAACATCTTATAAACTTCTGAAGAGTTTGTAACAGTCCCAGCAGATTGGAAGGTGGTAAAATGTGACACCCGATGGCAGAAGGAAACAGGCAATTTCAGACCCAGTCAGCCTAATATTAGGAGCAGAGAACATGCAGGAGTCTATAATAAAGGATGTTGAACCAGAAATCCTGAAAAATACCAATGGATTCCACAAAGCTAACATGTATTTATGAAAGGGAAATCATGTTAGACATACTTACTCACGTTTTTTTTTGAGGATGCAATCAAAAAAATTAATGAGAGTGAACCAGTGGATGAGGTGTGTTTAAATTTTCATAAAGCTTTTCAAAATGCCCCATATTAGAGGTGATTTTGTAAAATCAAAGCATATAGTATTAGGGGGCAATGTACTTGTATGGACTGAGAATTGATTAACACATGGAAACAGCGAGTTGGAATTGTTTTCAGTTTGGAACGTGGTGGCAAGTGAGATACCACAAAGATCAGTTGCTTGGATTCCAGCCGTTTACAATATACGATCAATGATTGGGATCAGGGAACCAAATATCATATTTTCATGTTTGCTGACAACACACAACAAGGTGGGATTGGGGGGAGGTGTTAGTGGTGAGGAGGACATAAAGGTTCTTCAAGGTGATTTGGACAAGTGAGTGGGCAAAGACATGGCAGAAGCAGTACGATGGGAATAAAGATGAGGTTGTCCACTTCAATAGGAAAAGCAAATGGCAGAGTATATTTTAAATGGTGATAGATTGGGAATTGTTGATGTACTTAATGACCTTGTGTCTTTGTAGATTGGTCACTGAAAGCGAGCGTGCAATGCTGCAGGCTGTTAGGAAGACAAATCACAACATTGGTCTTCACTGGAAGAAGGCTTGAGTACAAGAACAAAGGTGCTTTATTGAAGCTGTACAGGGTCTTAATGAGACCACACCTGAAGCATTGCGTGCAACTTTGAAATCCTGATCTACAAAAAGCTATACGCACCCTGGAGGGTGTGCAGCAAAAGTTTATCAGTCTGATTCTTAGTTTGGTAGCTTTGTCATAGAAGGAGACACCAGTTTCATTGGATCTGTATTCACTGGAGGTTAGAAGAATGAAAGGGAATCTCATTGAAACATATAATATTCTGATAGGGCTGACCAGAATGGATGCTTATTGAGCAAAACCTTCAGGAGAGTTATGATAGTATTGTGATTTGACATGAGGAATGTACTGGTGATCTTGCCTCAGTACTTCACAAGTCACACTATTAGCATAAACTCATTGATTTACTTATCCAAATGACCAATTGTTTCTCAATTAATAATCCTTTCCAGGCTTAAAATATTTTTCTCTGGGATTCTTCAATGAGCTGAAGAAGACTTTGCCTAATATAAAGCAAAACTGGTTTCTAAAGCAAGTGCAAAACTGCTTAACTTTGAAGATATCCTCCAGAATGACACAAGTGTATCATAGAATCCCGACAGTGTGGAAGCAGACCATTTGGCCCAACAAGACCACACGGACCCTCCAAAGAGCAAACCACCCAAACCCATTCCCCTACCCTATTACTTTACATTTACTCATGACTAACGCACTTAATCTACACATCCCTGAACACTGTGGCCAATTTAACCGGTCAATTCACCTAACCTGCACATCCTTGGATTGTGGGAAGAAACTGGAGCAAACACAGGAAACCAACGCAGACACGGGAGGATTGTCTGTGCACAGACAGTCACCCTAGGCTGGAATGTAACCCAGGTTGCTAGCGCTGTGAGGCAGCAGTGCTAACCACTGAACCACCATGGCAACGTTTCTATAAACCTTTTAATCTTATCCAGATAGAGACAATTACAAACAGGAAAGAAAGCAAAGACTCTGCAAAGATGCTTTGAAAAGAGCAAATCGAATGCATCTTATTCTCCAAAGGTCAGAAAAGCAACAGGTAGGATTCGGTGAAACCTCACAAACCCCCAGCTTTCCTGTTGACAACATTGAATTGCTGACAGCTGCAGGCTGATGTAAGATTTTCCAAGTGTGTCAAATACATTGGGTAAGTAAACTAAATATTGTCTTAAAATGACTGACTTTGAATATTACATGGAAAGGAAACAGCTGTAGAAAATTTGCAAATGATAGATGAAAATACCTATATTATATTGATCAGTAATATTCCTCAAACTGGTTTATATGAAACTATTTTCCTCAATAGTATGCCTGGCTTTGAGGCACTGGCTCCTACAATTAATTACAGTTTATTTCATGAGTTACATGGGTTTTCACATGATTGTCTCTACTTGTTTGTTCAATGACCTGTGATTGATATGATCAATGAGGTATCTGTCACCTCTCTGTACTTTTCTCTCCATAAATATGACACTCCTCTGAATGCTTCATGTAATCAGACAGAGCTATTATCTGTGGCACCAGCAGGAAAATCTCTCCGCTCACACAACAATGTGTGAATCAACAATACTCCATCAGTTGGAAAATGCTTACTATTCTGTTCTTGCAGTTGTTGGATTTCTTGGTAAGACATTTAATAGTTTCAAGGAAATGAATTTTGACATGTAACTTAACCTTGTTATCTCTGATTTTGTTTTTCTTTAAAAGTTCCATTTAAAACTGATTACGGCTCTCACTTACAATCAAACACAAAGCTTTCTTTCGAGAAAAAGCAATCTGAATGATTCAACTGTATAACACACAAACAATTAAATGTAATTGTTACATATTTGACAATCCCAAAATAAATGTTTTGTTCCAATATCAATTGTTGGTGTGAATCTATGACCAGAAATGTATACAGTGTCACAGCAAAGACTTGCAAATAGACTCGCAGCTAACCTGGCTAATAGTTCTGACCTAACACAAAGCTCCATAACCTCAGGGAATCTGGTGTCTGGAAATTCACACAGACCAGCCAAGGACAGAATAATTACACAGACCTGGTAAGGCTTTGATGTTAGGGCTGAGAGGGGATCAGAGTGAGTTGCATAGAATTTGAAGGGCATGGACAGGGTGGATAGAAAGTAACTGTTTCCCTTTTGTTGAAGGGGCGCTAAGAAGGGGACATAATTTGAAGGTGAAAGACATGAGACTTCAAGGAGATTTGAAGAATATGTTTTTGACCCAAAGAATTATGGGAATCTGGAATGGGCTACCCTGGGTGCATATTTGAAGTGGGTAAACACACATTTAAAAAGTATTTGAATAAGCGCTTGAAATGTTCTAACAGTCAAGGATATGGGCCAATTACTGGAAAGGGTCATTAGTGTAGATGTACATTGTTGTTTGTTGTTGCAGACTTAATGGTCCGAAAGGCCTCATCTGAATTGTATGATTCTATGAACCGTAAATATAAAATATAGAACTGGCAGTGAAAGGTGGCACAGCTGAAGGAACAAGTCTAGCTACCAGTCATATAGCAATGTTTGATAAAGATAAAGATGAATATGTTGCATGTGTATGTATCTGTTTGTCATCCTAATTTTTGTGTTATTACATATTTTATATTGACATTGTAACAGAATTTACAATCATCAAAAATTAGAAACGCCATCCCTCATGGTAGTTAAAATGGACTTCCCTCATTTGGTTATAATACCTGGAACTCTTAATTCATATCCTTGCACTAAAATCATTTTAAAAAGGAAAGAACTATTGACCTATAGTCACTTGATCATATGTTAAACCAGTTCACAAAACCATCAAAAAAGAAAACTCTGAACTGAAATTGGCACATTTTCTAATGGATTGAAACAGTCACTCAGACCTCTAACTATTGTTTCATTTATATCTTTCTGGAAGTAACACATAATGGAATGAGTTTGGGTGGTTTGCTCTTTGGAGGGTTAGTGTGGAAGTTGCCTGCAAATTATACCTGTTTGGAGCCAGACATTGGAATACACAATGGAACTGCCTTTCCAACAGAGCAGGCTGAAAATTGATCAGTTCTATCTTCAGGACTGGAAGGTGTGTTCTCCCACTCTCTTTATCACCCTGTTTCTCTCTTGACCTTTTAAAGTCAACATTCAGTGAAAAACAGAGAACTCAAGGATATCTGCAGATGATGCAGGTCATCAATTAAATAACTGTTAGTTCAGGTTAAGCCTAACTCTTCAAAGACTCCTAAGAATGTTTTAAACTGTACATTCTTCATCTTCAGGGAGCCAACATATCACCTCGCATCCACTAATTTGTAAGAAAATGTGGAACTCCCTGTCCAAAAAAAAGGCATTTAAGCTCAGACCATGCAAACTTACAAAAACAAATTGCAAGGTCAATGTCAGGGCCTTATAATATAAGTATATTGTATGGCAAAAAATGATTCATGGGACTCCTATGATACAGTGATATAGTTCCTCCCTCGGGGCAACAAATTCTGAATTCAAATCGCATCTTCCCAGATATTTGTCGGAACATCTCTGAAAAGTTTGATCAAAAGTGTCTGTAGCGAGTTTCAGATAAGTCAAGACTGACCCCATGCTACTGACATCAGTCACACACCAGTTTAGAATAAGCATGTGCAGAGAGAGAGATTTCAAACTATGAATGAGAGCCATATTCAATAATCGACTATGTACAGAAATGAATAAATAGGTGTTACAGGTCATAAGGAGTTGAAATGCCTTGCTTAGAAATAGTGAGCAAGCAACCTCAAGAACACTCATAAACCAAGATACCTGGACCAATATTTCAATGTAAAGGCAGCAATATTGGCTCAAGGCAGATAACAGGATCAGTCAGGGCTCCCTTCAAAGACAGAACAAGATTTTGGTTGTTGAATAATATATTCACATTGTAAAGTGCTTGTGAATTCATGTCATTCACATGCTATTTGAGATTCAAATCTATAATTCCATATTTATCCCCTGTAAGTTTTTCAGTTAACTCAGTGACTATTCTGATCCTGTCACGAGGAAAGTGTGGACTCTCGAAATGTATCTCTCACTATTTGGTGGCCATGACAGCGGCAGATTTACTTGTTGTTTTCACTGATGTGATACTGGTTAGAGTTATTCCTTTTCATTTCCCAGGTACCTACCTGGACACCACTCCTGCACGCTCTGTCTTACATGTCCTGCTTTCTGCAGCCACAGACATTTCAGTCTGGTTCACTGTCATTTTCACCTTTGATTGATTTATTGCAATTCATTATCATAAGTTGAAAACATTATATCGTACAGAGAAACTGTAAAACTGTGACCATGGTTATTGCAACTGTATGCATACTGTTCTTCTTGAAAAAAATATTCCTTGGTACTTTGTATATGAACCTGAATATATAACTGACAATGTGCCCTGGAGTTACATTGCAAAACCAAGTTTACACTGAAACTGCAAGGATAGCATTTAACTGCCTCAGTATTATTTTAACTCCTTTCCATCCATTCATTCTGATTTTACTGCTCAATGCTGTGACTGTCCGATACATTTTAGTGACCAGCAGAATCCACAGGAAGCTACTGGATCACAGCAAGAGTAAGAATCAATCTGACTCAGAGATGGACAGTCGCAGGAAATCCAAGGTTTTACTCTTTGCTATATCTGGTAGTTTTGTAATGCTATGGCTGGCAATTATTATGTATTTCCTTTATTGGCAAATTGCAAATATTTATGACCATACAGGTTCCCATGATCCAGCGTATATCTGGCTACATGCTGCAGCTTTTGAGTACCTGCACCAACACCTGCATTTATGCAGTGACCCAGACTAAATGCAGAGAGCAGCTGAAGAATGCAGTCAAATACCCAGTCACTATAATTGGTAAATTACTGAAATGACTGAAGTAAGTCAAATAAAATCAGAGCCATCTTTCTATCTCTTATTCTGGTTACAGTGTTTCTTCAAAAGATTGCAACCTATTTTCTTCCTCAGTCCGTGTCTGACCTCATCTCCATTGGAAATCTTCCCTCTATGGCGTCCAGGATGGGTAGCTTTCAGATTCCAGTTTCTATATCAATGCTTACAAAGTGACCACTCCTGGAAGACCCATTGCTCAAGCCTTTTCTTTTCAAATGGTCCATTATATATGATAATGTTCAGGAAGGTGGGGCTCAGTTCCCATGTGGGGATGACCATTTTTCATTGCTGAGACCACAGAGAGCTTTGTCCTTCCAGGAATGGCAGACAATTTCTCAGTTAACAAGAGTGGCATGGTGGCGCAGTGGGCAGCATAGTGGGTCAGTGGTTAGCACTGCTGCCTCACAGCACCAGTGATCCAGGTTCAATTCCCGCCTCAGGTGATGGTCTGTGTGGAGTATGCACATTCTCCCTGTGTCTGCATGGGTTTCCTCCGGGTGCTTAAAAATGTGTTGCTGGAAAAGCGCAGCAGGTCAGGCAGCATCAAAGGAGAAGGAGAATCGACGTTTCGGGCATATGCCCTTCTTCAGGAATGAGGAGGGTGTGCCAAGCAGGCTAAGATAAAAGGTAGGGAGGAGGGACTTGGGGGAAGGGCGTTGAGAATGCGATAGGTGGAAGGAGGTTATGGTGAGGGTGATAGGCCGGAGAGGTGGTGGGGGCGGAGAGGTCAGGAAGAAGATTGCAGGTCAAGAAGGCGGTGCTGAGTCTGAGGGTTGGGACTGAGAAAAGTTGGGAGGAGGGGAAATGAGGAAGCTGGAATAATCTGCATTCATCCCTTGTGGTTGGGGGGCTTCTAGGTGGAAGATGTGTCACTCTTCCTCCAGGCGTCATGTTGCCATGGTCTGGTGATGGAGGAGGCCAAGGATCTGCATGTCCTTGGCGGAGTGGGAGGGGGAGTTAAAGTGTACCAGAGGTGAAACGTTCCGCAAGAAGGTGGCTTGTCTCCCCAGTGTGTTCCAATTTCCTCCCATGGTCCAAAGATGTGCAGGTTAGGTGATTTGGCCATGTGAAATTGCCTATGATGTTCAGGGATGTGCAGGTTAGGTGCGTTGGTCAGAAGTAAATGTAGAGGAATATGGTAGTGGAATGGGTCTGGGTGGGTTACTCTTCGGAGTGTCGGTATGGACTTGTTGGGCAAAATGGCCAGTTTCCACAATGTAGGGATTCTATGGTTCAATAATTACGTGAAGATGAGGATCTGTCACACACCCCCATCACTACACAGCAGGTATTTTCCCACTGCAAAAGAAAACAGATTACTTGGATTAACATTTCCTCAGTGACTGTAACTACCTGGTGCATCCACAAATTCCAATAAATGGTTCAAGTTCATAAGACAACAGCTATCCTGGATGATGATGATGATCTTATTGAGGTTTGGCTGGAATCAGCCTTCAGATCAGTCAGTCGCTCTGCAGTGCTGTCATTCTTCAAGCACCATGACATTCTAAACAACATTGACATTGGGACAAGAGGATCTGTGCTTCTAAGTTTGTGAGTCTCAGTGTCTCAGTCCAGAGTTCAACCCAGTAACCAGGTGGATACTTCATTCTGTTAATGCATCTCAACCACTGTTTTTCTCCAGCTCATCTGACCAAGGGACTTCACCAAGTTGACCCTACCCAAGGGCCACATGGTCTATTAAATATTTTCACTTCAACTGACTCCTCCTTTAGGACTGACAATTAACAAGCCACTCCACACCTGGGCTCTATTATTTCTATTGAGTAGCATTATTAACAAGATTGACATTGTGAATGATTCCTGTGAACTGCTAGTCCTGTTACAGTAAGTATTTTGCTTAGTTATGACCTGTGTTCATCTGCAGTGGCTTACATTCTTCGCGCTCTCAGAACAATGTGCCCCAGCTCCTTATGAAGCAAAGTGAATCCCAATCAGCCAGAATCGCACCCTACCTCAACTCACACAATCTCTGCTCAACAAATCCCTTCAGGAGAGTAATGGCATCCTCAATCCAACATTCCCGGGCAAGGATGGCCAATAAAGGCTCATATCAACATGGGAATGTTGATGTGACACAATACACATATCACCTTCCCAATGATGCCAGAGGGAAACCTATGGATTTGCAATAAACCTTTGATATATTTAAGGCTTTGTTTAGCCTGAAGACATGGGCATCACTATGGAGAACCTGAACCTAACATTTCCACTCAAGAGGTTAAAGGGGGGATTTGACTTGTCACACTTGCCGATGGTGAGTGCAACACTAAAACACAACCTTGACCCAGGTCAGGTGTTGACTCAATCTTACGCAAGATTTCCCAGCAGATACAAATCATTGCAGAAGATCTGACCAATGCCTTTTACTGGGATTCCATGAGTAATATCTTCAAAGGGAGAAATTTACAATGTTTCAGTGCAACAGACACATGGGAACACCACCTCCTGTAAATTCCCCTCCAAGTCACTCACCATTCCTGACTTGGAATGACATTGCTGTTCTTTCAGTGTCCTTCAAACTCCTGCAACTCATATCCTAATATCACTAACCAATATGGCAAGGAGTGCATCAGTTCAGGATGGCAGATCACTACTACCATTTCCAGGGCAATGTGATAGGCAGTAAATACTGGCCCAGGCTATGACATCCGTATCCCTTGAATGGATTCTAAATTACACCCGACAAAGATGTTAGTGTACTCACTCAATTTACCATAGACCTACCTTGGTCTGAACCTACAACTCCTCATGTCAACTGAGGAATTGACATGGCGTTATGTTGGTGATGTTGGGCATGGTTGACTGCAGCAGCTGTGGTGTTGCCACATGTGACCACGAGTTACTAGAAGAGGGTCTTCTGCTCTAAGACTAGAAATTGTCTGGGATGGAGTCAGCTCCTGACACCTTTCCATCTGGCTTACACTATGTGGCCACCCCATCAGTCTGTTTTTCACTGGAGAAAGCAATGGATTGAGATATTCCATTGGAGCTGACAAGGTGCTTTGGAGACTCCTCGCTCATTGTAGCTGTAAGACAGGTCACTTGGACACTGTCACCATCAGTCATCTGTTTTAATGAGAGAACTGAATGATGGATTCACCAAAGCCAGGCTTCCAAATGGTACAATCTGCACCTTCATCAACTAAAGACATGAGCCCTTCCTGTCAAACAATCATCCATGGGCTGTCACAGAGTTTGCTGCTCAAAAGAAAAGCATCATAATCACCCTGTATACCATCCATGACAACAGACCCAAACTTGCTGTTTTGTTGGTGCCAGATTGTGGGGTTGTGAAGTCACCCTGTGTCTTGTGAAACTGAAGTTCAGTCCATCACTGACTCAACTGAGCACTTCAATGCAAATATTGTCCAGTCTCAGCAGCGACCCAGTGTCCATATAGACAGCAAACCTGTGGGTTGCAATTCTCTTACAAACTGAGTAGCAGTGAGTGCTCTAGCATTGCCAAAATTAATACTTGCCTTTCCACAGACATCCTGCTGGAATATCCCAGTGGGATTCTCTGGATTGTGAGGGCTGACATTTCAAATGTGTTCCATCATCCACCCAAGCTCAGATTCCACCATTCGTCAGCTACCCATTAATGTCATTGTATCAACACCTCACCCTTTCATCTGAAGGACCACCAGGGTTAGTTATGGATGATTTCCCACATGGTCACAAATCAGTCCATCTGATAGAAGACACCCACACTGCAAAGATATATGATATCAAATGCTGCCTACAGATGGATACCATTGCACCAAATATTTTACACTTTGTGCAGCACTAGGAACATCTCACCCTGTCCATCAAATGTATGGTGTTCTGAAAGAAACTTATCTGCACTCTTCTCTTATGTCTTGATTGATCACAAATTGGTCACTCAGTGATATTTCTAGCCACTCACCATGGATGCCCCTATTAAATGGGTGACTCCTAGCTGCCATACTTGCACAGTTTTGCATGTCACCAGCACTCTGGTCCTCAGAGGAGGTAGGAACCTCATTTGCTGCTGACAGTATCAATTGAGAGTGACAACTCATTTTGATTCAATGAAAGAATGTGATATTTCCTCTACTGTTTCTGGCGTCATTGCCAATGACCAACATGACATCTGGAGAGATGTCCAATTGTACACTCTCTGGATGGACGGTAAAGTATCATACGGACTGAACCTGATCTTGGCTTCTCAACCCTGTCGGGTGACAGTCTCTTTTGAGACACCGGTACTGCCATTGTGCTCAGGAGAGTATTGACGCCAGAAACAGCAAATGGAGGATGAGCTCCTTTTCCACAAGCCACATGAAGAACGTCAAAAGTCATTGGCTCTGTCTCTTGCCTTTGCATGACTCAACATCCACCTTCATTCTTCAAGCCTTTCGGTGCCAGAGTAATGGACACAGAGCAATCAGTTCACAAATGGTGCAGATTCCTCTGTCCAATGGCAATGTCATTGAGATTCAACAACAGCTCAACAACATCAATCTCACAAACAGTTAGACTTGTAAGGCTTCCCAGTGAGTGCATCCAGCACTTCCATCAGATGGCCCTCTCACTAATCACAAGTCACAGGCCCACCAATACAATGTGGTAATGTCTGTTAAGGACAATTAGAACCTAGAACATCATAGTGCAGTACAAGCCCTTCAGCTCTTGATGTTGCACTGACCTGAGAAACCAATCTGAAGCCCACCTAACCTATACTACTCCATTATCATCCATATGTTTAACCAGTGACCATTCAAATGCCCTTAAAGTTAGCAAGTCTACAACTATTGCAGGCAGGGCATTCCATGCCCTTACTACTCTCTGAGTAAAGAACCTAGCTCTGACATCTATCTTATATCTATCACCCCTCAATTAAAGCTTTGTGCCCTCATGCTAACCATCACCATCTGAGGGAAAAATAGCTTTCACTGTCCATCTATCTCATTCTCTGATCATTTTTTATGCCTCTATTAAGTCACCGCTTAACCTTCTTCTCACGAACGAAAACAGCTTCAGGTCCCTCAGAAGACCTTCCCTCCACACCAGGCAACATCCTGGAAAATCTCCTCTGCACCCTTTATAATGCTTCCACATCCTTCCGATAATGCAGCGACCAGAACTGCCCACAATCCTCCAAGTGTGGCTGCACCAGAGTTTTGCGCACCAGAGTTTTGCACACCTGCAACATGACCTCATGGTTTCAACACTCAATCCCTCTACCAATAAAAGTTACCACACTGTATGCCTTCTTAACAACCCTGTCAACCTGGGTGGTAACTTTCAGGGATCTATGTACATGGACACCAAGATTTCTCTGCTCATCCACACGACCAAGAATCTTACCATTAGCCCAGTAATCGGTATTCCTGTTATTCCTACCAAAGCTCACACTTTTTCACATTAAACTCCAGTTGCCACCTTTTAGTCCAGCTCTGCAGCTTATCTACATCCTTCTGCAATCTGTAACATCCTTCTGCATAACGCCACCAACTTTATTGTCATCCACAAATTTACTAACCCATCCTTCTATGCCCTTATCCAGGTAATTTTTTAAAATTGACAAATAGCAGTGGTCCCAAAATAGATCCTTGTGGTACAAGACCAGTACTCCAAGATGAACATTTCCCATCAAGCACTACCCTCTGTCTTCTTACAGCTAGCCAATTTCTGATTCAAATTGCTAATACATCATCAATCTCATACCTCCTACTTGTGCAAAAGCCTATCAAATGCATTATTGAAATACATATAGACCACATCAACCACCTTGCCCTCATCCACCTATTTGGTCACTATCTCAAAGAACTCAGTAAGTTTTGTGAGGCACAACCTACCCCTCACAAAACTGAGTTGACTATCCGTAATCAAATTATTCCTTTCTAGGTGATT
Organism: Chiloscyllium punctatum; assembly: GCF_047496795.1. NCBI lineage: Eukaryota > Metazoa > Chordata > Chondrichthyes > Orectolobiformes > Hemiscylliidae > Chiloscyllium > Chiloscyllium punctatum. The sequence continues at coordinate 96,037,758 of NC_092742.1, read as the reverse complement.
ATATATCCTATCTCTTAAAATCCTTTCTAACACTTTACCAACACCGAAATAAGGCTCACTGGTCTATCATTTCCACGGTTGTCTCTACACCCCTTCTTAAACAAGGGGATAATGTTTGCTATCCTCCAGTTTTCTGGCACTATTCCTGTACACAATGACGACATAAAGATCAAAGCCTAAGGCTCGACAATCCCCTCCCTGGCTTCCCAGAGAATCCTAGGATATATCTCATCCAGCCCAGGGGATTTAGCTATTTTCACACTTTCCAGAATTGCTAACACCTCCTCCTTGTGAACCTTAATCCCATCTAGTCTCGTAGCCTATATCACAGCATGCTTCATGACAACATTGTCCTTTTCTAGTGTGAGTACTGATGAAAAATATTCACTTAGTGCTTCCGCTATCTCCTCTGACACCATGCCCAACTTTCCACTACTATCTTTGATTGGTACTAATCTTACTCATTCTTTTATTCCTCATATACCTATAGAAAGTCTTAAGGTTTTCCTCTCTGCCAATGATTTCTCATGTCTGCTCCTGGGTCTTCTTAGCTCTCTCTTTAGGTCTTTCCTGGCTAATTTGTAATTGTCAAGTGCCCTAACTGAGCCTTCAAATCTCATCCAAACATGATAAGAGATAGACAAGAGATTCAACTTCCTTAGTAAACCACGGCTCCCTTGCTCGACAACTTACTCCCTGCCTGACCAGGACATACTTATCAAGGACACACGGTAGCTGGTCTTTGAATAAGCTCCACATTTCAATTGTGCCCATCCTATGCATCCTAAATCTTGCCTAATCGCATTGTAATTGCCTTCCCCACAGCTATAACTCTTGCCCTGGGGTATATAGCTATCCCTTTCCATCACTAAAGTAATCATAAAATAATTATGGTTACTATCATTAAAGTGCTTACCTACTTCCAAATCGAATGCCTGGCCTGGTTCATTCCCCAGTACCAAATCTAATGCAGCCTCACCCCTTGTTGGCCTGTCTACATACTGTGTCAGGAAACCCTCCTGCACATATTTTCTAAAACTGACCCATCTAAAGTACTTGAACTATAGTATTCCCAGCCAATATTTGGAAAGTTTATGATCCCCCACAATGACGACCCTATCACTCTCACTCCGATCAAGAATTATCTTTACAATCCTATCCTCTACATCTCAGGAACTATTTGGAGGCCTATACAATACGCTAACAGATTATCTCTCCTTTCCTGTTTCGAACTTCAGCCCATACTACCTCAGTAGATGAGTCCTCAAACATCCTATCTGCCACCGTAATACTGTCCTTGACTAACAATGCCACAGTCCACCCTTTACCATCTTCTGTGTTATAGAATGTAGAACATAGAACAATACAGCACAGAACAGGTCCTTTGGCCCTCAATGTTGTGCCGACCTGTGAAGTAATCTAAGCCCATACCACTACACTACCCCATCATCATCCATGTGCTTATCGAAGGATTGTTTAAATCACCCTCATGTGGCTGAGTTAACTACATTGGCAGGCAGGGCATTCCACGCCCTTACCACTCTCTGAGTAAAGAACGTGTCTCTGACATCCGTCTTAAATCTATCACCCCTCAATTTGTAGCTATGCCCCCTCGTACAAGCTGACGTCACCATCCTAGGAAAAAGATTGTCGCTGTGTACCCTATCTAATCCTCTGATCACCTTGTTTGTCTCTATCAAATCTCCCCTTAGTTGCCTTCTTTCCAATGAGAACAGACTTAAGTCTCTCAGCCTTTCCTCATAAGACCTCCCCTCCAGACCAGGCAACATCCCGGTGCACCTTTCCCACTGCATTCACATCCTTCCTGTAATGGGGTGACCAGAATTGTATGCAATATTCCAAGTGTGGCCGCACCAGTGTTTTGTATAGTTGACATTACAGCTCCTGAACTCAATCCCTCTACCAATAAAACCTAATAAACCGTAAACAGCACTATCAATGGCAACTTTCAGGGATCTATGTACATGGACACCAAGATCCCTCTGCACATCCACACTACCAAGAATCTTTCCGTTGACCCAGTATTCTACCTTCCTGTTATTCTTCCCAAAGTGATTCACCTCTCATTTAGCTGCATTGAACTCCATTTGCCACCTTTCAGCTTAACTCTGCAGTTTATCCAAGCCCCCCGCAACCTGCAACATTCTTCCACATGGTCCACCACTCCAGTAACTTTAGTGTCATCTGCAAACTTCCTAACCCATCCACCTATGCCTGCGTCCATGTCATTTATAAAAATGCAGTGGTTCTTACTGAAACATCTAAATCCCGGAATCTGTGATAACCATTCCTTATCCTGCTCTATCCATGTCTCTGAAATGGCCATAACATTGAAATCCCAGTTAGCAACCCATGCTGCAAGTTCACCCACCTTATTCCGGATGCTCCTGGTGTTGAAGTAGACACACTTCAAAATGACTTCCTGCTTGCCAGTGCCTTCTTGTGACCTTGATTCCTTATTTCTGACCTCACTACTCTCAACCTCCTGGACACTGGAACAATTTAGGTTCCCATCCCCCTGCTGAATTAGTTTAAACCCATCAAAAGAGCAGGAGCAAATTCCCCCCCACCCCAGGATATTGGTACCCCTCTGGCTCAGGTGAAGACCATCCTGTTTGTAGAGGTCCCACCTACTCCAGAAAGAGCCCCAATTAACCAGGAATCCAAATCCCCTCACCACCACCACCCCCACCCCCCACCACACCATTCCTGTAGCCACGTGTTCAACTCCTCTCTCCCTATTCCTCTCTTTGCTAGCATGTGGCATGGGCAACAAACCAGAGATAACATGTCTGTTTATTCTGGCTCTAATTTTCCACCTTTAGATCCCTGATCTCTGCCCGATCTCCCTTCCTACATGTCGTTGGTGCCTCTGTGGACTATGACACAGGGTTTCAACCATCCCCTCAAGGATCCTGAAAACATGATCAGAGATATCACGAACCCTGGCACCTAGGAGGCAACACACCAACCGTGAGTCTCTCTCATTCCCATAGAACCGCCTATATGTCCCCCTAACGATGGAGACCCCAATGTCTAATGCTCTGCCTCTCTCTCCCCTTCCCTTCTGAGCAACAGGGACAGAATCTGTGCTAAAGACCTGTGCCCCATCGCTTATTCCTGATAAGTTGTTCCCCCCCAACAGTATCCAAAATGGTATACTTGTTGTTGAAGGGAAGAGCCACAGTTGATCCCTGCACTGCCTGCCAGTTCCTTTTCCATCCCCGATAGTAACCCATCTACCTTCTTCTTTTACCTGAGGTGTGACTACCTCCCTGTAACTCTTCTCAATAGCACCCTCCACCTCCCGAATGATCCAAAGTTCATCCAGCGCCAGCTCCAATTCCCTAACAGGGTTTTGAGGAGCTGGAGTTGGGGCACTTCCCACAAATGCAGTCAGCAGTGACACTACTGGTGACCCTTACCTCCCACATTTTGCAGGAGGAACATTCAACCGTCCTATCACTCTAATCACTTTTTAGAACTTTGGGATCCCTATCTGCAGCGAGGTTTGTAAATAGGTTGTGATGTGTAACATTGTCGAACATTTTACTAGGTTCACTAATATGGCACATATGGGTGTCTCAGATCTTTGTATCTTTAAAAGTTTGGATTATGGAATAGAGAGCTATATGTGTAAGTTTGGATGATGTTAAGTCAGATGGGAGCAGCAAGTTTCAAAAAGGCAATAAAAATATATTAACTGGAAGACCAAAATTATGATAAATAGGTTTTAATGGAGGTCAGTCTACAAACACTGTACAGAGTGAAATCAGAATGCGCAAATTGAAACATACTAAAAGCTAAAAACATTGGAAAATGTAATATAATGTAATCCTTAGACTCAAGGTTGCTGAACCACTGGTGCTGGAAGTGAGGTGATATGGGTAGAGTTGAGAAATACCAAGGGGATAAAACATCAATGGGTGTTATATATACACCTCCAAATCACAGTGGAGATGTTGGGTAAAGCATCAAACAGGACATTAGAGTTGCATGTGACAAGGGAGTATTGGTAATTTCAATCTGCACATAGTTTGGGCAAATCAAATTAGTCACAATGTTGTAGAGGAAGAATTCCTGGAATGTATATGGGATGGTTTTCTTGACCAATGTGTGGAGGAACCAGCAAGAGAGCAGGCCAACTTAGACTGGGTACTGTGTCATGCGAAGGGAATCATTACCAATCTAGCCATGTAAGACCCCTTGGGGATGAGCGATCATAACATGACAGAATTTTTTGTCAAGATGGAGAGTGAGATGATTTATTCAGAGACCAGGATGCTGAATCTTAATAAAGGAAACTATGATGATATGAGGTATGAGTTGGCGTTGATAGATTAGGGAGAGTTACCTAAAGGAATGATGGTACATAGGCAATGGCAAACATTCAAGGAAAGCATGGGAGAGCTGCAAAAACTGTTTGTTCTTGTCTGGCACAAAAGCAAAATGGAAAGAAGGACAATCTATGTCATACAAAGGAAATTACACACAGTATCTGATCCAAGTTAGAAGAATTCAGATTGGCCAGGAAAAATAAAAGGCCTGAGTATTGAGAGCTGCTGAGAATTTAGCAAAGAAGGACCAAGGAATTGATTAAAAAGGGGAAAATACAGTACAAAAATCAGCTTGCAGGAACATAAAGACTGATGCTAATAGTTTCTATAGGTATGTGAAGAGAATAAGATTAGCAAAGACAAATATGTGTCCACTACAGACAGAAACGGGGGAATATACAATCAGGAACTAAGAAATGGCTGAGCAACTGAATATATTGGTTCTGTCTTCACAAAAGAGGACACATATCAGATACCAAAAATGTTGGAGAATGCTAGATTTGGTGAAAGGGAAGAACTAAAGGCGATCAATATTAGTAGAGAAATGCTGCTGGGAAAATTGAGGGGATCGAAGGTGGATAAGTCCGCAGGGCCTGACAATCGACATTCCAGAGTACTTAAGGCAGTGGCTACAGAAATAGCAGATACATTGGTAGTCATTTTCCAGGATTCTATAGACACTGGTACAGTCCTTGCAGATCGGAGGGTAGCTAATGTCACTCTAATATTCATAAAGGGAGGTAAAAAGTAAAAAGGGGAATTATAGATAAGTAAGCCTAACCTCAGTAGTGGGGGGAAATTCTTGAATCCATTATCAAGGACTTCATAGCTGAGAATTTCAAAAGTAGTGGCAGGATCAGACAAAGTCAGCATAGATTTATGAGGGTAAATCATGCTTAACAAATCTGTTTGAATTCTATGAAGATGTAACTAGTAGAGTTGTCTGGGGGGACCCTGTCAATGCGGTATATTTTGACTTTCAGAAAGCGTTTGACAAAGTCCAGCATTATTGTGCAAGTTTTAAAAATTATAACAGGATTAGACAGGGTAGATGCAGGGAAGATGTTCCCGATGACGTCAAGAACCAGGGGTCACAGTCTGAGGATTCGCGGTGGACCATTTAGGATGATGATGAGGAGAAATTTCTTCACCCAAACAATAGTGCGTCTCTGGAATTCATTACCACAGGAAGGAGCTGATACCAAAACAATTAGGTGTATTCTAAAGGCAGCTGGATATATCAATTGGGGCAAATGGAATCAAAGGTTCTGGGGAGAAAGCAGTATTAGGCTATTGAGTGAGACAATCAGCCATGATTGTGATGAATGGCACAGCAGGCTCAAAGGGCTGAATGGCCTCCTCCTGGTCCTATCTTATTTGTTTCTATGTTTCTATTTGCACCGAATTCTAGAGCATATTGGAAAGATCCTGTTCAGTTCCGAACTGCTTATGTCAGGAAGCACAGATTGGCCGTGTGGAAGGTGAGAAATATCACTGGTGTAAATAAAGCTAAATTACAAACACAACTTCTGTCATCTGCCTCTATAATTAAATGAAAATGAAAAATTAAGGGGCCAACTAATTAGAATGTCTGATGCAATGAAAAGATCTGATTGGGAAAATGAAGATTGTTATGATTCACATGCTATCTGAGATACTTATATTTAATTCTTTTATCTATTTTTACTGAATTATTCCAGTTAACTCAGTGGCTATTTTGTTCCTGTCATGAGGAACGTGTAGACTCTTGAAAGGTATCACTCACTACCTGGCTATGGCAGTGGCAGATCTTCTAGTCATTTTCTCTGACATGATACTGTTTACAGTTATTCCATTTCACTCCCAAGGTACTTATCTGGAGACCACACCCACACGCTCTCTCTTACTTGTACTGCTTTCTGCAAGCACAGACACTTCTGACTGGGTCACTGTCACCTTTACCATTGACCGATTTGTGGTAGTTTGTTGCTGGAAGATGAAAACAAAATATTGCACTGAGAAGACTGCAGATGTGGTCATTACATCAGTGAGTGTGCTGTTCTACTTGAAAAATATTTCTTGTTAGTTTGGATACGATCCTGAATATGTCATTGACAATTACCCTGGAGTTGCACCCTATCACTGAATGTTTACACTGAAACTACGTGAGTTGCATTTCACAGTGTTAGTGTTATTTTAACCCCTTTCCACCAATTTATTCTGATTTTACTGCTCAATACTCTGACTGTCAGACACATTTTACTGACCAGCAGAATCCACAGGAAGCTACTGGATCGCAGCAAGAATGAGAATCACACTGACCCAGAGATAGAGAGCCGCAGGAAATCCATCACTTTACTCTTCACCATCTCAGGCAGTTTTATACTGTTATGGATGACAAATGTGGGCTTTTTCTTTTATCGCCAATTTACTGACAGGTTTTTCTACACAGGTCCCCAAGATCCTGCGTATATCACTGGACGATCTGCCTACATGCTGCAGCTTCTGAGCACCTGCACCAACACCTGTATTTCTGCAGTGACCCAGACTAAATTCAGAGAGCAGCTGAAGAATGCAGTCAAATACCCATTCACTGTAATTGGGAAATTACTGAAATGATAAAAGTAGGACAAATTAAATCAAGCAGTCATTTTCATCACTGTCTGCTCACTGTACCTCACACACAAATCTCAATGCAACTCTTCAACACATAGTGCCCTTCACTCAGTGCAAACTGGGTGAAGGGCACTACAATTTCTACTTAGGCACTTTACAGTCTCTCCAACTCAACATTGAGTTCAATAAATTCAAAGCATGACCTCTGGCCTCCACTTTGATCACAGCCACATAACCCCTGTCCTCGCTGTGTCTTGTTTATGCATTATTGGCCTTGCACTGAATGAAACAAGCTCCATTTCTCCTTTTCACACTAAACATACAAATCTACCTCTATCTCTCCATCATCATCACGTGAACTCCCTATCTCTTTGCTCTGGGACCCCTCAATTATGTTCTAATCTCTCCTCTTCATCCTCTAACCACAGCATAAAGAAGTTCATTTAATGGAAATACATCGCACGTTCTTTACTGAGGAACAATTGAGAAGAATCATCAGTTAACATAAGTATTCTGAAGGAGTTTTTTATCAAGAAGGTTAGGGTTAGTGTTATTTAAGTGAGAGAAGAATGTGTGTACAAAGTAACAGATTCAGAGATAATGATATTCCTGACTGGTTGTAGTCATTACAGAAATAAGAACACGTGAAGCTGCCATGGGAATTAAACATGGGAACATCATCCTAACTTGATTGATGGGAAGAGGAAAGAATAATGCAAGTCAACAGAAAAGGGGAGAATGAACTTGAGGGGAACAAATATCTTTACAGACAGGTTTGCTAGAGCTGTTGGGGAAGCTTTAAACTGGGTTGGCAAGGGGAGTGGGAACCAGAACATCAGGTCAGAAGCTGCAGCAGTTGGTGTAATGGTAGATGCTGGATTAGTGGTGCTGGAAGAGCACAGCAGTTCAGGCAGCATCCAACAAGCAGCGAAATCAATGTTTCGGGCAAAAGCCCTTCATCAGAAGGGCTTTTGCCCGAAACGTTGATTTCGCTGCTCGTTGGATGCTGCCTGAACTGCTGTGCTCTTCCAGCACCACTAATCCAGTATTTGATTTTCAGCATCTGCAGTCATTGTTTTTACCGTAATGGTAGATGCACTGAGCAAAGAGACTGTGATGAAGCGATAGACTAAAATGGTAAGAGGATGGGAGTCCAGGCAGAAAGGCAATGCAGAGACCAGAGCGAAAGGTAGAAAAGAGAAAAGTAAAATTGGGCGACAGAATCACATGCAAAAGACAGGGAGATTGCTCGATTCTAAAGGTACAATGAGTACAAGGACACTTGATCTGAATGCCTGGGGGAGACAAAACAAAGTTGATGAGCTTGTTGTGCAAATCAGTACAAAGGGGGATGATTTAGTTGCCATTACAGAAACTGATTGCAGGGTGGTGATGACTGGGAATTAAATATCCAAAGGCATTAGATAATTAGGAAGGATAAGCAGGAAGGTAGGGCAGGTGGGATCATACTCTTAATTAAGGATGAGATTCGGGCGATAGGGAGAGACGATTGAATCCATTTGAGTTGCAATCAGGATTAGTAAGGGGAAGACGACACTGGTGGGAGTAGTCTATAGGCCACCCAATAATAATGCTACAGTGGCACAGGTGGTAAATCAAGAAATATCTGACAGATGTATGAATGGAATGGCAGTCGCCATGGGAGACTTTAACATGCACATTGATTGGCTGAATCAAGCCAGTAGAGGCCATCTTGAAGAGGAGTTCACAGAACTCATCCATGATAACTTTCTTGAACTGCATGCTACCAAACCTACAAGATAGTGTGCATTCTTAAATCTGGTCCTGTGTATTGAGACAGGTAAAATTAATGGTCTTGTAGAAAATGATCTTTCAGAAAGTGGGATTGCAGTATGATTGAATTTCAGACACAAATGGAGGGTGAAATAGTATCACCTAAAATCAGGGTGTTATGCTTAAGCAAGGGAGAACTAGAATGGGATGAGGAAGGAGTTGGCTAAATTAGACTGGGAACACTAGTTATATGGTGGAACGGTTGAGGAACAATGGAGGACTTTCGTAGAGATTTTTCACAGTACTCAAGATAAGTATACCCTAGTCAGAAACAAGGATAGCAAGGGTCGGAAGAGCCAGGATAACCAAGGAAATCAAGAAAGGCATCCAAGTAAAAGTTCAAGCTCACAAAGTAGCCCGAAGTAGTTGGAAATAGGAAGAGTGGGAAAACTTTAAAAAGCAACTAAAAAAACACAAAGTAAGCAATAAAGAAGGAAAGATAGATTATGTATGAAAACTAGCACAGTACATAAAAACAGGTAGGAACGGTTTTATAGATATATGAAACAGAAAAGGGTGGCTAAAGTGGACGTAGGTCCCTTGCAGGATGAGAAAGGGGAATTAATATTGGGTAATGCTGAAACGGCCGAGGCCTTGAATAACTATTTTGTATCAGTCTTCACAGTGGAAGATGTGTCTAACACATCAAAGAATAATGTTCAGGATACGATGGGCGGTGAGGACAATTCAATTTTTATCACTAAAGGGATGGTGTTGAGCACACTTGAGGGTCAAAAGGTAGATAAGTCCCCTGGTCCTGATGGAGGGCATCCCAGGATGCTGAAAGAAATGGCGGAAATTATAGTAGATACTTCAGTGGTAATTTACCAAAATTCACCGGACTCAGGGCAAGTCCCAGTAGATTGGAAGCTAGCAAATGTCACACTGCTGTTTAAAAAAGAGTGTAGGCAAAAGGCAGGTAACTATAGGCCAGTTAGCTTAACGTCTGTATTCAGGAAAATGCTGGAGGCTACCATTAAAGAAGAAATAGTGAGACATCAAGATGGGAAGGGTTCCATCAGGCAGACGCAGCATGGATTCAGGAAGGGAAGGTCATGTTTGACAATCTTACTGGAGTTCTTTGAGGCTGTAACAAGCATGGTGGATGGAGGGGAACAGGTGGATGTTGTATACTTGGATTTCCCGAAGACATTCAATAATGTGCCACATAAAAGACTCATCCATAAGATAAGAATGCACAGATAGAGGACTGGTTAACCAACAGAAAGCAGAAAATTGGGATACATGGATGTTTCTCTGGTTGGAGATCAGTGGTGAGTGGGTGCCACAGGATATATATAAATGATCTGGAAGAAGAGACCAAGTCTAATGTATCCAAGTTTGCTGATGACGCTAAATTGAGTAGAAAGGCAAACAGAGGATGTGGAGGGTTTGCAGAGAGATTTAGATAGGTTAATTGAGTGGGCAAGGGTCTGGCAGATGGAGTACAATGTTGGCAAATATGAGGTTATCCACTTTGGAAGTAAAAATAGTAGGTCAGAGTATTATTTAAATGGTGAAAGATTGCAGCATGCTGTTGTGCAAAGTGACTTAGGAATGGTCATACATGAATTGCCAGAAGTTGATTAGCAGGCACAACAGGTAAAAACAATGACTGCAGATGTTGGAAAGCAAATACTGGATTAGTGTTGCTGGAAGAGCACAGCAGTTCAGGCAGCATCCAACGAGCAGCGAAATCGACGTTTCGGGGAAAAGCCCTTCCCGAAACGTCGATTTCGCTGCTCGTTGGATGCTGCCTGAACTGCTGTGCTCTTCCAGCACCACTAATCCAGTAGGCACAACAGGTAATCCGGCAGGCAAACAGAATATTGGCTTTCATTGCTAGAGGGATTGAATTTATGAGCAGGGAGGATCTGCTGCAATTGTGCAAAGTGTTGGTGAGGCTGCACCTAGAGTATTGTGCACACTTCTGGTCTCCTCATTTGAGGAAGGATATACTGGCTTTGGAGAGGGTGCAGAGGAGGTTCACCAGGTTGAGTCTGGATATGAGGGGAGGTTCAGCTGTCTTGAACTGTGCTCGCTAGAATTCAGGAGAATGAAAGGGAATCTTATAGAAACATATAAAATAATAAAAGAGATAGATAAGATAGAGCCAGGCAAGTTGTGGTGGGTGAGATGAGGACTAAGGGACATTGCTGTAAGATTAGGGGGAGTAGATATAGGACAGGGATGAGGAAAAACTTCTTTTCCCAGAGAGCAGTGAATCTATGAAATTCTCTGCCCAAGGAAACATGCAGTTGGATGGGTTTTTGCATGGTGGAGGAATTAACGGTTATGGGGATAATGCAGGTAGAAGGAGCTGAGACAGTGGATGGATCAGCCATGACGTTAATGATTGGCGGAGCAGGCTCAATGGGCCAAATGGCCTACTTCTGCCTCTATTGCTATGAAACTATGAAACATAAGAGTCTTCTTGCAGTTTAGATTTTCAGTTAAGCTGAAGTGTAATAAAGGTGAAAACAGCATCCCATCAGGGAAAGTGTGTGAGTATTTGAATCTTGAATTGACAAATCCAACAGACATTTTTAATTTGTTTGTAATGGTCAGAAATTTTTTTTTCACTCTTCGAATGGAAGTACATCAGGCAAACATTAGAAAATGTTTAAAATTGCCTGGTGGTTAATTTTAAACAGAAAGGGCATAGTTCATTTAGAAAAAGTCAAAACCATTGATTAATATTTTGTTGAAGTATTTCCCTCACACTGTATCACATATGTGTCATTATAATATATATGGTGTAAACACCCACAGAGAATTGTACAAAAAGGCACCCAGAAATCACATGACTAATCTTGTGGAGTTCAGCCTGCACATAGTTCAGGAAGGAATCACAAGAGACTTTTTGAAATTCAATGAACATTTCCAGGGGTCATCAGAAACTCACTGATTGTGGATACCTTGAATGTGTGAATTATATCTCATAGATCATCATGACATGACAGTGGGAACCATCCAAGCCAAAAGCTAAGCCAGTTCATAAATGTAAATCACCTTGACTAAAAGACAATGTAGGTGAACCCAATACCAAACAGGGAAGCATGACCTACCTATTTCTGGATAGCAGCCATTTTGAAGCTTGTTAGGATAGGTTATGAGCAACCATTTTGTTGTAACTCCTCCAAAGGAGCTCTGTGAGACTCCATAAGGGAGAGGGCTCTCAGCCAAAGGGAGGAGGGGGAAGAAGACAGATGGAAACCAAATGCTGCTGACCTGGAAAAGTCAGGCAATCTGCAAATGTCTTAACCAAAGAACTAGTGAGGACCAGGAAACCGCATGTTCTCCCAAGTTCTGTTAACTTGTGAAGTGCACCTGAAAAAGCAAAGACTAACTATTCAATGACAGAATCCAATACAGCCGCTGAAGCAGCTGACCTCAAGTTTTCATCTACTTCATGTCAGAAAGAGAATCTACAACAAAGCAACAGAACTGCAACTATCTTAAAGACTACTCTTCCTTTCCTATTCAAAAGTCACTTTTTATCCTTGTCTACTTGTACATCTGTTTGTCTGTGCTGTTATTAACTTTATAATTTTTACTCTAATAACTTCCAGTAATGGTAGTCAAGACTAAAGCTTTGTTGCTGGTTATTTTTAAAAGGTTGCTGAATGAGCAATGTACATTTATGCTTTATGATGCAGAAGGTAATAGTTAATTATATTTCATCCAATTGTTCCTATGTCAGTTTCCCTAATGATCACACTTGTTTATTCAGTTGAATATTATGAAATTAATAATGATGTAATTGGCACCTCACTGGAGTTTTCCCTCCTGTATAAATACAAGACATCTCTTGTATTTATTTGTTAGGAAAAGCTGTTGCCTTTAAGCACCACTGGAAACTGTTACATCTCACAGAAAATGCACGAACCAACAATATTCCATCAGATAGAAGACATTTATTATCCTGTTCTTGCAGTTGTTGGAGTTCTTGGTAAGCATCTTAACAACTTCACAGAAGCCAATAATTTTTGACATACAGATTTATCTGAGTTACTTTGAAAGTTTTTGTTTCTCAAGAATTCTTCATTGATCATTTTAAGGCTGGTGTTGGCATTGTGGTAAACTCATGAAACCATTAATCTGGATTCCCAGGGCTAATGTTCTGGGGACATGAATTCAATTTCCACTCTGATGATGGTGACATTTGAATTCAATTGTTTTTTTTTTAATTTGGAATAAGACGCTGGCCCAATGTCAATTGTGTAAACATTGTTTACTGTCATAAATACTGATCAGGTTCATTAATGCCCTTTAAGGAAGGAAATCTGACATACTTGTCTCGTCTCATCTACATGTGATTTCAGGCCCACAGCAATGTGGTTGACTCTTAATTGTAACTTGGGCAATAAGGGGTAGGCACCAATTATTTATTTTCTTTAAAAAATTGAGTGATGTCCAATGTCAGTGATTAGACTCAACTCCAGGCTTTTTCTCACTTTCTTATTTATCTGCAGGAAGTGGCCATCACTGCATGTACAATAATAACATGGATACAAAATTGGCTGAGAGATAGTAAAAGTTGGGTAGTGGTTAATGAACGTTCTTCAGACAAGATGAAAGGTAGTATTGGAGCTCCCCAGAAGTCAGTGTTGGATCTTTACTGTTGTGTATAATATGTTATGTACGTACACACCTTTTTAAATAAATATTAAGGACCAAGACCTTGGCGTAGAGACCCCAATTTCAATTAATTCAATTGATTGTACACAATTTGAGAGTGTTGTGAAATGTGAGAGGGCTGTTGTGAAGCTTCAGAAAAACATAAACTGATTGCTATAATGGGCAGTCAAGTGGAAAATGAATTTTAATGCAGACAAGTGTGAAAGAATATAATTTAGAAGGAAAGTCATGGAGGGACAATATAATATCAAGACTCCAGCCTTGGATGGGCTATTACACTCAGTCCTGTGCTCTACACATTAAGAAAACTGTGAAGGCATCAGAGCAAGTGCAGGTTAAATACAGGAGGACAAGCCGAGAGATGAGGAAGTTCAGTTGCATTGTCAGATTGGAAAAATAGGGACTGTTTTCAAAAGAAGAGAAGAGAAATTAAAAAGGAAATTTGACAGAAGTGTTCAAAATTGTGAGGGGTCTGCACACAGTGCGAAAGGACAAACTACTCCCACTGGATTGAAAATATATGGACACATATTTAAGGTAATGAGCAAAGTAATCTGGAATATTCTGCCTCCCAGTTTGGTGGAGATAGGTTCAATTGAGGTGCTTAAGAGGCAATTGCCCTGTTATGTGGAATGGAATAATATGCAGAATTACAGTGCCAGGTAAATTTCTCCTTTGAAGAGCTGGCATACACACAACAGATTGTGACCTCCTTTTGTTCTGTATCAATCCTTTGATTGAGACTATGGAAGCTGTTGGACAAAGCTTTGAAGTTTGTAGATCTAATACAAATTAACAATGTTCAGATATGCATCAGCAATGATCTGGTTGAACAAGATTAATAGATTGACAGCCCTTATGTGATTACGTTATTCTCAAATCCTCTAAGAATCCAATCTTAAACCTTGTTTTCTATTTCTCTATGTATGCCAGTTAATTCAGTGGCTATTATCATCCTGTCACGTGGTATGTGTGGACTCTCCAAGTGTATCACTCTCTACCTGGTGGCCATGGCAGTGGCAGATCTATTGGTCGTTTTCACTGATGTGATACTCTTTACAGTGATTCCATTTTACTTCCCAGGGACTTACCTGGAAACTACTCCAGCTCATTCTCTTCTGCTTGTCCTGCTTTATGCAGCCACAGATATTTCTGTCTGGTTCACAGTCTCCTTCACTTTTGACCGGTTTGTTGCAATTTGCTGCCAGAAGTTGAAAACAAGATATTGCAAAGAAAAAACTGTGACCGTGGTTATAAAAACAGTGAGTGTGCTTTTCTGTTTGAAAAATATTCCTTGGTACTTCGTAAATGAACCTGAATATATCATTGACAATGTACCTTGGGGCTCCAGCCTGCCAGTGAACTATTTCAGTGAAGCTGCTTGGGTAATATTTGACACACTCAATATTATTTTAACTCCTTTCCTCCCATTCATTCTGATTATACTGCTCAATGCTCTAACTGCTAGACACATTTTAGTGGCCAGCAGAATCCGCAGGAAGCTACTGAATCACAAAAAGAGAGTGAATCACACTGACTCAGCGATGGAGAGCCGCAGGAAATCCATCATTTTACTCTTCACCATCTCAGGCAGTTTTATACTGTTATGGATGACAAATGTGGGCTTTTTCTTTTATCGCCGATTTACTGACAGGTTTTACTACACAGGCCCCCATGATCCTGCATACATCACTGAACGATCTGGATACATGCTGCAGCTTTTGAGTACCTGCACCAACACCTGTATTTATGCAGTGACCCAGACTAAATTCAGAGAGCAGCTGAAGAATGCAGTTAAATACCCAGTCACTGTAATTGGGAAATTACTGAAATGATGGAAGTAGTTTATCTAAAAGCTGATTCAGGTCACAATGTGTTTGCTTATTTAATCTCTTGACATTTCATCACAGCATCTGCATGATTTCTCAGTCCAGTAATGACCATCTCCTTTGAAAATTATCCACTTATGATCTTCAGGCACACAGCTCCCAAACTCTGCCAACTCCGTATTCCTTCGAAATGTGCACACACCGGGCAGACCACCATCTGAAACTGTTCTTGTCCCAGTGAACTTTATTCCTTGTTGTACAGAACATATTTTACCTCTCCCTGCCCATTCTCCTCTGTAACATATTCACGTTTGATTCAACCCCTAACATTGTCCAGTTCCATCAACTTTGCTGCAAAGTTCTCTTTTCACTTTCATAAAATGGTTTTGAAAATGAGAAATGGGGAAGATATTTGCAAGGGATTAAAACACCATAAGACAATAAGATGTAGCAGCATATGTAGCCATTCAGTCCATCGAATCTGCTGTGCCTTGCAACAAGGTCACGACTAATCTGATAATCCTCAATTCCACTTTTTTGTCTTTTCCACATAACCCTTGATTCGCTAACTGATTAAAAATCTGACTCTCTCAGCCTTGAATACATCAACAGGCCTCTACAGTGATCTGAGACAAGACATTCCTCTCATCTCTGACTTAAATGTGCAACTCTTACTCTGAGATTATGTCCTTTGTGCCTAGATCAACACAGCATTCTGCAAATGAGAAAGTATGGGAGAGGGAGAGCACTAATTTATAAATGTATTAAGCTGACATTCATTGTCAGGAGGTTATTAAAGTCTATGTTTCTGATTAGAGTGAACACTACAAACAATTTCAGCCAGACAGAGCTAGAACTCCTCTGAAGACTTTGCCTTGGCAACAGTATCAGATTCTGAAAAGAGAAAAGACCTATAAATGCACAAGAGAAGGGTTCCATTCTGGCTCAGTACATGTAGATGGGTATAACTACTTACACTACATCAGGCCCATTGTCGCAAGGTCAATGGAATGCAAGTTGTTTGAATACACAGGCAGGAGTATACATGAGTGGAGAAGACAAGTCTTAAATAGGCAGGAGATGTTATGTGGAACATGAACAATTGCACACCCAAAACCAGTTCCATTAAAGCAATTTTCATACGACCCTGCAGTGGAGTTGAAAGCCGTCAGCAGACAGGTGGCAGGAGGGCTAATGCAGTATTTGAAAGGGATGTTTCTCCTCGGAGGGTCATTGGTAGGGAACCTGACGAATAGATTGGGATCGGGGACTGGGGACGGGGCAAGTAAGTCATCTACCGATAGAGAGGAGTAATATACCACTGACTCAGGGGTGAAGAGTGTCCTGTGGGCCTGTATAAATAAGTTGTTTGTGGATTGAGGAGTTTCCCCTATCAGGCTTCTTTTTTTTGAGTAGTCCTGTCCTGCAAAAAGGGGTGGTGCTCCTGGGCCTCCTTAAACATTTACCATAGTAATAGGGTTGATAATTTCTATCCTCACTTAGCTTACGTCTGCAGGTAAAATCAAAAAGACAGGTTTGGTACTGAGATGGTAATTTCCACTGATTTTTACTGTCCAAATGGACCATACGGTCTTTCTGATGTAAAAGTCCATTGCAATAATCAGTCTTAGTCATGCTCCACATGCTGAAGGTGTCTGGTCCAGTGCACTGGGTAACATCTCCTCAGCATAGGTGGTAGATAATCTCGGATCATTCAGGTTCACATTGATACTTTGTAGCTTTCCCCATCAGGATGTTGCAAGTGATCAAACAGGTCAGTAGGTAGGCGATCCTCCACATGTCTCTCCTCTTCGTTCAAGGATCTGTAATAAGAATAACATTAAAACAACAGCAACAATCAGAAACCCAAATGGACAGGATCTTGGTTCCCTAGGATTCCAGTATTTGCTCCTCCTCTCTCCCCTTTTGATTGGTGCAGCCAATCAATTTTCAATGGGGAAGGTGGACCCAAGCCGAGCAACCAGTGACTTTGACTGCCATAGGGGTGGGAAGTAAAACCTGGAAGGGGCCATCCCAGTGAGGTTGGAGACCCTTTGTGACGAGCACAAACAAACCCGGCTCCACCCGTGATGAGGCTGAAAGGGAGGGAACATTGCCATAGGCCATGGGCACCTGGGAGTGAAAGGTGTGCACAACGTTAGTTAGAGCAAGAACATATCCAATCATTTCTTCGGTCATGTGGTGGAAGTGAACTGAGGAGGGTCCCGAATCGTTCCAAAGAGTATGGAACGGGCGACCGTAGAGAATCCCAGCTGGACACAGTCGAGTTTTGCCCGCAGGCCTGGATCACATCTGGAATAAGGCCACAGGGAGCAGCATAACCCTGGAGAGGACAGTCTCAGCCATTACTTTGGCAAGTTTAGTCTTAAGAGTCTGGTTAAAATGTTCATCAAGGACAGCAGCCTGAGGACAATAAGCACAATGCAGTTGC
The DNA here is from genome assembly GCF_047496795.1 of Chiloscyllium punctatum. Lineage (NCBI taxonomy): Eukaryota > Metazoa > Chordata > Chondrichthyes > Orectolobiformes > Hemiscylliidae > Chiloscyllium > Chiloscyllium punctatum. Next base: position 96,020,068 of record NC_092742.1, on the reverse strand, counting down.
AGATGAATAGACAGCTGGAAACAGAGTTCTTCATTAATATAACTCACAAAGTGCGGTCCATTTTCTGAGCTAATGCACACAGGTATACTGAAGTGGGGAATAATTTCCTTCAGCAACATCTTCACCACAGTCTCAGCAGTAGCATTAATAGTAGGGTAGGTTTCAATCTACTTCGAAAAGACATCAACAATAACAAAAACATGTTTATAACATTGGCATTTCCTCAACTCAACAGAGTCCAGTTGGAGTATCTCAAAAGGGATCACAGGGAATGTCCTTGCTGGGGTTGTGCTCCCGACAGATCAGGCAACAGTCACAAACTCTCTGAACCAAAATACCTCAGGCGGGGATGCCACCAGTTGCTCAGAAATAAGGCACTGACCACTCTGGCCCCACAATGAGTTGTGCAATGAACATATTCAATAACCCACAGAACAAGATTATCAGACATACAAGATTGACCCACGGGAGTAGTCCAGAGTTGAGTGTCAGGGTCATACAAACAGCCCAACTCGGACCATAACAGCTTATCAGTGTCAGCAACGTCACTCTGAGGTTTAACAACATCTTGGATGGTTGGCATTAATTCATGTCTCAATTTAGACACCACTATAATTCTAAACCTGTCATCTTTAAACCTTTTCTTTCTGTTTGAACTGTTAACCGGTATTTTGTGTCAAAACTTATATGAGTGTAGATTTCTGTTGCCAATAATTTGTCGGGTTGGATCAAGTTTGACCAAAGTTAGCAAAGGGTCGAACCTGCCCTGGAATAAGTGAGAGGAAAACCAAACGGGGGAGAACATACTCACGCCTGGGACAGTCATTCCCCAGCATCTAATCTGTCGACAGTCTGTCTGTTCCGATTCGGGTCACAGCACCAAATAAGGGGGGGTGGCTCAGTTCCATGACCAGTCAATAAACACACATGTAAATGACTATTTGTCCATCACACAAGCAGTGAAGGCCGGGTCGGTAGATTATTCTGATACGGCCGGGTCGGTAGATTTGATCAGCCCAGAAGTATGGGCACCTCGAGACCACCAAAGAATCTGACCCCTTTACAGAGTTTGCGGAGGGTTCATATACATTGTTTGTAGGCAGGCATGGAGCATGATCACTTGGTAATAACTAATGAAATAGCATAAAGCATTTGTGCATACCATCTCATCCTAACACGATTTCTTGTAAACAACTTGGTATTTGAATGATCTTTGTCCTGCCTTGTGATTAGAATTAACCGTTATTTCTGTATTTTTATCAGAATTACATCAGCCTGCCATTTCTTGTTCCTGTCAGGTTCAGTGCAAACTAATTTGTCACAGAGTCATAGAGAAGTACGGCACAGACAGAACCTTCGGTCCAACTTGTCCATACCGACCAGATATCCTAACCTAATCTAGCCTCATTTGCCCAGACTTGGCCCATATCCCTCCAAACACTTCATATTCATATACCCATCCAAATGCTTTTTAAATGCTGCAATTGTACCAACCTCCACCATTTCCTCTAGCAGCTCATTCCATACACGCACCACCCTCTGTGTGAAAAACTTGCCTCTTACGTCCCTTTTACAGCTTTCTCCTCTCACCCTAAACCTATGCCCTCTAGTTCTGGGCTCCCACACTTCAGGGACAAAGACTTTGTCCATTTATCCTATCCATGTCCCTCATGATTTTATAACCCTCTATAAGGTCACCTCTCAGCCTCTGATGCTCCAGGGAAAACAGCCCCAGCATATTCAGCATCTCCCTATAGTTCAAATCCTCTAACCTTAGCAACATCCTTGTAAATCTTTTCTGAACCATGTCAGGCCTCACAACATCCTCCCTATAGCAGAGGGACCAGAAGTGAATGCAGTATTCCAAAAGTGGCCCAAACAATGAACTAACCGGTACAGCCGCAACATGATTTTCCAACTCCTATACTCAATGCACCAACCAATAAAGGTAAGCATACCAAACACCTTCTTCACTATCCTATCTACCTGTGAACTTTACTTTCAAGGAACTATGAAGCTGCACTCCAAAGTCTCTCCCCAGGACCTTCCCATTAAATGTATACATCCTGCGAAGATTTGCTTTTCCAAAATGCAGCACCTCACATTTATCTAAATTAAACTCCATCTGCCACTCCTCAGCCCATTGGCCCAACTGATCAAGATCCCTTTGCAATCTGAGGTAACCTTCTTCGCTGTCCACTATACCTCCAATTTTGTGTCATCTGCAAACTTAAACTATACCTCCTGAGTTCACATCCAAATCATTTATATAACTGATGAAAAATAGTGGATCCAGCACCGATCCTTATGGCACTCCACTGGTCACAGGCCTTCAGTCTGAAGAGCAACCTTTTGTCTTCTACGTTCGAGACAGTTCTGCATCCAAATGGCTATTTCTCCCTGTATTCCATGAAATCTAACCTTGTTAACTAATCTCCCATGGGGAACCCTGTCCAATTCCTTACTGCAGTCCATATAGATCATAACCGTTGCTCTGCCTTCATCAATTTTCTTTGTTATTTCTTCAAAAAAACCCAATCAAGTTCGTGAGGCATGATTTCTCTCGCACAAAGCCATGCTGACTATCCCTAATCAGTCCTTGCCTTTCCAAATACATGTACATCCTGTCCCTCAAGGTTCCCTCCAACAACTTACCCACAACTGATGTCAGACTCACTGGTGTATTGCTCCCTGGCTTTTCCTTACCACGTTTCTTAAATAGCGGCACCACATTAACCAATATCCAATATTCCGGTACCTCACCTGTGATTATTGATGAGACAAATATCTCAGCAAGGGGCCCAGCAAGCACTTCCCTAACCTCCCATGGAGTTCTAGCATATACCTGGCCAGGCCCTGGGGATTTATCCACCTTTATACATTTCAATACATCCAGTACTTTCTTCTCTTTAATATGGACATTTTTCAAGGCGATATCACTATCTATTTCCCCACATTCTACATCTGCCATGTCCTGTTCCACAATAAACACTGTTGCAAAATACTCATTTAATACCTCTCCATTTCCTGCAGCTCTGACCTTTCTGAACTTTGAGGGGCCCTATTCTCTCCCTCGTTACCCTTTTGTCCTCAATGTACTTATAAAAACCCTTTGGATTCTCCTTAGCCCTATTTGCCAAAGGTATCTCATGTCCCCTTTTTGCCCTCCTGATTTCCCTTTAAAGTATACTCCTACTGCCTTCATATTCTAAGGTTCTCTTGATCTATCCTGTCTATACCTAATATATGCTTACTTCTTTTTCCTTTGTGTTTGGTGTTCAAGTGAGCTTTACAACTATGCCGAAGGAAACCTCTGAAGAGGAATCTCAGTGGATGCCAGATGTCAACTCTGTTCTTCTCTCAACAGAGGCTGTCAGACCTACTGGATTTCTGCAGCACTTTTTGTACGTATTTCAGATTTCCAGCCCCTACAGCATTTGGCGATGACATATATTGATATCGTGTCTTGATCTCAGAACAACCCGAAACATTAAATCCAATTAAGTACCTTCTGAAATGCAACGTAGGAAAGATCACAGTCAATTTTATGCATGGCAAGCTCCCAGTGTGATGGTGACCAACTAACCTAACCTAACCTGTGGGCGGCACGGTGGTTAGCACTGCTGCCTCACAGTGCCAGAGACCCGGGTTCAATTCCTGCCTCAGGCAACTCTCTGTGTGGAGTTCGCACGTTCTCCCCGTGTCTGCGCGGGTTTCCTCTGGGTGCTCCGGTTTCCTCCCACAGTCCAAAAATGTGCAGGTTAGGTGAATTGGCCAAGTTAAATTGCCTGTAGTGTTAGGTGAAGGGGTAAATGTAGGGGAATGGGTCTGGGTGGGTTGCGCTTCGGTGGGTCGGTGTGGACATGTTGGGCTGAAGGGCCTGTTTCCACGGTGTAAGTAATCTAACCTTTCTAGCTACACTGGTCAAGGGTTGACACATTGGACAATTCCTCTGCTCTTCTTCTAAGTTGTGCTATGGGGTGTTTTATGGACAGTTAAGGCCTTGGTTTAATATCACATCTGAAAAAAGTGGCAGTTCCAACAGTACAGCTTTAGTATCCCATTGGAAATATAAGCCAAGATTTGTTGCTCAACGCCCCCATGTGAGAATAAGGTTTAGAAAGGAATAACCAGACCATCAGAGCTACACAGGAGATTCCTAGCCATCAGAGCGGGAAAGATGCATTTGAGCTAGAAAGATGTATCAGATATGGAAAGATGTATCAGATATGGAAAGAAATATCCAGGCCATCAGAACCAGCAAACAAAAACATTCAGGTCATCCAAGCGAGAAAGCAATATCCCAGGCCATCCAAGCTACAGAAAGTATCCGAGCTGGGAACAAGTATCCTGGCCACCAGAATTAGGAAGGATCTTATCCTGCTTTAGGAGTCCAAGGGAATTGGACTCAAAATGAAAGTGTTACAGCAGGAGTGATACTTCAGTGAGATTTAATTACTGTCGATGATACTTCTGGAGAAAGAATTGAATTTTTTTGTTTATGGTAAAATCTTTCTCAATTGTCTAACAAATTTGTCGCTGTATTTTGTGTATAAAATTTGCATTCTTTTATTTGAGTCAAACTGCAAATTAAGACTTATGACTAACCTGGGTGTCACTCCGAGTTCCGAACTGCCGATACCTCACATCAACTTTAATGATACTGACACAGAGAAAGAGAGAGCTGCTCTTGGTATTGTCCAGGAACTCTCAGAATCTCAGAGCCAGCCAGAGAGAGGTCAGTGAAGAAGGCCCACTACAGGCGCAATTCTGTGGAGCTGGACATAAAGAACTTTTTCCAGTTTAATCACCAAGCAGAAGACCGATGAGCACAGATTTCTGGTTCAAAGAAACATTAAAGACCACGATTCACAAACGGTACTTTCATACTGGCAGTGGATTTGAAGAGTTGAGTGAAGAGGGATTGGGTTAATAGACATTGGAGGATTTGCCATGATGTGGCAGAGAGAAGTAATCCTGTTAAATTTGTGAGACTAATAACAACACAACATTTCTGTAAAGAAGGAAGCAAAGAGAATAAAATGGTCAGGGATTTTCAGTTGTGTTTATAGAGAATGCCTTTTTTGTAGTCCAGCACATTAGTTGCCTGCTAAGTAACGCTTACTTTATGTTAACTTGTGTCTCATTGTTGCAGTAAATATCTTAAAACCTAACATCTTGTTGTCTGATGCTTTGGGTTTGTCACTGTGACTTTTGTTTTTTGAGGTGATCAGTCTCCATGGAGATCAATGCAATGGATTTTGACCCTGATTGAGATGTATTGCAAAACTATGAGAATGATATTAGTGATGAAAATGTTAAACTATGAGCCAAGTTTCAACAAACGTACCTTTATTCTCTTGCATGTACAATTCTAAGAAGCCAATTAGTTGAAATCTTTAACATGTCTAAAATATTTGATGGGTTGATAGAAAAAAAAGCATTTCTGTTGGTTAAAGTTCCAGAACAAGAAGACTCAATAAAAAATATTACAGCAAAGTTGCTTAGAGGTGATGTTAAGGATGGACAAATGCTTTAAGCTCACTCCTCAGTAAACTGTCAAGGAAAGGTCATTCAAAAATAGTAATGAAAGGTTTCAAAAAAAGTAATGATTGATATAGTCAAGTATATTTAAAATCAAAGATAAATAATGGTAAAATATTGATCAGTCATAGCTCATTGAATGATAGAATAAGCTCTGATGTGCTGACTGGTCAATCTCTCTTTTGATGTATCAATGTTCCAATTTAATTGCTGTGTTCCAGGAAATGACAATCCATCATTCTATTTTCTCTATTTATTACTGTTAACTCAGTGGCTGTTTTGATTTTGTCTCAAGGAAAATGTGGACTCTCTGAATGTATCACCCATTATCTGGTGGCCATGGCAATAACAGATCTACTTGTCATTTTCACTGATGTGATATTGTTTGCAGTTATTCCTTTTCATTTTCCAAACATATAAAATGGTCACAACTCCTGCAATTTCATGCTCTCACATTTTACCTCCTGCAGCCACAGGCATTTCAGTCTGGTTCACTGTCACTTTCACCTTTGGTCAATTCATTGCAATTCATTGTCATAAGTTGAGAACAATATATTGTACAGAGAAAACTGTGACTATGGTTATTGCAACAGTAAGATACTGTTCTTCCTGTAAAATATTAATTGGTACTTTGTATATGAACCTGAATATATAATTGACAATGTGCCCTGGAGGTACACTGCAACACCAAGTTTTTCACTGAATCTGCCTGGGTAGCATTTAACTGCCTCAGAATAAGTGTAACTCCTTTCCTCCCATTTAGACTGCTCAATGCTCTGACAATCAGACACATTTTAGTGGCCAGCAGAATCCACAGGAAGCTACTGGATCACAGCAAGAGTTAGAATCACCCTGGCCCAGAGATGGAGAATTGCAGGAGATCCATCATTTTACTCTTTGCGATATCTGGTAGTTTTCTCATCTGTGGCTGACAAGTATTATATATTTCATTTATTGGTGAGTTGCAAATATTCATGATTACACAGGTCCCCATGATCCTGCAGGTATCATTCAACTATCTGACTACATGCTGTAGCTTTTGAGTACTTGCACCAACACCAAGATTAATACAGTGACCTTGACTAAATTCACAGAGCAGCTGAAGAATTCAGTCATATACCCATTCAGTGTAATTGTCAAATTCTTTCAGAATTTAAGGAGGACACCTAGCATCAACACTCTTTCTAACACTGACTCTTAGCACTGACTATGCTTCTTTACTTACTTAATTTCTGCACAAAAATCTTGATTGGTTGACACAGTGGCTCAGTGGTTAGCACCGCTGCCTCACAGTACCAGGGACCGGGGTTCGATTCCACCCTCAAGTGACTATCTGTGTGGAGTTTGCACATTCTTCCTGTGTCTGTGTGAGTTTCCTTTGAGTGCTCTGGTTTCTTCCCACAGTCCAAAGATAAATTGGCTATATTGATCAGGGATGTGCAGGTTAGGTGAATTATCAATGCTAAATTGTGCACAGTGGTTAGGGATATGTAGATTAGATGCATTAGTCACAGGAAAGTAAAGTAATTGGGTAGGTCATGGGTCTGGGTCAGATACTCATTGTAGGGTTGGTGTGGACTTCTCTGGCCAAGTGGCCTGTTTTCACACAGTAGGGTTTCTATGGTTCTATGTCAATAGATCACTGCATTTAATTCATTTCCCAGATTCGCAAACACTTTATCTCTTTTGGAGATTTTCTTACAATGGTCTCCAAGCCAATCAATTCATTGCAATTCATTGTCATAAGTTGAGAACAATATATTGTCCAGAGAAAACTGTGACTATGGTTATTGCAACAGTAAAAAACTGTTCTTCCTGTAAAATATTAATTGGTACTTTTTATATGAACCTGAATATATAATTGACAATGTGCCCTGGAGGTACACTGCAACACCAAGTTTTTCACTGAATCTGCCTGGGTAGCATTTAACTGCCTCAGAATAAATGTAACTCCTTTCCTCCCATTCAGACTGCTCAATGCTCTGACAGTCAGACACATTTTAGTGGCCAGCAGAATCCACAGGAAGCTACTGGATCATAGCAAGAGTTAGTTCTCAAGCTTGATGTCATGATCCCTGTAGACATTGTGGTGCTGGAAAAGCTACCTCCCTGGCTGCGGAGAGGTGACTTTATCACCTTAACCTATAACCCAGAGGGATATCTGTTTTATGCGAAGTGTTTGAAGAGGAATGTTAGTAAGAGGATCCTCATGGTATAAGGACAATCAACTGTTCCATACGCTGTAGAGATTTTCTTCAGTTTGGCCTTTGAGACAGACTCATTCAAGTGTAACAATTGCAAAAACCGATTCTCAGCCTCCAGCCGTTGACTATTTAAAAATCAAGACACCAATTACTTAATAGGCATCTAAGACAGTAAACTGCAATGAATATAGTTTCCCCATGAGCTAATTGATTATCTATCAGCAAACCACCAATTTAGCAAGCTGTTCATTTGTGAAATCTCTGTGTACAGTGTTGTTCAACATTCAAGTTGCCTTTGTACAGATGCTTGTGAAATCCAGTTTTTACTGGCACTTTGAATTCTGGGGAGGTGCATCTAATGTTTCTTTCTTAGTCTGAATATCAAAACAAAGCACTTTCCAAAGTGATGTGCTGGAAAAATGACGTAGAGGTAGATGCTTAGCCATGATCTGTTTGAATGGGCCTCGTTTCTATATTTTTTTCTGTGTCACTGCTCTGGTCTTTAGGCCTGATGCCAATCAAGTCATTGGAAATGTGACATTTCATGAAAGGTTTATCATCAAAAACACAATGCTTATACTCCAGCTAACATTGGGTTTTGAGTTGGAAATGTTATTGTTTTATTTCAATGTTAAGGTAAACTTACTTTGACCATTTAATGCAATTGATTTTTGTTCATTTAAAGTTACTTTGCTTCTCAATGCAGCCTAGCATTGAGTGGGGTAACACATCTTCCAATCACTGGGAATGATGTGATTAGTATTATATGGAACTAGGTTTCAAAACTAAAAAAAATGATTATATACACTTCATATATTGTTTAACAATCAAATTTTCAATAGACCTTGGTACTTTATGCCAGGACTGCAGATGCTGGAGACCAGAGCTGAAAAATGTGTTGCTGGAAAAGCGCAGCAGGTCAGGCAGCATCCAAGGAGCAGGAGAATCGACATTTCGGGCATAAGCCCTTCTTCAGGAATGAGGAGGGTGTGCCAAGCAGGCTAAGATAAAAGATAGGGAGGAGGGACTGGGGGGAGGGGCACTGGGAATGCGATAGGTGAAAGGAGGTTAGATGACCTGGGGGGTGCAGTGAGAGAGGGACTCACTGAAATCCTTGTAGAGGGAGGAAGAGAGCTTCTTCAAGGAAGGCATCCTTGCAAGACCTGCTGCACTTTTCCAGCAACACATTTTTCATCTCTGATCTCCAGCATCTGCAGTCCTCAATTTCTCCAAGTTGATTTTAACTTACTGCGAATCCTCTTGCAAGGAGTTATTAATTTCAGTAGAGTGTACATATTTAAATATCTCAAGTTCAGAAGGATATGGACCAAATGCTGGCATATTAGGATGTCTGATAATTTGTGCCTCTTACACACTCAATAAGCCATCAGAAAGTTGCAACAAATCATCAACCACCTGCACTATCTAACTGTGATCATGAATGACCCCAAAATCAACAGCTCCAAAACTATCCTGCTCTTGAAAACATTGTTACATTTGCTTTTGGTTATCCCCAGGATGTGGGTGTCAATGGCCAGGACAGCATTTATTGCCCATCCTTAATTACCCAGAGGGCAGGCAAATGTCAACCACAGAGCTATGGGTCTGGTGTCATACACAGGCCTGACCAGTAAGGACAGTAGATTCCACCCTTAATACACATTAGTGAACTGGATGGGTTGTTCGGAAAATTGACAATGGTTTCACAGTCTTCACTGGACTCCTATTTCCTTAAACTAATTGAATTCAAATTCCATCTTCTGCTGCGGTGAGATTGGTACCCAGATCCTCGTATGATCATTACCAAGGTGTCTGAATTAATAGTCCAGCGATAATACCTATTGGCCATCAGTTCCTCTCACATAGCGTTCTGTGTGCCCTTGAAAGGGCAAAGATGGAGTTCAGTCTCTCACCTATTTTGAAAAGTGGCACTGTTAGCAATGCAGCACTCCTCAGTATCGCAACGAGCAGTCGAGATTACCTACTTATGGCTGGGAATGGGGTTTCCCCCTGACTGAAAGGTATCAGTGCGACCACTGAACCAAAATACAGGAATAATCGAACATCAACCACAACACCCTGAACTGACACAGCAAATACTCTGAGGAAATGCCAAAACAAAACTGATCACATTTTATATTAAATGGAAAAGAAACGACAGAGAAAAAAATCTCAATAATGTCAAAACAATTTGATGGACTAATGCCATTCCATTAGTAGGGTTAGAGTCAACCACATTTTTTACATTAAGACGATATGTCAATTATGCTTTAATTCACATCAAGCACATTTGTGTTCACGTGATTTCACTCACATGTTTGTTCAGGGAGCTGTAATTAATATTGATAATTGAATGATCTCACTGGAGCTGTCCCTCCTGTACAAATATTAAACCCATTTGACTGCATCATACAATCAGAGAGAACTTTTGCCTCCGTGGTCAATGTAAACCGTCATCTCTCACAGAAAATGCGTGAACCAACAGTATTCCATCAGATCGAAGACATTTACTACACAGTTCTTGCTGTCGTTGGAATTCCTGGTAAGAACTTGCTTACCTCTTAATCGCGGTGAATGTGTATTGACATATCTCCCACGTGCATCTAAAATGTTTAGGTCATGTCATTTTAGACCATATGAAATAGGTTCACTATTAGTCCATTTCGTCCATCGAGTCAGCCCATTTGGCTGATGGGTTTCTCAGCCCCATCCTCCTGACTTCTCCCCATGACCCTTGACCTCCACACTCATCAGGAATCCACATATCTCTGCCTTAAATCCATTCAATGACATGGTCTCCACAGCCCTCTCTGGCAAAGAGTTCCACAGATTCATCACCCTTTGGCTGAAGAAGTTTCTCCTCATCTCGGTTCCCAAAGATTGTCCTTTCACTCTAAGGCTATACCCTCAGGTCCTAGTTTCTCTTACAAGAGGAAACTCCTTCCCCACATCTGCTCTATCCAAGCTTGTCAGTATTCTGTAACTGTCAATGAGACTCCCCCCTTCATCCCTCTGAACTACATTGAGTACAGTCAGAGTTTTCAAGCCCTCCTCACCTTGTGACTGAGTTGGTAAATTACTCACTTGCTGTTTAATCTGTCGGGGCATTACCTTCCCTCCTGGTCTTCATTATCACTGTTAATTCAGGTGAACAGAGATCTATTTATGCACAGTCATAATAATGGACCCAATTAGGATCAGAAAAAGACTAGAGTTAGAATGAAATATGGGATGAAACAACATGGAGAAAAAAGAAAGATAGAACAAAGAGACAAGAGCGAAGATTTCAAAGTAGAATTCCTTCAGATCTGTTGCTGGACAGTGCATTAACAACGATGACATTGTTGAAGGGTCAGTCACTCGGGACTTGAAGGACTGTGGTGGTTCTGTGGCAGTATCCTTACTTTGGAGGCGGCAGGTCTACTCCCAAAGGCATCACAGATGTGTCCCTGAGTGTGACATTATCCATTTTGGTCGAAAGGATAAAAACAAGCCTCCTATTGAAATGGTGAGATATTGTGGTGTTCTGAGATGTAGAGAGATCTGGGCATTCCTAGTGTGTGAATCACTGAAGGTTAGTTTACAGCTACAGCAAGTATTCAGGAAAGCCGATTGAATCTTATGTCACCTACAGTCTGTGGAGAATTATTTCTCACACCCAGAATGACCATGTGGTCAATGGGGCAGAGGGATACCTGGAAGCTCTCTGTTCAGAGGTGGATTACACATCCCTGGATCCGGTGGGATCTGATCCTTGGCCTTCGGGCCAGCGTTCCCTCTAATTTTCTTACCAGCTGCCTGGATCTCCATGGTCCATGTGCGGCAGTAACTTCCAGAATGGGAAGTCAATGCTGCGGTCGGCGTGCTGATTCCGATTGCTGTGTGCAGAACCTCAGAGTGGCTTATTGGGAATGTTGGTCTAAAACTTTCCATCTATCAGCAAAACCCTCTGTTCCCCTCTCCCTCATATACCTACTTAATTCCACTGAACTTCATCCATACCATTCACCTGAACTAATCCCTGTTCCAGAGGGTGCCTTCATTCTCCCTATTCTCTGGGTTAATATGTTGATACTGATAGTCTCTATGTGGCTGGCCCCCACAGTTAGAAACACCCTCCCTCTTCTTGTCCACTCTATAAAGCCCACAATAATATTAACACAGCATTGTGAGAGACATTTATTGAGAATAGTGCCATAATGAAATGGGATCTGGATAGGTCATGATCAAATTGATACCATCAGGTCTGAACAGCCAAGACCCTCCCCTTTACCATCGTCCTCTGACCCATCCACAACCTCCACTCAGTTTGCTGAGTTGATACACTCCACCACAATGTTCACTGTCTGAGGGGGGCCTGACTGTTATGTTCCACCACAAATTAACCCGAGCATTGTCCTTGTGTGCTCCTTTCTTTAACAGGGATTTTCTTGTTCTCTTGGATTACGATCTGGAATCCCCTGGCTCTCTGGGATCACTATCTATGATAGACACATAGAGTCATAGAAATGTGTAGCACAGAAACAGACCCTTCTGTCCAACTCATCCATGCTGACCAGACATCCTAAACTAATCTAGTCCCATTTGCCAGCACTTGGCCCATATCCCTCTAAACCCTCCTTATTCATGTATTCATCCAGATGCCTTTTAAATGCTGTCATTGCACCAGCCTCCACCACTTCCTCTGGCAGCTCATTCCATACATTCACCACTCTCTGCATGAAAACGTTACCCTTTATGTCCCTTTTATATCTTTCCCATCTTACCCTAAATCTATGCCCTCTAGTTCTGGACTGCCCCTGCCCCAGGGACATGACCTTGCCTATTTATCCTATCCATGCCTCTCATGATTTTATAAACCTCTATAAGGTCACCCCTCAGCCTCCGATGCTCCAGGGAAAACAGCCCCAGCTTTCCAGTCTCTCCCTATAGTTCAAACTCTCCAACCCTGGCAAGGTCCTTGTAAATATGTTCTAAACCCTTTCAATCCTTGCTCCCCAGAATCATTGGCCTGGATTTCCCAATGCCCAGGCATGTGTTATTCCAGCATGGATAAGAGTTGCACAGAGGGACCCTGTGGAATGCCCATCATAGCCCACTCCAAAGGAATTGCCTGGGAAATTCTCCTCAACAATTCCTTATTTCCTCAGACATTCTGCTGGTCTCCACAGAGGATTTGGAAGATTCTTCTGAAATTATGTAAATTGTTACTTAGGTGAAGTTAGACCATTAAATACTGAGTCTAATCCCTGAATAGCTATTCAATAAACCCAATACTTACCTCACGTGTAGTTAACTATTTCCCTCCACATGCCACATTCAGCATTTCCCACTGTCCTTGGATCCCACCACCAGGCCTCACACCCCTCTGTCCACCACCAGAACAGAACACACTTTCACTGTAGGACCTAACATGCCTGCACACACCCTGACCCAATATTCCCCCCCTACAGTACTCACAGAAATGGTTCCCACCATGACCTAACCCCCCACCATCCCACACTCCCCAATGACCCAAACCAGCCTTGCAATGTCTACAGCAGAATGGTACCCAAGCTGATAGGTCACATGAGAGGAAATATATTCCTGTGGATATGTAGGAATAAGGAGTGATTGACTTGATATGATTAACAGTTAAAAGGTAGAAAAAGTGAACCTATTTTCATCTGTGTGACCGTGCACAACTATCAAAACTGAACTTGAAGAGCTTTTTATGAACAGCAAGAATATTCTGTCTTAGAGAGTGAATACTGGGAAGTGACTGACAATGTAGATTATCTCTCAGGTGGAGGAATATGGGGACATCTCAAGAGGCTGAATTATTTATAACTCTGCATTCTTGTATTGTTTTCTGAGACGTCTGTCTATAAATGCTGATGCATAATCCTGTTGGTGTAATTGCATTTGTTTCAGTTAACTTAGTGGCCATTCTCATCCTGACACGTGACAGGTGTGGACTCTCCAAATGTATCACCCACTACCTGGTGGCCATTGCAGTTGCAGATCTACTGGTCATTTTCACTGATGTGATACTGTTCACAATGATCCCGTTTAGTTTCCCAGTGACTTACCTGGACACCACTCCTGCAGTTTCCCTTTCACATGTCCTGCTTTCTGCAGCCACGGACATCTCCGTCTGGATCACCGTCAGTTTCACCTTTGATCGATTTGTTGCAATTTCTTGTCAGAAACTGAAAACAAAATATTGCACAAAGAGAACTGCAGCTGTGGTTATTCCAACAGTGAGTGTGGGGTTCTGCTTGAAAAATATTCCTTGGTACTTTATATATGAACCTGAATATATCATTGATGATGTGCCCTGGGGGGGTATTGAGTCAGAGAGATTTTTCACAGAAACTGCCTGGATAACCTTTCATACTCTGAGTATTATTTTAACTCCTTTCCTCCCATTCATTCTGATTTTACTGCTCAATGCTCTGACTGTCAGACACATTTTAGTGACCAGCAGAATCCACAGGAAACTACTGGATCACAGCAAGAGAGAGAATCACACTGACCCAGAGATGGAGAGCCACAGGAAATCCATCATTTTACTCTTCACCATCTCAGGCAGTTTTATACTGTTATGGATGACCAATGTTGTGTATTTCCTTTATTGGCGAATTAGCAACACTTATTACTACACAGGTCCCCATGATCCTGCGTATATCACTGAACAATCTGGCTACATGCTGCAGCATTTGAGGACCTGCACCAACACCTGTATTTCTGCAGTGACCCAGACTAAATTCAGAGAGCAGCTGAAGAATGCAGTCAAATACCCAGTCACTGTAATTGGGAAATTACTGAAATGATGGAAACACTTTATTGCACTTTGTATTCAATTTTAACTACTCATTGATGCAATGAGCTGTTGCAAAATGAATAGAATGCTAAAGAATTGTCCCAAGTGCTGCAAATGGAACTGTCCTCTCCTTGTCACAAGGAACATCTTCTTTGTTCAGTTGATTTTATTTCAATCCTACTTGCCCAGTATTTTCCCACGTGCATTAAAATCTCTTCCCTGCTTCCTGCCCCCTTTACACTTTCCCGTTTCTCGGTGCACATTGTCACTGCCTTGCCTCACCATGTCACTGGGGGCTGAGAGCCAGGAGGGTTATCATCGCTGACAGCAAGGTCTCAGTCTCATCAATGGAGGGGTGGGGAGGGGGGTCAGTCTTTGTTCAGGGCGTCCTGCCTCCATCAATGTAGGGTACTCTCCGATACCTGTCCAGGTCCTGCTCGGGTCAGTCTGAGGTACAGAAAGGGGGAGTTGCTGAATGACCAGCAGCCCTCCACCCATCTTGACTCTTTCTGTCCTGTTTTCCTCCCTGGGATGATAGAGCAGAGGGTAACGCAGTGGGTGACAGTGAGTGGCACCACAGTCACTGTCGGTGTAAGGGGGATGTTTCCCGAGTGACTGAGTGGGCACCACAGAGGGCAGACAGGCTTCATGGTGTCAGGGAGGTTGGGGTGGGTGAGGGGGTGTGGAGATGATGTTACAGGCAACAGTGAGGCCCTGGTAGAACGTGAGCCTGGGAGGGAGGTGGGTTCAGGAGCAGAGATAGGGTGAGGATGGGGGGGGTCGGAGAGACAATAGTGACACCCCCACTAGCGGAATGGAGAAGGGACCTTCCTTTCATCCAACAGATGGCTGAGACTGGACTGACCCGGGGGAAGGGCTGGGGGAACAGCCTGGGACCATAGCTGCTCCTGGGAGAGGAGGGAATTCTGTGTCTGAGGGATTTACACTGACACACACACAAACAGGCACACACACACACAGGCACACAGACACGCACACAGGCACACAGACACAGACACACACACACACACAAACAGGCACACACACACACGGACATACACACGGACACACACAGAGGCACACACAGACACACACACTGACACACACACAGACACACACTGTCTCACACACACGCATACACACACAGTCACACACACAAACACAGAAACAAGCCATACAAATACACACACATACAGACACAGACAGTGACAGACAGACAGACAGACACACACACACACACACAAAAACACGACACAAACACGCACACACACAGATACACAGAAACACGGACACATACACATAGAGACACACAGAGACACACACACACACACACACGGACACACAGACATGCACACACACAGTTCCTCTCTCTCTCTCTCTCTCTCTCTCTCTCAAATCCCACAAAACGTCTCGATCACATTGCAGCCTGTAACTTGCTCTCAGGCATCAGCTATTTGAAACATAAATAATATCAGAATGCCCTGAGGTATTATTCTGTATATAAACTAGTTCGGGTCCTGCGATTAGATTCCAATCTGTTACTCACACCTGTGTATCCATAACTCTGTGTGTAAATCACCCTGAACCCCTCGATTTCCCGATCCACAATATGTGTTATCTGTCTTTCCTTTTATTTCCCCACAAACATGAATCACGTGTCACCATATTTTTTTTTGTTATATTTCCTCTGTGAATATTTCTTATGATGTAGACAATAAAATAAATGACATGGTGATGTGAAGCACATTCTGTCACACTCAGTATCTTCATGTTGCAATATTATTATATCCAGTCAGAACCCTGCCCTCACACAGGGGAAAAATGTTACTGGGTCTGGAAGTGTGGACTGGCCTTGGAACGGGGAGTTTAACATGTCACTGAGTTCATTTGGAATTCTCTGCCACAAACAGATATTTCTCCACATTATATTCCATCTGCTGATTACTTGTCCACTCAGAGAAGCTGCCTCTATATCTGTTTGGAGCCTCTTGGGTCGTCCCCACCACTTTCTCTCTAACCAAACATGGTCTTGCCAGTGAACCTAGAGACATCACACTTGTTCCCTTTCTTTAAATCATTGATATCGATTGGAAATGGCTGTGGCTTTAGCAGTGAGACTTCTCACACCCCCTACTAGTCCCATCTCACCAAGCTGGAAGTGACCCTGTTTCCCATCCACCAGACAATTCTGTACGCTGCAGGACACAGTAAACACTGTTACACTCAGTGTGCAGTCTGACTGAACATGACAATGTTATAATATACAGTCAGAGAGCTGTCAGAGATGGGAATGTTGAGAGGCACAGAGAGGAGCACAGAGACAAGCAGAGACAGAGAGAGACAGACAGGGACAGAGGGAGACAGCAAATAACAGACAGGGACTGAGAGGGAGGACTGTGAGGGCTCACGGAGCTGAATAGCTCCCTGAATGATGACACAATATTCCGATTAAATACAATGTAACTGTCCACAAATTTTCAGGTTGTTAAACAACGTATTACTGATACTGGAGAAGAACAGCAAGGTTCCTGCATTTCCCTATTCCCATCCCAGGGGGATCATGGGAAACCATCAGTTGTCCTCCCAATATTTGGTGACAGCATCACATGAGCTTTCAGTTATTTATGTACAAGGGATAAGACAATAATGTTTCATAACTCAATAAGTACAAGAATACAGGAGGACTTGTCCCAATGATACAAGGCTCCACACACACACACACCCGTACTAAGGGATATAGAATGACATAATAATTTTGGGATTTCCCAACATTAAAGCTCCATTAAACAATCCCTGGGTATCAGATTAACACAGGACCTACAGACATTTGGGTCAGACTGAAGACTCACCTCTCCCCAACACTGAGAGGCTCCTGTATCACACATCACATTGGAATCTCATCCTCACTGTCCCATCTGTCTCTGTAACAATTCACTCTCCAGTCCATTATAATTCCATCTCACTCTGTCTGGAATCAATGTGACAGTGCTGCTCCCACTGCTTTCTGGAGACTTACAGCACACAGTGAGAAAATAGTTCTCATCACCTCTGTCTAAAAGGGTGACCTTTACAGGGACAGCAGGTGATAAATAGTCAGTTGTACATCAGATCAATGTCATCACTTGATGTCCATCTGTAAAATGGATTGATGTTCATTTTGGGAGGGATTGGAAGAGAGAGGCATCTTTTTATTGAAATGGAGAGAGTTTGAGGAACTGAGCTACAGAAGGATTCAGGTGCCCTGGGACATGAATCACAGGTCCTGACATACAGACACAGAGAGAGAAACACTCAGAGACACAGACAGAGACACAGTCATACATTTGCACACACTTTTCCAGACAGACACATACACAGACACACATATACAGTCCTCACAGGTCTCAGGTCAGAAAGTTTACTCTTAATGAGTTTGAAAATGAACATCAATCCATTTTACAGATGGACATCAAGTGATTACATCGATCTGATGTACAAATGATCATTTGTTTATTGTGGAAATGATTATGAGTTTATCAAAGAGATTCACCTTTTCCCCGACGATAGGCTAAAGTACATCATGTGATTGTTCCACTTTTTCATCAACCTTTCAGTGGTAAAAGCTGGGAAGTAACAAATTGATACAAATTGTGTTAAAGTTGCTTACACTCAGGGCAGTGTCAGTTCCTGCTCATAGACTCTGTATGTGCCTGTATGTTTGTTTTGGCACATATCTGTGTTTTTGCATGTGTGTGTGTCTGTGTGCCTGTATACATATGTGGATAAGTGCGTCTCTATATGTGTGCATTTATGTATGTTTCTGTCTGGAAATGTCTGTGCATGTGTCTGTGTCTCTGAGTGTTTCTCTCTCTCTGTATCTGCATGTTAGTCTATCTATATCTGACTATCTCTGTGTGTTTGTAGGCCTGTGTGTTAGTGTATGTTAGTGAGTGGGTTAGTGTGAGTTTCTATGTTTGTGTGTATCCCCATGTCATTGGGCTCTCTCTTATTTTGGGGGTGAATCCATTGAAATTGAGTTAAACCTCCTCTCTCTCTCTTTCCCTCTCTCTCTCTGTCTATTCCTCGTGTGTATAATGTGATACGATGCTGTGCTGGCCACGTTGATGTGTATTTCTATGTGTGTTTCTGTGTTTTTGTGTGTGTGTGTGTGTGTGTGTGTCCACCTCTGCCTGCATTGGGACACACTTTGTCCTGGAGGAAGTGAGAATGAACAAAAGAAAAAATGATGATCAAAAACTTTGAGTCTCTCTCCCTCTCCTGTCTGTCCACCTTGCATTTAAAGTGATACAATGCTACCCTCTGCTGGCCCGCCTGTGCCACTGCAGAAGTGGCAGATATTCTCTTGGAAAGTACCAGTTCCTGTGAATCTCTCAAGTTGCACAGTTGTTTCATTCTTCAAACAATGTCTTTGGGGAAACAGAGCAGTTCTGTCCAAACTCATGTGATGTTGCCCCGAGATATGAGCAGAAGGAAATGAGCTGACCCAATGCTAGTCTCACCCCCTCCACTCTGTGTGTCTCTGTGTGTCTCTGTGTGTGGAGACAAAGAAACTGCAGATGTTGGAATCCAAGGTAGACAAGCAGGAAGCTGGAAGAACACAGCAAGCCAGGCAGCCTCAGGAGGTGGAGAAGGCAATGTTTTGGGTGGAACCCTTCTTCATGACTGGATGTGGGGGTAGGGGGAGTGGCAGATAAAGGGGGGTTTTGGGTGGGGAGAGGGGACGGAGTGGTGAGGTAGTGATGGGTGAACACAAGTAGTGGGTACAGCTTGGTTGATCAATGGGATGAATGAACCCTGTTGGTAGTTGGAAGGAAGGGTTGGTCAGAGGAGTGGAAGAGAAGAGGATAGGCTGGAAAGGGAGCTGAGGGATGGGAAGGGAGGGTATTTGAAATTGGAGAGCTCAATATTGAGTCCTCCAGGCTGGAGGCTGTGCAGGCGTAAGATGAGGTGTTGTTCCTCCAGTCTGTGTGTGTTGTGAGTTGCTCCCTTTCTCTCTCCCTGATTGAATCCCGACTTGCAAGTTCAACCTGAACTGAACCCTGTGCAATGGTGTAGGAAGGCCAGCAGAGGGAGGCATTGTACCACTTCAAACACAAGGGAGCCTCAGATTTAGACCAGAGGGAAATTTCCATTCAGATAATTCAGTTCCATCATGATTGATATTAATTGAACTTCAATGAACAAACAAGTGAAGTCAATGCAACAAAAAACATCTGTTCCCTGCCCACTTATACCGACATGTTAATCTTCATTTTATATCTTGTCTGTGTTAACATTTCAGTTCTCCATTTGATGATGGTCTGCAGTAAGTTTGTGGATCACCTGTTAAAGTTGTTCCTTCTGCAGTTTCCAATGCAGTTAGACATTATGCCTGTGAATATCCTGGAGAATGATTCCTTTCTGTAGAGAACTGAAGAAATTGAAACTTCTGCCGCTGACGTTCAGACAGTTGTTGCTTATATCCGAAAGTCTGAAGTTTCCCTCAAATTGTTTCAGATTGAACCTTCGTGTCAGCCTTGGTTGTGAGGACAGACTCTCACCGCTAAGTGAAAAGGTTCAGAGTTTCAGCCCAGAACCCAACACAACATCCAGTCGAACACTCGAGTGCAGGGCCAAGGGAGTGTTGCACTGTGGGAAATGAGAGACTGAACCTTTCAGCAGGATGTACTGAATTCTGAGAGAACCATAGTGCCGAAGAGGCCCTTCAGCCCATCAAGTCTACACCAACATGTGAGAAACACCTGACCTTCACAGGGGTACAGTGGCTCAGTGGTTAGCACTGCTGCCTCACAGTGTCAGGGACCCGGGTTCAATTCCAGCCTCGGGCGACTGTCTGTGTGGAGTTTGCACATTCTCCCCGTGTCTGCGAGGGCTCCCTCCAGGTGCTGCTGTTTCCTCACACAGTCCAAAGATGTACAGGTTGGGGTGAATTGAAGCAATTGGCTTCACTAACTTACCCATAATTTCCAGTGGTGTACAGGTTCGGTGGTGTAGCCATGGGAAATGCAGGATTACAGGGTCGGGGTGAGTCTGGGTAGGAAGCTCTTCGGAGGATCAGTCTGGGAGTGATGGACCAAATGGCCTGCTTCCACACTGTAGGGATTCTGTGATTCTTCAATCTAATCCCATTTACCAACACTTGGCCCATGGCCTTGAATGCTATGATGTGCCAAGTGTCCATCCTGGTCCAGCTGAAAGGATGGCAGGCAATGTGCCTTGACCCAATCTCCCAGGCATCACATTCCAGTCTGTCACCCCCCACCCCCGCCTCCTTGGGTCATAAGGCTTTCCCTCACATCCCTCCTGCCCCTCCCCTTGAACCCATGTCCCCTCAACTAAGAGGAGCAGCTGTTCCTCCGCCCATATTGAACTGAAATCCCTGCCTTACAGTTGGTGCCCAGATGGACTCCTCCACTGCTTGTGCCAGTTCTCTGTGCCCCTGAAATCTCTGGCACATCTCCATGTACTTCATACTGTGTGTCTCACATCTGCCAGCTCACAGTCAATGGGCATGGTGTGTGATAAAGTTAGGGAGAGGGTTAGGGTTAGGGTTCGTGCTAGCATTAGGGTTAGTGTAAGGGTTAGATTCAGGGTTTGGGTAGATTAGGTTTAGGGTTAGTGTTAGTGTTAGTGTTAGTGTTAGTGTTAGTGTTAGGGTTAGAGTTAGGGATAGGTTTATGGTTAGGGTTAGGGATAGAAGGGTTAGCTTAGTGTTTGGATTAAGGTGAGGGTTAGGTTTAGAGTTTGTGTCAGGGTTAGTTTTTGGTTTAGCATTCGGATTAGGGTTAGAGTGATGGTTAGATGCCTGGTGCACAGCATTGAGATTAGGGTTAGGGTTCGGGTCAGTTTTTAGGTTAGGGTTAGGGTTAGGGTCAGTGTTAGGGTTAGAGTTAGGGTTAGGGTTTGTGTTATGGTCCGTTTTGGGTTAGGGTCAGTTTTTGGGCTATGGTTAGGCTTAGGGTTAGTGTTAGAAGCCTGGGTTAGGGTTAGAGTTATGGTTATGGTAAGAAGGGTTAGGGTTAAGGTTAGGGTTTTGGTTAGGGTTCGTGTTAGAAGCCTGGGGCCCAGCATTGAGGCTGTCTGATGCACGCCACTGAGTGCCAGATACCTGCTCCCCATCCAGCAGCTGGAAATAACTGGCAACATGTGATTTGTGGGGAAGATAGCAAGGAACATGAAAGATAACCCTACCCTTAACTCTAACCCTACCCCTAATCCAGAACCAAACCGTAACCCGATACCAAATCCCAGCACTAACCATAAACTAACCCCAACCTTGGCCCTAGGTCTAACACTAGCCTGAATTAGCACCCTAGCCCTAACCCTAACCCTAAACCAAACCCTAGTGCTAACCCAAAACCCATGCCTCACATTTACCCTTGCCCTATCTCCAACCCTATCCCAAACCCTAGCCTGAATTCTAACCCTAACCCTGTCCCTCAACCTCACCTTAGCCCTAACACAAACCATAACTCTAACCCAACTCCTAACTCTAACCCTAGCCATAACCGTAACCCTAACCCTAACACAAGCCATAACACAACCCCTCATTCTAAACCTCGTCCTAAATCTAATCTGAGCCCTAAATCTAACCCTAGCACTAACCCTAAACCTAACTCTAACCCGAGCGCTGACCCTAGCCCTAACCTTAACCCTAGCCCGAAATCTATATCAAACACGAGCCATAACTATAACCCTAGCCCGAAATCTAAGCCTAGCCTAAACCCGAAACCTAACCCTAAACTGATCCCCAACCCTCGCCTTCACCCTAACCCTAAACCTATCCCAACTCTAAACCTCATCCTAGACCTAAACCTAACCCTAACCTGAACCCGAACCCGAACCCTGAGACTGACATTAACCCTGACCCTAACCCTTACCCAAGACCTAACCCTTACTCTAGTCCTAACCCGTACCCTAGCCTTAATCCCAACCCTAAATCTAACCCTAGCCCTAAACCAAACACTAACACATGCACTAACTCTAACACTAATACTATTTCTAAACCTATCCCTAAACCTAACCCTAAAACCAGCCCTAAACCTTGCACTAACTCTCAACCTCACCCAAACCCTAACCTTAGCCGTAATCCCAACCCTATCCTTAACCCTATAACAAACCTAATCCTAGCCCTAACCCTAACCCTAGCCCTATCCAAAACCTTAACCCAGCCCTAACCCTAACTCTAACCCTAACCCTAGCCCATTTCCTAACCCCAGCCCAAACTCTAACCCTAGCCCAAACTCTAACCAAGCATGAACCCTAACCTTAACTCTAAACCTAACCTTAGTCCAAACCTTACCCCGAAACCTAACCTCAACCCGAACCCTAACCATTACACTATCCCTAAACCTAGCCCTAATCTTAAACCTGGACGTCACCCTAACCCTAGCCCTAATCCTAAACCTATCCCTTAGCCTAACCCTAGCCCTAAACCTAAGCATAGCCCCAGCCCTAATTCTATAACCTTAGCCCTAATTCTAACCCAAACACTATCCCTAACTCGAGCCCTAACTCTATACCGAACCATAAACCTAAACCTAATCCTAACCCGATCCCTAAACCTAGGCATAACCCTAACCCTGGCCCTAACCCTAACCCTAACGCTAACACTGGCACTAACCCTTACCCTCACGCTATCCCTCACCCTAATGCTAACCCTGGCCCAAACTCTAACCCTAACGCTAACACTGACCCTAACCCTAACCGTAACCCTAACGCTAACACTGGCCCTAACCCTAACCCGAACCCTCGCCCTAATCCTAACCCTAGCCCTAATCCTGAGCCTGACACTAACCCTCATCCTAACCCCCACCCATTACCGAACCCTCACCCAATGCCTAACCCTTATCCTAGTCTTGATCTTAACCCTAAATCTATCCGTAACCTTAAAGCTTACACATACACTATCTCTAACCCTAACATTAACCCTAGCCATAACCTACCCCGAACCCTATCACTAACCCTCGTACTAATCCTAATCCTAACCTTAACCCTAAACACAAGACTCACCCGAGCCCAAACACTAAACATAACACTAACCCTAGCACTATCCCTAACCTTATCCCTGACTCTAACCCTTGGCCTAACTCGAACCCTAGCCCACACCCCAGGTTTAACCCTAACCCTAAATTTAGCACTAACATTATCCCAAACCCTAAGCCTAACCCAACCCCTAACTTTAAACCTAGCCCCAACCCTAACCCTAATTCTTACCCTGACCACATCCCTATACCTAAACCAAACCCGAGCTTTCAAACTAACCTCATCCCGAATTGTAACCCTAACCCTAACCCTATTCCAAAGCCTAACCCTAGCATTAACCTGAACCTTAACGCTAACCATAACCCTAAACCTAACCCTCACCCTAATCCTAATGTTAACCCTAACCCGAACCCTAACCCTAACCCTAACCCTAACCCTAACCCTAACCTCAACCCTAATGTGAACTCCAGCCAGAATCCTAAGCCTAGCCCTAACACTAACACTCACCCTAACCCTAACCCTATCCCTAAACCTAGTCCCAACCCTAACCCTAGCTCTAACACCAACTCTATCTCTAAAGCTAGCCCCAACCATTTCCCTAATTCTAACCCCAAACCTAACTCTAACCCTAGCCCTACTCTCGAACCCTAGCTCTAACCCTAACCCTACCCTGCCCCCGAAACATAGCCCTAGCCCTAACCCTAACCCTATCCTTAATCCAAACCCTAATCCTATCCCTATCCCTAAATCTAACACTCGCCCAAACTCTAACCATAACTCCAACTCCAGCCCTTACTCTAATCTTAACACTATCTCTAACCCAAGCCCTAACTCTAACTTAAGGCCTAACTCCATCCCATGCCCATTCCCTAACCCTAACCCTGACCATAATCCTAACCTTAACCCTAGCAGTAAACCTAACATAACCCTAACGTTAGCCCTAACTCTAACCCAAGCCCTAATCCTAACCCAAACTCAAACCATATTCCTAAACCTAACCCTAGCCCTAAACCTAAAATTAAATCTAACCCAGGTCCCAGCTCTAATCCGAACCCTAACCTGTGCCGTAACACTCTACCTAATCCTAGCCCTAACTCTAACCCTTACCCTGATCCCTAACCCTCGCCTGAACACGAAACCTAAACTTAATCCTTACTCTACCCCTATACCTATCAGTAATCCTGTAGCTACACCGCGCCCTAACCCTAGCCCTAACCATAACCCGAGACCTATCCGTAACTGTCACCCTCGCACTAAACCTAACCATAATCCTAACCCTAAAACTAACCCTATCCATCGCTCTAACTCTAGCCCAAACTCTAATCCTAGCCCATACACTAATTCTTTCCCTAACCCTAACCATATCCCTAACCCTCGCCCTAACTCTCACCCTAGGTCACCTCCATTGCAAGCCCGAACCCTAGCCCGAAACCTAACCCTAACCCCAGCCAGAACTCTATCCCTAACAATAAACCTAACACTACCCCTAACTCTAACCCTAACGCTCAAACTAATCCTAACCCTAGCCCTAACACGAAATCTCACCCTAGCCCTAACCCTAATCCAAATTCTAACACTAACCGCATTCCTGCCCCTAAACCTAACCCTAGACCTAACTCTAAACCTAGACCTAACCCAAACCCTAACCTGATCCCTATCCATAGCCCTAACCCTAACCCTAACCCTAGCCCTAATTCTAACCCTAACCTTAAAATTAACCATAACTCTAACCCATGTCTGATCTCCAACTCTAGACATAACCCTAACCCTAACACTTGCCCTAGCTCTGAACCTAGCCCTAATTTTTACATTAGCCCAAAGCCTAATGTGAACTCTAAGCCGAATTCCAACTCTGACCCCATCCCTATTCCTAAACCCAACCCTAGCCTTCATGCTGAAACTATCCCTAATACTAACCCGAAACTTATTCCTAATACAAACCCTAACCCAATCCCTAACCCAATCCCTATCTGTAACCCCAGTCCTAAACATAAGCCTAACACTGCCCCTAACACTAACCCTAGCCCCAGCCCTAACCCTACCGCTAACCCTAGCCCTAACTCAAACCCAATCCCAAAGCCAAAGTCTAACCCCAATTCTAACTGTAACCCATCCCTTGTCCTAACTCTAAGCCTAGCCCTAACCCTAACTCGAACCCGAGTCCGAACCCTAAGCCTTTAACTAACCCTCATCCTAACCCTCACCCAAGACCACACCCTCACCCTAGCCCGAACCCTGACCCTAGCATTAACCCTTACCCTAAACCTATCCCGAACCCAAGCCCTATCACTAACGCTAACACAAACCCTCACCTTAACCCTATTCCTGAACCGAAACAATAACCCTAACCCTAGACTTAACTCTGACCGCGCCCTTACCAAACCTTCACCCTTGCAATTTGAGAGGCAGAGGGTACAAACTGTTGAATAAAGGGAACTATGGAGCTATAAGGAAGGAGCTGGCCAAAGTTCAATGGTGCAATACCTTAGCAGGGATGACAGTGGAGGAACAATGGCAGATATTTCTGTGTATAATGCAGAAGATGCAGGATCAGTTCATTCCAAAAAGGAAGAAAGATCCGAGGAGGAGGCAGGGATGGCCGGGGCTGACGAGGGAAGTTAAGAAACATATAAAGATAAAAGGGAAAAAGTATAAAATAGCAAAGATAAGTGGGAAAACGGAGGACTGGGAAGCTTTTAAAGAACATCAGAAGGTTACTAAGAAGGAAATACGCAGAGAAAAAATGAGGTATGAAGGTAAACTGGCCAAAAATATAAAGTAGGATAGTAAAAGCTTTTTTAGGTATGTGAAAGGCAAAAAAATTGTTAAGACTAAAATTGGGCCCTTGAAGAGAGAAACAGGGGAATATATTATGGGGAACAAAGAAATGGCAGAAGAATTGAATTGGTACTTCAGATCTGTGTTCACTGGGGAAGACACAAGCAATTTCCCTGAGGTAACAGTGGCTGAAGCACCTGAACTGAAGGGAATTTATATTTGCCAGGAATTGGTGTTGGAGAGACTGTTAGGTCTGAAGGTTGATAAGTCCCCGGGGCCTGATGGTCTACATCCCAGGGTACTGAAGGAGGTGGCTCAAGAAATCATGGATGCGTTGGTGATTATTTTCCTGAGTTCGATAGATTCGGGATCAGTTCCTGCAGATTGGAGGGTGGCTAATGTGTACCACTTTTTAAGAAAGGTGGGAGAGAGAAAGCAGGAAATTATAGACCAGTTAGTCTGACCTCAGTGATGGGAAAGATGCTGGAGTCTATTATAGAGGATGAAATTACGACACACCTGGATAGTAGTAACAGGATAGGTCAGAGTCAGCATGGATTTACGAAGGGGAAATCATTCTTGATGAATCTTCTGGAATTTTTTGAAGATGTAACTCTGAAGATAGACAAGGGAGATCCAGTAGATGTAGTGGACCTGGACTTTCAGAAAGCTTTTGAACAAAGTCCCACACAGGAGGTTAGTGAGCAAAATTAGGGCGCATGGTATTGGGGGCAAAGTACTAACTTGGATTGAAAGTTGGTTGGCTGACAGGAAACAGAGAGTAGTGATAAACAGCTCCATTTTGGAATAGCAGGCAGTGACCAGTGGTGTACCGCGGGGATCAGTGCTGGGACCGCAGCTTTTTACAATATATATTAATGATACAGAAGATGGTATTAGTAATAACATTAGCAAGTTTGCTGATGATACTAAGCTGGGTGGCAGGGTGAAATGTGAGGAGGATGTTAGGAGATTACAGGATGACCTGGACAGGTTAGGTGAGTGGTCAGATGAATGGCAGATGCAGTTTAATGTGGATAAATGTATGGTTATCCACTTTGGTGGCAAGAACACGAAGGCAGATTACTACCTAAATGGAATCAATTTAGGTAAAGGGGCAGTACAAAGAGATCTGGGTGTTCTTGTACACCAGTCAATGAAGCATGCAGGTACAGCAGGTAATGAAGAAGGTTAATAGTATGCTGGCCTTTATAACAAGAGGGATTGAGTATAGAAGCAAAGAGGCTCTTCTGCAGCTGTACAGGGCCCTGGTGAGACCACACCTGGAGTATTGTGTGCAGTTCTGGTCTCCACATTTGAAGAAAGACATTCTAGCTATTGAGGGAGTGGAGCGTAGGTTCACGAGGTCAATTCCTGAAATGGCGGGACAACCTTATGGTGAAAGACTGGAGCGACTGGGCTTGTATACCCTTGAGTTTAGAAGACTGAGAGGGGATCTGATTGAGACATATACGATTATTAAAGGATTGGACACTCTGGAGGCAGGAAACATGTTTCTGCTGATGGGTGAGTGCCGAACCAGAGGACACAGTTTAAAAATACGGAGTAGACCATTTCGGTCAGAGATGAGGTGAAATTTCTTCATCCAGAGAGTGGTGGCTGTGTGGATTGCTCTAACCCAGAGGGCAGTGGAGGCCCAGTCTCTGGATTCATTGAAGAAAGAGTTGGATAGAGCTCTCAAAGATGATCAAAAACTTTGAGTCTCTCTATCTCTCTCCTGTCTGTCCATCTTCTGTTAAAGTGATACAATGCTACCCTCTGCTGGTCGACCTGTGCCACTGCAGAAGTGGCAGATATTCTTTTGCTGAGAACCAGTTCCTGTGAATCTCTCAAGTTGCACAGTTGCTTCATTCTTCAAACAACGTCTTTGGAGAAACAGAGCAGTTCTGTCCAAACTCATGTGATGCTGCCCCGAGATATGAGCAGAAGGAAATGAGCTGACCCAATGCTAGTCTCACCCCCTCCACTCTGTGAGTCTCTGTGTGTCTCTGTGTGTAGAGACAAAGAAACTGCAGATGTTGGAATCCAAGGGAGACAAGCAGGAAGCTGGAAGAACACAGCAAGACAGGCAGCCTCAGGAGGTGGAGAAGGCAATGTTTTGGGTGGAACCCTTCTTCATGATTGGATGTGGGGGTAGGGGGAGTGGCAGATAAAGGGGGATGGGGGATGATTTGGGTGGGGAGAGGGGGCGGAGTGGTGAGGGAGTGATGGGTGAACACAAGTAGAGGATAAAGCTTGGTTAGTCGATGGGATGAATGAACCCTGTTGGTAGTTGGAAGGAAGATTCTTACTTTGATTCATTTTGGTTCTTTCATTGTCAAAAATGCAAAAAGAAAACAAGAAAATTGCATTATTTTTCAAACTGAGTTGTACTTTTGGAGATTTCGGAGAGGACTACACATGGATGTTTAAGCTTTTTTTCTCAATAATTCACTAAAAAATTATACATGTGGAAGTAGAGCTTTAATTTAACAGTTTGAAAGAGATTTCTTTCAACTCACTGAAGAGAGTTGTTATTTTGAACAGAGTTCTGTTTACAGAGTTTGTGCAGTGGTCTACACGTGGATGGCTCTGGAGTGAGTTTTGTTTTTAATCAGAGGATTGAAAGCTGTCCGCTGGACGACTTGAGGAGGAGTCATTTTTAATTCATTTGATCAGCTAAGCTAAAAAAAATCAGAAGATTTATATGTTTGATTTATTTCATTGTTTGCATGCTTAATAGGTCAGGAAAGTAGGTTTATTTTATATATAAGGTGCTACTGAAAGTGACTTCATTTTCGGCTTGATGTCATTGAGGGCATACACGAGACAGAGAGTCAGATGTCTGGTAGAATTGGGACATTTGTTGCACACCAGGATCAGTCAGGTAGATGGGTGACTCTCAGGAAAAGGTAAGAAGTGAGTTCAAAAGTCTCCTGGAGCTTTTCTTCTCTCAAGCAGATATTCCGTTGTGGGCCCTGTTGAAAGGGATAGTCTCCCAGAAGAAAACAGGAGAGACAGTCAGAACTTGGGCATGAAGAGTGGATCTTATGTGAGGCAGGGTTTGACAAAATTTGAAAGAGTAATTGTTATCGGGGACTCTCCTATCAGGGGCTTAGACAGAAGATTCCACAGCAGTGAGCATGAATCTAGGACAGTATGTTGCTTTCCTGGTGTTGGGATTAAGATTAGATTACTTACACTGTGGAAACAGGCCCTTCGGCTCAACAAGTCCACGCCGACCCGCCAGCCACCCATACCCCTAACCTAACGCTACGGGCAATTTAGCATGGCCAATTCACCTGACCTGCACATCTTTGGACTGAGAGAGGAAACCCACACAGACGTGGGGAGAACGTGCAAACTCCACACAGTCAAGTCGCCTGAGGCAGGAATTGAACCCGTGTTTCCAGCACTGTGAGGCAGTAGTGCTAACCATTGTGCCACCACGCCCCCCACTAAACATTTCAAAACATCTCAAAACATTTGGAGCATATTGTTCAAAGGGAGGGTGAAATGCCAGAAGATATTGTACACATTGGTAGGAGCAACATACTTATGGAAAAGCTTAAGGCCTCAGAGAGTATATATAAGAGGTTTGGTAGAAGATTTTAAAAAAAGAAACTCAAAAGTAGCAATCTCTGGTGTCAAACTCAAATGAGGGAAGGAATAAAAGAATAAAGGAATAAAGAATAAAGAATCAATACCTGAAGAGGCGGGGTGATGTTCAGGGATTGAGGTTCTTGGATCTTGGGATCTCTTCTGGGGCAGAAAAGACTTGTTCAAAAAGGATGGTTTCAGCTGAACTGGAAAGAGACTAATATCTGAGTGGGGAGATTTGCTCGTTTTATCAGGGACAATGTAAACTATTGGTGGTGGCGGGGTGGGTTGGGGGTGGTGATGGTGGGGAATGGAGGGATCCTCATTAGCAGAGTAAATACAAAGATAGATGATGGTTCTGAATCTGAAAAGAGCAACTTAATTAGAAAAATACACACAAGAGCAAGTCAGAGAATGGTTTAACACTGAAGAATTAAATTGCATTTATTTCAGTGCAAGAGGTGTTACAGGTAAGGATGGTGAAGTCAGGGCATATTTGAAAACAGGGATTGGAATGTCATATCTATTACAGAAACTTGGCTGAAGGATGGGCAGGACTGGCAGCTTACTGTCCCAGGTTTCAGATGCTGTGGGGAGGATAAAAAAAGAGGCAAAATAGGTAGGGGAGTGGTGTTTTTGATGAACAAAAACAGTACTGCTGTAATGAGAGAAGACATTTCTTAAAAATTGTCCCGTGAAATACATGAATTGAAAGTAGAAATAAGAAAGGAATGCTCACCTTGCTGGGATTGTACGATACAGCCCAGAAATCACTTCACAGAGGCCTGTATCCTGTCACTAAGTTACCCTTTATTTACTCATGTACAGTACACTGGCTGTGGCTACCCAGCTCGGAGTCAACCCCCCGAACTGAGGAGATTCTCATCTCCCGGCTATATTTTATTATCCTTAAACCCCCACACTACCGTCTAACTGCGGTAGTGCTTATTTTTTCCCCAGCACACGTGTTGTGTGTGTGCAGGTGTGAGACACAGTGAGAGACACAAAGTGCACGAATCTGTATTCAATTCCCACCACCAGGAAGACAGGAAATCTCCTGGTTATATTTTTTCTTTTCTTTTTCTTTTTTTTGCCGATTCTCTTGTTTATATATGTATTTTTAACCCCCACACTACCGCCTGACTGCGGTAGTGCTTATTTTTTCCCCAGCAGCCATGGTGTGTGTGTGCAGTTGTGAGACACAGTGAAAGACACAAAGTGCACGAATCTTTATTCAATTCCCACCACCAGGAAGATAGGAAAATACCCGAGTGGCCAGTGACAAGCACTGCCCTTCACATCAAAGGGCAATGCTGTGTGATCAAAACAGTGAAGGGGAGGGGAGGGACTAAATCAAAATAGAGTTGGAGGGGGAAATAATACACTCCACTCACTGCGGCGCCCACCTCTCCCTGAACAACTCCAGGGTGTTGGTGGACACCGCGTGCTCCTTCTCCAAGGACACCCGGGCTCTAACGTAACCCCGGAAGAGGGGAAGGCAGTCGGCCCTAACGACCCCCTCCATGGCCCGCTGCCTGGACTTGTTGATGGCCAGTTTGGCCAGGCCCAGGAACAGACCCACGAGGAGGTCTTCATCTCCTGGTTATATTAGTCAGGAAGGGCTTTCCTGATTGGCCCAGATGAACAACCACAAACAAAGACCTCATAGTCAATGCGGTCAACCTGGTTCTAATCATTACAGCCCTTCAATCATCAGGGGGAACTGAGGAACAAATATATGGAGGGGTCTCATGTATGTGTTAGAATAATGAGGTTGTGATAGTGGGTGATTTTACTTTCCAACATTGACTGGGACTCCCATGGAGTTAATGGTCATTATTTTCCCGTTAAATTGAAAGGTAAGGCTGGTAGGATTAGAGAACAATGAGTGAATAAAGATATTAAGGTTCTAGTCAAGAATTTTAAAAAATCATAAATTAGATGAAGACAACTGGGTTTAAATGAATCTCCTGGACAGTATGAAGAGTGTCGGGGTATTGTTAAGAGGGAGATTAGAAAGGCAAAGAGGGGATATGGGGAAGCCCTGGCTGTTCTGATATAACGTGATAGTTCTGTTCACGTGTGATCCCACGTTATTAGAAAATCAGGTAAGAGCAGCATCATTTAAACTAATGGGGCCAGAATCACATTATAGCCAACACAGGTAAGGAAAGTTCCTGTTCTACAAATAATGGTCCAAATTCTTCAATCGTATTATAGTCAATTCGAGTTTAAGAGAGCCGCATTATACCAGAACCTTCTGTACATTAGAAAAGGAGGGCAGCTGTAGAGAGAGTTGGGCTCCCTTAAAGATCAAAGAGGTTACCTTTGTGTCCAACCTCAGCAGATGGGAGACATATTAGATGAATATTTCACGTCATTTCTTTTACTGTGGAGAAAGTGATGGGACCGACAGAACTCAGGATGTTTTGAAAAAATTCTTATTACAGAAAAGGAGGTGTCATAGAGACATAGAGACGTAGAGCACGGGTACAGACCCTTCAGTCAAACCTGTCCATGCCAACCAGATATCCCAACTGAATCTAGTCCCACCCGCCAGCACCTGGCCCATATCCCTCCAAACCCTTCCTATTTATATATCCATCCAGATGCCTTTTAAATGTTGCAATCATACTAGCCTCCACCACTTCATCTGGCAGCTTATTCCATACACATACCACCCTCTGAGTGAAAAAGTTACCCCTTAGGTCTCTTTTATATCTTTCGCATCTCACCCTAAATCTATGCCCTCTAGTTCTGGACTTCCCCACCCCAGGGAAGAGACTTTGTCTATTTATCCTATACATGCCCTTCATGATTTAGTAAATCTCTATAAGGTCACTCCTCAGCCTCCAACGCTCCAGGAAAAACAGCCTCAGCCTCTCCAACTGAAATCCTCCAAACCTCGCAACATCCTTGTAAATCTTTTCTTAACCCTTTCAAGTTTTACAACATCTTTCCAAGAGAAAGGAGAACAGAATTGCACCTAATATTCCAAAAGTCGCCAAATCAATGTCCTGCACAGCCAAAACATGACCTCCTACCTCCTGTACTCAATACTCTGACCAATAAAGGAGAGCATACTAAATGCCTTCTTCACTATCCTATCTACCTGTGACTCCACTTTCAAGGAGCTGTGAACCTGCACTACACTCTCTGTTCAGCAGCACTCCCTAGGACCACACCATCAAGTATATAAGTCCTGCAAAGATTTGCTTCCCAAAATGCAGCACCTTGCATTTATCTAAATTAAACTCCATCTGGCACTTCTCAGCCCATTGGCCCATCTGATCAAGATCCTGTTGTAATCTGAAGTAACCTTCCTCGCTGTCTACTACACCTCCAATTTTGGTGTCAATGTAGGACTCTTCTTTAGAGTGTAGGAGACTGAGTGGGGGACCTTATCGAGGTGCGTAGGATCTTGAGAGGCATGGATAGGGTGAATGCACTCAGTGTTTTTATCAGGGTTGGGGAATTGAAGACTAGAGGGCATCAGTTTAAGGTCAGAGGGCGGCTCGGTGGCACAGTGGTTAGCACTGCTGCCTCGCAGCGCCGGAGACCCGGGTTCAATTCCCGCCTCAGGCGAAAGACTGTGTGGAGTTTGCACGTTCTCCCCGTGTCTGCGTGGGTTTCCTTCGGGTGCTCCGGTTTCCTCCCACAGTCCAAAGATGTGCAGGTCAGGTGAATTGGCCATGCTAAATTGCCCGTAGTGTTAGGTAAGGGGTACATGTAGATGTAGATGTAGGGGTATGGGTGGGTTGCGCTTCGGCGGGGCGGTGTGGACTTGTTGGGCCGAAGGGCCTGTTTCCACACTGTAAGTAATCTAATCTAATAAAATAGAACTTGACCGTCAACATTTTTACCAAGAGGGTGGTACGCATATGGATTTGTTGAGGTGGGTACATTAATACCATCTCAAAGGCATTTTGACAAATACATGAATAGGAAAGGATTAGAAGGCCATGGGTCAAGGGCAGGGAAATAGAGTTAGTGTGGATGGACATTTTGGTCGGTATGGACCAGTTTGGGCCAAAGGGCCTGTCTCCCTGCTGAGGGATTCTAGAACAGTAAGTGCAAAGTCAACAAGGCACAAACGAGGCACAGTTAGGATGGGGTTGATGGCTGTGATCAAGGTGGATGTCAGAGGTCATTCTCTGAAGTGTTTAAACTCAGTGAGTTGGATTAGCTGTAAGGTACCTAAGCAGAAATTGAGGTGCTGTTCCTCCAGGTTGTATTGAAATTGAGTTCTATAGAGTCATGGAGTTATCCAGCATGTCCAACCCGTCCATGTTGCCCATTATCTCAAAATAAACTTTTCCCATCTGCCTGCACTTGGTCCATGTCCCTCCAAACATTTCTTATACATGTACTTATCCAAATGTCTTTTCAATGTTGTAACTGTGTCCATGTCCACCACTTCCTCTGGAAATTCATTCCACACATAAATCACCTTCTCCATGTTAAACTACGTTGCCCCTTGTGTCCTTTTTAAATTTTTCTCCACTCATTTCCAAAATAAGCCCCCTTGTCTTGAAACCCACCACCTCAGAAAACAACACCTGCTGTTCACCTTATCTATACCCCGCATGATTTATAAATCTTTATAAAGTCACCCCTTCAACTCCTTACACTCCAGTGAAAAAAGTCGCAGCCTATCCAACTTCCCATTGTCACTCAAACCATGCATTCCTAGCAACAGCCTGGTAAAACCTCCTTGAACCCTCCCCAGCTTCATAACATCCTTCCTTTCACAGGGAGAGCAGAACTGGACACAGTACTCTAGAAGATGCCTCACTAGGGTCATGTACAACATTGACATGATGTTCCAACTTTTATACTCATAGATCTGAACAATGAAGGTAAGCATGCTAAACACTTCCTTAACCACCCTGTCCACAGGTGATGCAACCTTCAAAGAATCGTGTACCTGAAACCCTAGGTCTCCCTTTTCTACAACACACCCATGGCACTACTTTTAATTGTATGTGTCTTGTCCTTGTTTGTTTTACCAAAATGTAATATCTCGCATTTATCCAAATTAAACTCCATCTCCCACTCCTCAGTCCATTGACCCACTTGATCAAGATCCTTTTGTAATTTTAGATAATGTTCTTCACTGTCCACTAAACAACAAATTTTGTTATCATCAACAAACTTATTAACTATGTCTTCTATATTCTCATATTTTCTAAGATATGCAGCAGTGATGGAAAAGGACAGACCAGATCCAAAAGTTGAAGTTCTAAATTGGAGGAAGTCTAATTTTGATGGTATTCGGCTCAGTGGTTAGCACTGCTGTCTCTCAGCGCCAGGGACCCAGGTTTGAAACCAGCCTCGGGCGACTGTCTGTGTGGAGTTTGCCCATTCTCCCCGTGTCTGCGTGGGTTTCCTCCGGGTACTCTGGTTTCCTCCCACAATCCAAAGATGTGCAGGTCAGGTGAATTGGCCAAGCTAAATTGCCCATAGTGATAGGTGCATTAATAGGGGAATGGGTCAGGGGTGGATTACTCTTCGGAGGGTCAGTGTGGACTTGTTGGGCCAAAGGGCCTGTTTCCACACTGTAGGGGATCTAATCTAAAAAAAACTTTCAGAAGTTGACGAGGGCAGATATATGCAGGTAAAGGGATGGCTGGGAAATGGGAAGCCCTTAGAAATGAGATAACGAGAATCCAGAGACAGTATATTCCTGTTAGGGTGAAAGGAAAGGTTGGTAGATGTAGGGAATGCTGGATGACTAAAGAACATGAGGGTTTGGTTCAGAAAAAGAAGGAAACTTATGTCAGGTATAGACAAGATAGATCGACTGAATCCTTGGAAGAGTATAAAGGCAGCAGGAGTATACTTAAGAGGGAAATCCGGACGGCAAAAAGGGGACAAGAGATAGCTTTGGCAACTAGAATTAAGGAGAATCCAGAGGGTTTTTTACAATACATTAAGGACAAAAGGGTAAGTCGGGAGAGAATAGGGCCCCTCAAAGATCAGCAAGGCGGCCTTTATGTGGAGCCACAGGAGATTGGGGAGATACTAAATGAGTATTTTGAATCGGTGTTTACTGTGGAAAAGGACATGGAAGACACAGTTGGTGAAATCTTGAAAAATGTCCATCTTACAGAGGAGGAAGTGCTGGATGTCTTGAAACACAGAAAGTGAATAAATCCCCAGGACCTGGTCATGTGTACCCGAGAACTCTGTGGGAAGCTAGAGAAGTGATTGCTGGGCCCCTTGCTGAGATATTTGCATCATCGATAGTCACAGATGAGGTGCTGGAAGACTGGAAGTTGGCTAACGTGGTGCCACTGTATAAGGAGGGTGTTAAAGACAAGCCAGGGAACTATAGACCAGTGATCCTGATGTCGGTAGTGGGCAAGTTGTTGGAGGGAATCCCGAGGGACAGGATGCCCCTCAGGTTCTGTTTTATTCTTTCCCTCTGACCTTAAACTGCTGCCCTCTAGTCCTCAATTCTCCAACTCTGATAAAAACACTGAGTACATTCACCCTATCCATGCCTCTCAAGATCCTACGCACCTCTATAAGGTCCCCAACTCAGTTTCCTACACTCTAAAAAAAGAGTCCTCGCTTGACACCAAAATTGGAGGTGTAGTGGACAGCAAAGAATGTTACCTCAGATTACAACAGGATCTTGATCAGATGGGCCAATGGGCTGAGAAGTGCCAGATAGAGTTTAATTTAGATAAATGCAAAGTGCTGCATTTTGGGAAGCAAATCTTGGCAGGACTTATACATTTAATGGTAAGGTCCGAGGGAGTCTTGCTGAACAAAGAGACTTTGGAGTGCAGGTTCATAGCTCCTTGAAAGTGGCGTCGCAGGTAAATAGGATAGTGAAGAAGGCATTTGGTATGCTCTCCTTTATTGGTCAGAGTATTGAGTACAGGAGTTGGGAGGTCATGTTGCGGCTGTACAGGACATTGATTAGGCCACTTTTGGAATATTGCGTGTAATTCTGGTCTCCTTCCTTTCGGAACAATGTTGTGAAACATGAAAGGGTTGAAAAAATTTCCAACGATGTTGCGAGGGTTGGAGGATTTGAGCTAAAGAGAGAGGCTGAACAGGCTGGGGCTATTTTCCCGGGAGCGTCGGAGGCTGAGGGGTCACCTTATAGAGGTTTACAAAATCATGAAGGGCATGGATCGGATTAATAGACAAAGTCCCTTCCCTGGGTTGGGGGAGTCCAGAAGGGCAGGGCATAGGTTTAGGGTGAGAGGTGAAAGATATAAAAGAGACCTGAGGGGCAACTTTTTGACTCAGAGGGTTCTACGTGTATGGAATGAGGTGCCACAGGAAGTGGTGGAGGCTGGTACAATTGGAACATTTAAAAGGCATCTGGATCGGTTTATGAATAGGAAGGGTTTGGAGGGATATGGGCCAGGCGCTGGCAGGTGGGACTAGATTGGGTTGGGATATCTAGTCGACATGGACGAATTAGACTGAAGGGACTGTTTCTGTGCTGTACATCTCTAAGACTCTTTGAATATATTGTCTAACCTCTCCTTATAACTCAGACATTGAGTCCAAGCAACATCTTTGTAAATTTTTTCCGTACTTTTTCCAGTTTAATAACATCCTTCCTATAAAAAGGTGACCAAAACTGAACACAATACTCTAAGTACTGCCTCACCAACGTCCTGTACAACTGCAACGTAACTTCCCAACTTCTATACTCAGTGCCCTAACTGATGAAGGCTGTTATGCCAAAAGCCTTCTGCACTGCCCTGTCTACCTGTGACTCAATTTTCAGATAACTGTGAACCTGATCTCCAAGATCCTTCTGTTCCACTACACTCCTTAAGGCTCCACTATTAAACATGAAACTCCTATCTTGATTTGACTTTCCAAAATGCACATTTATCTATATTAAACAGCATTTGTCATTTCTCAGCCCACTTCCACAGCTGGTCAAGGTCCTGCTGCAATTTCTAATACCTTCCTCACCGTCCACAATGCTGCCTATTTTACTGCCATCAGCAAACTTACTAATGATGCCTTATATATTCTCATTCAAGTCATTGATATCGATAAGAAACAATCATAGGTCCAGCACCAATCCCTGAGGCACTCCACTAGTCACAGGCCTCTAGTCCAACAAGCATCCTCCCACTTAATAAAGCAGACACATTTTCTCCTTTCCATCCCGAATACTTATACCTCTTTATCATCTCTATTCCTCCATTGTCATATTAGCACTCCCTTTGTCTTTTGTTCTTGCCCCCCTCACTAACTCTTTCCTCCTCATCCTCTGTCACAGCACAAAAGATTCATTTATCTGACATGAAAATACTTCTCAAGTTGGGTTTCAGAGAAATACTGAGCAAAATTATCACCAAGTTAAAAAGATTATTCTGAAGGATGTCGAATTTCTTTTCAGGAAGGTTAGGGTTGGTATTATTTAAATGAGGGAAGGATCTTTGTACAAATGACAGAGTCAGAGATAATGATATTCCAGGGTGGCTGTAGTCATTGCAGGAATAGTACATATTAAACTGCCAAGGAATTTAAACATGGGGATATCATTCGAACTTAATTGATGGGAAGAGGAGAGAACAATGTAAATGATCAGGGGTGGGGAGAATGGTATAAGGGCCCTCTGGCAGGATTGAATATAGGCTGTAGATTTCCAGATCAGATGAAGTCTGTTGAATATTGAAATCAGCAACCTGCCAGGGAAAGCACATGAAAATTTCAACCTGCAAGTGATAAATCTAATAGACCATTTTAGATTACTTACATTGTGGAAACAGGCCCTCCGGCCCAACAAGTCCACACCCACCCTCCGAAGAGCAACCCACCCAGACACATTCCCCTATCACTATGGGCAATTTATCATGGCCAATTCACCTAACCTGCACATCTATTGGACTGTGGGAGGAATAAATAAATCCAAATCTTGTTTAACACTGACAGGGATTCGTACAAAATGCCTCCCAAAAGTCCCATGACTAACTTTATGGATTTCAGCTGGCATTAGCAGCAGACTGTACTTACCTCAGGAAAGAATCATAAGAGACTTTTTGAAATTCAATGAACAATTCCAAGAGTCATCAGAAACTCCCTGATATGATCCCCTAAGGACGTGAATTATACTTCATAGCTCACCATGACTGACAATGGGAATCAACCAAGCCAAAGGCTAAGCCAGTTCATAAACGGCAAATTACCTTGACAACAAGGTGATGTAGGCCATCTCAATTCCAATGTCAGAAGTCAGACAGCGTCAGCTTACAGCCCAATAGGTTTATTTGAAATCACAAGTTTTCAGAGCATAGCCTCTTCATCAGGTGAAGCGCTGACTTCACCTGACAAAAGGACGACATTCAGAAAGCTTTTTATTTCAAAGAAATCTGTTGACTATAACCTGGTGTCGAGTGAATTCTGATTTTGTCCACCCCAGTCCAATACCGATACCTCCACATCAACCCAATTCCAAACAGGGAAACGTGGTCCACCTATTTCTCGATAGCTGCCATTTTAAGTCTTGTAAGGACAGGTTGTGACCAATCATTTTGAGTAAAATTCTCCAAAGGAACTCTCTGTGACTCCATTAAGGAGAGGGCTCTCAACCAAAGGGAGGACATGGAAGAAGACCGATAGAAACCAACGGTTGTTCTCCTGGGAGTGTCCAGGCAACCAGCAAATATCTTAGCCATAGAACTAGTGAGGAACAGGAAACCTCTCATTATTCCAAACTCTGTTACCCTGCTCAGTGCCCCTGAACAGGCAAAGACTAATTCTTCAACTGCAGAATCCAGCACAGCTGCTGAAGCAGCTGACCTCAAGTTTTCATCCACTTCAGTTCAGAAAGAGACTCTTTAAGGAAGCAGGAGTTCTGCAACAATCTTAAAGACTGATCTTCCTCTCATTTTCAAAGGTCATGTTTTATCCCAAACCTGTGTGTCTGTACTGTTATTAACTTTAGAGTCTGGATTAGTGGTGCTGGAAGAGCACAGCAGTTCAGGCAGCATCCAAGGAGCTTCGAAATCGATGTTTTGGGCAAAAGCCCTTCATCAGGAATAAAAGCAGAGGGAGGAGGAAAACTTCTTCAAGGCAGGCATCCTTGCAAGCGGATTCGCAGTACGGTTAAAATCAATGAGGTAAAAACAAGGACTGCAGATACTGGAAACCAGATTCTGGATTAGTGGTGCTGGAAGAGCACAGCAGTTCAGATAACATCCAAGGAGCTTCGAAATCGACGTTTTGGGGCAAAAGCCCTATAACTTTAGAGTGTCTACTCTAATAACCTATGACAATGTTGGTGCAATAAACTAATCTTTATTTGGTTTCAGACAAATGCTTTGTTGTTAGTTATGTAGAAATGGAAATACTGGAAACCTGAAAGGGTGCTGAATGAGTAATACAAATGCATCGTTCATAGGTCACTCTGAGTACTCAGTGTGGGCATGACTCAGTGTCCTATTGAATTATAATTCCTCTGGAATATCTTGCTTTATGATTCAGGAGGCAACAGTTAATTATATTTCATCACATCGTTCCCACATCAGTTCCACATGATTGCATTTGTTTGTTCACTTAAATGTAATAAACATGAATAACTATGTAAATGACATGTCACTGGAGATTTACCTCCTGTACAAATACAGGAATCCTCTCAATGTATCAACTGGGAGAAGCTGTTGCCTGTCACACCAGCAGAAACTGTCACATCTCACAGAAAATGCGTGAACCAGCAATAATCCGTCAGATAGAAGATATTTACTACCCTGTTCTTGCAGTTGTTGGAGTCCTTGGTAAGCATCTTAAGCACTTAACTGAAGCAATTAATTTTTGCTTCATTTAAACTGTTCCTCCCTTTTATTTGAAAATTCTTCTTTGATCAATATAAAGGCAGTAGAGACACAGTGGTCAAGTCACCAGACTTTAAACATTTAGTGAGTTCCAGTTTCAGTGATTAGAATTCGCTCCAGGCTGTTTCTGCCCTTTTTATTTGTGTGCAGGATGTGGGCATCACCGGCTGGACTATCACTTATTGCTCATTCTTAATTACCCTGGAAACGTTGGTGGTCAGCCAGCTATTCATACCACGATAATCACTGGCATCTAGGGACCACTACCCACATTTGGCAGTGCTGATGTAAAGCAAGCTCCAGGATTTTCACCCATCGCAAGTAAAAGAACAATGATATAGTTCCACGTTGGGATGGGGAGTGACTCGGAGGGCAACGTGCATTGTTGGTGGTGGTTGTATTGTCATGTACCTGCTATCCTTGTCCTTCTCAATGGAACAGGTTGCAGGTCTGGAAAGTGTTGCCAAAAGAGTCTGTGTAAGTTGCTGCAGTGGATTTTGTAGATGGTACACATTCCTGCCACTAGTGATGGGAGTGAATGTGGAAGGTGGAAGATTGCGTGGTAATCAAGTGCACTGCTTTGTCTTGAATGGTGTCAAGCTTCTTGAGCATTTTTGGAGTGATCCTCATCCAGGAAACTGGATGCTGGTGATGTGGCTGATATCGACTTCTGAAAGTCAATTCATAAAATTCCCGGACAAGCTTATGAGCAAAGATGGAGCAACATGAAATAATAGATACAGCAGCAAAATGGATACAAATCTGGCTGAGCCAGTGAACAAATGAGCAGTGTTTACTGAAGCATTTCAGGACAGAAGATAAATATATGATCACCCGAGAGGTCAGTGTTATTTATTTACAATACATTAGACATATTAGCAAGTTTTGTGAAGATTTGTAGCTCAGGTTGATGATGAAGTATGTAAGTTAGCTCGGTTTCATCACCATACTGGGTAACATCATCAGTGAGAGTCTCCGGTGAAGTGCTGGTGGTGTGTCCCGTCTCTCTATTTATAGGTCTTGGTTTCTTAAGGGGGACGATGTCATTTTATAGATTTAGATTAGACTTAGATTACTTACAGCGTGGAAACAGGCCCTTCGGCCCAACAAGTCCACACCCAACCTCCGAAGAGCAACCCACCCAGACCCATTCTTCACCTAACACTACCGGCAATTTAGCCTGGCTAATTCACCGACCCTGCACATTTTTGGACTGTGGGAAGAAACCGGAGCACCTGAAGGAAACCCACGCAGACACGGGGAGAATGGGCAAACTCCACACAGACAAGTTGCCGGAGGCGGGAATTGAACTCAGGTCCGGGGCACTGTAAGGCAGCAGTACTAACCACTGTTTCTGGTTCTTTTTTCAAGGGAAGGTAGATAGGGTCTAAATCGATGTTTTTAT
Organism: Chiloscyllium punctatum; assembly: GCF_047496795.1. Taxonomy (NCBI): domain Eukaryota; kingdom Metazoa; phylum Chordata; class Chondrichthyes; order Orectolobiformes; family Hemiscylliidae; genus Chiloscyllium; species Chiloscyllium punctatum. The sequence continues at coordinate 95,977,930 of NC_092742.1, read as the reverse complement.
TGATGGAGTTCCGGTTAGAATGCCATGCCTCTAAGAATTCTCCTGCCTGTCTTTGTTACGCCTGTCCTAGGATGTATGTGTTGGCCCAGGCAAAGTGGTGTCCTTCTTTATCTGTACGTATAGAAACTAGTGATTGTGGGTCGTATCTTTTGGTGACCAGTTGGCATTCATGTATCCTGGTGGCAAGTTTCCTGCTAGTTTGTCCAATGTAGTGTTTTTTTACAGTTCAAAATCTGTGATTGATGCACAACTTGAGAATGTTGTGAAGGATAGTGTAGAACTTCAGAAGAACATAGATTGATTGCTGTGATGGGTAGTCAAGTTCCAAATGAAATTGAACGTAGAAAAGTGTGAAAGATTACAATTTGCTCGGAAGAACATGGACAGACAGTGTAAAATAAAGGCTTCAGCCTGTACTGGATTATTACATCCAGTTCAGCACAAAACACAATCAGAAAAATGTTAAGGCATCGGAGAGAATGCAGATTAGTCCCAGGGAGGAGAAAATTCCATTGCATGGATACATTGGAAATGTAGTGACTTTTTAGGAAATAAAAGAGTTTTTAGAGGAGATTTGACAGAGGTTCTCCAAATCATGAGGGATCCGAACACAATGCAAAAGGACAAACTATTCCAATTAGTGGGATGATTGAGAATATGAGGGCACATATTTAAGGTAATGAGCAAAATAATCTGGAATGTGCTGACTGACCACATGATGGAGACAGCTTCAGTTGAGGTGTTCAAAAGAGAGTTGCCTTGTTATCTGGAAAGGAATAATGGGCAGGACATTGGGACTCGGCAAATTGCTCTTCTAAAGAGATGCAATAGACACAACAGACTGTGATCTCCTTCTTTTCTGTAACTATTCTGCGATTATGTGGCTCTATAACTGTTGTTAAACAAAGCTTTGAAGATTGGGGATCTAGTGCAAATAAACAAAGTTCAACTAGAGATCAGTAGTGATCTAGCTGAACAAGATCAATGGGTTGCATCCCTTGTGTGATGATGTTATTCTTAAAACCACTAACATTCTCATCTTTAACCATTTCTTTCTCTACATATTCCAGTTAACTCAGTGGCTATTATCATCCTGTCACGTGGAGTTTGTGGACTCTCCAGATGTATCACCCACTACCTGGTGGCCATGGCAGTGGCAGATCTATTGGTCGTTTTCACTGATGTGATACTCTTTACAGTGATTCCATTTTACTTCCCAGGGACTTACCTGGAAACTACACCAGCTCATTCTCTACTGCTTGTCCTGCTTTATGCAGCCACAGATATTTCTGTCTGGTTCACAGTCTCCTTCACTTTTGACCGGTTTGTTGCAATTTGCTGCCAGAAGATAAAAGCAAGATATTGCACTGAGGAAACTGCGGCTGTGGTTATAAAAGCAGTGTGTGTGTTGTTTTGCTTGGAAAACATTCCTTGGTACTTTCTGAATGAACCTGAATATATAATTGACAATGTACCTTGGGGCTACATCCTAACAGTGAATTTCTTCACTGAAGCTGCTTGGGTAGCATTTGATACCCTCAATATTATAATGACCCCTGTCCTCCCATTCATTCTGATTTTACTGCTCAATTCGCTGACAGTCAGACACATTTTAGTGACCAGCAGAATCCGCAGGAAGCTACTGGGTCACAGCAAGAGAGAGAATCACACTGACCCAGAGATGGAGAACCGCAGGAAATCCATCATTTTACTCATCACCATCTCAGGCAGTTTTATATTGTTATGGATGACAAATGTTGTGTATTTCCTTTATTGGCGAATTGCAAAAGATTCTTACTACACAGGTCCCCATGATCCTGCGTATATCACTGAACAATCAGGCTACATGCTGCAGCTTTTGAGTACCTGCACCAACACCTGTATTTATGCAGTGACCCAGACTAAATTCAGAGAGCAGCTGAAGAATGCAGTCAAATACCCATTCACTGTAATTGGGAAATTACTGAAATGATAGATACAGTTCATCTTAAAGCTATATTTCTATCACTGTCTTCGCCGACAGTGCTTCTCACTAATTTCATCTCCACACATTTCATCAGAGCATTGACATGATTTTAAACTCTAGAAATGACCATCTCCTTTGGAGATTATCCACCTATGACCATCAAGCTTGTAGCTCTCAAACCTGCAGAGCCACATTTCCTTCCAAACCAGATAGCCCTGACTGATCATCAACTGAAATTGTCCTTATTACATCAAACATAATTCCTGCTGTACTGAAAGTGTTTTACCTCTCCCTGCCCATTCTCCTCCAGAACACATTCAAGGCTGATCCAATCCCTTTGGTTACTGCAGGGAGTGGAACAAGGTCTGTCTGGTGGACATCATAGAATATGAGTTCCCTCATTGGAGTTGTCTACATGCTCCAAACAGGGAGTCCTGGCTGACAAATATAAACAGGAGTGTCAGGGGTTCTGTTCACTCTAGGAGTTGGCTTTGAGCTAACTGGGGCAGTGTCATGTACTTTGCACGTGTAAATAAAGGATGATTTGGTGATGGGATGCTTGCACCCGTGGAGTTATTTCAGTTATTTTCACTTGTTCCAGTTTCAAAGACTTTGCTTCAAAATTCTCTTTTCACTTTCGAAGATGTTGGAAAGATATTTGCAAGAGATTTAAAACCATGAGATAAGAAAACATAGGAGCAGTGGAAGGCATTCAGCTCATCGAACCTCCTCTGTCTTGAAACGAGATCTTGGCTGTTCTAATGATCCGCAACTCCACCTTCCTGCCTTTTCCATATAAGCCTCAATTCTCTTCCTGATTAAAACTCCAGCTATCCCAGCCTTGAATACATAATGACCAAAGCTCAACAGCCCTCTGCTGTAAAGAATTCCAGAAATTCTCTACACTCCAGAGAGTAGTTTAATGTTGGAACAGAGACTAGACCAGCTTCAGTACCTGGTGCTGGGAGAGCACAGCAGTTCAGGCAGCATCCAAGTAGCTTCGAAATCAACGTTTCGGGCAAAAGCCCTTCATCAGGAATAAAGGCAATGAGCCTGAAGCGTGGAGAGATAAGCTAGAGGAGGGTGGTGGAGGGGAGAAAGTAGCATAGAGTACAATGGGTGAATGGGGGAGGGGATCAAGGTGATAGGTCAAGGAGGAGAGGGTGGAGTGGATAGGTGGAAAAGAAGATAGGCAGGTAGGACAAGTCCGGACAAGTCATGGGGACAGTTACTGAGCTGGAAGTTTCGAACTAGGGTGAGGTGGGGGAAGGGGAAATGAGGAAACTGTTGAAGTCCACATTGATGCCCTGAGGTTGAAGTGTTCTGAGGCAGAAGATGAGGCGTTCTTCCTCCGGGCGTCTGGTGGTGAGGGAGCGGCGGTGAAGTAGGCCCAGGACCTCCATGTCCTCGGCAGAGTGGGAGGGGGAGTTGAAATGTTGGGCAACGGGGCGGTGTGGTTGATTGGTGCGGGTGTCCCAGAGATGTTCCCTAAAGCGCTCTGCTAGGAGGCGCCTAGCCTCCCCAATGTAGAGGAGACCGCATCGGAAGCAACGGATACAATAAATGTTATTAGTGGATGTGCAAGGAAAACTTTGATGGATGTGGAAGGCTCCATTAGGGCCTTGGATAGATGTGAGGGAGGAGGTGTGGGCGCAGGTTTTACAGTTCCTGCGGTGGCAGGGGAAAGTGCCAGGATTGGAGGGTGGGTGGTTTTGGGGCGTGGACCTGACCAGATAGTCACGGAGGGAACGGTCTTTGCGGAAGGCGGAAAGGGGTGGGGAGGGAAATATATCCCTGGTAGTGGAGTCTGTTTGGAGGTGGCGGAAATGTCGGTGGATGATTTGGTTTATGCAAAGGTTAGTAGGGTGGAAGGTGAGCACCAGGGGCATTCTGTCCTTGTTATGGTTGGAGGGGTGGGGTCTGAGGGCGGAGGTGCGGGATGTAGACGAGATGCGTTGGAGGGCATCTTTAACCACGTGGGAAGGGAAATTGCGGTCTCTAAAGAAGGAGGCCATCTGGTGTGTTCTGTGGTGGAACTGGTCCTCCTGGGAGCAGATACGGTGGAGGCGGAGGAATTGGGAATACAGGATGGCATTTTTGCAAGTGGTGGGGTGGGAAGAGGTGTAATCCAGGTAGCTTGTGGGAGTCGGTGGGTTTGTAAAAAATGTCAGTGTCAATTCGGTCGTCATTAATGGAGATGGAGAGGTCCAGGAAGGGGAGGGAGGTGTTAGAGATGGTCCAGGTAAATTTAAGGTCAGGGTGGAATGTGTGGGTGAAGTTGATGAATTGCTCAACCACCTCGCGGGAGCACGAGGTGGCGCCAATGCAGTCATCAATGTAGTGGAGGAAGAGATGGGGAGTGGTGCCGGTGTAATCACGGAAGATCAACTGCTCTATGTAGCCAACAAAGAGACAAGCATAGCTGGGGCCCATACATATGCCCATGGCTACCCCTTTGGTCTGGAGGAAGTGGGAGGATTCAAAGGAGAAATTATTAAGGGTGAGGACCAGTTCGGCCAAACGAATGAGAGTGTCGGTGGAAGGGTACTGTTAGTGACGTCTGGACAGGAAATAACGGAGGGCTTGGAGGCCCTGGTCATGGCGGATGGAGGTGTAGAGGGATTGGATATCCATGGTGAAGATGAGGCATTGGGGGCCAGGGAAACGGAAGTCTTGGAGGAGGTGGAGGGCGTGGGTGGTGTCTCGAACGTATGTGGGGAGTTCCTGGACTAGGGGGGATAGGACAGTGTCGAGGTAGGTAGAGATGAGTTCAGTGGGGCAGGAGCATGCTGAGACAATGGGTCGGCCAGGGTGGTCAGGCTTGTGGATCTTGGGAAGGAGGTACAACCGGGCAGTGCGGGGTTCCCGGACTATGAGGTTGGAAGCTGTGGGTGGGAGATCTCCTGAGGTGATGAGGTTCTGTATGGTCTGGGAGATGATGGTTTGGTGATGGGGGGTGGGGTCATGGTCGAGGGGGCAGTAGGAAGAGGTGTCCTCGAGTCGACGTCTGGCTTCAGCGGTGTAGAGGTCAGTGCACCAGACTATCACTGCGCCCCCTTTATCCGCTGGCTTAATGGTGAGGTTGGGATTGGAGCAGAGGGATTGGAGGGCTGCGCGTTGTGAGGGTGAGAGGTTGGAGTTGGGGAGGGAGGTAGACATTCCAAGTTTAGTTTCCCAGGGGCTTACCTGGACACCACTCCTGCAGTTTCCCTTTCACATGTCCTGCTTTCTGCAGCCACGGACATCTCCGTCTGGATCACCGTCAGTTTCACCTTTGATCAATTTGTTGCAATTTCTTGTCAGAAACTGAAAACAAAATATTGCACAAAGAGAACTGCAACTGTGGTTATTCCAACAGTGAGTGTAGGGGTTCTGCTTGAAAAATATTCCTTGGTACTTTATATATGAATCTGAATATGTCATTGATGATGTGCCCTGGGGGGGTATTGAGTCAGAGAGATTTTTCACAGAAACTGCCTGGATAACCTTTCATACTCTGAGTATTATTTTAACCCCTTTCCTCCCATTCATTCTGATTTTACTGCTCAATTCTCTGACTGTCAGACACATTTTAGTGACCAGCAGAATCCGCAGGAAACTACTGGATCACAGCAAGAGTGAGAATCACACTGACCCAGAGATGGAGAGCCGCAGGAAATCCATCATTTTACTCTTCACTATCTCAGGCAGTTTTATACTGTTGTGGATGACCAATGTGTGTATTTCTTTTATTGGCGAATTAGCAACACGTATTACTACACAGGTCCCCATGATCCTGTGTATATCACTGAACAATCAGGCAACATGCTGCAGCTTTTGAGGACCTGCACCAACACCTGTATTTCTGCAGTGACCCAGACTAAATTCAGAGAGCAGCTGAAGAATGCAGTCCAATACCCAGTCACTGTAATTGGGAAATTACTGAAATGATGGAAACACTTTATTGCACTTTCTATTCAATTTTAACAACTCATTGATGCAATGAGCTGTTGCAAAATGAATAGAATGCTAAAGAATTGTCCCAAGTTCTGCAAATGGAACTGTCCTCTACTTGTCACAAGGAACATCTTCTTTGTTCAGTTGATTTTATTTCAATCCTACTTGCCCAGTATTTTCCCACGTACATTAAAAGCGCTTCCCTGCTTCCTGCCCCCTTTACACTTTCTCGTTTCTCGGTGCACATTGTCACTGCCTTGCCTCAACATGTCACTGGGGGCTGAGAGCCAGGAGGGTTATCATCACTGACAGCAGGGTCTCAGTCTCATCAATGGAGGGGGGGAGGGGTCAGTCTTTGTTCAGGGCGTCCTGGCTCCATCAATGTAGGGTACTCTCCGATACCTGTCCAGGTCCTGCTCGGGTCAGTCTGAGGTACAGAAAGGGGGAGTTGCTGAATGACCAGCAGCCCTCCACCCATCTTGACTCTTTCTGTCCTGTTTTCCTCCCTGGGATGATAGAGCAGAGGGTAACACAGTGGGTGACAGTGTGTGGCACCACAGTCACTGTCGGTGTAAGGGGGATGTTTCCCAAGTGACTGAGTGGGCACCACAGAGGGCAGACAGGCTTCATGGTGTCGGGGAGGTTGGGGTGTGTGAGGGGGTGTGGAGATGATGTTACAGGCAACAGTGAGGCCCTGGTAGAATGTGAGCCTGGGAGGGAGGTGGGTTCAGGAGCAGAGATAGGGCGAGGAGGAGGGGTCGGAGAGACAATAGTGACACCCCCACTAGCGGAATGGAGAAGGGACCTTCCTTTCATCCAACAGATGGCTGAGACTGGACTGACCCAGGGTAAGGGCTGGGGGAACAGCCTGGGACCATAGCTGCTCCTGGGAGAGGAGGGAATTCTGTGTCTGAGGGATTTACACTGACACAGACAGACACACACATACACAGACATACACACACAGTCTCACACACACACAAACAGGCACACACACACACAGACACACAGACACACACACACCCACACACAGACATGCACACAGACACACACAGGCACACACAGACACCCAAAGACACACACATACGCAGACACACACACACACAAACACATAGGCACACACAGACACACACACAAAGACTCACACACTCACACACACACACACTCACACACACACACTCATACAGACACACACACTCACACACAGATACACATTGTCTCACACACACGCATACAGAAACAGTCACACACACAAACACAAAAACACGCCACACATATCCACACACATTCAGACACAGACAGTGACAGACAGACACAGACATACACGCACCCACACAAAAACATGACACAAACACACACACGCGCAGACACATACAAACACGGACACACACACATAGAGACACAAGCACACACAACACACACACGCACACACACACACAGACAGACAGACACATAAACACACACGGACACACACAGACATGCACACACACACTTCCTCTCTCTCTCTCTCTTTCTCTCGAATCACTCAAAACTTCTCGATCCCATTGCAGCCTGTAACTTGCTCTCAGGCATCAGTTATTTGAAACATAAATAATATCAGAATGCCCTGAGGTATTATTCTGTATATAAACTAGTTCGGGTCCTGCGATCAGATTCCAATTTGTAACTCACACCTGTGTATCCATTACTCTGTGTGTAAATCACCCTTAACCCCTCGATTTCCCGATCCACAATATGTGTTATCTGTCTTTCCTTTTATTTCCCCACAAACATGAGTCACGTGTCACCACATTTTTTTGTTATATTTCCTCTGTGAATATTTCTTATGATGTAGACAATAAAATAAATGACATGGTGATGTGAAGCACATTCTGTCACACTCAGTATCTTCATGTTGCAATATTATTATATCCAGTCAGAACCCTGCCCTCACACAGGGGAAAAATGTCACTGGGTCTGGAAGTGTGGACTGGCCTGGGAACGGGGAGTTTAACATGTCACTGAGTTCATTTGGAATTCTCTGCCACAAACAGATATTTCTCCACATTATATTTCATCTGCTGATTACTTGTCCACTCAGTGAAGCTGCCTCTATATCTGTTTGGAGCCTCTTTGGTCGTCCCCACCACATTCTCTCCAACCAAACATGGTCTTGTCAGTGAACCTAGAGACATCACACTTGTTCCCTTTCTTTAAATCATTGATATCGATTGGAAATGGCTGTGGCTTTAGCAGTGACCCTTCGCACACCCCCTACTAGTCCCATCTCACCAAGCTGGAAGTGACCCTGTTTCCCATCCACCAGACAATTCTGTACGCTGCAGGACACAGTAAACACTGTTACACTCAGTGTGCAGTCTGACTGAACATGACAATGTTATAATATACAGTCAGAGAGCTGTCAGAGATGGGAGTGGTGAGAGGCACAGAGAGGAGCACAGAGACAAGCAGAGACAGAGAGAGACAGACAGGGACAGAGGGAGACAGCAAATAACAGACAGGGACTGAGAGGGAGAACTGTGAGGGCTCACCGAGCTGAATAGCTCCCTGAATGATGACACAATATTCAGATTAAAATATGATTCGGAGAAGCCAGTGTTGGACTGGGGTGTACAATGTTAAAAATCATACAACACCAGATTATAGTCCAAAAGGTTTAATTGGAAGCACACTAGCTTTCGGAGCGACGCTCCTTCATCAGGTGATAGTGGAGGGCTCGATCGCAAAACAGAATTTATCGCAAAATTTGCAGTGTGATGTTACTGAAATTATATATTGAAGAATTGATTGTCTGTTAAGCCTTTCATGTGTAAATACAGTGATAGTTTCACTTCTTTCATGTGTAAATCACAAAACCCTTTTTTTTAAAGTTGCATTCTCGGGTTAGCTGTTAACAATGGTGATAGCTAGACAATATGTGGAAAGTTTTAGCCCCCGGCAACGGTCTACAAATTTTCAGGTTGTTAAACATACGTATTACTGATCCTGGAGAAGAACAGCAAGGCTCCTGCATTTCCCTATTCCCATCCCAGGGGGATCATGGGAACCCATCAGTTGTCCTCCCAATATTTGATGACAGCATCACATGAGCTTTCAGTTATTTATGTACAAGGGATTGGACAATAATGATTCATAACTCAATAAGTACAAGAATACAGGAGGACTTGTCCCAATGATACAAGGCTCCACACACACACACACACACACACACACAGATACACACACACACCCGTACTAAGGGATATAGAATGACATAATAATTTTGGGATTTCCCAACATTAAAGCTCCATTAAACAATCCCTGGGTATCAGATTAACACAGGACCTTCAGACATTTGGGTTAGACTGAAGACTCACCTCTTCCCAACACTGAGAGGCTCCTGTATCACACATCGCATTGGAATCTCATCCTCACTGTCCCATCTGTCTCTGTAGCAATTCACCATCCAGTCCATTATAATTCCATCTCACTCTGTCTGGAATCAATGTGACGGTGCTGCTCCCACTGCTTTCTGGAGACTTACAGCACACAGTGAGAAAATAGTTCTCATCACCTCTGTCTAAAAGGGTGACCTTTACAGGGACAGCAGGTGATAAATAGTCAGTTGTACATCAGATCAATGTCATCACTTGAGGTCCATCTGTAAAATGGATTGATGTTCATTTTGGGAGGGATTGGAAGAGTGAGGCATCTTTTTATTGAAATGGAGAGAGTTTGAGGAACTGAGCTACAGAAGGATTCAGGTGCCCTGGGACATGAATCACAGGTCCTGTCATACAGACACAGAGAGAGAAACACTCAGAGACACAGACAGAGACACAGTCATACATTTGCACACACATTTCCAGACAGACACATACACAGACACACACATACAGTCCTCACAGGTCTCAGGTCAGAAAGTTTACTCTTAATGAGTTTGAAAATGAACATCAATCCATTTTACAGATGGACATCAAGTGATTACATCGATCTGATGTACAAATGATCATTTGTTTATTGTGGAAATGATTATGAGTTTATCAAAGAGATTCACCTTTTCCCCGACGATAGGCTGATGCACATCATGTGATTGTTCCACTTTTTCATCAACCTTTCAATGGTAAAAGCTGGGAAGTAGCAAATTGACACAAACTGTGTTAAAGTTGGTTACTCAGGGCAGTGTCAGTTCCTGCTCATAGACTCTGTATGTGCCTGTATGTTTGTTTTGGCACATGTCTGTGTTTTTGCATGTGTGTGTGTCTGTGAGCCTGTATATATATGTGTATAAGTGTGTCTATATATGTGTGCATCTATGTATGTGTCTGTCTGGAAATGTCTGTGCATGTGTATGACTGTGTCTCGGAGTGTTTCTCTCTCTCTGTATCTGCATGTTAGTCTATCTATATCTGACTATCTCTGTGTGTTTGTCGGTCTGTGTGTTAGTGTATGTTAGTGAGTGTGTGAGTGTGAGATTCTATGTTTGTGTCTATCCCCGTGTCTGTATCTCTGTGCAATGGTCTCTCTCTCTTATTTTGGGGGTGAATCCATTGAAATTGAGTTAAACCTCCTATCTCTCTCTTTCCTCCACTCTCTCTCCTTCTGTCTCTCTCTCTCTCTCTCTCTGTCTATTCCTCGTGTGTTTAATGTGATACAATGCTGATGGCCATGTTGGTGTGTATTTCTATGTGTGTTTCTGTGTGTGTGTGTGTGGGTGGGTGTGTGTCCACCTCTGCCTGCATTGGGACACACTTTTTCCTGGAGGAAGTAAGAATGAACAAAAAAAATGATGATCAAAAACTTTGAGTCTCTCTCCCTCTCCTGTCTGTCCATCTTGCGTTTAAAATGATACAATGCTACCCTCTGCTGGCCGCACTGTGCCACTGCAGAAGTGGCAGAGATTCTCTTGGAAAGCACCAGTTCCTGTGAATCTCTCAAGTTGCACATTTGTTTAATTCTTCAAACAATGTCTTTGGGGAAACAGAGCAGTTCTGTCCAAACTCATGTGATGTTGCCCCGAGATATGAGCAGAAGGAAATGTGCAAACCCAATGCTAGTCTCACCCCCTCCACTCTGTGAGTCTCTGTGTGTTTGTGTCGAGAGACAAAGAAACTGCAGATGTTGGAATCCAAGGTAGACAAGCAGGAAGCTGGAAGAACACAGCAAGCCAGGCAGCCTCAGGAGGTGGAGAAGGCAATGTTTTGGGTGGAACCCTTCTTCACGACTGGATGTGGGGGTACGGGGAGCGGCAGAAACAGGCGGGGGGGTGGAATGGGGGATGTTTTGGGTGGGGAGAGGGGGCGGAGTGGTGACGTAGTGATGGGTGAACACAAGTAGAGGGTACAGCTTGGTTGGTCAATGAGATGAATGAACCGTGTCGGTTGTTGGAAGGAAGGGTTGGTCAGAGGAATGGAAAAGAAGAAGATAGGCTGGAAAGGGAGCTGAGGGATGGGAAGGGAGAGTATTTGAAATTGGAGAGCTCAATGTTGAGTCCTCCAGGCTGGAGGCTGCCCAGGTGGAAGATGAGGTGTTGTTCCTCCAGTCTGTGTGTGTTGTGAGTTGCTCCCTTTCTCTCTCCCTGATTGAATCTCGACTCGCAAGTTCAACCTGAACTGAACCCTGTGCAATGGTGTAGGAAGGCCAGCAGAGGGAGGCATTGTACCACTTCAAACACAAGGGAGCCTCGTATTTATACCGGAGGGAAATTTCCATTCAGATAATTCAGTTACATCATGATTGATATTAATTGAACTTCAATGAACAAACAAGTGAAGTCAATGCAACAAAAATCATCTGTTCCCTGCCCACTTATACCGACTTGTTAATCTTCATTTTATATCTTGTCTCTATTAACATTTTAGTTCTACATTTGATGATGGTCTGCAGTAAGTTTGTGGATCACCTGTTAAAGTTGTTCCTTCTGCAGTTTCCAATGCAGTTAGACATTATGCCTGTGAATATCCTGGAGAATGATTCCTTTCTGTAGAGAACTGAAGAAATTGAAACTTCTGCCGCTGTCGTTCAGGCAGTTGTTGCTTACATCTGAAAGTCTGAAGTTTCCCTCAAATTGTTTCAGATTGAACCTTCGTGTCAGCCTTGGTTGTGAGGACAGACTCTCACCGCTAAGTGAAAAGGTTCAGAGTTTCAGCCCAGAACCCAACACAACATCCAGTCGAACACTCGAGTGCAGGGCCAAGGGAGTGTTGCACTGTGGGAAATGAGAGACTGAACCTTTCAGCAGGATGTACTGAATTCTGAGAGAACCATAGTGCCGAAGAGGCCCTTCAGCCCATCAAGTCTACACCAACATGTGAGAAACACCTGACTTTCACAGGGGTACGTTGGCTCAGTGGTTAGCACTGCTGCCTCACAGTGTCAGAGACCCGGGTTCAATTCCAGCCTCAGGCGACTGTCTGTGTGGAGTTTGCACATTCTCCCCGTGTCTGCGTGGGCTCCCTCCAGGTGCTGCTGTTTCCTCCCACAGTCCAAAGATGTGCAGGTTGGGGTGAATTGGCTGCACTAAGTTGCCCATACTATCCAGTGGTGTACAGGTTCGGTGGTGTAGCCATGGGAAATGCACGATTACAGTGTCTGCGTGAGTCTGGGTAGGATGCTCTTCGGAGGGTCAGTCTGGGAGTGATGGACCAAATGGCCTGCTTCCACACTGTAGGGATTCTGTGATTCTTCAATCTAATCCCATTTACCAACACTTGGCCCATGGCCTTGAATGCTATGATGTGCCAAGTGTCTATCCTGGTCCTGCTGAAAGGATGGCAGGCAATGTGCCTTGACCCACTCTCCCAGGCAGCACATTCCAGTCTGTCACCACCCCCCCCCCACCCCTCCTCTGGGTAATAAGGCTTTCCCTCACATCCCTCCTGCCCCTCCCCTTGAACCCATGTCCCCTCAACTAAGAGGAGCAGCTGTTCCTCTGCCCATATTGAACTGAAATCCCTGCCTTACAGTTGGTGCCCAGATGGACCCCTCCACTGCTTGTGCCAGTTCTCTATGCCCCTGAAATCTCTGGCACATCTCCATGTACTTCATACTGTGTGTCTCACATCTGCCAGCTCACAGTCATTGGGCACGTCGTGTGATAAAGTTAGGGAGAGTGTTAGGGTTAGGGTTAGTGCTAGCATTCGGGTTAGTGTAAGGGTTAGACTCAGGGCTGGGGTAGTTTAGGTTTTGGGTTAGTGTTAGTGTTAGGGTTAGAGTTAGAGATAGGTTTATGGTTAGGGTTAAGGATAGAAGGATTAGCTTAGTGTTTGGATTAGGGTTAGGGTTAGGTTTAGAGTTTGTGTCAAGGTTAGTTTTTGGTTTAGCATTTGGATTAGGGTTAGAGTGATGGTTAGAGGCCTGGAGCACAGCGTTGAGGTTAGGGTTAGGGTTCGGGTCAGCTTTTAGGTTAGGGTTAGGGTTCGGGTCAGTGTTAGGGTTAGAGTTATGGTTAGGGTTTGTGTTATGGTCCGTTTTTGGGTTAGGGTCAGTTTTTGGTTAAGGTTAGGCTTAGTGTTAGTGTTAGAAGCCTGGGTTAGGGTTAGAGTTATGGTTATGGTAAGAAGGGTTAGGGTTAAGGTTAGGGTTTTGGTTAGGGTTCGTGTTAGAAGCCTGGGGCCCAGCATTGAGGCTGTCTGACGCATGCCACTGAGTGCCAGATACCTGCTCCCCATCCAGCAGCTGGAAATAACTGGCAACATGTGATTTGTGGGGAAGATAACAAGGAACATGAAAGATAACCCTACCCTTAACTCTAACCCTACCCCTAACCCAGAACCAAACCCTAACCCGATACCAAATCCCAGCACTAACCCTAAACCTACCCCAACCTTAGCCCTAGGCCTGAATTAGCACGCTAGCCCTAACCCTAACCCTAGTGCTAACCCAAAACCCATGCCTCACCTTTACCCTTGTCCTATCTCCAACCCTATCCCTAACCCTAGCCCGAATTCTAACCCTAACCCTGTCCCTAAACCTAACCTTAGCCCTAACACAAACCATAACTCTAACCCAACTCCTAACTCTAACCCTAGCCATAACCGTAACCCTAACCCTCACACAAGCCATAACAGAACCCCTCATTCTAAACCTCGCCCTAAATCTAATCTGAGCCCTAAATCTAACCCTAAACCTAACTCTAACCCGAGCTCTGACCCTAGCCCTAATCCTAACCCTAGCCCTAACCCTATATCAAACACTAACCATAACTATAACCCTAGCCCTAACTCTAAGCCTAGCCTGAACCCTAAACCTAACCCTAAACTGATCCCTAACCCTCGCCTTCACCCTAACCCTAAACCTATCCCAACTCTAAACCTCATCCTAGACCTAAACCTAACCCTACCCTGAACCCGAACCCGAACCCTGAGACTGACATTAACCCTCACCCTAACCCTTACACGAGACCTAACCCTTACCCAAGCCCTAACCCTTACACTAGCCTTAATCCCAACCCTAAATCTAACCCCAGCCCTAAACCAAACACTAACACATGCACTAACCCTAACACTAATACAATCCCTAAACCCATCCCTAAACCTAACCCTAAAACCAGACGTAAACCTTGCCTTAACCCTAAACCTCGCCTGAACTCTAACCCTAGACGTAACCCTAACCCTCACCTTAACCCTATAACTAACCTCATCCTAGCCCTAACCCTAACACTAACCCTAAGCCTAACCCTAGCCCTAACCATAACCTTAACCCAGCCCTAACCCTAACTCCAACCCTAACCCTAGCCCATTTCCTAACCCGAGCCCTAACTCGAACCGAGCATGAACCCTAACTTTAACTCTAAACCTAATCCTAACCCGCTCCCTAAACCTAGGCATAACCCTAACCCTACCGCTAACTCTAACCATCACCCTAACCATCACCATAAACCTCCACCGAGACCTAACACTCACCCTAGACCTAACACTGTCCCTCACCCTAACGTTCGCCTTAGCCCTAATCCTAACCCTAACCCTAACCCTAACCCTAACCCTAGCCCTAACCCTGACCCTAACCCTAATCCTAACCCTGACCCTAACCCTAAACCTGGCCCTAACCCTAATCCTAATGCTAACACTGGCACTAACACTTACCCTAACCCTATCCCTAACCCTAACACTAACCCTGGCCCTAACTCTAACCCTAACGCTAACACTGACCCTAACCCTAACCCTAACCCTAGCCCTAATCCTGAGCCTGACACTAACCCTCATCCTAACCCCCACCCATTACCGAGCCCTCACCCTATGCCTAAGCCTTATCCTAGTCTAGATCTTAACCCTAAATCTATCCGTAACCTTAAACCTTACACGTACACTATCTCTAACCCTAACATTAACCCTAGCCGTAACCTACCCCTAACCCTATCACTAACCCTCGCACTAATCCTAATCCAACCTTAACCCTAAATTTAAGACTCATCCAAGCACAAACATTAAACATAACACTAACCCTAGCACTATCACTAACCCTATCCCTAACTCTAATCCGTGGCCTAACTCGAACCCTAGCCCAAACCCGAAGCTTAACCCTAACCCTAACCTTAGCACTAACATTATCCCAAACCCTAAGCCTAACCCAAGCCCTAACTCTAAACCTAGCCCTAACCCTAACCCTAATTCTAACCATGACCACGTCCCTATACCTAAACCAAACCCTAGTTTTCAAACTAACCTTATCCCTAATCGTAACCCTAACCCTAACCCTATTCCAAAGCCTCACCCGAGGATTAAGCTGAACCTTAATGCTAACCATAACCGTAAAACTAACCCTCGCCCTTATCCTAATGTTAACCCTAACCCTAACTCTTACCCTAACCTCAACCCTAATGTGAACTCCAGCCATAATCCAAAACCTAGCCCTACCCTAACACTCACCCTAACCCGAACCCTATCCCTATCCGAGCCCCAACCCTAACCCTAATTCTAACACCAAACCTAACTCTAACGTTAGCCCTAACTCGAACCCTAGCTCTAACCCTAACCCTACCCTGCCCCCCCTAAACATAGCCCTAGCCCTAACCCTAACCCTATCCTTAAACCTAACCCTAATCCTATCCCTATCCCTATCCCTAAGTCTAACCCTCGCCCGAACTCTAACCATAACTCCAACTCTAGACCTTACTCTAACCTTAACCCGATCTGTAATCCGAGCCCTAACTCTAAACTAAGGCCTAACTCCATCCCAAGCCCATCCCTTAACCCTAATCCTAACCATGACACTAACCCTAACCCTAGCCATAAACCAAAACCTAACCCTATAGTTAGCCCTAACGCTAACCCAAGCCCGAATCATAACCCGAACTCAAACCATATTCCTAAACCTAACCCTAGCCCTAAACCTAAAATTAAATCTAATCCAAGTCCCAGCTCTAACCCTAACTCAAACCTGCATCCTAACACTCTCCTTAATCCTAGCCCTAACTCTAACCCTAACCCTGATCCCTAACCCTCGCCTGAACACGAAACCTAAACTTAATCCTTGCCCTACCCCTATACCTATCAGTAATCCTATAACTAAACCGCACCCTAACCCTAAGCCTAACCATAACCTGAGACCTATCCCTAACTGGCATCCTCACACTAAACCTAACCATAATCCTAACCCTAAATCTAACCCTATCCATCGCACTAACTCTAGCCCTAACTCTAACCCTAGCTCGAACACTAAATCTTTCCCTAACCCTAACCATATCCCTAACCCTCGCCCTAACTCTCACCCTAGGTCACCTCCATTGCAAGCCCGAACCCTAGCCCGAAACCTAACCCTAACCCTAGCCTGAACACTATCCCTAACAATAAACCTAACCCTAGACCTAACTCGAACCCTAAAGCTCAGATTAATCCTAACCCTAGCCCTTACACGAAATCTCACCCTAGCCCTAACCCTAATCCAAATTCTAACACTAACCCCATTCCTGCCCTAAACCTAACCCTAGAACTAACTCTAAACCTAGACTTAACCCTAATTCTAACCTGATCCCTAACCATAGCCCTATCCCTAACTCTAACCCTAGCCTTAATTCTAACCCTAACCAGATCCCAAAACCTAACCCTTGCTCTAAAACTAACCATAACTCTAACCCATGTCCCAGATCCAACTCTAGCCATAACCCTAACCCTAACACTTGCCCTAGCTCTAAACCTAGCCCTAATTTGTACATTAACCCTAAGCCTAACATGAACCCTAAGCCTAATTCCAACTCTGACCCCATCCCTATCCTTAAACCCAACCCTAGCCTTAATCCTAAAACTATCCCTAATACTAACCCTAAACCTATTCCTAATAAAAATCCTAACCCAAGCCCTAACCCAAACCCTATGTCTAACCCCAGTCCTAAACCCAAGCCTAAACTAACACTGCCCCTAACACTAACCCTAGCCCTAGCCCTAACCCTACCGCTAACTCTAGCCCTAACTCGAACCCTAGCCCTAAGTCAAAGTCTAACCCCAATTCTAACTGTAACCCCATCCCTTTCCCTAACTCGAAGCCTAGCCCTAACCCTAAATTGAACCCGAGTCTGAACCCGAAGCCTTTCACTAACCCTCATCCTAACCCTCACCCAAGACCTCACCCTCACCCTAGCCCTAACCCTTACCCTAGCATTAGCCCTTACCCGAAACCTATCCCGAACCCAAGCCCTATCACTAACGCTAACACATACCCTCACCTTAACCCTATTCCTGAACCGAAACAATAACCCTAACCCGAGACTTAACTCTAACCTAGCCCTTACCAAACCATCAACCTTGCAATTTGAGAGGGAGAGGGTACAAACGGAAGTGACAACATTTCTGTTGAATAAAGGAAATTATGGAGCTATAAGGAAGGAGCTGGCCAAAGTTCAATGGTGCAATACCTTAGCAGGGATGACAGTGGAGGAGCAATGGCAGATATTTCTGTGTATAATGCAGAAGTTACAGGATCAGTTCATTCCAAAAAGGAAGAAAGATCCTAGGAGGAGGCAGGGATGGCTGTGGCTGATGAGGGAAGTTAAGAAACATATAAAGTTAAAAGAGAAAAAGTATAAAGTAGCAAAGATAAGAGGGAAAACGGAGGACTGGGAAGCTTTTAAAGAACAGAAGGTTACTAAGAAGGAAATACGCAGAGAAAAAATGAGGTATGAAGGTAAACTGTCCAAAAATATAAAGGAAGACAGTAAAAGCTTTGTTGGGTATGTGGAAGGCAAAATAATGGTTAAGACTTAAACTGGGCCCTTGAAGACAGAAACAGGGGAATATATTATGGGAACAAAGAAATGGCAGAAGAATTGAATTGGTACTTCAGATCTGTGTTCACTGGGGAAGACACAAGCAATCTCCCTGAGGTAACAGTGGCTGAAGGACCTGAACTTAAGGGAATTTATATTTGCCAGGAATTGGTGTTGAGAGACTGTTAGGTCTGAAGGTTGATAAGTCCCCGGGGCCTGATGGTCTACATCCCAGGGTACTGAAGGAGGTGGCTCAAGAAATCATGGATTTTATTTCAAAATATACTTTATTCATGTAAATAAATCTTTGTTACTTGTACAATTTTCCATGTCATTCATAGTTATATACATTGCATTTCTTAACATTACAAAGAACAAATTGAATTAATCGGATTCACAGTTATCCTATTAACAGTTACATTTATTAACTATTCAGTCTCTTGGTATTTGGCTGTGGCTTCAGCGGAACCCACCTACTGAGTGGGTGCCCTGCAAATGAAACTTCATAAACCCCAGCTTATGGGGTTACCATTGTCCATATGACTGTCCTGTCTCTGGGGTGGCTGTCTCCATCCCCATGGTAAGCACGAACTGCTGGACCTTCGCTGGGCTGAGGTAGCTATCCAGGTCCTCACTGGGATCATTTACCCGCTCTGGTGTCATTGAGCCAGGGCAAGGGTCCTCACTGTCCAGTTCTGTGTCTGACAATGGGACACTGTCAGAGGATCACAGCTCTCGGTTGCCTGTAGTTGTGGGACAGTGGGTACCTCCTGGTTCTCACTGGGTGGAGGGTGGACTTCAGGGGGTCCGTTGTTTCCTGGTTGGGAGGAAAGGCCCTCCTCTTTACCGACGGCGCTCTGTCTCTTCTTCTGGTGGTGATGACCTTCTGTGCGTCCATCTTCCCCCTCCGAAGAGCTGGCCGTCCCTCCCTCGTGCAGCTGTCTTTTCCCCCTTTGCTGGGAGGCTTTGGGGGCCTGGCAAGATTTCCTCTTCCTGTTTTTAACAGGTATCCACTCCTCCGCCTGCTTGATTACCTCCTCCTCCATTTCTTCCATCTGCCCGGCTAGAGCTAGGATCAGCTGCTGTGTCTCTCCACTGGCTGCCGCCTCCTCCACTCCAGCCTGTTCTTCTTTCTGGGTGCCACCAGACTCCGTTTCCTTGCTCTCCGGGTGGACCTTACTGGTCTTTGGGGGTCCACGGCTCACATTGCCACCTCCAGCCATCTGTGCGTAAGTGGGGCCCCCCCGTCTTGGGCAGGTCTTATACATGTGGCCCGCCTCTCCACACAGGTTGCAGCTCTTGTCTTCCCGGCAGTCCTTCGTCAAGTGACCCTCCTGTTTGCAGTTCCTGCAGATGGTCACTTTGCAATCCGCCGCCACGTGTCCCGACTTCCCGCAGGTTCGGCACACTTTCGGCTGCCCTGCATATGTCAGGTAGCCTCTGCTCCCTCCAATTGCGAAGCTCGAGGGTGGGTGGAGGATGTTCCCACTATCATCGGCCCTCAGAGTTACCCTGACCTGCCGCTTACTGGTCCAGATCCCAAAGGGGTCGATCACATCAGTGGCTTCTCCCTCAACTTGGACATACCTTCCCAGGAAGGTCAGGACATCAGCCGCTGGAACGTAAGGGTTGTACATATGGATTGTAACAACCCGATTCCTCTGTGCAGGAAGCACACACAATGGGGTCGCCGACAAGATGGAAAACAGTGGCTCCCCTTCCTTCTCCTTGAAGACCTTCAGGAGCTGTTCGCACTGCTTCACGCTTCTGAAGGTCACATCAAAGTAGCCAGCCCCAGGGAAACCTTGCAGGCAGTACACGTCCATTGCAACAATCCCAACAAAACCTTCTAAATAAACAAGGTGCGGTCGAGTGGTGTATGATCCTCAATCTTCTTCACAGTCACCCTGACTGTGTTCCGAACACCCTGCCCAGGGCTGCGGGCAGCTGTTGAGGCCATAGCTCTGAGGTTGGCTGGTCCCTGAATTGGCGTTAGGCTGAAGCCAGCATGAAGATCCACCAAGAGCAGGTCAGCACAACCAAACGATCCTCCAACGTCCAATTATGATCCAGCAATGATCTCCTCACTAGCTCTGATGACTCGCAACCTGTTCTGATAAGAACAGATACTGGATCCTAACCCCGTCCTGGGAGAACCACCTTGGTGATCATGGTATCTCCCCTGCCAGGTAAGTAAAATCATGGATGCGTTGGTGATTATTTTCCAGAGTTGGATAGATTCGGGATCAGTTCCTGCGGATTGGAGGGTGGCTAATGTTGTACCACTTTTTAAGAAAGGTGGGAGAGAGAAAGCAGGAAATTATAGACCAGTTAGTCTGACCTCAGTGATGGGAAAGATGCTGGAGTCTATTATAGAGGATGAAATTACGACACACCTGGATAGTAGTAACAGGATAGGTCAGAGTCAGCATGGATATATGAAGGGGAAATCATTCTTGACGAATCTTCTGGAATTTTTTGAGGATGTAACTCTGAAGATGGATGAGGGAGATCCAGTAGATATAGTGTAACTGGACTTTCAGAAAGCTTTTGATAAAGTCCCACACAGGAGGTTAGTGAGCAAAATTAGGGCACATGGTATTGGGGGCAAAGTACTAACTTGGATTGAAAGTTGGTTGGCTGACAGGAAGCAAAGAGTAGTGATAAATGGCTCCATTTCGGAATAGCAGGCAGTGACAAGTGAGGTACCGCATGGATCAGTGCTGGGACCGCAGCTTTTTACAATATATATTAATGATATAGACGATGGTATTAATAATAACATTAGCAAACCTGCTGATGATACTAAGCTGGGTGGCAGGGTGAAATGTGAGGAGGATGTTAGGAGATTACAGGGTGACCTGGACAGGTTAGGTGAGTGGTCAGATGCATGGCAATTGCAGTTTAATGTGGATAAATGTATGGTTATCCACTTTGGTGGCAAGAACAGGAAGGCAGATTACTACCTAAATGGAATCAATTTTGGTAAAGGGGAAGTACAAAGAAATCTGGGTGTTCTTGTACACCAATCAATGAAGGTAAGCATGCAGGTACTGCAGGTAGTGAAGAAGGCTAATAGCATGCTGGCCTTTATAACAAGAGGGATTGAGTATAGAAGCAAAGAGGTGCTTCTGCAGCTGTACAGGGCCCTGGTGAGACCACATCTGGAGTACTGTGTACAGTTCTGGTCTCCAAATTTGAGGAAAGACATTCTAGCTATTGAGGGAGTGCAGCGTAGGTTCACGAGGTCAATTCCTGAAATGGCGGGACTACCTTATGGTGAAAGACTGGAGCGACTGGGCTTGTATACCCTTGAATTTAGAAGACTGAGAGGGGATCTGATTGAGACATATAAGATTATTAAAGGGTTGGACACTCTGGAGGCAGGAAACCTGTTTCCGCTGATGGGTGAGTGCCGAACCAGAGGACACAGTTTAAAAATACGGGGTAGACCATTTCGGACAGAGATGAGGAGAAACATCTTCACCCAGATAGTGGTGGCTGTGTGGATTGCTCTGCCCCAGAAGGCAGTGGAGGCCCAGTCTCTGGATTCATTTAAGAAAGAGTTGGATAGAGCTCTCAAAGATTGTGGAATCAAGGGTTATGGAGATAAGGCAGGAACAGGATACTGATTAAGGATGACCAGCCATGATCATATTGAATGGTGGCGCAGGCTCGAAGGGCAGAATGGCCTACTCCTGCACCTATTGTCTATTATCTATTCATCTTGTGTTTCAAGTGATACAATGCTAATGGCCGCGTTGATGTGTATTTCTATGTGTGTCTCTGTGTTTGTGTGTGTGGGTGTGTGTCCACCTCTGCCTGCATTGGGACACACTTTGTCCTGGAGGAAGTTTGAATGATTGAAATAAAAAGTGATGATCAAAAACTTTGAGTCTCTCTCTCTCTATCTCTCTCCTGTCTGTCCATCTTCTGTTAAAGTGATACAATGCTACTCCCTGCTGGTCGACCTGTGCCACTGCAGAAGTGGCAGATATTCTTTTGCTGAGAACCAGTTCCTGTGAATCTCTCAAGTTGCACAGTTGCTTCATTCTTCAAACAACGTCTTTGGAGAAACAGAGCAGTTCTGTCCAAACTCATGTGATGTTGCCCCGAGATATGAGCAGAAGGAAATGAGCAGGTCCAATGCTAGTCTCACCCCCTCCACTCTGTGTGTCTCTGTGTGTCTCTGTGTGTAGAGACAAAGAAACTGCAGATGTTGGAATCCAAGGGGGACAAGCAGGAAGCTGGAAGAACACAGCAAGACAGGCAGCCTCAGGAGGTGGAGAAGGCAATGTTTTGGGTGGAACCCTTCTTCATGACTGGATGCGGGGGTAGGGGGAGTGGCAGATAAAGGGGGATGGGGGATGATTTGGGTGGGGAGAGGGGGCGGAGTGGTGAGGTAGTGATGGGTGAACACATGTCGAGGGTACAGCTTGGTTAGTCGATGGGATGAATGAACCCTGTTGGTAGTTGGAAGGAAGATTCTTACTGAATAATCTGGCTACATGCGGCAGCTTTTGAGTACCTGCATCAACACCTGTATTTATGCAGTGACCCAGACTAAATTCAGAGAGCAGCTGAAAAATGCAGCCAAATACCCATTCATTGTAATTGGTAGGTTATTGAAATGATTAAACTGTTTTAAGTAAATCCAGAGCTGTCTTTTTTATCACTGTCTCCAGTCACATGACTTCTTCCCTATTTCACGTCAGTGCAATTCATCAGCAAAAATAAAATGGTGGACTAAGAGTAGCATGGATCCTGAGATTGGAAGCTTACTACTAGATTTCTTAAAGTTATTTTATTTCAGTAGTATAAGGTTCTTACTTCGATTCATTTTGGTTCTTTCAAAGTCAAAAATGCAAGAAGGAAACAAGAAAAGTGCATTATTTTTCAAATGGAATTGTACTTTTGGAGATTTCGGAGAGGACTACACATGGACAGTTCAAGCTTTCTTTTCTCAATAATTCACTAAAAAAATTATACACGTAGAAGTAGAGTTTTAACTTAACAGTTCGAAAGAGATTTCTTTTAACTTACTGAAGAAAGTTGTTATTTTGAACAGAGTTCTGTTTACAGAGTTTGTGCAGTGGTCTACACGTGGATGGTTCTGGAGTGAGTTTTGTTTTTAATCAGAGGATTGAAAGCTGTCCGCTGGACGACTTGAGGAGGAGTCATTTTTAATTCATTTGATCAGCTAAGCTAAATAAAATCAGAAGATTTATATGTTTGATTTATTTTATTATTTGCATGCTTAATAGGTCAGGAAAGTAAGTTTATTTTATATATAAGGTGCTACTGAAAGTGACTTCATTTTCGACTTGATGTCATTGAAAGCATACATGAGACAGAGAGTCAGATGTCTGGTAGAATTGGGACATTTGTTGCACACCAGGATCAGTCAGGGAGATGGGTGACTCTCAGGAAAAGGTAAGAAGCGAGTTCAAAAGTCTCCTGGAGCTTTTCTTCTCTCAAGCAGATATTCCGTTGTGGGTCCTGTTGAAAGGGATAGTCTCCCAGAAGAAAACAGAAGAGACAGTCAGAACTTGGGCATGAAGAGTGGATCTTATGTGAGGCTGGGTTTGACTAAATTTGAAAGAGTAATTGTTATCGGGGACTCTCCTATCAGGGGCTTAGACAGAAGATTCCACAGCAGTGAGCATGAATCTAGGACAGTATGTTGCTTTCCTGGTGCTGGGAGTAAGATTAGATGACTTACAGTGTGGAAACAGGCCCTTCGGCTCAACAAGTCCACGCCGACCCGCCAGCCACCCATACCCC
Source organism: Chiloscyllium punctatum (assembly GCF_047496795.1). Taxonomy (NCBI): domain Eukaryota; kingdom Metazoa; phylum Chordata; class Chondrichthyes; order Orectolobiformes; family Hemiscylliidae; genus Chiloscyllium; species Chiloscyllium punctatum. Next base: position 95,954,066 of record NC_092742.1, on the reverse strand, counting down.
TAACCTAACGCTACGGGCAATTTAGCATGGCCAATTCACCTGACTTGCACATCTTTGGGCTGTGAGAGGAAACCCACACAGACATGGGGAGAACGTGCAAACTCCACACAGTCAAGTCGCCTGAGGCAGGAATTGAACCCGTGTTTCCAGCACTGTGAGGCAGCAGTGCTAACCATTGTGCCACTGTGCCACCCACTAAACATTTCAAAACATCTCAAAACATTCGGAGCATATTGTTCAAAGGGAGGGTGAAATGCCAGAAGATATTGTACACATTGGTAGGAGCGACATACTTATGGAAAAGCTTAAGGCCTCAGAGAGTAGATAAAAGAGGTTTGGTAGAAGATTTTAAAAAAAGAAACTCAAAAGTAGCAATCTCTGGTGTCAAACTCAAATGAGGGAAGGAATAAAAGAATAAAGGAATAACGAATAAAGAATCAATAGCTGAAGAGGTGGGGTGATGTTCAGGGATTGAGGTTCTTGGATCTTTGGGATCTCTTCTGGGGCAGAAAAGACTTGTTCAAAAAGGATGGTTTCAGCTGAACTGGAAAGGGACTAATATCTGAGTGGGGAGATTTGCTCATTTTATTCAGGGACAATGTAAACTATTGGTGATGGCGGGGTGGGTTGGGGGTGGTGATGGTGGGGAATGGAGGGATCCTCATTCGCAGAGAAAATAGAAAGATTGATGATGGTTCTGAATCTGAAAAGAACAACTTAATTAGAAAAATACACACAAGAGCAAGTCAGAGAATGGTTTAACACTGAAGAATTAAATTGCATTTATTTCAGTGCAAGAGGTGTTACAGGTAAGGACGGTGAAGTCAGGGCATATTTGAAAACAGGGATTGGAATGTCATATCTATTACAGAAACTTGGCTGAGGGATGGGCAGGTCTGGCAGCTTACTGTCCCAGGTTTCAGATGCTGTGGGGAGGATAAAAAAAGAGGCAAAATAGGTAGGGGAGTGGTGTTTTTGATGAACAAAAACAGTCCTGCTGTAACGAGAGAAGACATTTCTTAAAAATTGTCCCGTGAAATACATGAATTGAAATTCGAAATAAGAAAGGAATGCTCACCTTGCTGGGATTGTACGATACAGCCCAGAAATCACTTCACAGAGGCCGGTATCCTGTCACGAAGTCACCCTTTATTTACTCATGTACAGTACACTGGCTGTGGCTACCCAGCTCGGAGTCAGCACCCTGAACTGAGGATATTCTCATCTCCCAGTTATATTTTATTTTCCTTAAACCCCCACACTACCGCCTAACTGCGGTAGTGCTTATTTTTTCCCCAGCAGCCATGGTGTGTGTGTGTGCAGGTGTGAGACACAGTGAAAGACACAAAGTGCACAAATCTTTATTCAATTTCCACCACCAGGAAGATAGGAAATCACCCGAGTGGCCAGTGACAAGCACTGTCCTTCACATCAAAGGGCAATGCTGTGTGATCAAAACAGTGAAGGGGAGGGTAGGGACTAAACCAAAACAGAGTTGGAGGGGGAAATAATGCACTTGACTCCCTGCGCCACCCACCTCTCCCTGAACAACTCCAGGGTGTTGGTGGACACCGCGTGCTCCTTCTCCAAGGACACCCGGGCTCTAACGTAACCGCGGAAGAGGGGCAGGCAGTCGGCCCTAACGACCCCCTCCACGGCCCACTGCCTGGACTTGTGGATGGCCAGTTTGGCCAGGCCCAGGAACAGACCCACAAGGAGGTCTTCATCTCCTGGTTATATTAGTCAGGAAGGGCTTTCCTGATTGGCCCAGATGAACAACCACAAACAAAGACCTCATAGTCAATGCGGTCAACCTGGTTCTAATCATTACAGCCCTTCAATCATCAGGGGGAACTGAGGAACAAATATATGGAGGGGTCTATTGTATGTGTTAGAATAATGAGGTTGTGATATTGGGTGATTTTACTTTTCCAACATTGACTGGGACTCCCATGGAGTTAAAGGTCATTATTTTCCCGTTAGAGTGAAAGGTAAGGCTGGTAGGATTAGAGAACAATGAGTGAATAAAGATATTAAGGTTCTCGTTATGAATTTAAAAAAATCATAAATTAGATAAAGTCAACTGGGTTTAAATGAATCTCCTGGACAGTATGAAGAGTGTTGGGGTATTGTTAAGAGGGAGATTAGAAAGGCAAAGAGGGGATATGGGGAAGCCCTGGCTGTTCTGATATAACGTGATAGTTCTGTTCACGTGTGATCCCACGTTATTAGAAAATCAGGTAATAGCAGCACCAGATTACAACGGGATCTTGATCAGATGGGCCAATGGGCTGAGAAGTGCCAGATACAGTTTAATTTAGATAAATGCAAGGTGCTGCATTTTGGGAAGCAAATCTTAGCAGGATTTATACATTTAATGGTAAGGTCCGAGGGAGTGTTGCTGAACAAAGAGACTTTGGAGTGCAGGTTCATAGCTCCTTGAAAGTGGAGTCGCAGGTAAATAGGATAGTGAAGAAGGGGTTTGGTATGCTCTCCTTTATTGGTCAGAGTATTGAGTACAGGAGTTGGGAGGTCATGTTACGGCTGTACAGGACATTGATTAGGCCACTTTTGGAATATTGCGTGTAATTCTGGTCTCCTTCCTTTCGGAACAATGTTGTGAAACTGGAAAGGGTTGAAAAAATTTACAAGGATGTTGCGAAGGTTGGAGGATTTGAGCTAAAGAGAGAGGCTGAACAGGCTGAGGCTATTTTCCCTGGAGCGTCGGAGGCTGAGGGGTCACCTTATAGAGGTTTACAAAATCATGAAGGGCATGGATCGGATTAATAGACAAAGTCTCTTCCCTGGGTTGGAGGAGTCCAGAAGGGCAGGGCATAGGTTTAGGGTGAGAGGTGAAAGATATCAAAAAGACCTAAGGGGCAACTTTTTCACTCAGAGGGTGGTACGTGTATGGAATGAGGTGCCACAGGAAGTGGTGAAGGCTGGTACAATTGGAACATTTAAAAGGCATCTGGATCGGTTTCTGAATAGGAAGGGTTTGGAGGGATATGGGCCAGGTGCTGGCAGGTGGGACTAGATTGGGTTGGGATATCTAGTCGACATGGACGAATTAGACTGAAGGGTCTGTTTCTGTGCTGTACATCTCTAAGACTCTTTGAATATATTGTCTAACCTCTCCCTATAACTCAGACATTGAGTCCAAGCAACATCTTTGTAAATTTTTTCCGTACTTTTTCCAGTTTAATAACTTCCTTCCTATAAAAAGGTGACCAAACTGAACACCATACTCTAAGTACGGCCTCACCAATGTCCTGTACAACTGGAACATAACTTCCCAACTTCTATACTCAGTGCCCTAACTGATGAAGGCTGTTATGCCAAAAGCCTTCTTCACTGCCCTGTCTACCTGTGACTCAATTTTCAGATAACTGTGAACCTGATCTCCAAGATCCTTCTGTTCCACTACACTCCTTAAGGCTCCACTATTAAACATGAAACTCCTGTCTTGATTTGACTTGCCAAAATGCACATTTATCTATATTAAACAGCATTTGTCATTTCTCAGCCCACTTCCACAGCTGGTCAAGGTCCTGCTGCAATTTCTGATAACCTTCCTCACCTCCACAATGCTGCCTATTTTACTGCCATCAGCAAACTTACTAATGACGCCTTATATATTCTCATTCAAGTCATTGATATTGATAAGAAAGAGTCATAGGTCCAGCACCAATCCCTGAGGCACTCCACTAGTCACAGGCCTCCAGTCCAACAAGCATCCTCCCACTTGATAAAGCAGAACTATTTTCTCCTTTCCATCCCGAATACTTATACCTCTTTATCATCTCTATTGTTCCATTGTCATATTAGCACTCCCTTTGTCTTTTGTTCTTGCCCCCCTCACTAACTCTTTCCTCCTCATCCTCTGTCACAGCACAAAAGATTCATTTATCTGACATGAAAATACTTCTCAAGTTGGTTTTCAGAGAAATACTGAGCAAAATTATCACCAAGTTAAAAAGATTATTCTGAAGGATGTCGAATTGTTTTTCAGGAAGGTTAGGGTTGGTGCTATTTAAATGAGGGAAGGATCTTTGTCCAAATGACAGAGTCAGAGATAATGATATTCCGGGGTGGCTGTAGTCATTGCAGGAATAGTAACATATTAAACTGCCCAGTAATTTAAACATGGGGATATCTTTCGAACTTAATTGATGGGAAGAGGAGAGAACAATGTAAATGATCGGGGTGGGGAGAATGGTATAAGGGCCCTCTGGAAGGATTGAATATAGGCTGTAGATTTCCAGATCAGATGAAGTCTGTTGAATATTGAAATCAGCAACCTGCCAGGGAAAGCACATGAAAATTTCAACCTGCAAGTGATAAATCTAATAGACCATTTTAGATTACTTACAGTGTGGAAACAGGCCCTCCAGCCCAACAAGTCCACAACGACCCTCCGCAGAGCAACCCAGCCAGACACATTCCCCTATCACTATGGGCAATTTAGCATGGCCAATTCACCTAATCTGCACATCGTTTGGACTGTGGGAGGAATAAATAATTAAATCCAAACCTTGTTTAACACTGACAGAGATTCGTACAAAATGCCTCCCAGAAGTCACATGACTAACTTTGTGGATTTCAGCTGGTGTTAGCAGCAGACTGTACTTACCTCAGGAAAGAATCATAAGAGACTTTTTGAAATTCAATGAACAATTCCAAGAGTCATCAGAAACTCCCTGATATGATCCCCTAAGGACGTGAATTATACTTCATACTCACTGTGACTGACAATGGGAATCAACCAAGCCAAAGGCTAAGCCAGTTCATAAACAGCAAATTACCTTGACGACAAGGTAATGTAGGCCAACTCAATTCCAATGTCAGAAGTCAGACAACGTCAGTTTACAGCCCAATAGGTTTATTTGAAATCACAAGCTTTCAGAGCATAGCCTCTTCATCAGGTGAAGCGCTGACTTCACCTGACAAAAGGACGACATTCAGAAAGCTTTTTATTTCAAATAAATCTGTTGACTATAACCTGGTGTCGAGTGAATTCTGATTTTGTCCACCCCAGTCCAATACCGATACCTCCACATCAACCCAATTCCAAACAGGGAAACGTGGTCCACCTATTTCTAGATAGCTGCCATTTTAAGTCTTGTAAGGACAGGTTGTGACCAATCATTTTGAGTAATATCCTCCAAAGGAACTCTCTGTGACTCCATTAAGGAGAGGGCTCTCAACCAAAGGGAGGACATGGAAGAAGACCGATAGAAACCAACGGTTGTTCTCCTGGGAGTGTCCAGGCAAACTGCAAATATCTTAGCCATAGAACTAGTGAGGAACAGGAAACCTCTCATTATTCCAAACTCTGTTACCCTGCTCAGTGCCCCTGAACAGGCAAAGGCTAACTCTTCAACTGCAGAATCCAGCACAGCTGCTGAAGCAACTGACCTCAAGTTTTCATCCACTTCAGTTCAGAAAGAGATTCTTTTAGGAAGCAGGAGTTCTGCAACAATCTTATAGACTGATCCTCCTCTCATTTTCAACGGTCATGTTTTATCCCAAACCCGTGTGTCTGTACTGTTATTAACTTTAGAGTCTGGATTTGTGGTGCTGGAAGAGCACAGCAGTTCAGGCAGCATCCGAGGAGGTTCGAAATCGATTTTTCGGGCAACAACTCTTCATCAGGAATAAAAGCAGAGAGAGGAGGAAAACTTCTTCAAGGCAGGCATCCTTGCAAGAGGATTCACAGTAGGGTTAAAATCAATGAGGTAAAAACAAGGACTGCAGATGCTGGAAACCAGATTCTGGATTAGTGGTGCTGGAAGAGCACAGCAGTTCAGATAACATCCAAGGAGCTTCGAAATCGACGTTTTGGGGCAAAAGCCCTATAACTTTAGAGTGTCTACTCTAATAACCTATGACAATGTTGGTGCAATAAACTAATCTTTATTTGGTTTCAGACAAATGCTTTGTTGTTAGTTATGTAGAAATGGAAATACTGGAAACCTGAAAGGGTGCTGAATGAGTAATACAAATGCATCGTTCATAGGTCACTCTGAGGACTCAGTGTGGGCATGACTCAGTGTCCTATTGAATTATAATTCCTCTGGAATATTTTGCTTTATGATGCAGGAGGCAACAGTTAATTATATTTCATCACATCGTTCCCACATCAGTTCCACATGATTGCATTTGTTTGTTCACTTAAATGTAATAAACATTAATCACTATGTAAATGACATGTCACTGGAGATTTACCTCCTGTACAAATACAGGAATCCTCTCAATGTATCAACTGGGAGAAGGTGTTGCCTGTCACACCAGCAGAAACTGTCACATCTCACAGAAAATGTGTGAACCAACAATAATCCATCAGATAGAAGGTATTTACTACCCTGTTCTTGCAGTTGTTGGAGTCCTTGGTAAGCATCTTAAGCACTTAACTGAAGCAATTAATTTTTGCTTCATTTAAACTGTTCCTCTCTTTTTTTTTGAAAATTCTTCTTTGATCAATGTAAAGGCAGTAGTGACACAGTGGTCAAGTCACCAGACTTTAAACATTTCGTGAGTTCCAGTTTCAGTGATTAGAATTCGCTCCAGGCTGTTTCTGCCCTTTTTATTTGTGTGCAGGATGTGGGCATCACCGGCTGGACTACCATTTATTGCTCATTCTTAATTACCCTGGAAACGTTGGTGGTCAGCCAGCTATTTATACCACAATAATCACTGGCATCTAGGGACCACTCCCCACCTTTGGCAGTGCTGGTGTGAAGCAAGCTCCAGGATTTTCACCCATCTCAAATAAAATAACAATGATATAGTTCCACGTTGGGATGGGGAGTGACTCGGAGGGCAACGTGCAGTGTTGGTGGTAGTTGTATTGTCATGTACCTGCTATCCTTGTCCTTCTCAATGGAACAGGTTGCAGGTCTGGAAAGTGTTGCCAAAAGAGTCCGTGTAAGTTGCTGCAGTGGATTTTGTAGATGGTACACATTCCTGCCACTAGTGATGGGAGTGAATGTGGAAGGTGGGAGATTGGGTGGTAATCAAGTGCACTGCTTTGTCTTGAATGGTGTCGAGCTTCTTGAGCATTTTTGGAGTGATCCTCATCCAGGAAACTGGATGCTGGTGATGTAGTTGATATAGACTTCTGAAAGTCAATTCATAAAATTCCCGGACAAGCTTATGAGCAAAGATGGAGCAACATGAAATAATAGATACAGCAGCAAAATGGATACAAAACTGGCTGAGCCAGTGAACAAATGAGCAGTGTTTACTGAAGCATTTCAGGACAGAAGATAAAATATATGATCACCCGAGAGGTCAGTGTTATTTATTTACAATACATTAGACATATTAGCAAGTTTTGTGAAGATTTGTAGCTCAGGTTGATGATTAAGAATGTAAGTTAGCTCGGTTTCATCACCATACTGGGTAACATCATCAGTGAGTCTCCGGTGAAGTGCTGGTGGTGTGTCCCGTCTCTCTATTTATAGGTCTTGGTTTCTTAAGGGGGGCAATGTCATTTTATAGATTTAGATTGGACTTAGATTACTTACAGCGTGGAAACATGCCCTTCGGCCCAACAAGTCCACACCGACCCTCCGAAGAGCAACCCACCCAGACCCATTCTTCACCTAACACTACCGTCAATTTAGAACATAGAAGAATACAGCGCAGTACAGGCCCTTCAGCCCTCGATGTTGCGCCGATCAAAGCCCACCTAACCTACACTAACCCACTATCCTCCATATACCTATCCAATGCCCGCTTAAATACCCCTAAAGAGGGAGAGTCCACTACTGCTACTGGCAGGGCATTCCATGAACTTACGACTCGCTGAGTGAAGAACCTACCCCTAACATCAGTCCTATATCTACCCCCCCTTAATTTAAAGCTATGCCCCCTTGTAATAGCTGACTCCATACGTGGAAAAAGGTTCTCACTGTCAACCCTATCTAACCCCCTAATCATCTTGTACACCTCTATCAAATCACCCCTAAACCTTCTTTTCTCCAATGAAAACAACCCCAAGTGCCTCAGCCTTTCCTCATAGGATTTTCCTACCATACCAGGCAACATCCTGGTAAACTTCCTCTGCACCCGTTCCAGTGCCTCCACATCCTTCCTATAGTATGGCGACCAAAACTGCACACAATATTCCAGATGCGGCCGCACCAGAGTCTTATACAACTGCAGCATGACCTCAGGACTCCGGAACTCAATTCCTCTACCAATAAAAGCCAGTACGCCATATGCCTTCTTCACTGCACTATTTACCTGGGTGGCAACTTTCAGAGATCTGTGTACATGGACACCAAGATCCCTCTGCTCTTCCACACTACCAAGTAGTCTACCATTAGCCCAGTAATCCATCTTTTTATTACTCTTACCAAAGTGAATCACTTCACACTTAGCTACATTGAACTCCATTTGCCACCTTTCTGCCCAGCTCTGCAGCTTCTCTATATCCCGCTGTAACCTGTCATATCCTTCCTCACTGTCTACAACTCCTCCGACTTTCGTATCATCCGCAAACTTGCTCACCCAACCTTCTAACCCTTCCTCCAGGTCATTTATAAAAATGACAAACAGCAATGGTCCCAAAACAGATCCTTGCGGAACACCGCTAGTGACGGCACTCCAAGATGAACCTTTGCCATCAACTACTACCCTCTGTCTTCTTACAGAGAGCCAATTCCTAATCCAAACCTCCAACTCACCCTCAATGCCATATCTCTGTATTTTCTGCAGTAGCCTACCATGGGGGACCTTATCAAACGCCTTACTAAAATCCATATATACCACATCTACCGCTTTCCCCTCATCTACCTCCTTAGTCACCTTCTCAAAGAATTCAATAAGGTTTGTGAGGCACGACCTGCCCTTCACAAAACCATGCTGACTATCCTTGATCACATCATTCTTATCCAGATGTGCATAAATCCTATCCCTTACAATTCTCTCTAAGACTTTGCCCACAACAGAAGTGAGACTCACTGGCCTATAGTTACTAGGATTATCCCTACTCCCCTTCTTGAACAAGGGAACCACGTTTGCTAGCCTCCAGTCCTCTGGCACTACTCCTGTCGACAAAGAGGACACAAAAATCAAGGCCAATGGCTCTGCAATCTCCTCCCTTGCTTCCCAGAGAATCCTAGGATAAATGCCATCAGGCCCAGGGGACTTATCCATTTTCACCCTTGCCAGAATTTCCAACACCTCTTCGCTACATATCTCAAAGCCATCCATTCTACTTATTCGTGCCTCAGTATTCATATCGACAACAATGTCCTGTTCCTGAGTGAATACTGACGAAAAGTATTCATTCAGCACCTCCCCAATCTCTTCAGCCTCCACACGCAACTTCCCATTACTATCCTTGATTGGACCTATTCCTTCCCTAGTCATTCTTTTATTCCTAACATACCTATAGAAAGCCTTAGGGTTTTCCCTAATCCTACCAACTAAGGACCTTTCATGTCCCCTCCTTGCTGCTCTTAGCTCTCTCTTCAGGTCCTTCCGGGCTACCTTATAACTCTCAATTGCCCCTATTGAACCTTCACGCCTCATCTTTACAAAGGCCGCCCTCTTCCATTTAACAAGGGATTCCAACTCCTTATTAAACCACGGCTCCCTCACACGACCCTTTCCTCCCTGCCTGATAGGTACGTACTTATCAAGGACACTCAATAGTTGCTCCTTGAACAAGTTCCACATATCAATTACGCTCTTGCCTTGGAATCTACTTTTCCAATCCACACATCCTAAGTCATGCCTCAACGCATCATAATTTCCCTGCCCCCAGCTATAACTCTTGCCCTGTAGTACACACTTATCCCTCTCCATCCCTAGAGTAAAAATCACCGAATTGTGGTCACTGTCCCCAAAGTGCTCACCTACCTCTAGTTCTAATACCTGGCCTGGTTCGTTACCCAGAACCAAATCCAGTATGGCCTCACCTCTTGTTGGCTTTTCTACATATTGTGTCAGGAAACTCTCCTGCACACATTGCACAAACACTGACCCATCTAACGAACTTGAGCTATAGCTTTCCCAATCAATATCAGGAAAGTTAAAGTCTCCCATAACAATCACCCTATTACTGTCACTCTTCTCCTGAAACATCTTCGCAATCCTTTCTTCAACGATTCTAGGACTATTAGGAGGCCTGTAAAAGACTCCTAACAGGGTGACCTCACCTCTCCTATTCCTAACCTCAACCCAAACTACCTCAGATGGCAAATCTTCGTCCATCTTCCTTTCCACCGCTGTAATACTATCTTTGACAAGCAAAGCCACACCCCCCCCCTCTTTTGCCCCCACCTCTGACCCTACTAAAACATTTAAACCCTGGAACCTGCAACAGCCAATCCTGTCCCTGATCTAGCCATGTCTCCGTAATAGCCACAACATCGAAGTCCCAGGTACCAACCCACGCTGCGAGTTCACCTACCTTATTTCGTATACTTCTGGCATTAAAGTATACACACTTCAAGCCACTCTTCTGTTTACAGGCACCCTCCTTTAAGATTGATGCCATATTCCTAACCTCCCTACACTCCAGGTCCTGCACCCTAAAGCTACAGTCTGGGTTCCCATGCCCCTGCAGAGTTAGTTTAAACCCCCCCCAAGAGCACTAGCAAACCTCCCCCCAAGGATACTGGTGCCCCTCAGGTTCAGGTGCAGACCATCCTGTTTATAGAGGTCCCACCTTCCCCAGAAAGAACCCCAGTTATCCAAGTACCGAAATCCCTCCCTCCTGCACCATCCCTGTAGCCACGCATTTAACTCTTCTCTCTCCCTATTCCTCGACTCTCTATCACGTGGCACGGGTAACAAGCCAGAGACAACAACTCTGTTCGTTCTAACTCTGAGCTTCCAACCTAGCTCCCTAAAAGCCTGTCTAACATCCTCAGCACTCCTCCTACCTATGTCATTGGTGCCAATATGGACCACGACTTCAGGCTGCTCCCCCTCCCCCTTAAGGACCCGGAAAACACGATCAGAGACATCACGTACCCTTGCACCTGGGAGGCAACATACCAAACGTGAGTCTCTCTCGTTCCCACAAAACCGCCTATCTGTGCCCCGAACTATCGAGTCCCCAATTATTATTGCTCTGCTCTTCTCCACCCTTCCCTTCTTAGTAGCGGGGACAGGCTCCGTGCCAGAGGCCTGAGCCCCGTTACTTACCCCTGGTAAGTCGTCCCCCCCACAAGTATCCAAAACGGTATACTTGTTCTTGAGGGGAACGACTACAGGGGGTCCCTGCACTGGCTGCTTCCTCCCAGTCCCCCTCACTGTCACCCATCTATTTGCCATCTTTGGAGTTACTACTTCCCTATAGCTCCGATCTATGACCCCCTCTGCCTCCCGAATGATCCGAAGTTCATCCAACTCCAGCTCCAGTTCCCTAACACGGTCTTGGAGGAGCTGGAGATGGGTGCACTTCCTGCAAGTGTAATCAGCAGGGACGTCCATGGCATCCCTCACCTCATACATGTTGCAGGAGGAACATTGCACTGCCTTCACTGCCATCCCTCTAAAGCTAACCTTTATTTTAAACAAAAAACTGGGTCTAAAGAATACAACAAGCAAAATTCGGCACTTACCTCCTTACCACAACGGATCTTATTATTAGGTTAGAGGAGGAGGGCGGGTGGGAGGCACTACCTCCGTAGTGCCTCGGGTTCTTTAGCCTGGCTAATTCACCAAACCTGCACATTTTTGGACTGTGGGAAGAAACCAGAGCACCTGAAGGAAACCCAAGCAGTCATGGGGAGAATGTGCAAACTCTACACAGACAAGTTGCCTTAGGCGGGAATTGAACTTGGGTCCGTGGCGCTGTGAGGCAGCAGTGCTAACCACTGTTTCTGGTTCTTTTTTCAAGGGAAGGTAGATAGTGTCTAAATCGATGTTTTTATTGATGGAGTTCCGGTTAGAATGCCATGCCTCTCAGAATTCTCCTGCCTGTCTTTGTTACGCCTGTCCTAGGATGTATGTGTTGGCCCAGGCAAAGTGGTGTCCTTCTTTATCTGTACATATAGAAACTAGTGATTGTGGGTCGTATCTTTTGGTGACCAGTTGGCATTCATGTATCCTGGTGGCAAGTTTCCTGTTAGTTTATCCAATGTAGTGTTTTTTTACAGTTCTTGCATGGTATCTTGTAAATGGCATTAGGTTTGCTGGTAGTATCTAATGGATCCTTTAGGTGTGTTGGTAGTTTTGTGGGATACCATGATGCCAAGGTATCTGTGTAGTCTGGAAGTCATTTCTGATATGTCTTTGATGTAAGGTAATGTGGCTGTAGTTTTATTATTATTAATATCAGACATATAAATATTCTTTTAAATATTAATGACTGAGATCTTGGCATTCAGAGTCCCATTTCAAAATCTGTGATTGATGCACAACTTGAGAATGTTGTGAAGGATAGTGTCAAACTTCAGAAGAACATAGATTGATTACTGTGATGGGTAGTCAAGTTCCAAATGAAATTGAACGTAGGACAGTGTGAAAGATTACAATTTGCTCGGAAGAACATGGACAGACAGTGTAAAATAAAGGCTTCAGCCTGTACTGGATTATTACATCCAGTTCAGCACAAAACACAATCAGAAAAATGTTAAGGCAGCGGAGAGAATGCAGGTTAGTCCCAGGGATGAGAAAATTCCATTGCATGGATACATTGGAAATGTAGTGACTTTTTCCAAAATAAAAGAGTTTTTAGAGGAGATTTGACAGAGGTACTCCAAATCATGAGGGATCCGAACACAATGCAAAAGGACAAACTATTCCAATTAGTGGGATGATTGAGAATATGAGGGCACATATTTAAGGTAATGAGCAAAATAATCCGGAATGTGCTGACTGACCACATGATGGAGGCAGCTTCAGTTGAGGTGTTCAAAAGAGAGTTGTCTAGTATTCTGGAAAGGAATAATGGGCAGGACTTTGGGACTCGGCAAATTGCTCTTTTAAAGAGCTGCAATAGACACAACAGACTGTGATCTCCTTCTTTTCTGTAACTATTCTGCGATTATGTGGCTCTATAATTGTTGTTAAACAAAGCTTTGAAGATTGGGGATCTAGTGCAAATAAACAAAGTTCAACTAGAGATCAGTAGTGATCGAGCTGAACAAGATCAATGGGTTGCATCCCTTGTGTGATGATGTTATTCTTAAAACCTCTAACATTCTCATCTTTAACCATTTCTTTCTCTACATATTCCAGTTAACTCAGTGGCTATTATCATCCTGTCACGTGGAGTTTGTGGACTCTCCAGATGTATCACCCACTACCTGGTGGCCATGGCAGTGGCAGATCTATTGGTCGTTTTCACTGATGTGATACTCTTTACAGTGATTCCATTTTACTTCCCAGGGACTTACCTGGAAACTACTCCGGCTCATTCTCTTCTGCTTGTCCTGCTTTATGCAGCCACAGATATTTCTGTCTGGTTCACAGTCTCCTTCACTTTTGACCGGTTTGTTGCAATTTGCTGCCAGAAGATAAAAGCAAGATATTGCACTGAGGAAACTGCGGCTGTGGTTATAAAAGCAGTGTGTGTGTTGTTTTGCTTGGAAAACATTCCTTGGTACTTTCTGTATGAACCTGAATATATAATTGACAATGTACCTTGGGGCTACATCCTAACAGTGAATTTCTTCACTGAAGCTGCTTGGGTAGCATTTGATACCCTCAATATTATAATGACCCCTGTCCTCCCATTCATTCTGATATTATTCCTCAATTCTCTGACAGTCAGGCACATTTTAGTGACCAGCAGAATCCGCAGGACGCTACTGGGTCACAGCAAGAGAGAGAATCACACTGACCCAGAGATGGAGAGCCGCAGGAAATCCATCATTTTACTCATCACCATCTCAGGCAGTTTTATATTGTTATGGATGACAGATGTTGTGTATTTCCTTTATTGGCGAATTGCAAAAAATTCTTACGACACAGGTCCCCATGATCCTGCGTATATCACTGGACGATCTGCCTACATGCTGCAGCTTTTGAGTACCTGCACCAACACCTGTATTTATGCAGTGACCCAGACTAAATTCAGAGAGCAGCTGAAGAATGCAGTCAAATACCCATTCACTGTAATTGGGAAATTACTGAAATGATAGACACAGTTCATCTAAAAGCTATATTTCTATCACTGTCTTCTCCGACAGTGCTTCTCACTAATTTCATCTCCACACATTTCATCAGAGCATTGACATGATTTTAAACTCTAGAAATGACCATCTCCTTTGGAGATTATCCACCTATGACCATCAAGCTTGTAGCTCTCAAACCTGCAGAGCCACATTTCCTTCCAAACCAGACAGCCCTGAATGATCATCAACTGAAATTTTCCTTGTTACATCAAACATAATTCCTGCTGTACTGAAAGTGTTTTACCTCTCCCTGCCCATTCTCCTCCAGAACATATTCAAGGCTGATCCAACCCCTTTGGTTCCTGCAGGGAGTGGAACAAGGTCAGTCTGGTGGGAATCATAGAATATGAGTTCCCTCATTGGAGTTGTTAACATTCTCCAAACAGGGAGTCCTAGCTGACAAATATAAACAGGAGTGTCAGGGGTTCTGTTCACTTTTGGAGTTGGCTTTGAGCTAATTGGGGCAGTGTCATGTACTTTGCACGTGTAAATAAAGGATGATTTGGTGATGGGATGCTGGTACCCGTGGAGTTATTTCAGTTATTTTCACTTGTTCCAGTTTCAAAGACTTTGCTTCAAAATTCTCTTTTCACTTTCGAAGATGTTGGAAAGATATTTGCAAGAGATTTAAAACCATGAGATAAGAAAACATAGGAGCAGTGGAAGGCATTCAGCTCATCGAACCTGCTCTGTCTTGGAACGAGATCTTGGCTGTTCTGATGATCCTGAACTCCACCTTCCTGCCTTTTCCATATAAGCCTCAATTCTCTTCCTGATTAAAACTCCAGCTATCCCAGCCTTGAATACATAATGACCAAAGCTCAACAGCCCTCTGCAGTAAAGAATTCCAGAAATTCTCTACACTCCAGAGAGTAGTTTAATGTTGGAACAGAGACTAGACACAGCTTCAGTACATGGTGCAGGAAGAGCACAGCAGTTCAGGCAGCATCCAAGTAGCTTCGAAATCAACGTTTCGGGCAAAAACCCTTCATCAGGAATAAAGGCAATGAGCCTGAAGCGTGGAGAGATAAGCTAGAGGAGGGTGGGGGTGGGGAGAAAGTAGCACAGAGTATATTGGTTGAATGGGGGAGGGGATGAAGGTGATAGGTCAAGGAGGAGAGGGTGGAGTGGATAGGTGGAAAAGAAGATAGGCAGGTAGGACAAGTCCGGACAAGTCAAGGGGGCAGTTACTGAGCTGGAAGTTTAGAACTCGGGTGAGGTGGGGGAAGGGGAAATGAGGAAACTGTTGAAGTCCACATTGATGCCCTGGGGTTGAAGTGTTCCGAGGCGGAAGATGAGGCGTTCTTCCTCCATGCGTCTGGTGGTGAGGGAGCGGCGGTGAAGGAGGCCCAGGACCTCCATGTCCTCGGCAGAGTGGGAGGGGGAGTTGAAATGTTGGGCAACGGGGCGGTGTGGTTGATTGGTGCGGGTGTCCCAGAGATGTTCCCTAAAGCGCTCTGCTAGGAGGCACCCAGCCTCCCCAATGTAGAGGAGACCGCATCGGGAGCAACGGATACAATAAATGATATTAGTGGATGTGCAAGTAAAACTTTGATGGATGTGGAAGGCTCCTTTAGGGCCTACGTTAGAGGTGAGGGAGGAGGTGTGGGCACAGGTTTTACAGTGCACAGGTTTTACAGTTCCTGCGGTGGCAGGGGAAAGTGCCAGGATTGGAGGGTGGGTTGTTTGGGGGCGTGGACCTGACCAGGTAGTCGCGGAAGGAACGGTCTTTGCAGAAGGCGGAAAGGGGTGGGGAGGGAAATATATCCCTGGTAGTGGAGTCTGTTTGGAGGTGGTGGAAATGTCGGCGGATGACTTGGTTTATGCGAAGGTTAGTAGGGGCGTTCTGTCCTTGTTACGGTTGGAGGGGTGGGGTCTGAGGGCGGAGGTGCGGGATGTAGACGAGATGCGTTGGAGGGCATCTTTAACCACGTGGGAAGGGAAATTGCGGTCTCTAAAGAAGGAGGCCATCTGGTGTGTTCTGTAGTGGAACTGGTCCTCCTGGGAGCAGATCCGGTGGAGGCGGAGGAATTGGGAATACAGGATGGCATTTTTGCAAGTGGTGGGGTGGGAAGAGGTGTAATCCAGGTAGCTTGTGGGAGTCGGTGGGTTTGTAAAAAATGTCAGTGTCAAGTCGGTCGTCATTAATGGAGATGGAGAGGTCTAGGAAGGGGAGGGAGGTGTTAGAGATGGTCCAGGTAAATTTAAGGTCAGGGTGGAATGTGTGGGTGAAGTTGATGAATTGCTCAACCTCCTCGCGGGAGCATGAGGTGGCGCCAATGCAGTCATCAATGTAGTGGAGGAAGAGATGGGGAGTGGTGCCGGTGTAATTACGGAAGATCAACTGCTCTATGTAGCCAACAAAGAGACAAGCATAGCTGGGGCCCATACTACCCCTTTGGCTACCCCTTTGGTCTGGAGGAAGTGGGAGGATTCAAAGGAGAAATTGTTAAGGGTGAGGACCAGTTCGGCCAAACGAATGAGAGTGTCGGTGGAAGGGTACTGTTAGTGACGTTAGGACAGGAAATAACGGAGGGCTTGGAGGCCCTGGTCATGGCGGATGGAGGTGTAGAGGGATTGGATATCCATGGTGGAGATGAGGCATTGGGGGCCAGGGAAACGGAAGTCTTGGAGGAGATGGAGGGCATGGGTGGTGTCTCGAACGTATGTGGGGAGTTCCTGGACTAGGGGGGATAGGACAGTGTCGAGGTAGGTAGAGATGAGTTCAGTGGGGCAGGAGCATGCTGAGACAATGGGTCGGCCAGGGTGGTCAGGCTTGTGGATCTTGGGAAGGAGGTAGAACCGGGCAGTGCGGGGTTCCCGGACTATGAGGTTGGAAGCTGTTTGTGGGAGATCTCCTGAGGTGATGAGGTTCTGTATGGTCTGGGAGATGATGGTTTGGTGATGGGGGGTGGGGTCATGGTCGAGGGGGCAGTAGGAAGAGGTGTCCTCGAGTCGACGTTTGGCTTCAGCGGTGTAGAGGTCAGTGCGCCAGACTACCACTGCAGAGGGATTGGAGGGCTGCGCGTGAGGGTGAGAGGTTGGAGTTGGGGAAGGAGGTAGACATTCCAAGTTTAGTTTCCCAGGGGCTTACCTGGACACCACTCCTGCAGTTTCCCTTTCACATGTCCTGCTTTCTGCAGCCACGGACATCTCCGTCTGGATCACCGTCAGTTTCACCTTTGATCAATTTGTTGCAATTTCTTGTCAGAAACTGAAAACAAAATATTGCACAAAGAGAACTGCAGCTGTGGTTATTCCAACAGTGAGTGTGGGGTTCTGCTTGAAAAATATTCCTTGGTACTTTATATATGAATCTGAATATGTCATTGATGATGTGCCCTTGGGGGGGTATTGAGTTAGAGAGATTTTTCACAGAAACTGCCTGGATAACCTTTCATACTCTGAGTATTATTTTAACCCCTTTCCTCCCATTCATTCTGATTTTACTGCTCAATTCTCTGACTGTCAGACACATTTTAGTGACCAGCAGAATCCGCAGGAAGCTACTGGATCACAGCAAGAGAGAGAATCACACTGACCCAGAGATGGAGAGCCCCAGGAAATCCATCATTTTACTCTTCACTATCTCAGGCAGTTTTATCCTGTTATGGATGACAAATGTTGTGTATTTCATTTATTGGCGAATTAGCAACACTTATTACTACACAGGTCCCCATGATCCTGCGTATATCACTGAACAATCAGGGTACATGCTGCAGCTTTTGAGTACCTGCACCAACACCTGTATTTCTGCAGTGACCCAGACTAAATTCAGAGAGCAGCTGAAGAATGCAGTCCAATACCCAGTCACTGTAATTGGGAAATTACTGAAATGATGGAAACACTTTATTGCACTTCCTATTCAATTTTAACTACTCATTGATGCAATGAGCTGTTGCAAAATGAATAGAATGCTAAAGAATTGTCCCAAGTTCTGCAAATGGAACTGTCCTCTACTTGTCACAAGGAACATCTTCTTTGTTCAGTTGATTTTATTTCAATCCTACTTGCCCAGTATTTTCCCACGTGCATTAAAAGCTCTTCCCTGCTTCCTGCCCCCTTTGCACTTTCCCGTTTCTCGGTGCACATTGTCACTGCCTTGCCTCACCATGTCATTGGGGGCTGAGAGCCAGGAGGGTTATCATCGCTGACAGCAGGGTCTCAGTCTCATCAATGGAGGGGTGGGGAGGGGGGTCAGTCTTTGTTCTGGGCGTCCTGGCTCCATCAATGTAGGGTACTCTCCGATACCTGTCCTGGTCCTGCTCGGGTCAGTCTGAGGTACAGAAAGGGGGAGTTGCTGAATGACCAGCAGCCCTCCACCCATCTTGACTCTTTCTGTCCTGTTTTCCTCCCTGGGATGATAGAGCAGAGGGTAACACAGTGGGTGACAGTGTGTGGCACCACAGTCACTGTCGGTGTAAGGGGGATGTTTCCCGAGTGACTGAGTGGGCACCACAGAGGGCAGACAGGCTTCATGGTGTCAGGGAGGTTGGGGTGGGTGAGGGGGGTGTGGAGATGATGTTACAGGCAACAGTGAGGCCCTGGTAGAACGTGATCCTGGGAGGGAGGTGGGTTCAGGAGCAGAGATAGGGTGAGGAGGAGGGGTCGGAGAGACAATAGTGACACCTCCACTAGCGGAATGGAGAAGGGACCTTCCTTTCATCCAACAGATGGCTGAGACTGGACTGACCCAGGGGAAGGGCTGGGGGAACAGCCTGGGACCATAGCTGCTCCTGGGAGAGGAGGGAATTCCGTGTCTGAGGGATTTACACTGACACACACACACACACACACACACACATACACAGACATACACACACAAACACAGGCACACACACACACACACATACACAGACATGCACACAGACACACACAGGCACACACACACACACAAAGTCATGCACATACGCACACACACACACACACACACACTCACACACACACACACACTGTCTCACACACACGCATACAGACACTGTCACACACACAAACACAAAAACACGCCACACAAATACACACACATCCAGACACAGAGAGTGACAGACAGACACACACACACACTCGCACACACACACACACACTGTCTCACACACACGCATACAGACACTGTCACACACACACACACAAAAACACGACACAAACACACTCACAAACACATAGAAACACGGACACAAACACATAGAGAAACACACACACACACTGTCTCACACACACGCATACAGACACAGTCACACACACAAACACAAAAACACGCCACACAAATACACACACATACAGACACAGAGAGTGACAGACAGACAGACACACACACACAAAAACACGACACAAACACGCACACACACAGACACATAGAAACACGGACACATACACATAGAGACACACACACACGCACGGACACACACGGACACATGCACACTTCCTCAGTTCCTCTCTCTCTCTCTCTCTTTCTCTCAAATCCCACAAAATGTCTCGATCCCATTGCAACCTGTAACTTGCTCTCAGGCATCAGTTATTTGAAATATAAATAATATCAGAATGCCCTGAGGTATTATTCTGTATATAAACGAGTTGGGGTCCTGCGATTAGATTCCAATCTGTAACTCACACCTGTGTATCCATTACTCTGTGTGTAAATCACCCTTAACCCCTCGATTTCCCGATCCACAATATGTGTTATCTGTCTTTCCTTTTATTTCCCCACAAACATGAATCACGTGTCACCACATTTTTTTATTATATTTCCTCTGTGAATATTTCTTATGATGTAGACAACAAAATAAATGACATGGTGATGTGAAGCACATTCTGTCACACTCAGTATCTTCATGCTGCAATATTATTATATCCAGTCAGAACCCTGCCCTCACACAGGGGAAAAATGTCACTGGGTCTGGAAGTGTGGACTGGCCTGGGAACGGGGAGTTTAACATGTCACTGAGTTCATTTGGAATTCTCTGCCACAAACAGATATTTCTCCACATTATATTCCATCTGCTGATTACTTGTCCACTCAGTGAAGCTGCCTCTATATCTGTTTGGAGCCTCTTTGGTCGTCCCCACCACTTTCTCTCTAACCAAACATGGTCTTGCCAGTGAACCTAGAGACATCACACTTGTTCCCTTTCTTTAAATCATTGATATCGATTGGAAATGGCTGTGGCTTTAGCAGTGACCCTTCTCACACCCCCTACTAGTCCCATCTCACCAAGCTGGAAGTGACCCTGTTTCCCATCCACCAGACAATTCTGTACGCTGCAGGACACAGTAAACACCGTTACACTCAGTGTGCAGTCTGACTGAACATGACAATGTTATAATATACAGTCAGAGAGCTGTCAGAGATGGGAATGGTGAGAGGCACAGAGAGGAGCACAGAGACAAGCAGAGACAGAGAGAGACAGACAGGGACAGAGGGAGACAGCAAATAACAGACAGGGACTGAGAGGGAGAACTGTGAGGGCTCACCGAGCTGAATAGCTCCCTGAATGATGACACAATATTCAGATTAAAATATGATTCGGAGATGCCAGTGTTGGACTGGGGTGTACAAAGTTAAAAATCACACAACACCAGGTTATAGTCCAACAGGTTTAATTGGAAGCACACTAGCTTTCGGAGCGACGCTCCTTCATCAGGTGATAGTGGAGGGCTCGATTGTAACAGAATTTGTAGCAAAAATTTGCAGTGTGATGTAACTGAAATTATACATTGAAGAATTGATTGTCTGTTAAGCCTTTCATCTGTTAGAATACAGTGATAGTTTCACTTCTTTCATGTGTAAATCACAAAACCCTTTTTTTAAAAGTTGTATTCTCGGGTTAGCTGTTAACAATGGTGATAACTAGACAATATGTGGAAAGTGTTAGCCCCCTGCAACGGTCTACAAATTTTCAGGTTGTTAAACAACGTATTACTGAAACTGGAGAAGAACAGCAAGGCTCCTGCATTTCCCTATTCCCATCCCAGGGGGATCATGGGAACCCATCAGTTGTCCTCCCAATATTTGGTGACAGCATCACATGAGCTTTCAGTTATTTATGTACAAGGAATTGGACAATAATGTTTCATAACTCAATAAGTACAAGAATACAGGAGGACTTGGCCCAATGATACAAGGCTCCACACACACACACACACACACAGATACACACACACGTACTAAGGGATATAGATGACATAATAATTTTGGGATTTCCCAACATTAAAGCTCCATTAAACAATCCCTGGGTATCAGATTAACACAGGACCTTCAGACATTTGGGTCAGACTGAAGACTCACCTCTCCCCAACACTGAGAGGCTCCTGTATCACACATCGCATTGGAATCTCATCCTCACTGTCCCATCTGTCCCTGTAACAATTCACTCTCCAGTCCATTATAATTCCATCTCACTCTGTCTGGAATCAATGTGACGGTGCTGCTCCCACTGCTTTCTGGAGACTTACAGCACACAGTGAGAAAATAGTTCTCATCACCCCTGTCTAAAAGGGTGACATTTACAGGGACAGCAGGTGATAAATAGTCAGTTGTACATCAGATCAATGTCATCACTTGATGTCCATCTGTAAAATGGATTGATGTTCATTTTGGGAGGGATTGGAAGAGAGAGGCATCATTTTATTGAAATGGACAGAGTTTGAGGAACTGAGCTACAGAAGGATTCAGGTGCCCTGGGACATGAATCACAGGTCCTGACATGCAGACACAGAGAGACAAACACTCAGAGACACAGACAGAGACACAGTCATACATTTGCACACACATTTCCAGACAGACACATACACAGGCACACACATACATTCCTCACAGGTCTCAGGTCAGAAAGTTTACTCTTAATGAGTTTGAAAATGAACATCAATCCATTTTACAGATGGACATCAAGTGATTACATCGATCTGATGTACAAATGATCATTTGTTTATTGTGGAAATGATTATGAGTTTATCAAAGAGATTCACCTTTTCCCCGACGATTGGCTGATGCACATCATGTGATTGTTCCACTTTTTCATCAACCTTTCAATGGTAAAAGCTGGGAAGTAGCAAATTGATACAAATTGTGTTAAAGATGGTTACTCAGGGCAGTGTCAGTTCCTGCTCATAGACTCTGTATGTGCCTGTATGTTTGTTTTGGCACATGTCTGTGTTTTTGCATGTGTGTGTGTCTGTGTGCCTGTATACATATGTGGATAAGTGCGTCTATATATGTGTGCATCTGTGTATGTGTCTGTCTGGAAATGTCTGTGCATGTGTATGACTGTGTCTCTGAGTGTTTCTCTCTCTCTGTATCTGCATGTTAGTCTATCTATATCTGACTATCTCTGTGTGTTTATAGGTCTGTGTGTAAGTGTATGTTAGTGAGTGGGTTAGTGTGAGTTTCTATGTTTGTGTGTATCCCCATGTCTCTGGTCTCTCTCTTATTTTGGGGGTGAATCCATTGAAATTGAGTTAAACTTCCTCTCTCTCTCTTTCTGTCTCTCTCTCTCTGTCTATTCCTCGTGTGTTTAATGTGATACAATGCTGATGGCCACGTTGATGTGTATTTCTATGTGTGTTTCTGTGTTTTTGTGTGTGTGTGTGTGTGTCCACCTCTGCCTGCATTGGGACACACTTTGTCCTGGAGGAAGTGAGAATGAACAAAAGAAAAAATGATGATCAAAAACTTTGAGTCTCTCTCCCTCTCCTGTCTGTCCATCTTGTGTTTCAGTGATACAATGCTCCCCTCTGCTGGTCGACCTGTGCCACTGCAGACGTGGCAGATATTCTTTTGCAAAGCACCAGTTCCTGTGAATCTCCCAAGTTGCACAGTTGTTTCATTCTTCAAACAATGTATTTGGGAAACAGAACAGTTCTATCCAAACTCATGTGATGCTGCCCCGAGATATGAGCAGAAGGAAATGAGCAGACCCAATGCTAGTCTCACCCCCTCCACTCTGTGAGTCTCTGTGTGTCTCTGTGTGTAGAGACAAAGAAACTGCAGATGTTGGAATCCAAGGTAGACAAGCAGGAAGCTGGAAGAACACAGCAAGACAGGCAGCCTCAGGAGGTGGAGAAGGCAATGCTTTGGGTGGAACCCTTCTTCATGACTGTTGGTGAGGGTTGGGGGAGCGGCAGAAAAAGGCGGGGGATGGGGAATGGGGGATGTTTTGGGTGGGGAGAGGGGGCGGAGTGGTGACGTAGTGATGGGTGAACACAAGTAGAGGGTACAGCTTGGTTGGTCAATAGGATGAATGAACCGTGTCAGTAGTTGGAAGGAAGGGTTGGTCAGAGGAGTGGAAGAGAAGAGGATAGGCTGGAAAGGGAGCTGAGGGATGGGAAGGGAGGGTATTTGAAATTGGAGAACTCAATGTTGAGTCCTCCAGGCTGGAGGCTGCCCAGGCGGAAGATGAGGTGTTGTTCCTCCAGTCAGTGTGTGTTGTGAGCTACTCCCTTTCTCTCTCCCCCTGATTGAATCCCGACTCGCAAGTTGAACTTGAACTGCACCCTGTGCAATGGTGTAGGAAGGCCAGCAGAGGGAGGCATTGTACCACTTCAAACACAAGGGAGCCTCGTATTTCTCCCGGTGGGAAATTTCCATTCAGATAATTCAGTTCCATCATGATTGATATTAATTGCACTTCAATGAACAAACAAGTGAAGTCAATGCAACAAAAATCATCTGTTCCCTGCCCACTTATACCGACATGTTAATCTTCATTTTACATCTTGTCTCTATTAACATTTCAGTTCTACATTTGATGATGGTCTGCAGTAAGTTTGTGGATCACCTGTTAAAGTTGTTCCTTCTGCAGTTTCCAATGCAGTTAGACATTATGCCTGTGAATATCCTGGAGAATGATTCCTTTCTGTAGAGAACTGAAGAAATTGAAACTTCTGCCGCTGTCGTTCAGGCAGTTGTTGCTTATATCTGAAAGTCTGAAGTTTCCCTCAAATTGTTTCAGATCGAACCTTCGTGTCAGCCTTGGTTGTGAGGACAGATTCTCACCGCTAAGTGAAAAGGTTCAGAGTTTCAGCCCAGAACCCAACACAACATCCAGTCGAACACTCGAGTGCAGGGCCAAGGGAGTGTTGCACTGTGGGAAATGAGACACTGAACCTTTCAGCAGGATGTACTGAATTCTGAGAGAACCATAGTGCCGAAGAGGCCCTTCAGCCCATCAAGTCTACACCAACATGTGAGAAACACCTGACCTTCACAGGGGTACAGTGGCTCAGTGGTTAGCACTGCTGCCTCACAGTGTCAGGGACCCGGGTTCAATTCCAGCCTCGGGCGACTGTCTGTGTGGAGTTTACACATTCTCCCCGTGTCTGCGTGGGCATCCTCCAGGTGCTGCTGTTTCCTCACACAGTCCAAAGATGTACAGGTTGGGGTGAATTGATGAAATTGGCTGCACTAACTTGCCCATAATATCCAGTGGTGTACAGGTTCGGTGGTGTAGCCATGGGAAATGCAGGATTACAGGGTAGGGGTGAGTCTGGGTAGGATGCTCATCGGAGGGTCAGTCTGGGAGTGATGGGCCAAATGGCCTGCTTCCACACTGTAGGGATTCTATGATTCTTCAATGTAGTCCCATTTACCAACACTTGGCCCATGGCCTTGAAAGCTATGATGTGCCAAGTGTCCATCCTGGTCCTGCTGAAGGATGGCAGGCAATGTGCCTTGACCCACTCTCCCAGGCAGCACATTCCAGTCTGTCATGTTCCCCCCCCCCCCCCCTCCTCTGGGTAATAAGGCTTTCCCTCACATCCCTCCTGCCCCTCCCCTTGAACCCATGTCCCTCAACTAAGAGGAGCAGCTGTTCCTCCGCCCATATTGAACTGAAATCCCTGCCTTACAGTTGGTGCCCAGATGGACTCCTCCACTGCTTGTGCCAGTTCTCTATGCCCCTGAAATCTCTGGCACATCTCCGTGTACTTCATACTGTGTGTCTCACATCTGCCAGGTCACAGTCAATGGGCACGGCATGTGATAAAGTTAGGGAGAGAGTTAGGGTTAGGGTTAGTGCTAGCATTAGGGTTAGTGTAAGGGTTAGACTCAGGGTTGGGGGAGATTAGGTTTAGGGTTAGTGTTAGTGTTAGGGTTAGGGTTAGAGTTAGGGATAGTTTTATGGTTAGGGTTAGGGATAGAAGGATGAGCTTAGTGTTTGGATTAAGGTTAGGGTTAGGTTTAGAGTTTGTGTCAGGGTTAGTTTTTGGTTTCGTGATCAGATTAGGCTTAGAGTGATGGTTAGATGCATGGTGCACAGCGTTGAGGTTAGGATTAGGGTTCGGGTCAGTGTTAGGGTTACAGTTAGGGTTAGGGTCAGTGTTAGGGTTAGAGTTAGGGTTAGGGTTTGTGTTATGGTCCGTTTTTGGGTTAGGGTCAGTTTTTGGGTTAAGCTTAGGTTTAGGGTTAGTGTTCGAAGCCTGGGTTAGGGTTAGAGTTACGGTTATGGTAAGAAGGGTTAGGGTTAAGGTTAGGGTTTTGGTTAGGGTTCGTGTTGGAAGCCTGGGGCCCAGTATTGAGGCTGTCTGACGCACACCACTGAGTGCCAGATACCTGCTCCCCATCCAGCAGCTGGAAATAACTGGCAACATGTGATTTGTGGGGAAGGTAACAGGGAACATGAAAGATAACCCTACCCTTAAATCTAACCCTACCCCTAACCCGGAACCAAACCCTAACCCGATACCAAATCCTAGCACTAACCCTAAACCTACACCAACCTTAGCTCTAGGTCTAACTCTTGCCTGAATTAGCACCATAGCCCTAACCCTAACCCTAAACCTTACCCTAGTACTAACCCAAAACCCATGCCTCTCCCTTACCCTCACCCTAACTGCAATCCTCTCCCTAACCCTAGCCCTAATTCTAACCCTAACCCTGTCCCTAAACCTAACCTTAGCCCTAACACAAACCATAACTCTAACCCAACTCCTAACTCTAACCCTAGCCATAACCGTAACCCTAACCCTAACACTAGCCATAACAGAACCCCTCATTCTAAACCTCGCCCTAAATCTAATCTGAGCCCTAAATCTAACCCTAGTACTAACCCTAAATCTAACTCTAACCCGAGCTCTGCCCCTAGCCCTAATCCTAACCCTAGCCCTAACTCTATATCAAACACTAACTATACCTATAACCCTAGCCCTAACTCTAAGCCTAGCCTGAACCCGAAACCTAACCCTAAACTGATCCCCAACCCTCGCCTTCACCCTAACCCGAAACCTATCCCAACTCTAAACCTCATCCTAGACCTAAACCTAACCCTAACCTGAACCCGAACCCGAACCCTGAGACTGACATTAACCCTGACCCTAACCCTTACCCAAGACCTAACCCTTACCCTCGCCCTAACCCTTACACTAGCCTGAATCCCAACCCTAAATCTAACCCCAGCCCTAAACCAAACACTAACAAATGCACTAACCCTAACACTAATACTATTCCTAAACCTATCCCTAAAAACAGCTCTAAACCTTGCCATAAATCTCAACCTCACCCGATCCCTAACCTGAGCCGTAATCCTAACCCTATTCTTAACCCTATAACAAACCTAATCCTAGCCCTAACCCTAACCCTAGCCCTATCCATAACCTTAATTCAGCCCTAACCCTAACTCTAACCCTAACCCTAGCCCATTTCCTAACCCCAGCCCAAACTCTAACCCTAGCCCAAACTCTAACCAAGCATGAACCCTAACCGAAACTCTAAACCTAACCTTAGTCCAAACCTTACCCCAAAACCAAACCTCAACCCTAACCCTAACCATAACACTATCCCTAAACCTAGCCCTAATCTTAAACCTGGACGTTACCCTAACCCTAGCCCTAATCCTAAACCTATCCCTTAGCCTAACCCTAGCCCTAAACCTAAGCATAGCCCTAGCCCTAATTCTATAACCTTAGCCCTAATTCTAACCCAAACACTATCCCTAACTCAAGCCCTAACTCTATACCTAACCCTAAACCTAAACCTAATCCTAAACCGATCCCTAAGCCTAGGCATAACCCTAACCCTACCGCTAACTCTAACCTTCACCCTAACCATCACCCTAAATCTCGACCGAGACCTAACACTCACCCTAGGCCTAACCCTTATACGAGACTTAACACTGCCCCTCACCCTAAAGCTCACCTTAGCCCTAATCCTAACCCTAACCCTTACCCTAACCCTTACCCTAACCCTGGCCCTAACCCTAAACCTAACGCTAACACTGGCACTAACCCTTACCCTAACCCTATCCCTAATCCTAATGCTAACCCTGGCCCTAACTCTAACCCTAACGCTAACACTGGCCCTAACCCTATCCCTAACCCTCGTCCTAACCCTAACCCTAACCCTAATCCTGAGCCAGACACTAACCCTCATCCTAAACGCCAACCATTACCGAACCCTCACCCGATACCTAAACCTTATCCTAGTCTAGATCCTAACCCTAAATCTATCCGTAACCTTAAAGCTTACACGTACACTATATCTAACCCTAACATTAACCCTAGCCGTAATCTACCACTAACCCTATCACTAACCCTCGCGCTAATCCTAATCCTAACCTTAACCATAAACCTAAGACTCACCCGAGCCCAAACACTAAACATAACACTAACCCTAGCACTATCCCTAACCCTATCCCTAACTCTAACCCTTGGCCTAACTCGAACCCTAGCCCACACCCTAAGTTTAACCCTAACCCTAACCTTAGCACTAACATTATCCCAAACCCTAAGCCTAACCCAACACCTAACTCTAAACCTAGCCCTAACCCAAACCCTAATTCTAACCCTGACCACATCCCTATACCTAAACCAAACCCTAGCTTTCAAACTAACCTTATCCCTAATCGTAACCCTATCCCTAACCCTACTCCAAAGCCTAACGCTAGCATTAACCTGAACCTTAACGCTAACCATAACCCTAAACCCAACCCTCACCCTAATCCTAATGTTAACCCTAACCCTAACCCTAAACCTCAACCCTAATGCAAACTCCAGCCATAATCCTAAACCTAGCCCTAACACTAACACTCACCCTAACCCTAATCCTATCCCTAAATCTAGCCCCAATTCTAACCCTAACTCTAACACCAACTCTATGTCTAAAGCAAGCCCCAACCATAACCCTAACTCTAACACCAACCCTAACTCTAACCCTAGCACTAACTCGAACCCCAGCTCTAACCATAACCGTACTCTGCCCCCTAAACATAGCCCTAGCCCTAACCCTAAACCTATCCTGAAATCCAACCCTAATCCTATCCCTATCCCTAAATCTACCACTCGCCCGAACTCTAACCATAACTCCAACTCCAGCCCTTACTCTAACCTTAACCCTATCTGTAACCTGAGCCCTAAATCTAAGCTAAGGCCGAACTCCATCCCATCCCCATCCCCTAACCCTAACCCTAACCATAACCCTAACCCTAACCCTCGCAGTAAACCTAACCTAACACTAACGTTAGCCCCAACTCTAACCCAAGCCCGAATCCAAACCCGAACTCAAACCATATTCCTAAACCTAACCCTAGCCCTAAACCTAAAATTAAATCTAACCCCAGTCCCAGCTCTAACCCTAACCCTAACCTGTACCCTAACACTCGACCTAATCCGAGCCATAACTCAAACCCTCACCCAGATCCCTAACCCTCGCCTGAACACGAAACCTGAACTTAATCCTTGCCCTACCCCTATTCCTATCAGTAATCCTATACCTAAACTGCAACCTAACTCTAGCCCTAACCATAACCCGAGACCTATCCCTAACTGTCACCCTCGCACTAAACCTAACCATAATCCTAACCCTAAACCTAACCCTATCCATCGCTCTAACTCTAGACCTAACTCTAACCCTAGCCCAAACACTAATTCTTTCCCTAACCCTCACCATATCCCTAACCCTCGCCCGAACTCTCACCCTAGGTCACCTCCATTGCAAGCCCGAACCCTAGCCCGAAACCTAGCCCTAACCCTAGCCTGAACCCTATCCCTAACAATAAACCTAATCCTAGCCCTAACTCTAACCCTAACGCTCAAACTAATTCTAACCCTAGCCCGAACACGAAATCTCACCCTTGCCCTAACCCTAATCCAAATTCTAACACGAACTGCATTCCTGCCCCTAAACCTAACCCTAGACCTAACTCTAAACCTAGACCTAACCCTAACCCTAACCCTAATTCTAACCTGATCCCGAACCATACCA
Organism: Chiloscyllium punctatum; assembly: GCF_047496795.1. NCBI lineage: Eukaryota > Metazoa > Chordata > Chondrichthyes > Orectolobiformes > Hemiscylliidae > Chiloscyllium > Chiloscyllium punctatum. The sequence continues at coordinate 95,924,735 of NC_092742.1, read as the reverse complement.
TAACCCTAACCCTAACCCGAGCACTAATTCTAACCCTAACCAGATGCCTAAACCTAACCCTAGCGTTAAAACTAACCATAACTCTAACCCATGTCTGAACTCCAACTCTAACCATAACCCTAACCCTAACACTTGCCCTAGCTCTGAATCTAGCCTGAATTTTTACATTAGCCCTAAGCCTAATGTGAACCCTAAGCCTAATTCCAACTCTGACCCCATCCCTATCCCTGAACCCAACCTGAGCCTTAATCCTAAAACTATCCCTAATACTAACACGAAACCTATTCCGATTACAAACCCTAACCCAAACCCTAACCCAATCCCTAACCCAATCCCTATCTCTAACCCCAGTCCTAAACCTAAGCCTAACACTGCCCTTAACACTAACCCTAGCCCCAGCCCTAACCCTACCGCTAACCCTAGCCCTAACTCGAACCCTAGCCCTAAGCCAAAGTCTAACCCCAATTCTAACTGTAACCCCATCCCTTTCCCTAACTCGAAGTCTAGCCGTAACCCCAACTCGAACCTGAGTCCGAACCCTAAGCCTTTCACTAACCCTCATCCTAACCCTCACACAAGACCTCACCCTCACCCTCGCCCTAAGCCTTACCCTAGCATTAGCCCTTAACCTCAACCTATCCCAAACCCAAGCCCTATCACTAATGCTAACACAAACCCTCACCTTAACCCTATTCCTGAACTGAAACAATAACCCTAACCCTAGACTTAACTCTAACCTAGCCCTTACCAAACCTTCACCCTTGCAATTTGAGAGGGAGAGGGTACAATAAAGGTTGAATAAAGGGAATTATGGAGCTATAAGGAAGGAGCTGGCCAAAGTTCAATGGTGCAATACCTTAGCAGGGATGACAGTGGAGGAACAATGGTGGATATTTCTGTCTATAATGCAGAAGATGCAGGATCAGTTCATTCCAAAAAGGAAGAAAGATACTAGGAGGAGGCAGGGATGGCTGTGGCTGACGAGGGAAGTTAAGAAACATATAAAGTTAAAAGAGAAAAAGTATAATGTAGCAAAGATAAGTGGGAAAACGGAGGACTGGGAAGCTTTTAAAGAACATCAGAGGGTTACTAAGAAGGAAATACGCAGAGAAAAAATGAGGTATGAAGGTAAACTGGCCAATAATATTAAGGAGGGTAGTAAAAGCTTTTTTAGGTATGTGAAAGGCAAAAAAATGGTTAAGACTAAAATTGGGCCCTTGAAGACAGAAACAGGGGAATATATTATGGGAACAAAGAAATGGCAGAAGAATTGAATTGGTACTTCAGATCTGTGTTCACTAGGGAAGCAATTTCCCTGAGGCAACAGTGGCTGAAGGACCTGAACTGAAGGGAATTTATATTTGCCAGGATTTGGTGTTGGAGAGACTGTTAGGTCTGAAGGTTGATAAGTCCCCGGGGCCTGATGGTCTACATCCCAGGGTACTGAAGGAGGTGGCTTGAGAAATCGCGGATGCACTGGTGATTATTTTCCAGAGTTTGATAGATTCAGGATCAGTTCCTGCGGATTGGTGGCTAATGTTGTACCACTTTTTAAGAAAGGTGGGAGAGAGAAAGCAGGAAATTATAGACCAGTTAGTCTGACCTCAATGGTGGGAAAGATGCTGGAGTCTATTATAAAGGATGAAATTACAACACACCTGGATAGTAGTAACAGGAGAGGTCAGAGTCAGCACAGATTTACGAAGGGGAAATCATGGTTGATGAATCTTCTGGAATCTTCTGGAGGCTCTTCTGCAGCTGTACAGGGCCCTGATGAGACCACACCTGGAGTATTGTGTGCAGTTCTAGTCTCCAAATTTGAGGAAAGACATTCTAGCTATTGAGGGAGTGCAGCGTAGGTTCACGAGGTCAATTCCTGAAATGGCGGGACTACCTTATGCTGAAAGACTGGAGTGACTGAGTTTGTATACCCTTGAGTTTAGAATACTGAGAGGGGTTCTGATTGAGACATATAAGATTATTAAAGGATTGGACACTCTGGAGGCAGGAAACATGTTTCCGCTGTTGGTGAGTGCCGAACCAAAGGACACAGTTTAAAAATACAGGGTAGACCATTTAGGACAGAGATGAGGAGAAACATCTTCACCCAGAGAGTGGTGGCTGTGTGGATTGCTCTGCCTCAGAGGGCAGTGGAGGCCCAGTCTCTGGATTCATTTAAGAAAGAGTTGGATAGAGCTCTCAAAGATTGTGGAATCAAGGGTTATGGAGATAAGGCAGGAACAGGATACTGATTAAGGATGATCAGCCATGATCATATTGAATGGTGGCGCAGGCTCGAAGGGCAGAATGGCCTAGTCCTGCACCTATTGTCAATTGTCTATTCCTCTTGTGTTTAAAGTGATACAATGCTAATGGCCACGTTGATGTGTATTTCTATGTGTGTCTCTGTGTTTGTGTGTGTGGATGTGTGTCCACCTCTGCCTGCATTGGGACACACTTTGTCCTGGAGGAAGTTTGAATGATTGAAATAAAAAGTGATGATCAAAAACTTTGAGTCTCTCTCTCTCTCTCCTGTCTGTCCATCTTCTGTTAAAGTGATACAATGCTACTCTCTGCTGGTCGACCTGTGCCACTGCAGAAGTGGCAGATATTCTTTTGCAAAGCACCAGTTCCTGTGAATCTCTCAAGTTGCACAGTTGTTTCATTCTTCAAACAATATCTTTTGGGAAACAGAGCAGTTCTGTCCAAACTCATGTGATGCTGCCCGAGATATGAGCAGAAGGAAATGAGCAGACCCAAAGCTAGTCTCACCCCCTCCACTCTGTGAGTCTCTGTGTGTTTGTGTGTCGAGACAAAGAAACTGCAGATGTTGGAATCCAAGGGGGACAAGCAGGAAGCTGGAAGAACACAGCAAGACAGGCAGCCTCAGGAGGTGGAGAAGGCAATGTTTTGGGTGGAACCCTTCTTCATGACTGGATGCGGGGGTAGGGGGAGTGGCAGATAAAGGGGGATGGGGGATGATTTGGGTGGGGAGAGGGGGCGGAGTGGTGAGGTAGTGATGGGTGAACACAAGAAGAGGGTACAGCTTGGTTGGTCAATGGGATGAATGAACCGTGTTGGTAATTGGAAGGAAGATTCTTACTTTGATTCATTTTGGTTCTTTCATTGTCAAAAATGCAAAAAGAAAACAAGAAAAGTCCATTATTTTTCAAACAGAGTTGTACTTTTGGAGATTTCGGAGAGGACTTCACATGGATGTTTATGCTTTTTTTTCTCAATAATTCACTAAAACATTATACATGTGGAAGTAGAGCTTTAATTTAACAGTTTGAAAGAGATTTCTTTTAACTCACTGAAGAGAGTTGTTATTTTGAACAGAGTTCTGTTTCCAGAGTTTGTGCAGTGGTCTACACGTGGATGGCTCTGGAGTGAGTTTTGTTTTTAATCAGAGGATTGAAAGCTGTCCGCTGGACGACTTGAGGAGGAATCATTTTTACTTCATTTGATCAGCTAAGCTAAATAAAATCAGAAGATTTATATGTTTGATTTATTTCATTGTTTGCTTGCTTAATAGGTCAGAAAGTGAGTTTATTTTACATATAAGGTGCTCCTGAAAGTGACTTCATTTTCGGCTTGATGTCATTGACGGCATACACGAGACAGAGAGTCAGATGTCTGGTAGAATTGGGACATTTGTTGCACACCAGGATCAGTCAGGTAGATGGGTGACTCTCAGGAAAAGGTAAGAAGCGTGTTCAAAAGTCTCCTGGAGCTTTTCTTCTCTCAAGCAGATATTCCGTTGTGGGTCCTGTTGAAAGGGATAGTCTCCCAGAAGAAAACAGGAGAGACAGTCAGAACTTGGGCATGAAGAGTGGATCTTATGTGAGGCTGGGTTTGATAAAATTTGAAAGAGTAATTGTTATCGGGGACTCTCCTCTCAGGGGCACAGACAGAAGATTCCATGGCAGTGAGCATGAATCTAAGACAGTATGTTGCTTTCCTGGTGTTGGGATTAAGATTAGATTACTTACAGTGTGGAAACAGACCCTTCAGCCCAACATGTCCATGCCAACCCGCAATCCACCCATGCCCCTAACCTAATACTACAGGCAATTTAGCATGGCCAATTCACCTGACCTGCACATCTTTGGACTGTGAGAGGAAACCCACACAGACACGGGGAGAACGTGCAAACTCCACACAGTCAGTCACCTGAGGCGGGAATTGAACCCGGGTCTCTGGCACTGTGAGGCAGTAGTGCTAACCACTGTGCCACTGTGCCACCCACTAAACATTTCAAAACATCTCAAAACATTTGGAGCATATTGTTCAAAGGGAGGGTGAAATGCCAAAAGTTATTGTACACATTGGTAGGAGCGACATACTTATAGAAAAGCTTAAGGCCTCAGAGAGTATATATAAGAGGTTTGGTAGAAGATTTAAAAACAAGAAACTCAAAAGTAGCAATCTCTGGTGTCAAACTCAAATGAGGGAAGGAATAAAAGAATAAAGGAATAAAGAATAAAGAATCAATACCTGGAGAGGTGGGGTGATGTTCAGGGATTGAGGTTCTTGGATCTTTGGGATCTCTTCTGGGGCAGAAAAGACTTCTTATAAAAGGATGGGTTTCAGCTGAACTGGAAAGGGACTAAAATCTGAGTGGGGAGATTTGCTCGTTTTATTCAGGGACAATGTAAACTATTGGTGGTGGCGGGGTGGGTTGGGGGGTGGTGATGGTGGGGAATGGAGGGATCCTCATTAGCAGAGTAAATAGAAAGATAGATGATAGTTCTGAATCTGAAAAGAACAACTTGATTTGAAAAATACACACAAGAGCAAGTCAGAGAATGAATTAACACGAAGAATAAAATTGCATTTATTTCAGTGCAAGAGGTGTTACAGGTAAGGACGGTGAAGTCAGGGCATATTTGAAAACAGGGATTGGAATGTCATATCTATTACAGAAACTTGGCTGAGGGATGGGCAGGACTGGCAGCTTACTGTCCCAGGTTTCAGATGCTGTGGGGAGGATAAAAAAAGAGGCAAAATAGGTAGGGGAGTGGTGTTTTTGATGAAGAAAAACAGTACTGCAGTAACGAGAGCAGACATTTCTTAAAAATTGTCCCGTGAAAATACATGAATTGAAAGTCGAAATAAGAAAGGAATGCTCACCTTGCTGGGATTGTACGATACAGCCCAGAAATCACTTCACAGAGGTCGGTATCCTGTCACCAAGTCAACCTTTATTTACTCATGTACAGGACACTGGCTGTGGCTACTCAGCTCGGAGTCAACCCCCTGAACTGATGAGATTCTCATCTCCTGGTTATGTTAGTCAGGAAGGGCTTTCCTGATTGGCCCAGATGAACAACCACAAAACAAAGACCTCATAGTCAATGCGGTCAACCTGGTTCTAATCATGACAACCCTTCAATCATCAGGGGGAACTGAGGACCAAAGATATGGAGAGGTCACATGTATGTGTTAGAATAATGAGGTTGTGATAGTGGGTGATTTTACTTTTCCAATATTGACTGGGACTCCCATGGTGTTAATGGTCATTATTTTCCCGTTAGAGTGAAAGGTAAGGCTGGTAGGATTAGAGAACAATGAGTGAATAAAGATATTAAGGTTCTAGTCAAGAATTTAAAAAAATCATAAATTAGATGAAGACAACTGGGTTTAGATGAATCTCCTGGACAGTATGAAGAGTGTAGGGGTATTGTTAAGAGGGAGATTAGAAAGGCAAAGAGGTGATATGGGGAAGCCCTGGCTGTTCTGATATAACGTGATAGTTCTGTTCACGTGTGATCCCACGTTATTAGAAAATCAGGTAAGAGCAGCACCATTTAAACTAATGGGGCCAGAATCACATTATAGCCAACACAGGTCAGGAAAGTTCCTGTTGTACAAATAATGGTCCAAATTCTTCAATCGTATTATAGCCAATTCGAGTTTAAGAGAGACGCATTATAGCAGAACCTCCTGGACATTAGAAAAGGAGGGCAGCTGTAGAGAGAGTTGGGCTCCCTTAAAGATCAATCAGGTTATCTTTGCGTCCAACCTCAGGAGATGGGAGACATATTAGATGAATATTTCACGTCATTTCTTTTACTGTGGAGAAAGTGATGGGACCTACAGAACTCAGGATGTTTTGAAAAAATTCATATTACAGAAAAGGAGGATCATTGAGACATAGAGACGTAGAGCACGGGCACAGACCCTTCAGTCAAACCTGTCCATGCCAACCAGATATCCCAACTGAATCTAGTCCCACCCGCCAGCACCTGGCCCATATCCCTCCAAACCCTTCCTATTTATATATCCATCCAGATGCCTTTTAAATGTTGCAATCGTACTAGCCTCCACCACTTCATCTGACAGCTTATTACATACACATACCACCCTCTGAGTGAAAAAGTTACCCCTTAGGTCTCTTTTATATCTTTCGCCTCTCACCCTAAATCTATGCCCTCTAGTTCTGGACTTCCCCACCCCACTTTGTCTATTTATCCTATACATGCCTTTCATGATTTTGTAAATCTCTATAAGGTCACTCCTCAGCCTCCGACGCTCCAGGAAAAACAGCCTCAGCCTCTCCAACTGAAATCCTCCGACCCTCGCAACATCCTTGTAAATCTTTTCTTAACCCTTTCAGAAATCTTTCCAAAAGAGAGGAGAAGAGAATTGCACGTAATATTCCAAAAGTCGCCAAATCAATGTCCTGCACAGCCACAACTTGACCTCCCAACTCTTGTACTCAATACTCTGACCAATAAAGGAGAGCATACTAAATTCCTTCTTCACTATCCTATCTACCTGCGACTCCACTTTCAAGGCGCTATGAACCTGCACTGCAAAGTCTCTTTGTTCAGCAGCACTCCCTAGGACTACACCATCAAGTATGTAAGTCCTGCGAAGATTTGCTTCCCAAAATGCAGCACTTTGAATTTATCTAAATTAAACTCCATCTGGCACTTCTCAGCCCATTGGCCCATCTGATCAAGATCCTGTTGTAATCTGAGGTAACCTTCTTCGCTGTCTACTACACCTCCAATTTTGGTGTCAAGGTAGGACTCTTCTTTAGAGTGTAGGAGACTGAGTGGGGGACCTTATAGAGGTGCATAGGATCTTGAGAGGCATGGATAGGGTGAATGCACTCAGTGTTTTCATCAGGGTTGGGGAATTGAGGACTAGAGGGCATCAGTTTAAGGTCAGAGGGAAAGAATAAAATAGAACTTGAGCGTCAACATTTTTACCAAGAGGGTGGTACGCGTATGGATTTGTTGAGGTGGGTACATTAATACCATCTAAAAGGCATTTGGACAAATACATGAATAGGAAAGAATAAGAAGGCTATGGGTCAAGGGCAGGGAAATAGTGTTAGAGTAGATGGACATTTTGGTCGGCATGGACCAGTTTGGGCCAAAGGGCCTGTCTCCCTGCTGAGGGATTCCAGAACAGTAAATGCAAAGTCAACAAGGCACAAACGAGGCACAGTTGGGATGGGGTTGATGGCTGTGATCAAGGTGGATGTCAGAGGTCATTCTCTGAAGTGTTTAAACTCAGTGAGTTGGATTAGCTGTAAGGTACCTAAGCAGAAATTGAGGTGAAATTCTTCCAGGTTGTATTGAAATTGAGTTCTATAGAGTCATGGAGTTATACAGCATGTCCAACCCATCCATGTTGCCCATTATCTCAAAATAAACTTTTCCCATCTGCCTTCACTTGGTCCATGTCCCTCCAAACATTTCTTATACATGTACTTATCCAAATGTCTTTTCAATGTTGTAACTGTGTCCATGTCCACCACTTCCTCTGGAAGTTCATTCCACACATAAATCACCTTCTCCGTGTTAAAATACGTTGCCCCTTGTGTCCTTTTTCAATTTTTCTCCACTCATTTTCAAAATAAGCCCCCTTGTCTTGAAACCCACCACTTCAGAAAACAATACCTGCTGTTCACCTTATCTATACCCCTCAAGATTTATAAATCTTTATAAGGTCACCCCTCAACCCCTTACACTCCAGTGAAAAAAGTCGCAGCCTATCCAACTTCTCCTTGTCACTCAAACCATGCATTCCCAGGAACATCCCGGTAAAACCTCCTTGAACCCTCTCCAGCTTCATAACATCCTTCCTTTAACAGGGAGAGCAGAACTGGACACAGTACTCTAGAAGAGGCCTCACTAGGGTCATGTACAACATTGACATGATGTTCCAACTTTTATACTCAAAGATCTGAACAATGAAGCGAAGCATGCTAAACACTTCCTTAACCACCCTGTCCACATGTGATGCAACCTTCAAAGAATCGTGTACCTGAAACCCTAGGTCTTCCTTTTCTACAACACTACCCATGGCGCTACTTTTAATTGTATGTGTCTTGTCCTTGTTTGTTTTACCAAAATGTAATATCTCGCATTTATCCATCTCCCACTCCTCAGTCCATTGACCCACTTGATCAAGATCCTTTTGTAATTTTAGATAATGTTCTTCACTGTCCACTAAACAACAAATTTTGTTATCATCAACAAACTTATTAACTATGTCTTCTATATTCTCATATTTTCTAAGACATCCTGCAGTGATGGAAAAAGATAGACCAGATCTAAAAGTTGAAGTTCTAAATTGGAGGAAGTCTAATTTTGATGGTATTAGGCTCAGTGGTTAGCACTGCTGTCTCTCAGCGCCAAGGACCCAGGTTTGAATCCAGCCTCGGGTGACTGTCTGTGTGGAGTTTGCACATTCTCCCTGTGTCTGCGTGGGTTTCCTCCGGGTACTCCGGTTTCCTCCCACACTCCAAAGATGTGCAGGTCAGGTGAATTGGCCAAGCTAAATTGCCCATCGTGATAGGTGCATTAATAGGGGAATGGGTCAGGGGTGGATTACTCTTCTGAGGATCAGTGTGGACTTGTTGGGCCAAAGGGCCTGTTTCCACACTGTAGGGGATCTAATCTGAAAAAAACTTTCAGAAGGTGACTAGGGCAGATATATGCAGGTAAAGGGATGGCTGGGAAATGGGAAGCCCTTAGAAATTAGATAACGAGAATCTAGAGACAATATGTTCGTGTTAGGATGAAAGGAAAGGTTAGTAGATGTAGGGAATGCTGGATGACTAAAGAACATGAGGGTTTGGTTCAGAAAAAGAAGGAAACATATGTCAGGTAAAGACAAGATAGATCAAATGAATCCTTGGAAGAGTATAAAGGCAGCAAGAGTATAGATTAGATTAGATTACTTACAGTGTGGAAACAGGCCCTTCGGTTCAACAAGTCCACACTGCCCTGCCGAAGCACAACCCACCCATACATCTACCCCTTACCTAAAACTATGGGCAATTTAGCATGGCTAATTCACCTGACCTGCGCATCTTTGGACAGTGGGAGGAAACCGGAGCACCCACAGGAAACCCACGCAGACACGGGGAGAATGTGCAAACTCCACACAGTCAGTCACCTGAGGCGTGAATTGAACCTTGGTCTCTGGCGCTGTGAGGCAGCAGTGCTAACCACTGTGCCACCGTGCCACCCATCTTTTGTTCTTGCCCCCCTCACTAACTCTTTCCTCCTCATCCTCTGTCACAGCACAAAAGATTCATATATCTGACATGAAAATACTTCTCAAGTTGGTTTTCAGAGAAACACTGAGCAAAGTTATCACCAAGTTAAAAAGATTATTCTGAAGGATATTGAATTGTTTTTCAGGAAGGTTAGGGTTGGTGCTATTTAAATGAGGGAAGGATCTTTGTACAAATGACAGAGTCAGAGATAATGATATTCCGGGGTGGCTGTAGTCATTGCAGGAATAGTACATATTAAACTGCCAAGGAATTTAAACATGGGGATATCATTCGAACTTAATTGATGGGAAGAGGAGAGAACAATGTAAATGATCAGGGGTGGGGAGAATGGTATTAGGGCCCTCTGGAAGGATTGAATATAGGCTGTAGATTTCCAGATCAGATGAAGTCTGTTGAATATTGAAATCAGCAACCTGCCAGGGAAAGGACATGAAAATTTCAACCTAAAAGTGATAAATATAATAGACCATTTTAGATTATTACAGTGTGGAAACAGGCCCTCCGGCCCAACAAGTCCACACCCACCCTCCGAAGAGCTCCCCACCCAGACCCATTCCCCTATCACTATGGGCAATTTATCATGGCCAATTCACCTAACCTGCACATCTATTGGACTGTGGGAGGAATCCCACGCAGACACAGGGAGAATGTGCAAACTCCACACAGACAGTCACCCAAGGTGGTAATTGGACCCAGGTCTCAGGTACTGTGAGGCAGTAGTGTTAACCACTGTGCCACCATGTGTACAATACACAGGAGTATTATTCCTTTCACTCTTTCCATGTCAAGTACACCAGGCAACACATTAGAAATTGCTTAAAATTGTTCGGAGATTAATGTTGAACAGAAAGGGCATAGTTCATGACATAAAGTCAGAACCATTGATTAAGTATTGGTTGAAATATGTCTGTCACAAAGTAATATTTCTCTGTAGTATAATATGTATTCTGTAAATAAATCGAAACCTTGTTTAACACTGACAGAGATTCGGACAAAATGTCTCCCAGAAGTCACATGACTAACCTTGTGGATTTCAGCTGGCGTTAGCAGCAGACTGTACTTACCTCAGGAAGGAAGCATAAGAGACTTTTTGAAATTCAATGAACAATTCCAAGAGTCATCAGAAACTCCCTGATATGATCCCCTAAGGACGTGAATTATAGTTCATAGCTCACCGTGACTGACAATGGGAATCAACCAAGCCAAAGGCTAAGCCAGTTCATAAACGGCAAATTACCTTGACAACAAGGTGATGTAGGCCAACTCAATTCCAATGTCAGAAGTCAGACAATGTCAGTTTACAGCCCAATAGGTTTATTTGAAATCACAAGTTTTCAGAGCATAGCCTCTTCATCAAGTGAAGCACTGACATCACCTGACAAAAGGATTACATTCAGAAAGCGTTTTATTTCAAACGAATCTGTTGACTATAACCTGGTGTCGAGTGACTTCTGATTTTGTCCACCCCAGTCCAATACCGATATCTCCACATCAACCCAATTCCAAACAGGGAAACGTGGTCCACCTATTTCTAGATAGCTGCCATTTTAAGTCTTGTAAGGACAGGTTGTGACCAATCATTTTGAGTAAAATCCTCCAAAGGAACTCTCTGTGACTCCATTAAGGAGAGGACTCTCAACCAAAGGGAGGACATGGAAGAAGACCGATAGAAACCAACGGTTGTTCTCCTGGGAGTGTCCAGGCAACCTGCAAATATCTTAGCCATAGAACTAGTGAGGAACAGGAAACCTCTCATTATTCCAAACTCTGTTACCCTGCTCAGTGCGCCTGAACAGGCAAAGACTAACTCTTCAACTGCAGAATCCAGCACAGCTGCTGAAGCAGCTGACCTCAAGTTTTCATCCACTTCAGTTCAGAAAGAGACTCTTTAAGGAATCAGGAGTTCTGCAACAATCTTAAAGACTGATCTTCCTCTCATTTTCAAGGGTCATGTTTTATCCCAAACCTGTGCATCAGTACTGTTATTAACTTTAGAGTGTCTACTCTAATAACCTATGACAATGTTGGTGCAATAAACTAATCTTTATTTGGTTTCAGACAAATGCTTTGTTGTTAGTTATGTAGAAATGAAAATACTGGAAACCTGAAAGGGTGCTGAATGAGTAATACAAATGCGTCGTTCATAGGTCACTCTGAGGACTCAGTGTGGGCATGACACAGTGTCCTATTGAATTATAATTCCTGTGGAATAATTTGGTTTATGATGCAGGAGGCAACAGTTAATTATATTTCATCACATCATTCCCTCATCAGTTTCCACATGATTGCACTTGTTTGTTCACTTAAATGTAATAAACATTAATCACGATGTAAATGGCATGTCACTGGAGATTTACCTCCTGTACAAATACAAGGCTCCTCTCAATATATCAACTGGGAGAAGCTGTTGCCTGTCACACCAGCAGAAACTGTCACATCTCACAGAAAATGCGTCAACCAACAATAATCCATCAGATAGAAGATATTTACTCCCCTGTTCTTGCAGTTGTTGGAGTCCTTGGTAAGCATCTTAAGCACTTAACTGAAGCAATTAATTTTTGCTTCATTTAAACTGTTCCTCCCTTTTATTTGAAAATTCTTCTTTGATCAATGTAAAGGCAGTCGTGACACAGTGGTCAAGTCACCAGACTTTAAACATTTAGTGAGTTCCAGTTTCAGTGATTAAAATTCGCTCCAGGCTGTTTCTGCCCTTTTTATTTGTGTGCAGGATGTGGGCATCACCGGCTGGACTATCACTTATTGCTCATTCTTAATTACCCTGGAAATGTTGGTGGTCAGCCAGCTATTCATACCACGATAATCACTGGCATCTAGGGACCACTCCCCACCTTTGGCAGTGCTGGTATGAAGCAAGCTCCAGGATTTTCACCCATCTCAAATAAAATAACAATGATATAGCTCCACGTTGGGATGGGGAGTGACTCGGAGGGCAACGTGCAGTGTTGGTGGTGGTTGTATTGTCATGTACCTGCTATCCTTGTCCTTCTCAATGGAACAGGTTGCAGGTCTGGAAAGTGTTGCCAAAAGAGTCTGTGTAAGTTGCTGCAGTGGATTTTGTAGTTGGTACACATTCCTGCCACTAGTGATGGGAGTGAATGTGGAAGGTGGGAGATTGGGTAGAAATCAAGTGCACTGCTTTGTCTTGAATGGTGTCAAGCTTCTTGAGCATTTTTGGAGTGATCCTCATCCAGGAAACTGGATGCTGGTGATGTGGTTGATATAGACTTCTGAAAGTCAATTAAAAAAATTCCCGGACAAGCTTATGAGCAAAGATGTAGCAACATGAAATAATAGATACAGCAGCAAAATGGATACAAAACTGGCTGAGCCAGTGAACAAATGAGCAGTGTTTACTGAAGCATTTCAGGACAGAAGATAAAATATATGATCACCCGAGAGGTCAGTGTTATTTATTTACAATACATTAGACATATTAGCAAGTTTTGCGAAGATTTGTAGCTCAGGTTGATGATTAAGTATGTAAGTTAGCTCGGTTTCATCACCATACTGGGTAACATCATCAGTGAGTCTCCGGTGAAGTGCTGGTGGTGTGTCACGTCTCTCTATTTATAGGTCTTGGTTTCTTAAGGTGGGCGATGTCATTTTATAGATTTAGATTGGACTTGGATTACTTACATTGTGGAAACAGACCCTTCGGCCCAACAAGTCCACACCCACCCTGCGAAGAGCAACCCACCCAGACGCATTCTTCATCTAACACTACCGGCAATTTAGCCTGGCTAATTCACCGAACCTGAACATTTTTGGACTGTGGGAAGAAACCGGAGCACCTGAAGGAAACCCACGCAGACACGGGGAGAATGTGCAAACTGCACACAGACAAGTTGCCTGAGGCGGGAATTGAACTCGGGTCCGTGGCGCTGTGAGGCAGCAGTGCTAACCACTGTTTCTGGTTCTTTTTTCAAGGGAAGGTAGACAGGGTCTAAATCGATGTTTTTATTGATGGAGTTCCGGTTAGAATGCCATGCCTCTAAGAATTTCCCTGCCTGTCTTTGTTACGCCTGTCCTAGGATGTATGTGTTGGCCCAGGCAAAGTGGTATCCTTCTTTATCAGTACATATAGAAACTAGTGGTTGGGGATCATATCTTTTGGTGACCAGTTGGCATTCATTTATCCTGGTGGCAAGTTTCCTGCTAGTTTGTCCAATGTAATTTTTTTTACAGTTCTTGCATGGTATCTTGCAAATGGCATTAGGTTTGCTGGTAGTATCTAATGGATCCTTTCGGTGTGTTGGTAGGTTTGTGGGCTACCATGATGCCAAGGTATCTGTGTAGTCTGGAAGTCATTTCTGATATGTCTTTGATGTAAGGTAATGTGGCTGTAGTTTTATTATTATTATTATCAGACATATAAATATTCTTTTAAATATTAATGACTGAGATCTTGGCATTCAGAGTCCCATTTCAACATCTGTGATTGATGCACAACTTGAGAATGTTGTGAAGGATAGTGTCGAATGTCAGAAGAACATAGATTGATTACTGTGATGGGTAGTCAAGTTCCAAATAAAATTGAACGTAGGACAGTGTGAAAGATAACAATTTGCTCGGAAGAACATGGACAGACAGTGTAAAATAAAGACTTCAGCCTGTACTGGATTATTACATCCAGTTCAGCACAAAACACAATCAGAAAAATGTTAAGGCATCGGAGAGAATGCAGGTTAGTCCCAGGGATGAGAAAATTCCATTGCATGGATACATTGGAAATGTAGTGACTTTTTAGAAAATAAAAGAGTTTTTAGAGGAGATTTGACAGAGGTACTCCAAATCATGAGGGATCCGAACACAATGCAAAAGGACAAACTATTCCAATTAGTGGGATGATTGAGAATATGAGGGCACATATTTAAGGTAATGAGCCAAATAATCTGGAATGTGCTGACTGACCACATGATGGAGGCAGCTTCAGTTGAGGTATTCAAAAGAGAGTTGTCTAGTTATCTGGAAAGGAATAATGGGCAGGACTTTGGGACTTGGCAAATTGCTCTTCTAAAGAGATGCAATAGACACAACAGACTGTGATCTCCTTCTTTTCTGTAACAATTCTGCGATTATGTGGCTCTATAACTCAAGTTAAACAAAGCTTTGAAGATTGGGGATCTCGTGCAAATAAACAAAGTTCAACTAGAGATCAGTAGTGATCTAGCTGAACAAGATCAATGGGTTGCATCCCTTGTGTGATGATGTTATTCTTAAAACTTCTAAACATTCTCATCTTTAACTATTTCTTTCTCTACATATTCCAGTTAACTCAGTGGCTATTATCATCCTGTCACGTGGAATTTGTGGACTCACCAGATGTATCACTCTCTACCTGCTGGCCATGGCAGTGGCAGATCTATTGGTCGTTTTCACTGGTATAATACTGTTTGCAATGTTTCCATTTTACTTCCCAGGGACTTACCTGGACACTACACCAGCATATTCTCTTCTACTTGTTCTGCTTTATGCAGCCACAGATATTTCTGTCTGGTTCACAGTCTCCTTCACATTTGACCGGTTTGTTGCAATTTGCTGCCAGAAGATGAAAGCAAGATATTGCACTGAGGAAACTGCAGCTGTGGTTATAAAAACAGTGAGTGTGCTGTTTTGCTTGGAAAACATTCCTTGGTACTTTCTGTATGAACCTGAATATATAATTGACAATGTACCTTGGGGCTACATCATAACAGAGAATTTCTTCACTGAAGTTGCTTGGGTAGCATTTGATACCCTCAATATTATAATGACCCCTGTCCTCCCATTCATTCTGATTTTACTGCTCAATTCTCTGACAGTCAGACACATTTTAGTGACCAGCAGAATCCGCAGGAAGCTACTGGATCACAGCAAGAGAGAGAATCACACTGACCCAGAGATGGAGAACCGCAGGAAATCCATCATTTTACTCTTCACCATCTCAGGCAGTTTTATATTGTTATGGATGACAAATGTTGTGTATTTCCTTTTTTGGCGAATTGCAAAAATTTCTTACTACACAGGTTCCTATGATCCTGCGTATATCACTGAACGATCTGGCTACATGCTGCAGCTTTTGAGTACCTGCACCAACACCTGTATTTATGCAGTGACCCAGACTAAATTCAGAGAGCAGCTGAAGAATGCAGTCAAATACCCATTCACTGTAATTGGGAAATTACTGAAATGGTAGATACAGTTCATCTTAAAGCTATATTTCTATCACTGTCTTCACCGACAGTGCTTCTCACTAATTTCATCTCCACACATTTCATCAGAGCATTGACATGATTTTAAACTCTAGAAATGACCATCTCATTTAGAGATTATCCAACTATGACCATCAAGCTGTAGCTCTCAAACCTGCAGAGCCACATTTCCTTCCAAACCAGACAGCCCTGACTGATCATCAACTGAAATTGTCCTTATTACATCAAACATAATTCCTGCTGTACTGAAAGTGTTTTACCTCTCCCTGCCCATTCTCCTCCATAACATATTCAAGGCTAATCCAACAGTTTTGGTAACTGCAGGAAGTGGAACAAGGTCAGTCTGGTGGACATCATAGAATATGAGTTCCCTCATTGGAGTTGTTAACATGCTCCAAACAGGGAGTCCTGGCTGTCAAATATAAACAGGAGTGTCAGGGGTTCTGTTAACTCTAGGAGTTGGCTTTGAGCTAACTGGGGCAGTGTTATGTACTTTGCACGTGTAAATAAAGGATGATTTGGTGATGGGATGCTTGCACCCATGGAGTTATTTCAGTTATTTTCACTTGTTCCACTTTGCTTCAAAATTCTCTTTTCACTTTCGAAGATGTTAGAAAGATATTTGCAAGAGATTTAAAACCATGAGATAAGAAAACATAGGAGCAGTGGAAGGCATTCAGCTCATCGAACCTGCTCTGTCTTGAAACGAGATCTTGGCTGATCTGATGATCCTCAACTCAACCTTCCTGCCTTTTCCATATAAGCCTCAATTCTCTTCCTGATTAAAACTCCAGCTATCCCAGCCTTGAATACATAATGACCAAAGCTCAACAGCCCTCTGCAGTAAAGAATTCCAGAAATTCTCTACACTCCAGAGAGTAGTTTAATGTTGGAACAGAGACTAGACCAGCTTCAGTACATGATCTTCAGGAATGTTCATCTTCTGCTGGTGTCATTGGGTGGGAATCCAGAAACAATATTGTTCCCTTTGAAGTAATCCCTTCTGTTTCTCCTCGTCCAAGATTCCTCTTTCCTGCTGCCCATTGCAGTGAGAGGTTTGTTTAACTGCTGCTGTCCTGGCATTTTGTTTTCCCCATACCGTCATGGAGAGGAAGGGCTGGGCACCTGCTGGTTTACCCATAGGAGATAGTAGAACAGCTACAAAGGCCAACAGAGGATTTACATTGATGGGTCACACAGCTCAATCTCAGGATGTCCCGAATCCTTCTTCATCCACACAGTACATTTGAGGTGTCGTCAGAGTTGGACTGTAGAATGTAAAAGAGTCACTTTCTACACAGCAAGCTCTTCCAGACAGCCATTAGTTAATGGGTGTCAAACCTGTTTTAATTTTGGTTGCTTGAGTGTGTTACAGACAAGTGTCAGCATTAGGACTGTGTTAAATTCCTAGTGTGGATTTTACACTGATTTCAGAGGTGAAGACACATAAAATATGAGGCATCACCACCTTCATGCCCACCCTGAGCTGTTCCTTATTAGGTTGATGGGTGTTGCGTACTGACAGTGGTCATTTCAGCTTCTTAAACCTCTGCTGGCTCTGAGTCCCCTCATCCCAGATGCTGAGTTGAAGGAGGAATTGTTCAGAGAGGTAACCAAAGTCTTTGGTTAGAGGTGGGTTTTAAGAAAAGGTGTTTAAAACGGAAATGGTGGCAGAAAGACCAAGAGATTGAGGAAGGAAATTGTAACAGTCCCAGTGTAGGTGAATGATGGCTGAGCTGCCAAAGGTGGGTCAAAGGGACCAGGGGTGGGGGGGCGTGGGTGGGGCAGAGGGGGGTGGGGGAGAGAGGAGGGAGGGGTATGGCGCACAAACAATCCAAGTTACACCAAAGGGACATTTTGGACTGAAGTGTAAGATATGAGGTGACAGATATAGGTACATTAAAGCTGCACAGAGCATGTAGATGTCTGGTTTCAGTTTGAAGCATTAATGGACCAGAGTCCAGTGTAAGTCAGCTGGATAGTAGTCAGAAGAGCAAAGGACAAGGTGTGAGGGTATGGGCTGGACAGCTGCTGCTGGGAAGCATTGCACTAACCCAGCCTCAAATACTCAAAGCCAATGGAGAAAAGGTTTCAGTCATCATTAGATTGAGGCGACAGAAAAGGCAGGAGGTTCCCGAGAGCTGAAAGCAAATACCCCGATGGTGGAAATGATAAGGGATTAGTGGCATAACTCAGATAGAGTGGCAGAGTTGGGAACAGACTCCGTGATTGACCAGGGTGGAGAATGGTGCTTGTGGTAAAGGTTTTGCTCATCTCAATGTTTATCTGGAGGACATTTTATATCATCCCAGACAAAGACACATTGGCATCAGAGGCACAGGACAACTGTCTTTGTATCTGTCTGACTGAGGTGAAATTGGGAACATTGGACATGGGAGCAGAGGTAGGCTATTCTGCCCTTTGACCCTGCTCCGCAATTCCATAAGTTCATGGCCTATCTGGTGATGGTCTTAACCCCACTTTCCTGTCTGCTCCTATAACACTTCACTCTTCTGTCCATCAATAATCCATCTCCCTCTGTGCTTGAATAAATGCAATGGCGCTGCTTCCACTGCTTTCTGGTGACTTTCTGGGCACCTGCTGGTTTACCCACAGGAGTTAGTACAACAGCTACAAAGGCCAACAGGGGATTTACATTGACGTGTCATACAGCTCAACCTCAGGATGTCCCGAAATCCTTCTTCATCCCCACAGAACATCTGAGGTGTACTCAGTGTTGGACTGTAGAATGTAAAAGAGTCACTTTCGACACAGCAAGCTCTTCCAGACAGCCATTAGTTAATGATTCTTACTATCTCTGTTTTAGAGGATTACCTGTACAGATCTGATTGGGATTAGTTCCTTAGATGTCCCTATATAATCTTCTGGTATTGGGATGGTCTTCTGCAGAGCCAAAAGTGCTACTTTTTTTTCTGGGAGTCTGCTCACGAAAGATGGTATCATATACTAAGTAGGTATCCTCCAGTCCTGTCTGGTAGCTGATACTCTCCCATCGTGAATGGGTCAGTCACCTACAGGCAGAAGCTTTTGTTACCTGCACAGGCTAAGTTACCAGAGTAAGACTGCCTCTCACTGGTCAGGAAACACCATTGAGTCAATGACACCAGGACTGATTTGAAGGCATCCTTTCATTACAAGACCCTGAATGTGATTTTATTCATATTTGTCAATCCAAGAGCGAACTATACAGTTTCTTGACTCCACACAGTAAGACCTAACTACTCACATGGGAGAGATCATTGCTGACACAACAGATGCAATCTTTCCAAAGGACCTCGAGGGTGGCTCAGTGTCTCACAGTGCCAGGGACCCATGTTCGATTCCGCCCTCGGACGACTGTCTGTGTGGAGTTTGCACCCTCTCCCTGTCTCTGTGTGGGTTTCCTCCAAGTACTCCAGGTTCCTCCCACTGCCCAAAGATGTGCAAATTTAGCTGGATGGGCCGTATTAAATTGCCCATAGTGGTTCAGGGCAGGATGTGCTTTCGATGGTCGGTTTGGATTCAATGGGATAAATGGCCTGCTTCCTTGCTGTAGGATTCTACTGTTGGCTATTTGGAAAGATCCCATTTGGACAGTGTTCTGTGGAATGACTGTGAAGAATCTGATCACCATTTTGCTTCCCCCTTTTTCTGGGTTGGGTCATTGTCAACTCTCCCCTCTCCTCGTGTCAGGTTATGAGGTTCAGTCAATAAAGTGACTCAAACATCAGTTCAGGTATTGTCCCAAATGACATCATTACTATTTATTATTGTGGCATTTTTCTTAAAAGCAATTGATGAAATTCATCATTTTGACAATATTTTGCTCATAAAATTTGAAAAATGACACTACAAAATGTTTCAACTTAAATAACTTGGAATGTGCAGTCAAAGTAAACTTCCCTCAACATCACAAACAAAATCCCTCTGATTGGACATCCTCCTCAGAGAAGTGTAACCTTTAGGACCACATCTTTTCTCTTCCGTGATCACAAAGTGAGCTTTCAGATGATTGTCTTCACTTCTTTGTCCAGTTAACTGTAACTGATATGAATGATGATGTAACTGGCATCTCACTGATGCTGTCCCACCTTTATCAATGTGTGACTGTTCTCAATGGATCTGAGAATCAGGTGGAATCTCTGGCATCAATAAAACCCAGAAAACATGTGAACCAACAATACTCCAGCAGATCGAAGACATTTACTACCCTTTTCTTGCTATTAATGGTAAGGCAATTAACCATTTAATATCAGTGAAGAAATCTTTACATAAAAATGTAATCATATTATTTTGAAATTCATTTCCTTTTTTAAAAGTTCTGTTTTAAAACTTCAAGTGGTGATCACAGATTTCAATAGCTGGTCCATGAGGACCCAATCACTTCAACTGTTCAGTCCTCTCCAGTTTTAAACCCAATATTCATCAATCATCAACTCCCTTCTTCCATCATCTCACCTTCCTGCTCCTGTGTCTTCCAACTTTATTGAGGTTCAGTCAATTGGAGTTTTAAAAGTCCAACCTGCTTCAGTAAGCATTTGTTCCCTGATGTACTCTTTCCCACAACCTAGCACTCTGAAGGAGAGTTACACCCGAGACGTCGACTCCTTCACCCCCTGATGCTGCCTGGCTTGCTGTGTTCTTCCAGCCTCCTGTCTGTGTAGTTCAGGTAATGACAGCAGATTTCCATCTCTAAAGGATAATAATGAGCAAGGTGGGTTTTAACAACATTCAGTAATAGTTGTCATGGTCATCATGACGGAGGCTCACTCATGTTACACATATTAGATTAGATTAGATTCCCTACAGTGTGGAAACAGGCCCTTCGGCCCAACCAGTCCACACCGACCCCTCCGAAGAGTAATCCACCCAGACCCATTTCACTCTAACCAATGCACCTAACACTATGGACAATTTAATATGGCCAATTCACCTGACCTGCACATCTTTGGACTGTGGGAGGAAACCAGTGCACCCGGAGGAAACCCATGCAGACACAGGGAGAATGTGCAAACGCCCACACAGACAGTCACACAAGGCTGGAATCGAACCTAGGACCCTGCAGTTATGAGGCTGCAGTGCTAACCACTGAGCCACTGTGTGTTAAATCAATCGAAATTTCACCAGCTAAAACTTCCCATCGATCAGCAAAACCCTCTTTTCCCCTCTCCCTCAGAGACGTATTTAATTCCACTGAAACTCATCCATACTATGTTGCTGGATCCCACAATGAGAAAGTCACCCCCTCTCCCTGTCTACTCTGCAAAGCCCACAATAATATTAACACAGTATTGTGAGAGTCATTTGTGGGGAATGTTGCCAAAATGAAATGGGATCTGGATAGGTCATGATCAAATTGATACCATCAGGTCTGAACAGCCAAGACCGTCCCCTTTCCCATCATCCTCTGACCCATCTGCAGCCCCCACCCAGCATGCTGAGTTGATCCACTCCACCACAATGTTCACTGTCCGAGCAGGGCCTTACTGTTATGTTCCACCACAAATCAACCCCAGCATTGTCCTTGAGTATTCCTTTCCTTAGCAGGGATTTATTTGCTCCCTTTGACTCTGATCTGGAATCCCCTAGCTCTCTGGGATCACTACCTATTATAGACACATAGAGTCATAGAGATGTACAGAGATGGAAATAAACCCTTCTGTCCAACTCGTTCATGCCGACCAGATATCCTAACATAATCTAGTCCCATTTGCCAGCACTTGGCCCTTATCCAGGTGCCTGTTAAATGCTGTAATTGTATCAGCCTCAACCACTTCCTCTGGAAGCTCATTCCATGCACGCACCACCCTCTGGGTGAAAACTTTGCCCCTTAGGCCCCTTTAAACTCTTTCCCCTCTCACTCTAAATCGATGCCCTCTAAATCTGGACTCGCCACTCTAGGGATAAGACCTTGTGCATTTACCCTTTCCAAATCCCTCATGATTTTATAAACTTTTATAAAGTCACTCCTCAACCTCCGATACTCCAGCTTATCCAGCCTCTCCCTATCGCTCAAACCCTCCAACCCTGGCAAGGTCCTTGTAAATCTTGCCTGAACCCTTTCAATCCTTTCTCCCTGGAATCCTTGGCCTAGATTTTCCAATGCTCAGGCATTTGTTTTTCCCACATCGATGAGAGTTGCACAGTGGGGCACTGTGGCCCACTCCAAAGGAATTGCCTGGGAAATTCTCCTGATCAATTCCCATTGCTGAGGATACTCTGCTGGTCTCCACTTTGATCACAGGATTTGGAAGATTCTTCTAAAATTCAGTAAATTATTACTTAGGAAACCTTAGACCATCAAACACCAAGTCGAATTCCTGAAGAGCTATTCAGCTCACCCCATACTCAATCCACATGGAGTAAACTAAATGTTGTTAAAGGATTATTAAAGGATTGGACACTCTGGAGGCAGGAAACATGTTTCCGCTGATGGGTGAGTGCCGAACCAGAGGACACAGCTTAAAAATATGGGGTAGACCATTTAGGACAGAGATGAGGAGAAACTTCTTCACCCAGAGAGTGGTGGCTGTGTGGATTGCTCTGCCCCAGAGGGCAGTGGGGGCCCATCTCTGGATTCATCTCAGAAAGAGTTGGATTGAGCTCTGAATGATAGTGGAATCAAGGGTTATGGAGATAAGGCAGGAACAGGATACTGATTAAGGATGATCAGCTATGAACATATTGAATGGTGGTGCAGGCTCGAAGGGCAGAATTGCCTACTCCTGCAACTATTGTCTATTGTCTCCAACTACCACATTCCTCGGATCCCACCATTGGGCCTCACAAGCCTCTCTCCGTCACCAGAACTGAACACAGTTTCACAGTAGGACCTGTCATGCCTCCACACAGCCTGACCCAACATTTCCCCCCACAGCACCAGCAGAAAGTGTTCCCACCATAACCTAATTCCCCCCGATTCCCCACTCCCCAGTGACCCAAACCGGCCTTGTAATGTATACAGCAGAATGGTATCCAAGCTGAGAGGGTACATTATAAGGAAATATAGTCCTGTGTAAGGATGGCATGGTGGCTCAGTGGTTAGCACTACTGCCTCACAGCACCAGGGTCCCAGGTTTGATTCCAGCTTTGGGTGACTGACTGTGTGAAGTTTGCACATTCTCCCCGTGTCTGCATGGGTTTGCTCCGGTTTCCTCCCACGATCCAAAGATGTGCAGCTCAGGTGAATTGGCCATACGAAATTGCTCATAGTGATAGGGAAATGGGTCTGGATGGGTTACTCTTAGTGTGAACATCTTGGGCCGAAGGGCCTGTTTCCACACTGTAGGGAATCTAATCGAATCTAATTATATGTAGGACTAAGGGGTGCTTGATTTAATGTGATGAAGTAATTCAATGGTGTGGCAGCTTGGAGGAGCGAACCTATTTTCATCAAAGTGACAAACCAGAAAAGTTTAAATATTTAAACTATCAAAACTGCCCTTGAAGGGCTTTTTATGAACAGCGAGGATATTGTGTCGTTGAGAGTGCATGCAGGGAAATGACTGGCAATATGGATTATCTATCAGGTGGAGGAATAGGGGGACAGCTCAGAAGGCTGAATTATTTAGAACTCTGCATTCTTATATTGTTTTCTGGGATGTCTGTCTATAAATGCTGATGCATAATCCTATTGGTGTATTTGCATTTGTTTCAGTTAACTTAGTGGCCATTCTCATCCTGACACGTGACAGGTGTGGACTCTCCAAATGTATCACCCGTTAAGTTTCCCAGGGACATACCTGGACACCACTCCTGCAGTTTCCCTTTCACATGTCCTGCTTTCTTCAGCCATGGACATCTCCGTCTGGATCACCGTCAGTTTCACCTTTGATCGATTTGTTGCAATTTCTTGTCAGAAACTGAAAACAAAATATTGCACAAAGAGAACTGCAGCTGTGGTTATTCCAACAGTGAGTGTGGGGTTCTGCTTGAAAAATACTCCTTGGTACATTATATATGAACCTGAATATGTCATTGATGATGTGCCCTGGGGGAGTATTGAGTCAGAGAGATTTTTCACAGAAACTGCCTGGATAACCTTTCATACTCTGAGTATTATATTAACCCCTTTCCTCCCATTCATTCTGATTTTACTGCTCAATGCTCTGACTGTCAGACACATTTTAGTGACCAGCAGAATTCACAGGAAGCTACTGGATCACAGCAAGAGAGAGAATCACACTGACCCAGAGATGGAGAGCCACAGGAAATCCATCATTTTACTCTTCACTATCTCAGGCAGTTTTATACTGTTATGGATGACCAATGTTGTGTATTTCTTTTATTGGCGAATTAGCAACACTTATTACTACACAGGTCCCCATGATCCTGCGTATATCACTGAACGATCTGGCTACATGCTGCAGCTTTTGAGTACCTGCACCAACACCTGTATTTCTGCAGTGACCCAGACTAAATTCAGAGAGCAGCTGAAGAATGCAGTCAAATACCCATTCACTGTAATTTGGAAATTACTGAAATGATGGAAACACTTTATTGCACTTTCTATTCAATTTTAACTACTCATTGATGCAATGAGCTGTTGCAAAATGAATAGAATGCGAAAGAATTGTCCCAAGTTCTGCAAATGGAACTGTCCTCTACTTGTCACAAGGAACATCTTCTTTGTTCAGTTGATTTTATTTCAATCCTACTTGCCCAGTATTTTCCCACGTGCATTAAAAGCTCTTCCCTGCTTCCTGCCCCCTTTACACTTTCTCGTTTCTCGGTGCATATTGTCACTGCCTTGCCTCACCATGTCACTGGGGGCTGAGAGCCAGGAGGGTTATCATCGCTGACAGCAAGGTCTCAGTCTCATCAATGGAGGGGGGGAGGGGTCAGTCTTTGTTCAGGTCGTCCTGGCTCCATCAATGTAGGGTACTCTCCGATCCCTGTCCTGGTCCTGCTCGGGTCAGTCTGAGGTACAGAAAGGGGAGTTGCTGAATGACCAGCAGCCCTCCACCCATCTTGACTCTTTCTGTCCTGTTTTCCTCCCTGGGATGATAGAGCAGAGGGTAACACAGTGGGTGACAGTGTGTGGCACCACAGTCACTGTCGGTGTAAGGGGGATGTTTCCCGAGTGACTGAGTGGGCACCACAGAGGGCAGACAGGCTTCATGGAGTCAGGGAGGTTGGGGTGGGTGAGGGGGTGTGGAGATGATGTTACAGGCAACAGTGAGGCCCTGGTAGAACGTGACCCTGGGAGGGAGGTGGGTTCAGGAGCAGAGATAGGGCGAGGAGGAGGGGTCGGAGAGACAATAGTGACACCCCCACTAGCGGAATAGAGAAGGGACCTTCCTTTCATCCAACAGATGGCTGAGACTGGACTGACCTGGGGGAAGGGCTGGGGGAACAGCCTGGGACCATAGCTGCTCCTGGGAGAGGAGGGAATTCTGTGTCTGAGGGATTTACATTGACACACACACAAACAGGCACACACACACACACACACACACACACACACAGGCACACACACACACAGGCACACACACAGACACAGACACACACACACACACACACACACAGGCACACACACACACAGGCACACACAGACACACAAAGTCATACACATACGCAGACACACACTCACTCACACACACAGAGACACACACTGTCTCACACACACGCATACAGAAACAGTCACACACACAAACACAAAAACACGCCACACAAATACACACACATACAGACACAGACAGTGATAGACAGACAGACAGACACACACACACACACTCGCACACACAAAAACACGACACAAACACACACACACACAAACACATAGAAACATGGACACATACACATAGACACACACACACACACACACACACGGTCACACACAGACATGCACACACACACTTCCTCACTCTCTCTCTCTCTCTCTTTCTCTCAAATCCCACAAAACGTCTCGATCACATTGCAGCCTGTAACTTGCTCTCAGGCATCAGCTATTTGAAACATAAATAATATCAGAATGCCCTGAGGTATTATTCTGTATATAAACTAGTTGGGGTCCTGCGATTAGATTCCAATCTGTAACTCACACCTGTGTATCCATTACTCTGTGTGTAAATCACCCTGAACCCCTCGATTTCCCGATCCACAATATGTGTTATCTGTCTTTCCTTTTATTTCCCCACAAACATGAATCACGCGTCACCACATTTTTTTGTTATATTTCCTCTGTGAATATTTCTTATGATGTAGACAATAAAATAAATGACATGGTGATGTGAAGCACATTCTGTCACACTCAGTATCTTCATGTTGCAATATTATTATATCCAGTCAGAACCCTGCCCTCACACAGGGGAAAAATGTCACTGGGTCTGGAAGTGTGGACTGGCCTGGGAACGGGGAGTTTAACATGTCACTGAGTTCATTTGGAATTCTCTGCCACAAACAGATATTTCTCCACATTATATTCCATCTGCTGATTACTTGTCCACTCAGAGAAGCTGCATCTATATCTGTTTGGAGCCTCTTGGGTCGTCCCCACCACTTTCTCTCTAACCAAACATGGTCTTGCCAGTGAACCTAGAGACATCACACTTGTTCCCTTTCTTTAAATCATTGATATCGATTGGAAATGGCTGTGGCTTTAGCAGTGAGACTTCTCACACCCCCTACTAGTCCCATCTCACCAAGCTGGAAGTGACCCTGTTTCCCATCCACCAGACAATTCTGTACGCTGCAGGACACAGTAAACACTGTTACACTCAGTGTGCAGTCTGACTGAACATGACAATGTTATAATATACAGTCAGAGAGCTGTCAGAGATGGGAATGGTGAGAGGCACAGAGAGGAGCACAGAGACAAGCAGAGACAGAGAGAGACAGACAGGGACAGAGGGAGACAGGAAATAACAGACAGGGACTGAGAGGGAGAACTGTGAGGGCTCACAGAGCTGTATAGCTCCCTGAATGATGACACAATATTCAGATTAAAATACAATGTAACTGTCCACAAATTTTCAGGTTGTTAAACGTACGTATTACTGATCCTGGAGAAGAACAGCAAGGCTCCTGCATTTCCCTATTCCCATCCCAGGGGGATCATGGGAACCCATCAGTTGTCCTCCCAATATTTGGTGACAGCATCACATGAGCTTTCAGTTATTTATGTACAAGGGATTGGACAATAATGTTTCATAACTCAATAAGTACAAGAATACAGGAGGACTTGGCCCAATGATACAAGGCTCTACACACAGGTGCACGCGTACACACACACACACTCACACACACACACACACACACACCCGTACTAAGGGATATAGAATGACATAATAATTTTGGGATTTCCCAACATTAAAGCTCCATTAAACAATCCCTGGGTATCAGATTAACACAGGACCTTCAGACATTTGGGTCAGACTGAAGACTCAACTCCTCCCAACACTGAGAGGCTCCTGTATCACACATCGCATTGGAATCTCATCCTCACTGTCCCATCTGTCCCTGTAACAATTCACCATCCAGTCCATTATAATTCCATCTAACTCTGTCTGGAATCAATGTGACGGTGCTGCTCCCACTGCTTTCTGGAGACTTACAGCACACAGTGAGAAAATAGTTCTCATCACCTCTGTCTAAAAGGGTGACCTTTACAGGGACAGCAGGTGATAAATAGTCAATTGTACATCAGATCAATGTCATCACTTGATGTCCATCTGTAAAATGGATTGATGTTCATTTTGGGAGGGATTGGAAGAGAGAGGCATCTTTTTATTGAAATGGAGAGAGTTTGAGGAACTGAGCTACAGAAGGATTCAGGTGCCCTGGGACATGAATCACAGGTCCTGACATACAGACACAGAGAGACAAACACTCAGAGACACAGACAGAGACACAGTCATACATTTGCACACACATTTCCAGACAGACACAGACACAGACACACATATACAGTCCTCACAGGTCTCAGGTCAGAAAGTTTACTCTTAATGAGTTTGAAAATGAACATCAATCCATTTTACAGATGGACATCAAGTGATTACATCGATCTGATGTACAAATGATCATTTGTTTATTGTGGAAATGATTATGAGTTTATCAAAGAGATTCACCTTTTCCCCGACGATAGGCTGATGCACATCATGTGATTGTTCCACTTTTTCATCAACCTTTCAGTGGTAAAAGCTGGGAAGTAGCAAATTGACACAAACTGTGTTAAAGTTGGTTACACTCAGGGCAGTGTCAGTTCCTGCTCATAGACTCTGTATGTGCCTGTATGTTTGTTTTGGCACATGTCTGTGTTTTTGCATGTGTGTGTGTCTGTGTGCCTGTATACATATGTGGATAAGTGCGTCTATATATGTGTGCATCTGTGTATGTGTCTGTCTGAAAATGTCTGTGCATGTGTATGACTGTGTCTCGGAGTGTTTTTCTCTCTCTCTGTATCTGCATGTTAGTCTATCTATATCTGACTATCTCTGTGTGTTTGGAGGTCTGTGTGTTAGTGTATGTTCGTGAGTGTGTGAGTGTGAGT
The DNA here is from genome assembly GCF_047496795.1 of Chiloscyllium punctatum. Classification (NCBI taxonomy): domain Eukaryota; kingdom Metazoa; phylum Chordata; class Chondrichthyes; order Orectolobiformes; family Hemiscylliidae; genus Chiloscyllium; species Chiloscyllium punctatum. Next base: position 95,896,489 of record NC_092742.1, on the reverse strand, counting down.
TTCTATGATTGTGTCTATCCCCATGTCACTGGGCTCTCTCTTATTTTGGGGGTGAATCCATTGAAATTGAGTTAAACCTCCTCTCTCTCTCTCCTTCTGTCTCTCTCTTTCTCTCTGTCTCTCTGTATTCCTCGTGTGTTTAATGTGATACAATGCTGATGGCCACGTTGATGTTTATTTCTATGTGTGTTTCTGTGTTTTTGTGTGTGTGGGTGTGTGTCCACCTCTGCCTGCATTGGGACACACTTTTTCCTGGAGGAAGTTTGAATGAACAAAAGAAAAAATAATGATCAAAAACTTTGAGTCTCTCTCCCTCTCCTGTCTGTCCATCTTGCGTTTAAAGTGATACAATGCTACCCTCTGCTGGTCGACCTGTGCCACTGCAGAAGTGACAGATATTCTCTTGGAAAGCACCAGTTCCTGTGAATCTCCCAAGTTGCACAGTTCTTTCATTCTCCAAACAATGTCTTTGGAGAAACAGAACAGTTCTATCCAAACTCATGTGATGCTGCCCCGAGATATGAGCAGAAGGAAATGAGCAGACCCAATGCTAGTCTCACCCCCTCCACTCTGTGAGTCTCTGTGTGTCTCTGTGTGTTTGTGTCTAGAGACAAAGAAACTGCAGATGTTGGAATCCAAGGTAGACAAGCAGGAAGCTGGAAGAACACAGCAAGCCAGGCAGCCTCAGGAGGTGGAGAAGGCAATGTTTTGGGTGGAACCCTTCTTCATGACTGGATGTGGGGGTAGGGGGAGTGGCAGAAAAAGGGGGATGGGGGATGATTTGGGTGGGGAGAGGGGGCGGAGTGGTGAGGTAGTGATGGGTGAACGCAAGTAGAGGGTACAGCTTGGTTGGTCAATAGGATGAATGAACCGTGTCAGTAGTTGGAAGGAAGGGTTGGTCAGAGGAATGGGAGAGAAGAGGATATGCTGGAAGGGAGCTGAGGGATGTGAAGAGAGGTTATTTGAAATTGGAGAACTCAATGTTGAGTCCTCCAGGCTGGAGGCTGCCCAGGTGGAAGATGAGGTGTTGTTCCTCCAGTCTGTGTGTGTTGTGAGCTGCTCCCTTTCTCTCTCCCTCTGATTGAATCCCGACTCGCAAGTTGAACCTGAACTGAACCCTGTGCAATGGTGTAGGAAGGCCAGCAGAGGGAGGCATTGTACTACTTCAAACACAAGGGAGCCTCGTATTTCTACCGGAGGGAAATTTCCATTCAGATAATTCAGTTACATCATGATTGATATTAATTGCACTTCAATGAACAAACAAGTGAAGTCAATGCAACAAAAATCATCTGTTCCCTGCCCACTTATGCCGACATGTTAATCTTCATTTTATATCTTGTCTGTGTTAACATTTCAGTTCTCCATTTGATGATGGTCTGCAGTAAGTTTGTGGATCACCTGTTAAAGTTTTTCCTTCTGCAGTTTCCAATGCAGTTAGACATTATGCCTGTGAATATCCTGGAGAATGATTCCTTTCTGTAGAGAACTGAAGAAATTGAAACGTCTGCCGCTGTCGTTCAGGCAGTTGTTGCTTATATCTGAAAGTCTGAAGTTTCCCTCAAATTGTTTCAGATTGAACCTTCGTGTCAGCCTTGGTTGTGAGGACAGACTCTCACCGCTAAGTGAAAAGGTTCAGAGTTTCAGCCCAGAACCCAACACAACATCCAGTCGATCACTCGAGTGCAGGGCCAAAGGAGTGTTGCACTGTGGGAAATGAGAGACTGAACCTTTCAGCAGGATGTACTGAATTCTGAGAGAACCATAGTGCCGAAGAGGCCCTTCAGCCCATCAAGTCTACACCAACATGTGAGAAACACCTGACCTTCACAGGGGTACGGTGGCTCAGTGGTTAGCACTGCTGCCTCACAGTGTCAGGGACCCGGGTTCGATTCCAGCCTCGGGCGACTGTCTGTGTGGAGTTTGCACATTCTCCCCGTGTCTGCGTGGGCTCCCTCCAGGTGCTGCTGTTTCCTCACACAGTCCAAAGATGTACAGGTTGGTGTGAATTGAAGAAATTGGCTTCACTAACTTGCCCATAATATCCAGTGGTGTACAGGTTCGGTGGTGTAGCCATGGGAAATGCAGGATTACAGGGTAGGGGTGAGTCTGGGTAGGATGCTCTTCGGAGGGTCAGTCTGGGAGTGATGGACCAAATGGCCTGCTTCCACACTGTTGGGATTCTATGATTCTTCAATCTAATCCCATTTACCAACACTTGGCCCATGGCCTTGAATGCTATGATGTGCCAAGTGTCTATCCTGGTCCTGCTGAAAGGATGGCAGGCAATGTGCCTTGACCCACTCTCCCTGGCAGCACATTCCAGTCTGTCACCTCCCCCCCCCCCCCCTCCACTGGATAATAAAGCTTTCCCTCACATCCCTCCTGCCCCTCCCCTTGAACCCATGTCCCCTCAACTGTGAGGAGCAGCTGTTCCTCCGCCCATATCGAACTGAAATCCCTGCCTTACAGTTGGTGCCCAGATGGACTCCTCCACTGCTTGTGCCAGTTCTCAATGCCCCTGAAATCTCTGGCACATCTCCATGTACTTTATACTGTGTGTCTCACATCTGCCAGCTCACAGTCATTGGGCATGGCATGTGATAAAGTTAGAGAGAGGGTTAGGGTTAGGGTTAGTGCTAGCATTAGGGTTAGTGTAAGGGTTAGACTCAGGGTTGGGGTAGATTAGGTTTAGGGTTAGTGTTAGTGTTAGGGTTAGGGTTAGAGTTAGGGATAGGTTTATGGTTACGGTTAGGGATAGAAGGATTATCTTAGTGTTTGGATTAGGGTTAGGGTTAGGTTTAGCGTTTGTGTCAAGGTTAGTTTTTGGTTTAGCATTCGGATTACGCTAAGAGTGATGGTTAGATGACTGGTGTACAGCGTTGAGGTTAGGGTTAGGGTTCGGGACAGTTTTTAGGTTAGGGTTAGAGTTCGGGTCAGTGTTAGGATTAGAGTTAGGGTTAGGGTTTGTGTTATGGTCCGTTTTTGGGTTAGGGTCAGTTTTTGGGTTAAGGTTAGGCTTAGGGTTAGTGTTAGAAGCCTGGGTTAGGGTTAGAGTTATGGTTATGGTAAGAAGGGTTAGGGTTAAGGTTAGGGTTTTGGTTAGGGTTCGTGTTAGAAGCCTGGGGCCCAGCATTGAGGCTGTCTGACGCATGCCACTGAGTGCCAGATAGCTGCTCCCCATCCAGCAGCTGGAAATAACTGGCAATATGTGATTTGTGGGGAAGATAACAAGGAACATGAAAAATAACCCTACCCTTAACTCTAACCCTACCCCTAATTCAGAACCAAACCCTAACCCGATACCAAATCCCAGCACTAACCCTAAACCTACCCCAACCTTAGCCCTAGTCCTGAATTAGCACACTAGCCCTAACCCTAACCCTAAACCTAACCCTAGTGCTAACCCAAAACCCATGCCTCATCTTTACCCTCGCCCTATCTCCAACCCTATCCCTAACCCTAGCCCGAAGTCTAACCCTAACCCTGTCCCTAAACCTAACCTTAGCCCTAACACAAACCATAACAGAACCCGTCATTCTAAACCTCGCCCTAAATCTAATCTGAGCTCTAAATCTAACCCTAGTACTAACCCTAATTCTAACTCTAACCCGAGCCCTCATCCTAACCCTAGCCCTAACCCTATATCAAACACTAACCATAACTATAACCCTAGCCCTAACTTTAAGCCTAGCCTTAATCCCAACCCTAAATCTAACCCCAGCCCTAAACCAAACACGAACACATGCACTAACCCTAACACGAATACAATCCCGAAACCTACCCCTAAACAAAACCCTAAAACCAGACGTAAACCTTGCCTTAACCCTAAACCTCGCCTGAACTCTAACCCTAGATGTAACCCTAACCCTAACCATAACCCTATAACTAACCTAATCCTAGCCCTAACCCTAACCCTAACCCTAACCCTAACCATAACCTTAAACCAGCCCTAACATTAACTCCAACCCTAACCCTAGCCCATTTCCTAACCCGAGCCCTAACTCGAACCTAGCATGAACCCTAACCTTAACTCTAAACTTAATCCTAAACCGATCCCTAAACCTAGGCATAACCCTAACCCTACTGCTAACTCTAACCATCACCCCAACCATCACCATAAACCTCCACCGAGACCTAACACTCACCCTAGACCTAACACTGTCCCTCACCCTAACGTTCGCCTTAGCCCTAATCCTAACCCTAACCCTAACCCTAACCCTGACCCTAACCATAACCCTGGCCCTAACCCTAATCCTAATGCTAACACTGGCACTAACCCTTACCCTAACCCTATCCCTAACCCGAACACTAACCCTGGCCCTAACTCTAACCCTAACGCTAACACTGACCCTAACCCTAACCCTAACCCTAACCCTAACCCTAGCCCTAATGCTGAGCCTGACACTAACCCTCATCCTAACCCCCACCCATTACCGAGCCCTCACTCTATACCTAAACCTTATCCTTGTCTAGTTCCAAACCCTAAATCTATCCGCAACCTTAAAGCTTACACGTACACTATCTCTAACCCTAACATTAACCCTAGCCGTAACCTACCCCTCACCCTATCACTAACCCTCACGCTAATCCTAATCCTAGCCTTAACCCTAAACCTAAGACTCATCCAAGCCCAAACATTAAACATAACACTAACCCTACCACTATCCCTAACCGTATCCCTAACTGTAATCCGTGGCCTAACTCGAACCCTAGCCCACACCCTAAGCTTAACCCTGACCCTAACCTTAGCACTAACATTATCCCAAACCCTAAACCTAACCCAAGCCCTAACTCTAAACCTAGCCCTAACCCTAAACCTAATTCTAACCATGACCACGTCCCTATACCTAAACCAAACCCTAGTTTTCAAACTAACCTTATCCCTAATCGTAACCCTAACCCTAACCCTATTCCAAAGCCTCACCCTAGCATTAACCTGAACCTTAATGCTAACCATAACCGTAAAACTAACCCTTGCCCTTATCCTAATGTTAACCCTAACCCTAACTCTTACCCTAACCTCAACCCTAATACGAACTCCAGCCATAATCCTAAACCTAGCCCTAACCCTAACACTCACCCTATCCCTAAACCTAGCCCCAACCCTAACCCTAACTCTAACACCAACTCTATCTCTAAAGCAAGCCCCAACCATTACCCTAATTCTAACACCAAACCAAACTCTAACCCTAGCCCTAACTCGAACCCTAGCTCTAACCCTAACCCTACCCTGCCCCACTAAACATAGCCCTAGCCCTAACCCTAACCCTATCCTTAAACCTAACCCTAATCCTATCCCTATCCCTATCCCTAAGTCTAACCCTCGCCCGAACTCTAACCATAACTCTAACTCTAGACCTTACTCTAACCTTAACCCTATCTGTAACCCAAGCCCTAACTCTAACCTCAGGCCTAACTCCATCCCAAGCCCATCCCTTAACCCTAACCCTAACCATGACCCTAACCCTAACCCTAGCCATAAACCAAAACCTAACCCTATAGTTAGCCCTAACTCTAACCCAAGCCCGAATCATAACCCGAACTCAAACCATATTCCTAAACCTAACCCTAGCCCTAAACCTAAAATCAAATCTAATCCAAGTCCCAGCTCTAACCCTAACCCTAACCTGCATCCTAACACTCTCCTTAATCCTAGCCCTAACTCTAACCCTAACCCTGATCCCTAACCCTCGCCTGAACACGAAACCTAAACTTAATCCTTGGCCTACCACTATACCTATCAGTAATCCTATAACTAAACTGCACCCTAACCCTAACCCTAACCATAACCCGAGTCCTATCCCTAACTGGCACCCTCACACTAAACCTAACCATAATCCTAACCCTAAACCTAACCCTATCCATCGCACTAACTCCAGCCCTAACTCTAACCCTAGCCCGAACACTAAATCTTTCCCTAACCCTAACCATATCCCTAACCCTCGCCCTAACTCTCACCCTAGGTCACCTCCATTGCAAGCCCGAACCCTAGCCCGAAACCTAACCCTAACCCTAGCCTGAACCCTATACCTAACAATAAACCTAACCCTAGCCCTAACTCTAACGCTAAAGCTCAGATTAATCCTAACCCTAGCCCTAACACGAAATCTCACCCTAGCCCTAACCCTAATCCAAATTCTAACACTAACCCCATTCCTGCCCTAAACCTAACCCTAGAACTAACTCTAAACCGAGACTTAACCCTAATTCTAACCTGATCCCTAACCATAGCCCGATCCCTAACTCTAACCCTAGCCCTAATTCTAACCCTAACCAGATCCCTAAACCTAACCCTAGCTCTAAAAATAACCATAACTCTAACCCATGTCCCAGATCTAACTCTAGCCATAACCCTAACCCTAACACTTGCCCTAGCTCTGAACCTAGCCCTAATTTGGACATTAACCCTAAGCCTAACGTGAACCCTAAGCCTAATTCCAACTCTGACCCCATCCCTATCCCTAAACCCAACCCTAGCCTTAATCCTAAAATTATCCCTAATACTAACCCTAAACCTATTCCTAATAAAAACCCTAACCCAAGCCCTAACCCAAACGTATTTCTAACCCCAGTCCTAAACCCAAGCCTAAACTAACACTGCCCCTAACACTAACCCCAGCCCTAGCCCTAACCCTACCCCTAACTCTAGCCCTAACTCGAACCCTAGCCCTAAGCCAAAGTCTAACTCCAATTCTAACTGTAACCCCATCCCTTGTCCTAACTCGAAGCCTAGCCCTAACCCTACCTCGAACCCGAGTCTGAACCCTAAGCCTTTCACTAACCCTCATCCTAACCCTCACCCTAGCCCTAACCCTTACCCTAGCATTAGCCCTTACCCGAAACCTATCCCGAACACAAGGCCTATCACTAACGCTAACACAAACCCTCACCTTAACCCTATTCCTGAACCGAAACAATAACCCTAACCCTAGACTTAACTCTAACCTAGCCCTTACCAAACCTTCACCCTTGCAATTTGAGAGGGAGAGGGTACAAACGGAAGTGACAATATTTCTGTTGAATAAAGGGAATTATGGTGCTATAAGGAAGGAGTTGGCCAAAGTTCAATGGTGCAATACCTTAGCAGGGATGACAGTGAAGGAGCAATGGCAGATTTTTCTGTGTATAATGCAGAAGATGCAGGATCAGTTCATTCCAAAAAGGAAGAAAGATCCAAGGAGGAGGCAGGAATGGCTGTGGCTGACGAGGGAAGTTAAGAAACATATAAAGTTAAAAGAGAAAAAGTATAAAGTAGCAAAGATAAGTGGGAAAACGGAGGACTGGGAAGCTTTTAAAGAACATCAGATGGTACTAAGAAGGAAATACGCAGAGAAAAATTGAAGTATGAAGGTTAACTGTCCAAAAACATAAAGGAAGATAGTAAAAGCTTTTTTAGGTATGTGGAAGGCAAAAAAATGGTTAAGAATTAAACTGGGCCCTTGAAGACAGAAACAGGGGAATATATTATGGGAACAAAGAAATGGTAGAAGAATTGAATTGGTACTTCAGATCTGTGTTCACTGGGGAAGACACAAGCAATCTCCCTGAGGTAACAGTGGCTGAAGGGCCTGAACTTAAGGGAATTTATATTTGCCAGCATTTGGTGTTAGAGAGACTGTTAGGTCTGACGGTTGATAAGTCCCTGAGGCCTGATGGTCTACATCCCAGGGTACTGAAGGAGGTGGCTCAAGAAATCATGGATGCGTTGGTGATTATTTTCCAGAGTTCGATAGATTCGGGATCAGTTCCTGCGGATTGGAGGGTGGCTAATGTTGTACCACGTTTTAAGAAAGGTGGGAGAGAGAAAGCAGGAAATTATAGACCAGTTAGTCTGACCTCAGTGATGGGAAAGATGCTAGAGTCTATTATAGAGGATGAAATTACGACACACCTGGATAGTAGTAACAGGATAGGTCAGAGTCAGCATGGATTTATGAAGGGGAAATCATGATTGACAAATCTTCTGGAATTTTTTGAGGATGTAACTCTGAACATGGATGAGGGAGATCCAGTAGATATAGTGTAACTGGACTTTCAGAAAGCTTTTGATAAAGTCCCACATAGGAGGTTAGTGAGCAAAATTAGGGCACATGGTATTGGGGACAAAGTACTAACTTGGATTGAAAGTTGGTTGGCTGACAGGAAGCAAAGAGTAGTGATAAATGGCTCCATTTCGGAATGGCAGGCAGTGACAAGTGAGGTACCGCATGGATCAGTGCTGGGACCGCAGCTTTTTACAATATATATTAATGATATAGACGATGGTATTAATAATAACATTAGCAAATTTGCTGATGATACTAAGCTGGGTGGCAGGGTGAAATGTGAGGAGGATGTTAGGAGATTACAGGGTAACCTAGACAGGTTAGGTGAGTGGTCAGATGCATGGCAATTGTAGTTTAATGTGGATAAATGTATGGTTATCCACTTTGGTGGCAAGAACAGGAAGGCAGATTACTACCTAAATGGAATCAATTTAGGTAAAGGGGCAGTACAAAGAGAGCTGGGTGTTCTTGTACACCAGTCAATGAAGGTAAGCATGCAGGTACAGCAGGTAGTGAAGGAGGTTAATAGCATGCTGGCCTTTATAACAAGAGGGATTGAGTATAGAAGCAAAGAGGTTCTTCTGCAGCTGTACAGGGCCCTGGTGAGACCACACCCGGAATATTGTGTGCAGTTCTGGTCTCCAAATTTGAGGAAAGGCATTCTGGCTATTGAGGGAGTGCAGCGTAGGTTCACGAGGTCAATTCCTGAAATGGCGGGACTACCTTATGGAGAAAGACTGGAGCGACTGGGCTTGTATACCCTTGAGTTTAGAAGACTGAGAGGGGATCTGATTGAGATATATAAGATTATTAAAGGGTTGGACACTCTGGAGGCAGGAAACATGTTTCCGCTGATGGGTGAGTGCCGAACCAGAGGACACAGTTTAAAAATACGGGGTAGACCATTTCGGACAGAGATGAGGAGAAACATCTTCACCCAGAGAGTGGTGGCTGTGTGGATTGCTCTGCCCCAGAGGGCAGTGGAGGCCCAGTCTCTGGATTCATCTCAGAAAGAGTTGGATAGAGCTCTCAAAGATTGTGGAATCAAGGGTTATGGAGATAAGGCAGGAACAGGATACTGATTAAGGATGACCAGCCATGATCATATTGAATGGTGGTGCAGGCTCGAAGGGCAGAATGGCCTACTCCTGCACCTATTGTCTATTGTCTATTCCTCTTGTGTTTAAAGTGATACAATGCTAATGGCCACCTTGATGTGTATTTCTATGTGTGTCTCTGTGTTTGTGTGTGTGGGTGTGTGTCCACCTCTGCCTGCATTGGGACACACTTTGTCCTGGAGGAAGTTTGAATGGAATGAAAGAAAAAGTGATGATCAAAAACTTTGAGTCTCTCTCTCTCTCTCCTGTCTGTCCATCTTCTGTTAAAGTGATACAATGCTACTCCCTGCTGGTCGACCTGTGCCACTGCAGAAGTGGCAGATATTCTTTTGCTGAGAACCAGTTCCTGTGAATCTCTCAAGTTGCACAGTTGTTTCATTCTTCAAACAATATCTTTGGGGAAACAGAGCAGTTCTGTCCAAACTCATGTGATGCTGCCCCGAGATATGAGCAGAAGGAAGTGAGCTGACCCAATGCTAGTCTCACCCCCTCCACTCTGTGAGTCTCTGTGTGTCTCTGTGTGTAGAGACAAAGAAACTGCAGATGTTGGAATCCAAGGTAGACAAGCAGGAAGCTGGAAGAACACAGCAAGCCAGGCAGCCTCAGGAGGTGGAGAAGGCAATGTTTTGGGTGGAACCCTTCTTCACGACTGGAGGTGAGGGTCGGGGGAGTGGCAGATAAAGGGGGGGGTGGAATGGGGGATGTTTTGGTGGGGAGAGGGGGCGGAGTGGTGAGGTAGTGATGGGTGAACACAAGAAGAGGGTACAGCTTGGTTAGTCGATGGGATGAATGAACTCTGTTGGTAGTTGGAAGGAAGATTCTTACTTTGATTCATTTTGGTTCTTTCATTGTCAAAAATGCAAAAAGAAAACAAGAAAATTGCATTATTTTTCAAACAGAGTTGTACTTTTGGAGATTTCGGAGAGGACTACACATGGATGTTTAAGCTTTTTTTCTCAATAATTCACTAAAAAATTATACATGTGGAAGTAGAGCTTTAATTTAACAGTTCGAAAGAGATTTCTTTTAACTCACTGAAGAGAGTTGTTATTTTGAACAGAGTTCTGTTTACAGAGTTTTTGAAGTGGTCTACATGTGGATAGCTCTGGAGTGAGTTTTGTTTTTAATCAGAGGATTGAAAGCTGTCCGCTGGACGACTTGAGGAGGAGTCAATTTTAATTCATTTGATCAGCTAAGCTAAATACAATCAGAAGATTTATATGTTTGATTTATTTCATTGTTTGCATGCTTAATAGGTCAGGAAAGTAAGTTTATTTTATACATAAGGTGCTACTGAAAGTGACTTCATTTTCAGCTTGATGTCATTGAGGGCATACACGAGACAGAGAGTCAGATGTCTGGTAGAATTGGGACATTTGTTGCACACCAGGATCAGTCAGGTAGATGGGTGACTCTCAGGAAAAGGTAAGAAGCGAGTTCAAAAGTCTCCTGGACACTTCTTCTCTCAAGCAGATATTCCGTTGTGGGCCCTGTTGAAAGGGATAGTCTCCCAGAAGAAAACAGGAGAGACAGTCAGAACTTGGGCATGAAGAGTGGATCTTATGTGAGGCAGGGTTTGACAAAATTTGAAAGAGTAATTGTTATCGGGGACTTTCCTATCAGGGGCACAGACAAAAGATTCCACAGCAGTGAGCATGAATCTAGGACAGTATGTTGCTTTCCTGGTGCTGGGATTAAGATTAGATTACTTACAGTGTGGAAACAGGCCCTTCGGCTCAACAAGTCCACGCCGACCCGCCAGCCACCCATACCCCTAACCTAACGCTACGGGCAATTTAGCATGGCCAATTCACCTGACCTGCACATCTTTGGACTGTGAGCAGAAACCCACACAGACATGGGGAGAACGTGCAAACTCCACACAGTCGAGTCGCCTGAGGCAGGAATTGAACCCGTCTTTCCAGCACTGTGAGGCAGTAGTGCTAACCATTGTGCCACCGTGCCACCCACTGAACATTTCAAAATATCTCAAAACATTTGGAGCATATTGTTCAAAGGGAGGGTGAAATGCCAGAAGATATTGTACACATTGGTAGGAATGACATACTTATGGAAAAGCTTAAGGCCTTAGAGAGTATATATAAGAGGTTTGGGAGAAGATTTAAAAAAAAGAAACTCAAAAGTAGCAATTTCTGGTGTCAAACTCAAATGAGGGAAGGAATAAAAGAATAAAGGAATAAAGAATAAAGAATCAATACCTGAAGAGGTGGGGTGATGTTCAGCAATTGAGGTTCTTGGATCTTTGGGATCTCTTCTGGGGCAGAAAAGACTTGTTCAAAAAGGATGGGTTTCAGCTGAACTGGAAAGGGACTAATATCTGAGTGGGGAGATTTGCTCGTTTTATTCAGGGACAATGTAAACTATTGGTGGTGGCGGGGTGGGTTGGGGGTGGTGATGGTGGGGAATGGAGGGATCGTCATTAGCAGAGTAAATAGAAAGATAGATGATGGTTCTGAATCTGAAAAGAACAACTTAATTAGAAAAATACACACAAGAGCAAGTCAGAGAATGTTTTAACACTGAAGAATTAAATTGCATTTATTTCAGTGCAAGAGGTGTTACGGGTAAGGACGGTGAAGTCAGGGCATATTTGAAAACAGGGATTGGAATGTCATATCTATTACAGAAACTTGGCTGAAGGATGGGCAGGACTGGCAGCTTACTGTCCCAGGTTTCAGATGCTTTAGGGAGGATAAAAAAAGAGGCAAAATAGGTAGGGGAGTGGTGTTCTTGATGAACAAAAACAGTCCTGCTGTAACGAGAGAAGACATTTCTTAAAAATTGTCCCGTGAAATACATGAATTGAAAGTAGAAATAAGAAAGGAATGCTCACCTTGCTGGGATTGTACGATACAGCCCAGAAATCACTTCACAGAGGCCTGTATCCTGTCACTAAGTTACCCTTTATTTACTCATGTACAGTACACTGGCTGTGGCTATCCAGCTCGGAGACAGCCCCCCGAACTGAGGAGATTCTCATCTCCCGGCTATATTTTATTTTCCTTAAACCCCCACACTACCGTCTAACTGCGGTAGTGCTTATTTTTTCCCCAGCACACGTGTTGTGTGTGTGCAGGTGTGAGACACAGTGAGAGACACAAAGTGCACGAATCTTTATTCAATTCCCACCACCAGGAAGACAGGAAATCTCCTGGTTATATTTTTTCTTTTCTTTTTCTTTTTTTTGCCAATTCTCTTGTTTATATATATATTTTTAACCCCCACTCTACCGCCTGACTGCGGTAGTGCTTATTTTTTCCCCAGCAGCCATGGTGTGTGTGTGCAGGTGTGAGACACAGTGAAAGACACAAAGTGCACGAATCTTTATTCAATTCCCACCACCAGGAAGATAGGAAAATACCCGAGTGGCCAGTGACAAGCACTGCCCTTCACATCAAAGGGCAATGCTGTGTGATCAAAACAGTGAAGGGGAGGGGAGGGACTAAATCAAAACAGAGTTGGTGGGGGAAATAATACACTCCACTCACTGCGGCGCCCACCTCTCCCTGAATAACTCCAGGGTGTTGGTGGACACCGCGTGCTCCTTCTCCAAGGACACATGTGCTCTAACATAACCGCGGAAGAGGGGAAGGCAGTCGGCCCTAACGACCCCCTCCACGGCCCGCTGCCTGGACCTGTTGATGGCCAGTTTGGCCAGGCCCAGGAACAGACCCACGAGGAGGTCTTCATCTCCTGGTTGTATTAGTCAGGAAGGGCTTTCCTGATTGGCCCAGATGAACAACCACAAACAAAGACCTCATAGTCAATGCGGTCAACCTGGTTCTAATCATTACAGCCCTTCGATCATCAGGGGGAACTGAGGAACAAATATATGGAGGGGTCTCATGTATGTGTTAGAATAATGAGGTTGTGATAGTCGGTGATTTTATTTTTCCAACATTGACTGGGACTACCATGGAGTTAATGGTCATTATTTTCCCGTTAAATTGAAAAGTAAGGCTGGTAGGAATAGAGAACAATGAGTGAATAAAGATATTAAGGTTCTAGTCAAGAATTTTAAAAAATCATAAATTAGATGAAGACAACTGGGTTTAGATGAATCTCCTGGACAGTATGAAGAGTGTTGGGGTATTGTTAAGAGGGAGATTAGAAAGGCAAAGAGGGGATATGGGGAAGCCCTGGCTGTTCTGATATAACGTGATAGTTCTGTTCACGTGTGATCCCACGTTATTAGAAAATCAGGTAATAGCAGCACCATTTAAACTAATGGGGCCAGAATCACATTATAGCCAACACAGGTAAGGAAAGTTCCTGTTCTACAAATAATGGTCCGAATTCTTCAATCGCGTTATAGCCAATTCGAGTTCAAGAGAGCCGCATTATAGCAGAACCAGCTGTACATTAGAAAAGGAGGGCAGCCTGTAGAGAGAGTTGGGCTCCCTTAAAGATCAAAGAGGTTACCTTTGTGTCCAACCTCAGCTGATGGGAGACATATTAAATGAATATTTCACGTCATTTCTTTTACTGTGGAGAAAGTGATGGGACCTACAGAACTCAGGATGTTTTGAAAAAATTCATATTACAGAAAAGGAGGTGTCATAGAGACATAGAGACGTAGAGCACGGGTACAGACCCTTCAGTCAAACCTGTCCATGCCAATCAGATATCCCAACTGAATCTAGTCCCACCCGCCAGCACCTGGCCCATATCCCTCCAAACCCTTCCTATTTATATATCCATTCAGATGCCTTTTAAATGTTGCAATCGTACTAGCCTCCACCACTTCATCTGACAGCTTATTCCATACACATACCACCCTCTGAGTGAAAAAGTTGCCCCTTAGGTCTCTTTTATATCTTTCGCCTCTCACCCTAAACCTATGCCCTCTCGTTCTGGACTTCCCCACCCCAGGGAAGAGACTTTGTCTATTTATCCTATACATGCCCTTCATGATTTAGTAAATCTCTATAAGGTCACTCCTCAGCCTCCAACGCTCCAGGAAAAACAGCCTCAGCCTCTCCAACTGAAATCCTCCGACCCTCGCAACATCCTTGTAAATCTTTTCTTAACCCTTTCAGGTTTTACAACATCTTTCCAATAGAAAGGAGAACAGAATTGCACGTAATATTCCAAAAGTCGCCAAATCAATGTCCTGCACAGCCACAACATGACCTCCCAACTCCTGTACTTAATACTCTGACCAATAAAGGAGAGCATACTAAATGCCTTCTTCACTATCCTATCGACTTGCGACTCCACTTTCAAGGATCTGTGAACCTGCACTCCAAAGTCTCTCTGTTCAGCAGCACTCCCTAGGACCACACCATCAAGTATATAAGTCCTGCTCAGATTTGCTTCCCAAAATGCAGCACCTTGCATTTATCTAAATTAAACTCCATCTGGCACTTCTCAGCCCATTGGCCCATCTGATCAAGATCCTGTTGTAATCTGAGGTAACCTTCTTCGCTGTCTACTACACCTCCAATTTTGGTGTCAAGGTAGGACTCTTCTTTAGAGTGTAGGAGACTGAGTGGGGGACCTTATAGAGGTGCATAGGAGCTTGAGAGGCATGGATAGGGTGAATGCACTCAGTGTTTTCATCAGGGTTGGGGAATTGAGGACTAGAGGGCATCAGTTTAAGGTTAGAGGGAAAGAATAAAATAGAACTTGAGCGTCAACATTTTTACCAAGAGGGTGGTACGCATATGGATTTGTTGAGGTGGGTACATTAATACTATCTAAAAGGCATTTGGACAAATACATGAATAGGAAAGGATTAGAAGGCTATGGGTCAAGGGCAGGGAAATAGAGTTAGTGTGGATGGACATTTTGGTCGGCATGGACCAGTTTGGGCCAAAGGGCCTGTCTCCCTGCTGAGGGATTCTAGAACAGTAAGTGCAAAGTCAACAAGGCACAAACGAGGCACAGTTAGGATGGGGTTGATGGCTGTGATCAAGGTGGATGTCAGAGGTCATTCTCTGAAGTGTTTAAACTCAGTGAGTTGGATTGGCTGTAAGGTACCTAAGCAGACATTGAGGTGCTGTTCCTCCAGGTTGTATTGAAATTGAGTTCTATAGAGTTTTAGAGTTATACGGCATATCCAATCAGTCCATGCCACCCATTATCTTAATAATAAACTTTTCCCATCTGCCTGCACTTGGTCCATGTCCCTCCAAACATTTCTTATACATGTACTTATCCAAATGTCTTTTCAATGTTGTAACTGTGTCCATGTCCACCACTTCCTCTGGAAATTCATTCCACACATAAATCACCTTCTCCGTGTAAAACTACGTTGCCCCTTGTGTCCTTTTTAAATTTTTCTCCACACATTTTCAAAATAAGCCCCCTTGTCTTGAAACCCACCACCTCAGAAAACAACACCTGCTGTTCACCTTATCTATACCCCTCATGATTTATAAATCTTTATTAGGTCACCCCTTCAACCCCTTACACTCCAATGAAACAAGTCGCAGCCTATCCAACTTCTCCTTGTCACTCAAACCATGCATTCCCAGCAACATCCTGGTAAAACCTCCTTGAACCCTCTCCAGCTTCATAACATCCTTCCTTTAACAGGGAGAGCAGAACTGGACACAGTACTCTAGAAGATGCCTCACTAGGGTCATGTACAACATTGACATGATGTTCCAACTTTTATACTCAAAGATCTGAACAATGAAGGTCAGCATGCTAAACACTTCCTTAGCTACCCTGTCCACATGTGATGCAACCTTCAAAGAATCGTGTACCTGAAACCCTAGGTCTCCCTTTTCTACAACACTACCCATAGCGCTACTTTTAATTGTATGTGTCTTGTCCTTGTTTGTTTTACCAAAATGTAATATCTCGCATTTATCCAAATTAAACTCCATCTCCCACTCCTCAGTCCATTGACCCACTTGATCAAGATCCTTTTGTAATTTTAGATAATTTTCTTCACTGTCCACGAAATAACAAATTTTGTTATCATCAACAAACTTATTAACTATGTCTTCTATATTCTCATATTTTCTAAGATATCCAGCAGTGATGGAAAAGGATAGACCAGATCTAAAAGTTGAAGTTCTAAATTGGAGGAAGTCTAATTTTGATGGTATTAGGCTCAGTGGTTAGCACTGCTGTCTCTCAGCGCCAGGGACCCAGGTGTGAATCCAGCCTCGGGCGACTGTCTGTGTGGAGTTTGCACATTCTCCCTGTGTCTGCGTGGGTTTCCTCCGGGTACTCTGGTTTCCTCCCACAATCCAAAGATGTGCAGGTCAGGTGAATTGGCCAAGCTAAATTGCCCATAGTGATAGGTGCATTAATAGGGGAATGGGCCAGGTGTGGACTACTCTTCGGAGGGTCAGTGTGGACTTGTTGGGCCAAAGGGCCTGTTTCCACACTGTAGGGGATCTAATCTAAAAAAAACTTTCAGAAGTTGACTAGGGCAGATATATGCAGGTAAAGGGATGGCTGGGAAATGGGAAGCCCTTAGAAATGAGATAACGAGAATCCAGAGACAGTATATTCCTGTTAGGGTGAAAGGAAAGGTTGGTAAATGTAGGGAATGCTGGATGACTAAAGAACGTGAGGGTTTGGTTCAGAAAAAGAAGGAAACATATGTCAGGTATAGACAAGATAGATCAAGAGTATAAAGGCAGCAGGAGTATACTTAAGAGGGAAATCCGGAGGGCAAAAAGGGGACAAGAGATTACTTTGGCAACTAGAATTAAGGAGAATCCAGAGGGTTTTTTAACAAATACATTAAGGACAAAAGGGTAAGTAGGGAGAGAATAGGGCCCCTCAAAGATCAGCAAGGAGCCACAGGAGATTGGGGAGATACTAAATGAGTATTTTGCATCGGTGTTTACTGTGGAAAAGGACATGGAAGACATAGTTGGTGAAATCTTGAAAAATGTCCATAGTACAGAGGAGGAAGTGCTGGATGTTTTGAAACATAGAAAGTGAATAAATCCCCAGGACCTGGTCATATGTACCTGAGAACTCTGTGGGAAGCTGGAGAAGTGATTGCTGGGCCCCTTGCTGAGATATTTGCATCATCAATAGTCACAGACGAGGTGCTGGAAGACTGGAGGTTGGCTAACGTGGTGCCACTGTAGAAGGAGGGTGTTAAAGACAAGCCAGGGAACTATAGACCAGTGATCCTGACGTCGGTAGTGGGCAAGTTGTTGGAGGGAATCCCGAGGGACAAGATGCCCCTCAGGTTCTGTTTTATTCTTTCCCTCTGACCTTAAACTGCTGCCCTCTAGTCCTCAATTCTCCAACTCTGATAAAAACACTGAGTACATTCACCCTATCCATGCCTATCAAGATCCTACGCACCTCTCTAAGGTGCCCAACTCGGTTTCCTACACTCTAAAAAAAAAAGTCCTCGCTTGACACCAAAATTGGAGGTGTAGTGGACAGCAAAGAATGTTACCTCAGATTACAACGGGATCTTGATCAGATGGGCTCATGGGCTGAGAAGTGACAGATGGAGTTTAATTTAGATAAATGCAAAGTGCTGCATTTTGGGAAGCAAATCTTGGCAGGACTTATACAATTAATAGTAAGGTCCTAGGGAGTGCTGCTGAACAAAGAGACTTTGGAGTTCAGGTTCATAGCTCCTTGAAAGTGGAGTCGCAGGTAAATAGGATACTGAAGAAGTCATTTGGTATGCTTTCCTTTATTGGTCAGAGTATTGAGTACAGGAGTTGGGAGGTCATGTTCCGGCTGTACAGGACATTGATTAAGCCACTTTTGGAATATTGCGTGTAATTCTGGTCTCCTTCCTTTCGGAACAATGTTGTGAAACATGAAAGGGTTGAAAAAATTTACAAGGATGTTGCGAAGGTTGGAGGATTTGAGCTAAAGAGAGAGGCTGAGCAGGCTGGGGCTATTTTCCCTGGAGCGTCGGAGGCTGAGGGGACACCTTATAGAGGTTTACAAAATTATGAAGGGCATGGATCGGATAAAGAGACAAAGTCTCTTCCCTGGGTTGGGGGAGTCCAGAAGTGCAGGGCACAGGTTTAGGGTGAGAGGTGAAAGATATAAAAGAGACCTGAGGGGCAACTTTTTGACTCAGAGGGTGGTACGTGTATGGAATGAGGTGCCACAGGAAGTGGTGGAGGCTGGTACAATTGGAACATTTAAAAGGCATCTGGATCGGTTTCTGAATAGGAAGGGTTTGGAGGGATATGGGCCAGGTGCCGGCAGGTGGGACTTGATTGGGTTGGGATATCTAGTCGACATGGACGAATTAGACTGAAGGGTCTGTTTCTGTGCTGTACATCTCTATGACTCTTTGAATATATTGTCTAACCTCTCCCTATAACTCAGACATTGAGTCCAAGCAACATCTTTGTCAATTTTTTCCGTACTTTTTCCAGTTTAATAACATCCTTCCTATAAAAAGGTGACCAAAACTGAACACAATACTCTAAGTACTGCCTCACCAACGTCCTGTGCAACTGCAACATTACTTCCCAACTTCTATACTCAGTGCCGTAACTGATGAAGGCTGTTATGCCAAAAGCCTTCTTCACTGCCCTGTCTACCTGTGACTCAATTTTCAGATAACTATGAACCTGATCTCCAAGATCCTTCTGTTCCACTACACTCCTTAAGGCTCCACTATTAAACATGAAACTCCTATCTTGATTTGAGTTTCCAAAATGCACATTTATCTATATTAAACAGCATTTGTCATTTCTCAGCCCACTTCCCCAATTGATCATGGTCCTGCTGCAATTTCTGATAACCTTCCTCACCGTCCACAATGCTGCCTATTTTACTGCCATCAGCAAACTTACTAATGATGCCTTATATATTCTCAGTCAAGTCATTGATATTGATAAGAAACAGTCAGAGGTCCAGCACCAATCCCTGAGGCACTCCACTTGTCACAGGCCTCCAGTCCAACAAGCATCCTCCCACTTAATAAACAGAACTATTTTCTCCTTTCCATCCCGAATACTTATACCTCTTTTTCATCTCTATTCCTCCATTGTCATATTAGCACTCCCTTTGTCTTTTGTTCTTGCCCCCCTCACTAACTCTTTCCTCCTCATCCTCTGTCACAGCACAAAAGATTCATTTATCTGACATGAAAATACTTCTCAAGTTGGTTTTCAGAGAAATACTGAGCAAAATTATCACCAAGTTAAAAAGATTATTCTGAAGGATGTTGAATTTTTTTTCAGGAAGGTTAGGGTTGGTGTTATTTAAATGAGGGAAGGATCTTTGTACAAATGACAGAGTCAGAGATAATGATATTCCGGGGTGGCTGTAGTCATTGCAGGAATAATGACATATTAAACCGCCAAGGAATTTAAACATGGGGATATCATTCGAACTTAATTGATGGGAAGAGGAGAGAACAATGTAAATGATCAGGGGTGGGGAGAATGGTATAAGGGCCCTCTGGAAGGATTGAATATAGGCTGTAGATTTCCAAATCAGATGAAGTCTGTTGAATATTGAAATCAGCAACCTGCCAGGGAAAGCACATGAAAATTTCAACCTGCAAGTGATAAATCTAATAGACCATTTTAGATTACTTACAGTGTGGAAACAGGCCCTCCGGCCCAACAAGTCCACACCCACCCTCCGAAGAGCTACCCACCCAGACACATTCCCCTATCACTATGGGCAATTTATCATGGCCAATTCACCTAACCTGCACATCTTTTGAACTGTGGGAGGAATAAATAAATCCAAACCTTGTTTAACAATGACAGAGATTCGTACAAAATGCCTCCCAGAAGTCACATGACTAACTTTGTGGATTTCAGCTGGCGTTAGCAGTAGACTGTACTTACCTCAGGAAAGAATCATAAGAGACTTTTCGAAATTCAATGAACAATTCCAGGAGTCATCAGAAACTCCCTGATATGATCCCCTAAGGACGTGAATTATACTTCATAGCTCACCGTGACTGACAATGGGAATCAACCAAGCCAAAGGCTAAGCCAGTTCATAAACAGCAAATTACCTTGACAACAAGGTGATGTAGGCCAACTCAATTCCAATGTCAGAAGTGAGACAACGTCAGTTTACAGCCCAATAGGTTTATTTGAAATCACAAGCTTTCAGAGCATCAGGTGAAGCGCTGACTTCACCTGACAAAAGGACTACATTCAGAAAGCTTTTTATTTCAAATAAATCTGTTGACTATAACCTGGTGTCGAGTGAATTCTGATTTTGTCCACCCCAGTCCAATACCGATAACTCCACATCAACCCAATTCCAAACAGGGAAACGTGGTCCACCTATTTCTCGATAGCTGCCATTTTAAGTCTTGTAAGGACAGGTTGTGACCAATCATTTTGAGTAAAATCCTCCAAAGGAACTCTCTGTGACTCCATTAAGGAGAGGACTCTCAACCAATGGGAGACATGGAAGAAGACCGATAGAAACCAACGGTTGTTCTCCTGGGAGTGTCCAGGCAACCTGCAAATATCTTAGCCATAGAACTCGTGAGGAACAGGAAACCTCTCATTATTCCAAACTCTGTTACCCTGCTCAGTGCCCCTGAACAGGCAAAGACTAACTCTTCAACTGCAGGATCCAGCGCAGCTGCTGAAGCAGCTGACCTCAAGTTTTCATCCACTTCAGTTCAGAAAGAGACTCTTTAAGGAAGCAGGAGTTCTGCAACAATCTTAAAGACTGATCTTCCTCTCATTTTCAAGGGTCATGTTTTATCCCAAACCTGTGTGTCTGTACTGTTATTAACTTTAGAGTCTGGATTAGTGGTGCTGGAAGAGCACAGCAGTTCAGGCAGCATCCAAGGAGCTACGAAATCGACGCTTCGGGCAAAAACTCTTCATCAGGAATAAAAGCAGAGAGAGGAGGAAAACTTCTTCAAGGCAGGCATCCTTGCAAGAGGATTCGCAGTAGGGTTAAAATCAATGAGGTAAAAACAATGACTGCAGATGCTGGAAACCAGATTCTGGATTAGTGGTGCTGGAAGAGCACAACAGTTCAGATAGCATCCAAGGAGCTTCGAAATCGACATTTTGGGGCAAAAGCCCTATAACTTTAGAGTGTCTACTCTAATAACCTATGACAATGTTGGTGCAATAAACTAATCTTTATTTGGTTTCAGACAAATGCTTTGTTGTTAGTTATATAGAAATGGAAATACTGGAAACCTGAAAGGGTGCTGAATGAGTAATACAAATGCATCGTTCATAGGTCACTCTGAGGACTCAGTGTGGGCATGACTCAGTGTCCTATTGAATTATAATTCCTCTGGAATATCTCACTTTATGATGCAGGAGGCAACAGTTAATTATATTTCATCACATCGTTCCCAATCAGTTCCACATGATTGCACTTGTTTGTTCACTTAAATGTAATAAACATTAATCACGATGTAAATGACATGTCACTGGAGATTTCCCTCCTGCACAAATACAGGAATCCTCTCAATGTATCAACTGGGAGAATCTGTTGCCTGTCACACCAGCAGAAACTGTCACATCCCACAGAAAATGCGTCAACCAACAATAATCCATCAGATAGAAGGTATTTACTACCCTGTTCTTGCAGTTGTTGGAGTCCTTGGTAAGCATCTTAAGCACTTAACTGAAGCAATTAATTTTTGCTTCATTTAAACTGTTCCTCTCTTTTTTTTTTGAAAATTCTTCTTTGATCAATGTAAAGGCAGTAGTGACACAGTGGTCAAGTCACCAGACTTTAAACATTTAGTGAGTTCCAGTTTCAGTGATTAGAATTCGCTCCAGGCTGTTTCTGCCCTTTTTATTTGTGTGCAGGATGTGGGCATCACCGGCTGGACTACCATTTATTGCTCATTCTTAATTACCCTGGAAATGTTGGTGGTCAGCCAGCTATTCATACCACGATAATCACTGGCATCTAGGGACCACTCCCCACATTTGGCAGTGCTGGTGTGAAGAAAACTCCAGGATTTTCACCCATCACAAATAAAAGAACAATGATATAGTTCCACGTTGGGATGGGGAGTGACTTGGAGGGCAACGTGCAGTGTTGGTGGTAGTTGTATTGTCATGTACCTCCTATCCTTGTCCTTCTCAATGGAACAGGTTGCAGGTCTGGAAAGTGTTGCCGAAAGAGTCTGTGTAAGTTGCTGCAGTGGATTTTGTAGATGGTACACATTCCTGCCACTAGTGATGGGAGTGAATGTGGAAGGTGGGAGATTGGGTGGTAATCAAGTGCACTGCTTTGTCTTGAATGGTGTCAAGCTTCTTGAGCATTTTTGGAGTTATCCTCATCCAGGAAACTGGATGCTGGTGATGTGGCTGATATCGACTTCTGAAAGTCAATTAATAAATTTCCCGGACAAGCTTATGAGCAAAGATGGAGCAACATGAAATAATAGATACAGCAGGAAAATGGATACAAAACTGGCTGAGCCTGAGAACAAATGAGCAGTGTTTACTGAAGCATTTCAGGACAGAAGAAAAATATATGATCACCCGAGAGGTCAGTGTTATTTATTTACAATACATTAGACATATTAGCAAGTTTTGTGAAGATTTGTAGCTCAGGTTGATGATTAAGTATGTAAGTTAGCTCGGTTTCATCACCATACTGGGTAACATCATCAGTGAGTCTCCGGTGAAGTGCTGGTGGTGTGTCCCGTCTCTCTATTTATAGGTCTTGGTTTCTTAAGGTGGGCGATGTCATTTTATAGATTTAGATTAGACTTAGATTACTTACAGCGTGGAAACATGCCCTTCGGCCCAACAAGTCCACACCCACCCTCCGAAGAGCAACCCACCCAGACCCATTCTTCAACTAACACTACCGGTAATTTAGCCTGGCTAATTCACCGAAACTGAACATTTTTGGACTGTGTGAAGAAACCGGAGCACCTGAAGGAAACCCACGCAGACACGGGGAGAATGTGCAAACTCCACACAGACAAGTTGCCTGACGCGGGAATTGAACTCGGGTCCGTGGCGCTGTGAGGCAGTAGTGCTAACCACTGTTTCTGGTTCTTTTTTCAAGGGAAGGTAGATAGGGTCTAAATCAATGTTTTTATTCATGGAGTTCCGGTTAGAATGCCATGCCTCTAAGAATTCTCCTGCGTGTCTTTGTTACACCTGTCCTAGGATGTCTGTGTTGGCCCAGGCAAAGTGGTGTCCTTCTTTATCTGTACATATAGAAACTCGTGATTGGGGGTTGTATCTTTTGGTGACCAGTTGGCATTCATGTATCCTGGGGGCAAGTTTCCTGCTAGTTTGTCCAATGGAGTGTTTTTTTACAGTTCTTGCATGGTATCTTGTAAATGGCATTAGGTTTGCTGGTAGTATCTAATGGATCCTTTAGGTGTGTTGGTCGGTTTGTGGGCTACCATGATGCCAAGGTATCTGTGTAGTCTGGAAGTCATTTCTGATATGTCTTTGATGTAAGGTAATGTGGCTGTAGTTTTATTATTATTAATATCATACATATAAATATTCTTTTAAATATTAATGACTGAGATCTTGGCATTCAGAGCCCCATTTTAAAGTCTGTGATTGATGCACAACTTGAGAATGTTGTGAAGGATAGTGTCGAACTTCAGAAGAACATAGATTGATTGCTGTGATGGGTAGTCAAGTTCCAAATGAAATTCAACGTAGAAAAGTGTGAAAGAATACAATTTGCTCAGAAGAACATGGACAGACAGTGTCAAATAAAGGCTTCAGCCTGTACTGGATTATTACATCCAGTTCAACACAAAACACAATCAGAAAAATGTTAAGGCAGTGGAGAGAATGCAGGTTAGTCCCAGGGAGGAGAAAGTTCCATTGCATGGATACATTGTAAATGTAGTGACTTTTTAGAAAATAAAAGAGTTTTTAGAGGAGATTTGACAGAGGTACTCCAAATCATGAGGGATCCGAACACAATGCAAAAGGACAAACTATTCCAATTAGTGGGATGATTGAGAATGTGAGGGCACATATTTAAGGTAATGAGCCAAATAATCTGGAATGTGCTGACTGACCACATGATGGAGGCAGCTTCAGTTGAGGTGTTCAAAAGAGAGTTGCCTTGTATTCTGGAAAGGAATAATGTGCAGGACTTTGGGACTCGGCAAATTGCTCTTTTAAAGAGCTGCAATAGACACAACAGACTGTGATCTCCTTCTTTTCTGTAACAATTCTGCGATTATGTGGCTCTATAACTGTTGTTAAACAAAGCCTAGAAGATTGGGGATCTAGTGCAAATAAACAAAGTTCAACTAGAGATCAGTAGTGATCTCGCTGAACAAGATCAATGGGTTGCATCCCTTGTGTGATGATGTTATTCTTAAAACCTCTAACATTCGCATCTTTAACCATTTCTTTCTCTACATATTCCAGTTAACTCAGTGGCTATTATCATCCTGTCACGTGGAATTTGTGGACTCTCCAGATGTATCACCCACTACCTGGTGGCCATGGCAGTGGCAGATCTATTGGTCGTTTTCACTGATGTGATACTCTTTACAGTGATTCCATTTTACTTCCCAGGGACTTACCTGGACACTACACCGGCATATTCTCTTCTACTTGTTCTGCTTTATGCAGCCACAGATATTTCTGTCTGGTTCACAGTCTCCTTCACATTTGACCGGTTTGTTGCAATTTGCTGCCAGAAGATGAAAGCAAGATATTGCACTGAGGAAACTGCAGCTGTGGTTATAAAAACAGTGAGTGTGCTGTTTTGCTTGGAAAACATTCCTTGGTACTTTCTGTATGAACCTGAATATATAATTGACAATGTACCTTGGGGCTACATCCTATCAGCGAATTTCTTCACTGAAGCTGCTTGGGTAGCATTTGATACCCTCAATATTATAATGACCCCTTTCCTCCCATTCATTCTGATTTTACTGTTCAATGCTCTGACAGTCAGACACATTTTAGTGACCAGCAGAATCCGCAGGAAACTACTGGATCACAGCAAGAGAGAGAATCACACTGACCCAGAGATGGAGAACCGCAGGAAATCCATCATTTTACTCTTCACCATCTCAGGCAGTTTTATATTGTTATGGATGACCAATGTTGTGTATTTCCTTTATTGGCGAATTGCAAAAAATTCTTACTACACAGGTCCCCATGATCCTGCGTATATCACCGAACAATCTGCCTACATGCTGCAGCTTTTGAGTACCTGCACCAACACCTGTATTTATGCAGTGACCCAGACTAAATTCAGAGAGCAGCTGAAGAATGCAGTCAAATACCCATTCACTGTAATTGGGAAATTACTGAAATGATAGATACAGTTCATCTTAAAGCTATATTTCTATCACTATCTTCGCCGACAGTGCTTCTCACTAATTTCATCTCCACACATTTCATCAGAGCATTGACATGATTTTAAACTCTCGAAATGACCATCTCGTTTGGAGATTATCCACCTATGACCATCAAGCTTGTAGCTCTCAAACCTGCAGAGTCACATTTCCTTCCAAACCAGACAGCCCTGACTGATCATCAACTGAAATTGTCCTTATTACATCAAACATAATTCCTGCTGTACTGAAAGTGTTTTACCTCTCCCTGCCCATTCTCCTCCATAACATATTCAAGGCTGATCCAACCCCTTTGGTTACTGCAGGGAGTGGAACAAGGTCAGTCTGGTGGACATCATAGAATATGAGTTCCCTCATTGGAGTTGTTAACATGCTCCAAACAGGGAGTCCTGGCTGACAAATATAAACAGGAGTGTCAGGGGTTCTGTTCACTCTAGGAGTTGGCTTTGAGCTAACTGGGGCAGTGTCATGTACTTTGCACATGGAAATAAAGGATGATTTGGTGATGGGATGCTGGCACCCGTGGAGTTATTTCAGTTGTTTTCACTTGTCCCAGTTTCAAAGACTTTGCTTCAAAATTCTCTTTTCACTTTCGAAGATGTTGGAAAGATATTTGCAAGAGATTTTAAACCATGAGATAAGAAAACATAGGAGCAGTGGAAAGCATTCAGCTCATCGAACCTGCTCTGTCTTGGAATGAGATCTTGGCTGTTCTGATGATCCGCAACTCCACCTTCCTGCCTTTTCCATATAAGCCTCAATTCTCTTCCTGATTAAAACTCCAGCTATCCCAGCCTTGAATACATAATGACCAAAGCTCAACAGCCCTCTGCAGTAAAGAATTCCAGAAATTCTCTACACTCCAGAGAGTAGTTTAATGTTGGAACAGAGACTAGACCAGCTTCAGTACATGGTGCTGGAAGAGCACAGCAGTTCAGGCAGCATCCAAGTAGCTTCGAAATCGACGTTTCGGGCAAAAACCCTTCATCAGAAATAAAGGCAATGAGCCTGAAGCGTGGAGAGATAAGCTAGAGGAGGGTGGGGGTGTGGAGAAAGGAGCATAGAGTACAATGTGTGGGTGAAGTTGATGAATTGCTCAACCACCTCGCGGGAGCACGAGGTGGCGCCAATGCAGTCATCAATGTAGTGGAGGAAGAGATGGGGAGTGGTGCCGGTGTAATTACGGAAAATCAACTGCTCTATGTAGCCAATAAAGAGACAAGCATAGCTGGGGCCCATACATATGCCCATGGCTACCCCTTTGGTCTGGAGGAAGTGGGAGGATTCAAAGGAGAAATTGTTAAGGGTGAGGACCAGTTCGGCCAAACGAATGAGAGTGTCGGTGGAAGGGTACTGTTAGTGACGTCTGGACAGGACATAACGGAGGGCTTGGAGGCCCTGGTCATGGCGGATGGAGGTGTAGAGGGATTGGATATCCATGATGAAGATGAGGCATTGGGGACCAGGGAACCGGAAGTCTTGGAGGAGGTGGAGGGCGTGGGTGGTGTCTCGAACGTATGTGGGGAGTTCCTGGACTAGGGGGGATAGGACAGTTTCGAGGTAGGTAGAGATGAGTTCAGTGGGGCAGGAGCATGCTGAGACAATGGCTCGGCCAGGGTGGTCAGGCTTGTGGATCTTGGGAAGGAGGTAGAACCGGGCAGTGCGGGGTTCCCGGACTATGAGGTTGGAAGCTGTGGGTGGGAGATCTCCTAAGGTGATGAGGTTCTGTATGGTCTGGGAGATGATGGTTTGGTGATGGGGGGTGGGGTCACGGTCGAGGGGGCAGTAAGAAGAGGTGTCCTCGAGTTGACGTTTGGCTTCAGCGGTGTAGAGGTCAGTGCGCCAGACTACCACTGCGCCCCCTTTATCCGCTGGCTTGATGGTGAGGTTGGGATTGGAGCAGAGGGATTGGAGGGCTGCGCGTGAGGGTGAGAGGTTGGAGTTGGGGAGGGAGGTAGACAGTCCAAGTTTAGTTTCCCAGGGGCTTACCTGGACACCACTCCTGCAGTTTCCCTTTCACATGTCCTGCTTTCTGCAGCCACGGACATCTCCGTCTGGATCACCGTCAGTTTCACCTTTGATCAAGTTGTTGCAATTTCTTGTCAGAAACTGAAAACAAAATATTGCACAAAGAGAACTGCAGCTGTGGTTATTCCAACAGTGAGTGTGGGGTTCTGCTTGAAAAATATTCCTTGGTACTTTATATATGAATCTGAATATGTCATTGATGATGTGCCCTGGAGGGGTATTGAGTCAGAGAGATTTTTCACAGAAACTGCCTGGATAACCTTTCATACTCTGAGTATTATTTTAACGCCTTTCCTCTCATTCATTCTGATTTTACTGTTCAATTCTCTGACAGTCAGACACATTTTAGTGACCAGCAGAATCCACAGGAAGCTACTGGATCACAGCAAGAGAGAGAATCACACTGACCCAGAGATGGAGAGCCACAGGAAATCCATCATTTTACTCTTCACCATCTCAGGCAGTTTTATACTGTTATGGATGACAAATGTTGTGTATTTCTTTTATTGGCGAATTAGCAACACTTATTACTACACAGGTCCACATGATCCTGCGTATATCACTGAACAATCAGGCTACATGCTGCAGCTTTTGAGGACCTGCACCAACACCTGTATTTATGCAGTGACCCAGACTAAATTCAGAGAGCAGCTGAAGAATGCAGTCAAATACGCATTCACTGTAATTGGGAAATTACTGAAATGATTGAAACACTTTATTGCACTTTGTATTCAATTTTAACAACTCATTGATGCAATGAGCTGTTGCAAAATGAATAGAATGCTAAAGAATTTTCCCAAGTGCTGCAAATGGAACTGTCCTCTACTTGTCACAAGGAACATCTTCTTTGTTCAGTTGATTTCATTTCAATCCTACTTGCCCAGTATTTTCCCACGTGCATTAAAAGCGCTTCCCTGCTTCCTGCCCCCTTTACACTTTCTCGTTTCTCAGTGCACATTGTCACTGCCTTGCCTCACCATGTCACTGGGGGCTGAGAGCCAGGAGGGTTATCATCGCTGACAGCAGGGTCTCAGTCTCATCAATGGAGGGGGGGGGGTGTCAGTCTTTGTTCAGGGCGTCCTGACTCCATCAATGTAGGGTACTCTCCGATACCTGTCCTGGTCCTGTTCGGGTCAGTCTGAGGTACAGAAAGGGGGAGTTGCTGAACGACCAGCAGCCCTCCACCCATCTTGACTCTTTCTGTCCTCTTTTCCTCGCTGGGATGATAGAGCAGAGGGTAACGCAGTGGGTGACAGTGTGTGGCACCACAGTCACTGTCGGTGTAAGGGGGATGTTTCCCGAGTGACTGAGTGGGCACCACAGAGGGCAGACAGGCTTCATGGTGTCAGGGAGGTTGGGGTGGGTGAGGGGGTGT
Organism: Chiloscyllium punctatum; assembly: GCF_047496795.1. NCBI lineage: Eukaryota > Metazoa > Chordata > Chondrichthyes > Orectolobiformes > Hemiscylliidae > Chiloscyllium > Chiloscyllium punctatum. The sequence goes on along the minus strand of NC_092742.1, from coordinate 95,867,677 downwards.
GGAGATGATGTTACAGGCAACAGTGAGGCCCTGGTAGAACGTGATCCTGGGAGGGAGGTGGGTTCAGGAGCAGAGATAGGGTGAGGAGGAGGGGTCGGAGAGACAATAGTGACACCTCCACTAGCGGAATGGAGAAGGGACCTTCCTTTCATCCAACAGATGGCTGAGACTGGACTGACGCAGGGGAAGGGCTGGGGGAACAGCCTGGGACCATAGCTGCTCCTGGGAGAGGAGGGAATTCCGTGTCTGAGGGATTTACATTGACAGACACACAAACAGGCACACACACAGACACACACACAGTCACACACACACACAGGCACACACACACACACAGACACACAGACACAGACACACACACACACAGACACGCACACACACACACACACAGACACACACACACACACTCACACAGACACACACTGTCTCACACACACACATACAGAAACAGTCACACACACAAACACAAAAACACACCACACAAATACACACACATACAGACACAGACAGTGACAGACAGACACACAAAAACACAACACAAACACACACACACACAAACACATAGAAACACGGACACACACACATAGAGAAACACACACACACACACTCGGTCGCACACAGACATGCACACACACAGTTCCTCACTCTCTCTCTCTCTCTCAAATCCCACAAAACGTCTCGATCACATTGCAGCCTGTAACTTGCTCTCAGGCATCAGTTATTTGAAATATAAATAATATCAGAATGCCCTGAGGTATTATTCTGTATATAAACTAGTTCGGGTCCTGCGATTAGATTCCAATCTGTAAGTCACACCTGTGTATCCATTACTCTGTGTGTAAATCACCCTTAACCCCTCGATTTCCCGATCCACAATATGTGTTATCTGTCTTTCCTTTTATTTCCCCACAAACATGAATCACGTGTCACCACATTTTTTTGTTATATTTCGTCTGTGAATATTTCTTATGATGTAGACAATAAAATAAATGACATGGTGATGTGAAGCACATTCTGTCACACTCAGTATCTTCATGTTGCAATATTATTATATCCAGTCAGAACCCTGCCCTCACACAGGGGAAAAATGTCACTGGGTCTGGAAGTGTGGACTGGCCTGGGAACGGGGAGTTTAACATGTCACTGAGTTCATTTGGAATTCTCTGCCACAAACAGATATTTCTCCACATTATATTCCATCTGCTGATTACTTGTCCACTCAGTGAAGCTGCCTCTATATCTGTTTGGAGCCTCTTTGGTCATCCCTACCACTTTCTCTCTAACCAAACATGGTCTTGCCAGTGAACTGAGAGACATCACAATTGTTCCCTTTCTTTAAATCATTGATATCGATTGGAAATGGCTGTGGCTTTAGCAGTGAGCCTTCGCACACCCCCTACTAGTCCCATCTCACCAAGCTGGAAGTGACCCTGTTTCCCATCCACCAGACAATTCTGTACGCTGCAGGACACAGTAAACACTGTTACACTCAGTGTGCAGTCTGACTGAACATGACAATGTTATAATATACAGTCAGAGAGCTGTCAGAGATGGGAGTGGTGAGAGGCACAGAGAGGAGCACAGAGACAAGCAGAGACAGAGAGAGACAGACAGGGACAGAGGGAGACAGGAAATAACAGACAGGGACTGAGAGGGAGAACTGTGAGGGCTCACCGAGCTGAATAGCTCCCTGAATGATGACACAATATTCAGATTAAAATATGATTCGGAGATGCCAGTGTTGGACTGGGGTGGACAAAGTTAAAAATCTCGCAACACCAGGTTATAGTCCAACAGGTTTAATTGGAAGCACACTAGCTTTCAGAGCGATGCTCCTTCATCAGGTGATTTTGGAGGGCTCCATCGTAACAGAATTTATAGCAAAAATTTGCAGTGTGATGTAACTGAAATTATACATTGAAGAATTGATTGTCTGTTAAGCCTTTCATCTGTTAGAATACAGTGATAGTTTCACTTCTTTCATGTGTAAATCACAAAACCCTTTTTTTTAAAGTTGCATTCTCGGGTTAGCTGTTAACAATGGTGATAGCTAGACAATATGTGGAAGGTGTTAGCCCCCTGCAATGGTCTACAAATTTTCAGGTTGTTAAACGTACGTATTACTGATACTGGAGAAGAACAGCAAGGCTCCTGCATTTCCCTATTCCCATCCCAGGGGGATCATGGGAACCCATCAGTTGTCCTCCCAATATTTGGTGACAGCATCACATGAGCTTTCAGTTATTTATGTACAAGGGATTGGACAATAATGTTTCATAACTCAATAAGTACAAGAATACAGGAGGACTTGTCCCAATGATACAAGGCTCCACACACACACACACACACACAGACACCCGTACTAAGGGATATAGAATGACATAATAATTTTGGGATTTCCCAACATTAAAGCTCCATTAAACAATCTCTGGGTTTCAGATTAACACAGGACCTTCAGACATTTGGGTCAGACTGAAGACTCACCTCTCCCCAACAATGAGAGGCTCCTCTATCACACATCGCATTGGAATCTCATCCTCACTGTCCCATCTGTCCCTGTAACAATTCACTCTCCAGTCCATTATAATTCCATCTCACTCTGTCTGGAATCAATGTGACGGTGCTGCTCCCACTGCTTTCTGGAGACTTACAGCACACAGTGAGAAAATAGTTCTCATCACCTCTGTCTAAAAGGGTGATCTTTACAGGGACAGCAGGTGATAAATAGTCAGTTGTACATCAGATCAATGTCATCACTTGATGTCCATCTGTAAAATGGATTGATGTTCATTTTGGGAGGGATTGGAAGAGAGAGGCATCATTTTATTGAAATGGAGAGAGTTTGAGGAACTGAGCTACAGAAGGATTCAGGTGCCCTGGGACATGAATCACAGGTCCTGACGTGCAGACACAGAGAGAGAAACACTCAGAGACACAGACAGAGACACAGTCATACATTTGCACACACATTTCCAGACAGACACATACACAGACACACATATACATTCCTCACAGGTCTCAGGTCAGAAAGTTTACTCTTAATGAGTTTGAAAATGAACATCAATCCATTTTACAGATGGACATCAAGTGTTTACATCGATCTGATGTACAAATGATCATTTGTTTATTGTGGAAATGATTATGAGTTTATCAAAGAGATTCACCTTTTCCCCGACGATAGGCTGATGCACATCATGTGATTGTTCCACTTTTTCATCAACCTTTCAGTGGTAAAAGCTGGGAAGTAGCAAATTGACACAAACTGTGTTAAAGTTGGTTACACTCAGGGCAGTGTCACTTCCTGCTCATAGACTCTGTATGTGCCTGTATGTTTGTTTTGGCACATGTCTGTGTTTTTGCATGTGTGTGTGTCTGTGAGCCTGTATACATATGTGGATAAGTGCGTCTATATATGTGTGCATCTGTGTATGTGTCTGTCTGGAAATGTCTGTGCATGTGTATGACTGTGTCTCTGAGTGTTTCTCTCTCTCTGTATCTGCATGTTAGTCGATCTATATCTGACTATCTCTGTGTGTTTGTAGGTCTGTGTGTTAGTGTATGTTAGTGAGTGTGTGAGTGTGAGTTTCTATGTTTGTGGCTATCCCCATGTCTGTATCTCTGTGCAATGGTCTCTCTCTTATTTTAGGGGTGAATCCATTGAAATTGAGTTAAACCTCCTATCTCTCTCTTTCCTCCACTCTCTCTCCTTCTGTCTCTCTCTCTCTCTCTCTGTCTATTCCTCGTGTGTTTAATGTGATACAATGCTGATGGCCACGTTGATGTGTATTTCTATGTGTGTTTCTGTGTGTGTGTGTGTGGGTGGGTGTGTGTCCACCTCTGCCTGCATTGGGACACACTTTTTCCTGGAGGAAGTAAGAATGAACAAAAGAAAAAATCTCTGGCACATCTCCGTGTACTTCATACTGTGTGTCTCACATCTGCCAGCTCACAGTCAATGGGCACGTCGTGTGATAAAGTTAGGGAGAGGGTTAGGGTTAGGGTTAGTGCTAGCATTAGGGTTAGTGTAAGGGTTAGACTCAGGGTTGGGGTAGTTTAGGTTTTGGGTTAGTGTTAGTGTTAGGGTTAGAGTTAGAGATAGGTTTATGGTTAGGGTTAAGGATAGAAGGATTAGCTTAGTGTTTGGATTAGGGTTAGGGTTAGGTTTAGAGTTTGTGTCAAGGTTAGTTTTTGGTTTAGCATTCGGATTAGGGTTAGAGTGATGGTTAGAGGCCTGGTGCACAGCGTTGAGGTTAGGGTTAGGGTTCGGGTCAGTTTTTAGGTTAGGGTTAGGGTTCGGGTCAGTGTTAGGGTTAGAGTTATGGTTAGGGTTTGTGTTATGTTCCGTTTTTGGGTTAGGGTCAGTTTTTGGTTAAGGTTAGGCTTAGGGTTAGTGTTAGAAGCCTGGGTTAGGGTTAGAGTTATGGTTATGGTAAGAAGGGTTAGGGTTAAGGTTAGGGTTTTGGTTAGGGTTTGTGTTAGAAGCCTGGGGCCCAGCATTGAGGCTGTCTGACGCATGCCACTGAGTGCCAGATAGCTGCTCCCCATCCAGCAGCTGGAAATAACTGGCAACATGTGATTTGTGGGGAAGATAACAAGGAACATGAAAGATAACCGTACCCTTAACTCTAACCCTACCCCTAATCCAGAACCAAACCCTAACCCGATACCAAATCCCAGCTCTAACCCTAAACCTACCCCAACCTTAGCCCTAGGCCTGAATTAGCACGCTAGCCGTAACCCTAACCCTAAACCTAACCCTTGTGCTAACCCAAAACCCATGCCTCACCTTTACCCTTGCCCTATCTCCAACCCTATCCCTAACCCTAGCCCAAATTCTAACCCTAACCCTGTCCCTAAACCTAACCTTAGCCCTAACACAAACCATAACTCTAACCCAACTCCTAACTCTAACCCTAGCCATAACCGTAACCCTAACCCTAACACAAGCCATAACAGAACCCCTCATTCTAAACCTCGCCCTAAATCTAATCTGAGCCCTAAATCTAACCCTAGTACTAACCCTAATTCTAACTCTAACCCGAGCTCTGACCCTAGCCCTAATCCTAACCCTAGCCCTAACCCTATATCAAACACTAACCATAACTATAATCCTAGCCCTAACTCTAAGCCTAGCCTGAACCCGAAACCTAACCCTAAACTGATCCCCAACCCTCGCGTTCACCTAACCCGAAACCTATCCCAACTCTAAACCTCATCCTAGACCTAAACGTAACCCTAACCTGAACCCGAACCCGAACCCTGAGACTGACATTAACCCTCACCCTAACCCTTACCCGAGACCTAACCCTTACCCTAGCCCTAACCCTTACACTAGCCTTAATCCCAACCCTAAATCTAACCCCAGCCCTAAACCAAACACTAACACATGCACTAACCCTAACACTAATACAATCCCTAAACCTATCCCTAAACCTAACCCTAAAACCAGACGTAAACCTTGCCTTAACCCTAAACCTCGCCTGAACTCTAACCCTAGACGTAACCCTAACCCTCACCTTAACCCTATAACTAACCTAATCCTAGCCCTAACCCTAACACTAACCCTTACCCTCACCCTAGCCCTAACCATAACCTTAACCCAGCCCTAACCCTAACTCCAACCCTAACCCTAGCCCATTTCCTAACCCGAGCCCCAACTCGAACCTAGCATGAACCCTAACTTTAACTCTAAACCTAATCCTAACCCGATCCCTAAACCTAGGCATAACCCTAACCCTACCGCTAACTCTAACCATCACCCTAACCATCACCCTAAATCTCCACCGAGACCTAACACTCACCCTAGACCTAACACTGTCCCTCACCCTAACGTTCGCCTTAGCCCTAATCCTAACCCTAACCCTAACCCTAACCCTGACCCTAACCCTAACCATGGCCCTAACCCTAATCCTAATGCTAACACTGGCACTAACACTTACCCTAACCCTATCCCTAACCCTAACACTAACCCTGGCCCTAACTCTAACCCTAGCACTAACACTGACCCTAACCCTAACCCTAACCCTAACCCTAGCCCTAATCCTGAGCCTGACACTAACCCTCATCCTAACCCCCACCCATTACCGAGCCCTCACCCTATGCCTAAGCCTTATCCTAGTCTAGATCTTAACCGTAAATCTATCCGTAACCTTAAAGCTTACACGTACACTATCTCTAACCCTAACATTAACCCTAGCCGTAACCTACCCCTAACCCTATCACTAACCCTCGCACTAATCCTAATCCTAACCTTAATCCTAAACCTAAGACTCATCCAAGCACAAACATTAAACATAACACTAACCCGAGCACTATCACTAACCCTATCCCTAACTCTAATCCGTGGCCTAACTCGAACCCTAGCCCACACCCGAAGCTTAACCCTAACCCTAACCTTAGCACTAACATTATCCCAAACCCTAAGCCTAACCCAAGCCCTAACTCTAAACCTAGCTCTAACCTTAACCCTAATTCTAACCATGACCACATCCCTATACCTAAACCAAACCCTAGTTTTCAAACTAACGTTATCCCTAATCGTAACACTAACCCTAACCCTATTCCAAAGCCTCACCCTAGCATTAACCTGAACCTTAATGCTAACCATAACCGTAAAACTAACCCTCGCCCTTATCCTAATGTTAACCCTAACCCTAACTCTTACCCTAACCTCAACCCTAATGCGAACTCCAGCCATAATCCTAAACCTAGCCCTAACCCTAACACTCACCCTAACCCGAACCCTATCCCTAAACCGAGCCCCAACCCTAACCCTAACTCTAACACCAACTCTATCTCTAAAGCAACCCCAACCATTACCCTAATTCTAACACCAAACCTAACTCTAACGCTAGCCCTAACTCGAACCCTAGCTCTAACCCTAACCCTACCCTGCCCCACTAAACATAGCCCTAGCCCTAATCCTAACCTTATCCTTAAACCTAACCCTAATCCTATCCCTATCCCTATCCCTAAATCTAACCCTCGCCCGAACTCTAAACATAACTCCAACTCTAGACCTTACTCTAACCTTAACCCTATCTGTAATCCGAGCCCTAACTCTAAACTAAGGCCTAACTCCATCCCAAGCCCATCCCTTAACCCTAATCCTAACCATGACCCTAACCCTAACCCTAGCCATAAACCAAAACCTAACCCTATAGTTTGCCCTAACGCTAACCCAAGCCCGAATCATAACCCGAACTCAAACCATACTCCTAAACCTAACCCTAGCCCTAAACCTAAAATTAAATCTAATCCAAGTCCCAGCTCTAGCCCTAACCCAAACCTGCATCCTAACACTCTCCTTAATCCTAGCCCTAACTCTAACCCTAACCCTGATCCCTAACCCTCGCCTGAACAGGAAACCTAAACTTAATCCTTGCCCTACCCCTATACCTATCAGTAATCCTATAACTAAACCGCACCCTAACCCTAACCCTAACCATAACCTGAGACCTATCCCTAACTGGCATCCTCACGCTAAACCTAACCATAATCCTAACCCTAAACCTAACCCTATCCATCGCACTAACTCTAGCCCTAACTCTAACCCTAGCCCAAACACTAAATCTTTCCCTAACCCTTACCATATCCCTAACCCTCGCCCTAACTCTCACCCTAGGTCACCTCCATTGCAAGCCCAAACCCTAGCCCGAAACCTAACCCTAACCCTAGCCTGAACACTATCCCTAACAATAAACCTAACCCTAGACCTAACTCGAACCCTAAAGCTCAGATTAATCCTAACCCTAGCCCTAACACGAAATCTCACCCTAGCCCTAACCCTAATCCAAATTCTAACACTAACCCCATTCCTGCCCTAAACCTAACCCTAGAACTAACTCTAAACCTAGACTTAACCCTAATTCTAACCTGATCCCTAACCATAACCATATCCCTAACTCTAACCCTAGCCTTAATTCTAACCCTAACCAGATCCCTAAACCTAACCCTTGCTCTAAAACTAACCATAACTCTAACCCATGTCCCAGATCCAACTCTAGCCATAACCCTAACCCTAACACTTGCCCTAGCTCTAAACCTAGCCCTAATTTGTACATTAACCCTAAGCCTAACATGAACCCTAAGCCTAATTCTAACTCTGACCCCATCCCTATCCCTAAACCCAACCCTAGCCTTAATCCTAAAACTATCCCTAATACTAACCCTAAACCTATTCCTCATAAAAATCCTAACCCAAGCCCTAACCCAAACCCTATGTCTAAACCCAGTCCTAAACCCAAGCCTAAACTAACACTACCCCTAACACTAACCCTAGCCCTAGCCCTAACCCTACCGCTAACTCTAGCCCTAACTCGAACCCTAGCCCTAAGCCAAAGTCTAACCCCAATTCTAACTGTAACCCCATCCCTTTCCCTAACTCGAAGCCTAGCCCTAACCCTAACTTGAACCCGAGTCTGAACCCTAAGCCTTTCACTAACCCTCATCCTAACCCTCACCCAAGACCTCACCCTCACCCTAGCCCTAACCCTTACCCGAGCATTAGCCCTTACCCGAAACCTATCCTGAACCCAAGCCCTATCACTAACGCTAACACAAACCCTCACCTTAACCTTATTCCTGAACCGAAACAATAACCCTAACCCGAGACTTAACTCTAACCTAGCCCTTACCAAACCTTCACCCTTGCAATTTGAGAGGGAGAGGGTACAAACGGAAGTGACAATATTTCTGTTGAATAAAGGAAATTATGGAGCTATAAGGAAGGAGCTGGCCAAAGTTCAATGGTGCAATACCTTAGCAGGGATGACAGTGGAGGAGCAATGGCCGATTTTTCTGTGTATAATGCAGAAGTTACAGGATCAGTTCATTCCAAAAAGGAAGAAAGATCCGAGGAGGAGGCAGGGATGGCTGTGGCTGATGAGGGAAGTTAAGAAACATATAAAGTTAAAAGAGAAAAAGTATAAAGTAGCAAAGATAAGAGGGAAAACGGAGGACTGGGAAGCTTTTAAAGAACAGAAGGTGACTAAGAAGGAAATACGCAGAGAAAAAATGAGGTATGAAGGTAAACTGTCCAAAAATATAAAGGAAGACAGTGAAAGCTTTGTTAGGTATGTGGAAGGCAAAATAATGGTTAAGACTTAAACTGGGCCCTTGAAGACAGAAACAGGGGAATATATTATGGGAACAAAGAAATGGCAGAAGAATTGAATTGGTACTTCAGATCTGTGTTCACTGGGGAAGGCACAAGCAATCTCCCTGAGGTAACAGTGGCTGAAGGACCTGAACTTAAGGGAATTTATATTTGCCAGGAATTGGTGTTGAGAGACTGTTAGGTCTGAAGGTTGATAAGTCCCCGGGGCCTGATGGTCTACACCCTAGGGTACTGAAGGAGGTGGCTCAAGAAATCATGGATGCGTTGGTGATTATTTTCCAGAGTTCGATAGATTCAGGATCAGTTCCTGCGGATTGGAGGGTGGCTAATGTTGTACCACTTTTTAAGAAAGGTGGGAGAGAGAAAGCAGGAAATTATAGACCAGTTAGTCTGACCTCAGTGATGGGAAAGATGCTGGAGTCTATTATAGAGGATGAAATTACGACACACCTGGATAGTAGTAACAGGATAGGTCAGAGTCAGCATGGATTTATGAAGGGGAAATCATGCTTGACAAATCTTCTGGAATTTTTTGAGGATGTAACTCTGAAGATGGATGAGGGAGATCCAGTCGATATAGTGTAACTGGACTTTCAGAAAGCTTTTGATAAAGTCCCACACAGGAGGTTAGTGAGCAAAATTAGGGCGCATGGTATTGGGGGCAAAGTACTAACTTGGATTGAAAGTTGGTTGGCTGACAGGAAGCAAAGAGTAGTGATAAATGGCTCCATTTCGGAATAGCAGGCAGTGACAAGTGAGGTACCGCATGGATCAGTGCTGGGACCGCAGCTTTTTACAATATATATTAATGATATAGACGATGGTATGAATAATAACATTAGCAAATTTGCTGATGATACTAAGCTGGGTGGCAGGGTGAAATGTGAGACCACATCTGGAGTACTGTGTACAGTTCTGGTCTCCAAATTTGAGGAAAGACATTCTAGCTATTGAGGGAGTGCAGCGTAGGTTCACGAGGTCAATTCCTGAAATGGCGGGACTACCTTATGGTGAAAGACTGGAGCGACTGGGCTTGTATACCCTTGAATTTAGAAGACTGAGAGGGGATCTGATTGAGACATATAAGATTATTAAAGGATTGGGCACTCTGGAGGCAGGAAACGTGTTTCCGCTGATGGGTGAGTGCCGAACCAGAGGACACAGTTTAAAAATACGGGGTAGACCATTTCGGACAGAGATGAGGAGAAACATCTCTGGAGAAACAACCCGTGGTGGCACAGTGGTATGGGCGGCACGGTGGCACAGTGGTTAGCACTGCTGCCTCACAGCGCCTGAGACCCGGGTTCAATTCCCGCCTCAGGCGACTGACTGTGTGGAGTTTGCACGTTCTCCCCGTGTCTGCGTGGGTTTCCTCCGGGTGCTCCGGTTTCCTCCCACAGTCCAAAGATGTGCAGGCCAGGTGAATTGGCCATGCTAAATTGCCCATAGTGTTAGGTAAGGGGTAAATGTAGATGTAGGGCTATGGGTGGGTTACGCTTCAGTGGGGCGGTGTGGACTTGTTGGGCCGAAGGGCCTGTTTCCACACTGTAAGTAATCTAATCTAATCTTCACCCAGAGAGTGGTGGCTGTGTGGATTGCTCTGCCCCAGAGGGCAGTGGAAGCCCAGTCTCTGGATTCATTTAAGAAAGAGTTGGATAGAGCTCTCAAAGATTGTGGAATCAAGGGTTATGGAGATAAGGCAGGAACAGGATACTGATTAAGGATGACCAGCCATGATCATATTGAATGGTGGTGCAGGCTTGAAGGGCAGAATGGCCTACTCCTGCACCTATTGTCTATTGTCTATTCCTCTTGTGTTTAAAGTGATACAATGCTAATGGCCACCTTGATGTGTATTTCTATGTGTGTCTCTGTGTATGTGTGTGTGTGTGTGTGGGTGTGTGTCCTCCTCTGCCTGTATTGGGACACACTTTGTCCTGGAGGAAGTTTGAATGGAATGAAAGAAAAAGTGATGATCAAAAACTTTGCGTCTCTCTCTCTCTCTCTATCTCTCTCCTGTCTGTCCATCTTCTGTTAAAGTGATACATTGCTACTCTCTGCTGGTCGACCTGTGCCACTGCAGAAGTGGCAGATATTCTTTTGCTGAGAACCAGTTCCTGTGAATCTCTCAAGTTGCACAGTTGCTTCATTCTTCAAACAACGTCTTTGGAGAAACAGAGCAGTTCTTTCCAAACTCATGTGATGTTGCCCCGAGATATGAGCAGAAGGAAATGAGCAGGTCCAATGCTAGTCTCACCCCCTCCACTCTGTGTGTCTCTGTGTGTCTCTGTGGAGAGACAAAGAAACTGCAGATGTTGGAATCCAAGGTAGACAAGCAGGAAGCTGGAAGAGCACAGCAAGACAGGCAGCCTCAGGAGGTGGAGAAGGCAATGTTTTGGGTGGAACCCTTCTTCATGACTGTTGGTGAGGGTTGGGGGAGCGGCAGAAAAAGGGGGATGGGGGATGATTTGGGTGGGGAGAGGGGGCGGCGTGGTGAGGTAGTGATGGGTGAACACACGTCGAGGGTACAGCTTGGTTAGTCGATCGGATGAATGAACCCTGTTGGTAGTTGGAAGGAAGATTCTTACTGAACAATCTGGCTACATGCGGCAGCTTTTGAGTACCTGCATCAACACCTGTATTTATGCAGTGACCCAGACTAAATTCAGAGAGCAGCTGAAAAATGCTGCCAAATACCCATTCATTGGAATTGGTAGGTTATTGAAATGATTAAACTGTTTTAAGTAAATCCAGAGCTGTCTTTTTTATCACTGTCTCCAGTCACATGACTTCTTCCCTATTTCACCTCAGTGCAATTCATCAGCAAAAATAAAATAGTGGACTGAGAGTAGCATGGATCCTGAGATTGGAAGCTTACTACTAGATTTCTTAAAGTTATTTTATTTCAGTAGTATAAGGTTCTTACTTCGATTCATTTTGGTTCTTTCAAAGTCAAAAATGCAAGAAGGAAACAAGAAAAGTGCATTATTTTTCAAACAGAGTTGTACTTTTGGAGATTTCGGAGAGGACTACACGTGGACAGTTCAAGCTTTCTTTTCTCAATAATTCATTTTTAAAAATAATACATGCAGAAGTAGAGCTTTAATTTAACAGTTCGAAAGAGATTTCTTTTAACTCAGTGAAGAGAGTTGTTATTTTGAACAGAGTTCTGTTTACAGAGTTTGTGCAGTGGTCTACACATGGATGGCTCTGGAGTGAGTTTTGTTTTTAATCAGAGGATTGAAAGCTGTCCGCTGGACAACTTGAGGAGGAGTCATTTTTAATTCATTTGATCAGCTAAGCTAAATAAAATCAGAAGATTTATATGTTAAATTTATTTCATTGTTTGCATGCTTAATAGGTCAGGAAAGTAAGTTTATTTTATATATAATGTGCGACTGATAGTGACTTCACTTTCGACTTGATGTCATTGAGGGCATACACAAGACAGAGAGTCAGATGTCTGGTAGAATTGGGACATTTGTTGCACACCAGGATCAGTCAGGGAGATGGGTGACTCTCAGGAAAAGGTAAGAAGTGAGTTCAAAAGTCTCCTGGAGCTTTTCTTCTCTCAAGCAGATATTCCGTTGTGGGTCCTGTTGAAAGGGATAGTCTCCCAGAAGAAAACAGAAGAGACAGTCAGAACTTGGGCATGAAGAGTGGATCTTATGTGAGGCAGGGTTTGACTAAATTTGAAAGAGTAATTGTTATCGGGGACTCTCCTATCAGGGGCTTAGACAGAAGATTCCATGGCAGTGAGCATGAATCTAGGACAGTATGTTGCTTTCCTGGTGCTGGGAATAAGATTAGATTACTTACAGTGTGGAAACAGGCCCTTCAGCTCAACATGTCCACACCGACCCGCCACCCACCCATACCCCTAACCTAACGCTACGGGCAATTTAGCATGGCCAATTCACCGGACCTGCACATCTTTGGGCTGTGAGAGGAAACCCACACAGATATGGGGAGAACGTGCAAACTCCACACAGTCAGTCGCCTGAGGCAGGAATTGAACCCGTGTTTCCAGCACTGTGAGGCAGTAGTGCTAACCATTGTGCCACTGTGCCACCCACTAAACATTTCAAAACATCTCAAAACATTTGGAGCATATTGTTCAAAGGGAGGGTGAAATGCCACAAGATATTGTACACATTGGTTGGAGCGACATACTTATGGAAAAGCTTAAGGCCTTAGAGAGTATATATAAGAGGTTTGGTAGAAGATTTTAAAAAAAGAAACTCAAAAGTAGCAATCTCTGGTGTCAAACTCAAATGAGGGAAGGAATAAAAGAATAAAGGAATAAAGAATAAAGAATCAATAGCTGAAGAGGTGGGGTGATGTTCAGGGATTGAGGTTCTTGGATCTTTGGGATCTCTTCTGGGGCAGAAAAGACTTGTTCAAAAAGGATGGGTATCAGCTGAACTGGAAAGGGACTAATATCTGAGTGGGGAGATTTGCTCGTTTTATTCAGGGACAATGTAAACTATTGGTGGTGGCGGGGTGGGTTGGGGGTGGTGATGGTGGGGAATGGAGGAATCCTCATTAGCAGAGTAAATAGAAAGATAGATGATGGTTCTGAATCTGAAAAGAACAACTTAATTAGAAAAATACACATAAGAGCAAGTCAGAGAATGGTTTAACACTGAAGAATTAAATTGCATTTATTTCAGTGCAAGAGGTGTTACAGGTAAGGACGGTGAAGTCAGGGCATATTTGAAAACAGGGATTGGAATGTCATACCTATTACAGAAACTTGGCTGAGGGATGGGCAGGTCTGGCAGCTTACTGTCCCAGGTTTCAGATGCTGTAGGGAGGATAAAAAAAGAGGCAAAATAGGTAGGGGAGTGGTGGTCTTGATGAACAAAAACAGTCCTGCTGTAATGAGAGCAGACATTTATTAAAAATTGTCCCGTGAAATACATGAATTGAAAGGCGAAATAAGAAAGGAATGCTCACCTTGCTGGGATTGTACGATACAGCCCAGAAATCACTTCACAGAGGCCGGTATCCTGTCACCAAGTTATCCTTTATTTACTCATGTACAGTACACTGGCTGTGGCTACCCAGCTCGGAGTCAGCCCCCTGAACTGAGGAGATTCTCATCTCCCGGTTAGATTTTTTTTCCTTAAACCCCCACACTACAGTCTAACTGTGGTCGTGCTTATTTTTTCCAGAGCACACGTGGTGTGTGTGTGCAGGTGTGAGACACAGTGAGAGACACAAGGTGCACGAATCTTTCTTCAATTTCCACCACCAGGAAGACAGGAAATCTCCTGGTTATATTTTTTCTTTTCTTTTTCTTTTTTTTGCCAATTCTCCTGTTTATATATATATATTTTTAATACCCACACTACCGCTGAACTGCCGTAGTGCTTATTTTTTCCCCAGCAGCCATGGTGCGTGTGTGCAGGTGTGAGACACAGTGAAAGACACAAAGTGCACAAATCTTTATTCAATTCCCACCACCAGGAAGATAGGAAAACACCCGAGTGGCCAGTGACAAGCACTGCCCCTCACATCAAAGGGCAATGCTGTGCGATCAAAACAGTGAAGGGGATGGTAGGGACTAAATCAAAATAGAGTTGGAGGGGGAAATAATGCACTCCACTCCCTGCGGCGCCCACCTCTCCCTGAACAACTCCAGGGTGTCGGTGGACACCGCGTGCTCCTTCTCCAAGGACACCTGGGCTCTAACGTAACCCCGGAAGAGGGGCAGGCAGTCGGCCCTAACGACCCCCTCCACGGCCCACTGCCTGGACTTGTTGATGGCCTGTTTGGCCAGGCCCAGGAACAGACCCACAAGGAGGTCTTCATCTCCTGGATATATTAGTCAGGAAGGGCTTTCCTGATTGGCCCAGATGAACAACCACAAAAAAAGACCTCATAGTCAATGCGGTCAACCTGGTTCTAATCATTACAGCCCTTCAATCATCAGGGGGAACTGAGGAACAAATATATGGAGGGGTCTCATGTATGTGTAAGAATAATGAGGTTGTGATAGTCGGTGATTTTACTTTTCCCACATTGACTGGGACTACCATGGAGTTAATGGTCATTATTCTCCCGTTAGAGTGAAAGGTAAGGCTGGTAGGATTAGAGAACAATGAGTGAATAAAGATATTAAGGTTCTAGTTAAGAATTTTAAAAAATCATAAATTAGATGAAGACAACTGGGTTTAAATGAATCTCCTGGACAGTATGAAGAGTGTCGGGGTATTGTTAAGAGGGAGATTAGAAAGGCAAAGAGGTGATATGGGGAAGCCCTGGCTGTTCTGATATAACGTGATAGTTCTGTTCACGTGTGATCCCACGTTATTAGAAAATCAGGTAAGAGCAGCACCATTTAAACTAATGGGGCCAGAATCACATTATAGCCAACACAGGTAAGGACAGTTCCTGTTCTACAAATAATGGTCCGAATTCTTCAATCGTATTATAGACAATTTGAGTTTAAGAGAGCCACATTATAGCAGAACCTCCTGTACATTAGAAAAGGAGGGCAGCTGTAGAGAGAGTTGGGCTCCCTTAAAGATCAAAGAGGTTACCTTTGTGTCCAACCTCAGCTGATGGGAGACATATTAGATGAATATTTCACGTCATTTCTTTTACTGTGGAGAAAGTGATGGGACCTACAGAACTCAGGACGTTTTGAAAAAATTCATATTACAGAAAAGGAGATGTCATAGATACATAGAGACGTAGAGCACGGGTACAGACCCTTCAGTCAAACCTCTCCATGCCAACCAGATATCCCAACTGAATCTAGTCCCACCCGCCAGCACCTGGCCCATATCCCTCCAAACCCTTCCTATTTATATATCCATCCAGATGCCTTTTAAATGTTGCAATCGTACTAGCCTCCACCACTTCATCTGACAGCTTATTCCATACACATACCACCCTCTGAGTGAAAACGTTACCCCTAAGGTCTCTTTTATAACTTTCCCCTCTCACCCTAACCCTATGCCCTCTAGTTCTGGACTTCCTCACCCCAGGGAAGAGACTTTGTCTATTTATCCTATACATGCCCTTCATGATTTAGTAAATCTCTATAAGGTCACTCCTCAGCCTCCAACGCTCCAGGAAAAACAGCCTCAGCCTCTCCAACTGAAATCCTCCGACCCTCGCAACATCCTTGTAAATCTTTTCTTCACCCTTTCAGGTTTTACAACATCTTTCCAATAGAAAGGAGAAGAGAATTGCACGTAATATTCCAAAAGTCGCCAAATCAATGTTCTGCACAGCCACAACATGACCTCCCAACTCCTGTACTCAATACTCTGACCAATAAAGGAGAGCATACTAAATGCCTTCTTCACTATCCTATTTACCTGCCACTCCACTTTCAAGGAGCTGTGAACCTGCACTCCAAAGTCTCTCTGTTCAGCAGCACTCCCTAGGACCACACCATCAAGTATATAAGTCCTGCTTTGATTTGCTTCCCAAAATGTAGCACTTTGCATTTATCTAAATTAAACTCCATCTGGCACTTCTCAGCCCATTGGCTCATCTGATCAAGATCCTGTTGTAATCTGAGGTAACCTTCCTCGCTGTCTACTACACCTCCAATTTTGGTGTCAAGGCTCTTTTCTTTAGAGTGTAGGAGACTGAGTGGGGGACCTTATAGAGGTGCGTAGGATCTTGAGAGGCATGGATAGGGTGAATGCACTCAGTGTTTTCATCAGGGTTGGGGAATTGAGGACTAGAGGACATCAGTTTAAGGTCAGAGGGGAAGAATAAAATAGAACTTGAGCGTCAACATTTTTACCAAGAGGGTGGTACGCATATGGATTTGTTGAGGTGGGTACATTAATACCATCTAAAAGGCATTTGGACAAATACATGAATAGGAAAGGATTAGAAGGCTATGGGTCAAGGGCAGGGAAATAGAGTTCGTGTGGATGGACATTTTGGTCAGCATGGACCAGTTAGGGCCAAAGGGCCTGTCTCCCTGCTGAGGGATTCTAGAACAGGAAATGCAAAGTCAACAAGGCACAAACGAGGCACAGTTAGGATGGGGTTGATGGCTGTGATCAAGGTGGATGTCAGAGGTCATCCTCTGAAGTGTTTAAACTCAGTGAGTTGGATTGGCTGTAAGGTACCTAAGCAGACATTGAGGTGCTGTTCCTCCAGGTTGTATTGAAATTGAGTTCTATAGAGTCATGGAGTTATACAGCATGTCCAACCCGTCCATGTTGCCCATTATCTCAAAATAAACTGCTCCCATCTGCCTGCACTTGGTCCATGTCCCTCCAAACATTTCTTCTACATGTACTTATCCAAATGTCTTTTCAATGTTGTAACTGTGTCCATGTCCACCACTTCCTCTGGAAGTTCATTCCACACATAAATCACCTTCTCCGTGTAAAACTACGTTGCCCCTTGTGTCCTTTTTAAATTTTACTACTCTCATTTTCAAAATAAGCCCCTTGTCTTGAAACCCACCACCTCAGAAAACAACACCTGCTGTTCACCTTATCTATACCCCTCAAGATTTATAAATCTTTGTAAGGTCACCCCTCAACCCCTTACACTCCAGTGAAACAAGTCGCAGCCTATCCAACTTCTCATGTCACTCAAACCATGCATTCCCAGCTTCATAACATCCTTCCTTTAACAGGGAGAGCAGAACTGGACACAGTACTCTAGAAAAGGCCTCACTAGGGTCATGTACAACATTGACATGATGTTCCAACTTTTATACTCAAAGATCTGAACAATGAAGGTAAGCATGCTAAACACTTCCTTAACCACCCTGTCCACATGTGATGCAACCTTCAAAGAATCGTGTACCTGAAACCCTAGGTCTCCCTTTTCTCCAACACTACCCATGGCGCGACTTTTAATTGCATGTGTCTTGTCCTTGTTTGTTTTACCCAAATGTAATATCTCGCATTTATCCAAATTAAACTCCATCTCCCACTCCTCAGTCCATTGACCCACTTGATCAAGATCCTTTGTGTAATTTTAGATAATGTTCTTCACTGCCCACTAAACAACAAATTTTGTTATCATCAACAAACTTATTAACTATGTCTTCGAAATTCTCATATTTTCTAAGATATCCAGCAGTGATGGAAAAAGATAGACCAGATCTAAAAGTTGAAGTTCTAAATTGGAGGAAGTCTAATTTTGATGGTATTAGTCTCAGTGGTTAGCACTGCTGTCTCTCAGCGCCAGGGACCCAGGTTTGAATCCAGCCTCGGGCGACTGTCTGTGTGGAGTTTGCACATTCTCCCTGTGTCTGCGTGGGTTTCCTCCGGGTACTCTGGTTTCCTCCCACATTCCAAAGATGTGCAGGTCAGGTGAATTGGCCAAGCTAAATTGCCCATAGTGATAGGTGCATTAATAGGGGAATGGGTCAGGGGTGGATTACTCTTCGGAGGGTCAGTGTGGACTTGTTGGGCCAAAGGGCCTGTTTCCACACTGTAGGGGATCTAATCTAAAAAAAAAACTTTCAGAAGTTGACTAGGGTAGATATATGCAGGTAAAGGGATGGCTGGGAAATGGGAAGCCCTTAGAAATGAGATAATGAGAATCTAGAGACAGTATATTCCTGTTAGGATGAAAGGAAAGGTTGGTAGATGTAGGGAATGCTGGATGACTAAAGAACGTGAGGGTTTGGTTCAGAAAAAGAGTGAAACATATGTCAGGTATAGACAAGATAGATCGAAAGAATCCTTGGAAGAGTATAAAGGCAGCAGGAGTATAGAGTAGATTAGATTACTTACAGTGTGGAAACAACAAGTCCACACTGCCCTGCCAAAGCACAACCCACCCATACATCTACCCCTTACCTAAAACTATGGGCAATTTAGCATGGCTAATTCACCTGACCTGCGCATCTTTGGACAGTGGGAGGAAACCGGAGCACCCGCAGGAAACCCACGCAGACACGGGGAGAATGTGCAAACTCCACACAGTCAGTGAACTGAGGCGTGAATTGAACCTTGGTCTCTGGTGCTGTGAGACAGCAGTGCTAACCACTGTGCCACCGGTGGTGGGCAAGTTGTTGGAGGGAATCCTGAGGGATAGGATGCCCCTGAGGTTCTGTTTTATTCATTCCCTCTGACCTTAAACTGCTGCCCTCTCGTCCTCAGTTCTCCAACTCTGATAGAGTTTAATTTAGATAAATGCAAAGTGCTGCATTTTGGGAAGCAAATCTGTGCAGGACTTATACATTTAATGGTAAGGTCCGAGGGAGTCTTGCTGAACAAAGAGACTTTGGAGTGCAGGTTCATAGCTCCTTGAAAGTGGAGTGGCAGGTAAATAGGTTAGTGAAGAAGGCATTTGGTATGCTCTCCATTATTGGTCAGAGTATTGAGTACAGGAGTTGGGAGGTCATGTTGTGACTGTACAGGACATTGATTAGGCCACTTTTGGAATATTGCATGCAACTCTGGTCTCCTTCCTTTCGGAACAATGTAGTGAAATTTGAAAGGTTTGAAAAAAGATTTACAAGGATGTTGCGAAGGTTGGAGGATTTGAGCTAAAGAGAGAGGCTGAACAGGCTGGGTCTATTTTCCCTGGAGCGTCGGAGGCTGAGGGGACACCTGAGAGAGGTTTACAAAATTATGAAGGGCGTGGATCGGATTAATAGACAAAGTCTCTTCCCTGGTTTGGGGGAGTCCAGAAGTGCAGGGCACAGGTTTAGGGTGAGAGGTGAAAGATATAAAAGAGACCTAAGGGGCAGCTTTTTCACTCAGAGGGTGGTACGTGTATGGAATGAGGTGCCACAGGAAGTGGTGGAGGCTGGGACAATTGGAACATTTAAAAGGCATCTGGATCGGTTTATGAATAGGAAGGGTTTGGAGGGATATGGGCCAGGTGCTGGCAGGTGGGACTAGATTGGGTTGGGATATCTAGTCGGCATGGACGAATTAGACTGAAGGGTCTGTTTGTGTGCTGTACATCTCTAAGACTCTTTGAATGTATTGTCTAACCTCTCCCTGTAACTCAGACATTGAGTCCAAGCAACATCTTTGTAAATTTCTTCCATACTTTTTCCAGTTTAAGAACATCCTTCCTATAAAAAGGTGACCAAAACTGAACACAATATTCTAAGTACTGCCTCACCAACGTCCTGTACAACTGCAACATAACTTCCCAACTTCTATACTCAGTGCCCTAACTGATGAAGGCTGGTTTGCCAAAAGCCTTCTTCACTGCCCTGTCTACCTGTGACTCAATTTTCAGATAACTGTGAACCTGATCTCCAAGATCCTTCTGTTCCACTACACTCCTTAAGGCTCCACTATTAAACATGAATCTCATATCTTGATTGACTTGCCAAAATGCACATTTATCAATATTAAACAGCATTTGTCATTTCTCAGCCCACTTCCCCAGCAGGTCAAGGTCCTGCTGCAATTTCTGATAACCTTCCTCACCGTCCACAATGCTGCCTATTTTACTGCCATCAGCAAACTTTTTAATGATGCCTTATATATTCTCATTCAAGTCATTGATATCGATAAGAAACAGTCATAGGTCCAGCACCAATCCCTGAGGCACTCCACGAGTCACAGGCCTCCAGTCCAACAAGCATCCTCCCACTTAATAAAGCAGACATATTTTCTCCTTTCCATCCCGAATACTTATACCTCTTTATCATCTCTATTCCTCCATTGTCATATTAGCACTCCCTTTGTCTTTTGTTCTTGCCCCCCTCACTAACTCTTTCCTCCTCATCCTCTGTCACAGCACAAAAGATTCATTTATCTGACATGAAAATACTTCTCAAGTTGGTTTTCAGAGAAATACTGAGCAAAATTATCACCAAGTTAAAAAGATTATTCTGAAGGATGTCGAATTGTTTTTCAGGAAGGTTAGGGTTGGTGCTATTTAAATGAGGGAAGGATCTTTGTACAAATGACAGAGTCAGAGATAATGATATTCCGGGGTGGCTGTAGTCATTGCAGGAATAGTACATATTAAACTGCCAAGGAATTTAAACATGGGGATATCATTCGAACTTAATTGATGGGAAGAGGAGAGAACAATGTAAATGATCAGGGGTGGGGAGAATGGTATAAGGGCCCTCTGGCAGGATTGAATATAGGCTGTAGATTTCCAGATCAGATGAAGTCTGTTGAATATTGAAATCAGCAACCTGCCAGGGAAAGCACATGAAAATTTCAACCTGTAAGTGATAAATCTAATAGACCATTTTAGATTACTTACAGTGTGGAAACAGGCCCTCCGGCCCAACAAGTCTACACCCACCCTCCGAAGAGCAACCCACCCAGACACATTCCCCTATCATTATGTGCAATTTAGCATGGCCAATTCACCTAACCTGCACATCTATTGGACTGTGGGAGGAATAAATAAATAAATCCAAACCTTGTTTAACACTGACAGAGATTCATACAAAATGCCTCCCAGAAGTCACATGACGAACTTTGTGCATTTCAGCTGGCATTAGCAGCAGACTGTACTTACCTCAGGAAGGAATCATAAGAGACTTTTTGAAATTCAATGAACAATTCCAAGAGTCATCAGAAACTCCCTGATATGATCCCCTAAGGACGTGAATTATACTTCATAGCTCACCGTGACTGACAATGGGAATCAACCAAGCCAAAGTCTAAGCCAGTTCATAAACGGCAAACTACCTTGACAACAAGGTGATGTAGGCCAACTCAATTCCAATGTCAGAAGTCAGACAACGTCAGTTTACAGCCCAATAGGTTTATTTGAAATCACAAGCTTTCAGAGCATAGCCTCTTCATCACGTGAAGCGCTGACTTCACCTGACAAAAGGACTACATTCAGAAATCTTTTTATTTCAAATAAATCTGTTGACTATAACCTGGTGTCGAGTGAATTCTGATTTTGTCCACCCCAGTCCAATACCGATAACTCCACATCAACCCAATTCCAAACAGGGAAACGTGGTCCACCTATTTCTGGAAAGCTGCCATTTTAAGTCTTGTAAGGACAGGTTGTGACCAGTCATTTTGAGTAAAATCCTCCAAAGGAACTCTCTGTGACTCCATTAAGGAGAGGCCTCTCAACCAAAGGGAGGACATGGAAGAAGACCGATAGAAACCAACGGTTGTTCTCCTGGGAGTGTCCAGGCAAACTGCAAATATCTTAGCCATAGAACGAGTGAGGAACAGGAAACCTCTCATTATTCCAAACTCTGTTACCCTGCTCAGTGCCCCTGAACAGGCAAAGACTAACTCTTCAACTGCAGAATCCAGCACAGCTGCTGAAGCAGCTGACCTAAAGTTTTCATCCACTTCAGTTCAGAAAGAGACTCTTTAAGGAAGCAGGAGTTCTGCAACAATCTTAAAGACTGATCTTCCTCTCATTTTCAAGGGTTATGTTTTCTCCCAAACCTGTGTGTCTGTACTGTTATTAACTTTAGAGTCTGGATTAGTGGTGCTGGAAGAGCACAGCAGTTCAGGCAGCATCCAAGGAGCTTCGAAATCGATGTTTCGGGCAAAAGCCCTTCATCAGGAATAAAAGCAGAGAGAGGAGGAAAACTTCTTCAAGGCAGGCATCCTTGCAAGAGGATTCGCAGTAGGGTTAAAATCAACGAGGTAAAAACAATGACTGCAGATGCTGGAAACCAGATTCTGGATTAGTGGTGCTGGAAGAGCACAGCAGTTCAGATAGCATCCAAGGAGCTTCGAAATCGACGTTTTGGGGCAAAAGCCCTATAACTTTCGAGTGTCTACTCTAATAACCTATGACAATGTTGGTGCAATAAACTAATCTTTATTTGGTTTCAGACAAATGCTTTGTTGTTAGTTATGTAGAAATGGAAATACTGGAAACCTGAAAGGGTGCTGAATGAGTAATACAAATGCATCGTTCATAGGTCACTCTGAGGACTCAGTGTGGGCATGACTCAGTGTCCTATTGAATTATAATTCCTTTGGAATATCTTGCTTTCTGATGAAGGAGGCAACAATTAATTATATTTCATCACATCGTTCCCACATCAGTTCCACATGATTGCATTTGTTTGTTCACTTAAATGTAATAAACATTAATCACTATGTAAATGACATGTCACTGGAGATTTACCTCCTGTACAAATACAGGGCTCCTCTCAATGTATCAACTGGGAGAAGCTGTTGCCTGTCACACCAGCAGAAACTGTCACATCTCACAGAAAATGAGTGAACCAGCAATAATCCATCAGATAGAAAATATTTACTACCCTGTTCTTGCAGTTGATGGAGTCCTTGGTAAGCATATTAAGCACTTAACTGAAACAATTAATTTTTGCTTCATTTAAACTGTTCCTCCCTTTTATTTGAAAATTCTTCTTTGATCAATGTAAAGGCAGTAGTGACACAGTGGTCAAGTCACCAGACTTTAAACATTTCGTGAGTTTCAGTTTCAGTGATTAGAATTCGCTCCAGGCTGTTTCTGCCCTTTTTATTTGTGTGCAGGATGTGGGCATCACCGGCTGGACTATCACTTATTGCTCATTCTTAATTACCCTGGAAACGTTGGTGGTCAGCCAGCTATTCATACCACGATAATCACTGGCATCTAGGGACCACTCCCCACATTTGGCAGTGCTGGTGTGAAGCAAACTCCAGGATTTTCACCCATCTCAAGTAAAAGAACAATGATATAGTTCCACGTTGGGATGAGGAGTGACTCGGAGGGCAACGTGCAGTGTTGGTGGTAGTTGTATTGTCATGTACCTGCTATCCTTGTCCTTCTCAATGGAACAGGTTTCAGGTCTGGAAAGTGTTGCCAAAAGAGTCTGTGTAAGTTGCTGCAGTGGATTTTGTAGATGGTACACATTCCTGCCACTAGTGATGGGAGTGAATGTGGAAGGTGGAAGATTGCGTGGTAATCAAGTGCACTGCTTTGCCTTGAATGGTGTCAAGCTTCTTGAGCATTTTTGGAGTGATCCTCATCCAGGAAACTGGATGCTAGTGATGTGGTTGATATCGACTTCTGAAAGTCAATTAATAAAATTCCCAGACAAGCTTATGAGCAAAGATGGAGCAACATGAAATAATAGATACAGCAGCAAAATGGATACAAATCTGGCTGAGCCAGTGAACAAATGAGCAGTGTTTACTGAAGCATTTCAGGACAGAAGATAAAATATATGATCACCCGAGAGGTCAGTGTTATTTATTTACAATACATTAGACATATTAGCAAGTTTTGCGAAGATTTGTAGCTCAGGTTGATGATGAAGTATGTAAGTTAGCTCGGTTTCATCACCATACTGGGTAACATCATCAATGAGAGTCTCCGGTGAAGTGCTGGTGGTGTGTCCCGTCTCTCTATTTATAGGTCTTGGTTTCTTAAGGTGGGCGATGTCATTTTATAGATTTAGATTGGACTTAGATTACTTACAGCGTGGAAACAGGCCCTTCGGCCCAACAAGTCCACACCCAACCTCCGAAGAGCAACCCACCCAGACCCATTCTTCACCTAACAGTACCGGCAATTTAGCCTGGCTAATTCACCGAACCTGCACATTTTTGGACTGTGGGAAGAAACTGCAGCACCCGGAGGAAACCCACGCAGACACGGGGAGAATGTTCAAACTCCACACAGACAAGTTGCCTGACGCGGGAATTGAACTCGGGTCCGTGGCGCTGTGAGGCAGCAGTGTTAACCATTGTTTCTGGTTCTTTATTCAAGGGAAGGTAGATAGGGTCTAAATCGATGTTTTTATTGATGGAGTTCCGGTTAGAATGCCATGCCTCTAAGAATTCTCCTGCGTGTCTTTGTTACGCCTGTCCTAGGATGTATGTGTTGTCCTAGGCAAAGTGGTGTCCTTCTTTATCAGTACATATAGAAACTAGTGATTGTGGGTCGTATCTTTTGGTGACTAGTTGGAATTCATGTATCCTGGTGGCAAGTTTCCTGCTAGTTTGTCCAATGTAGTGTTTTTTTACAGTTCTTGCATGGCATCTTGTAAATGGCATTAGGTTTGCTGGTAGTATCTAATGGATCCTTTAGGTGTCTTGGTAGGTTTGTGGGCTACCATGATGCCAAGGTATCTGTGTAGTCTGGATGTAAGGCAATGTGGCTGTAGTTTTATTATTATTAATATCAGACATATAAATATTCTTTTAAATATTAATGACTGAGATCTTGGCATTCAGAGCCCCATTTCAAAATCTGTGATTGATGCACAACTTGAGAATGTTGTGAAGGATAGTGTAGAACTTCAGAAGAACATAGATTGATTACTGTGATGGGTAGTCAAGTTCCAAATGAAATTCAACGTAGAAAAGTGTGAAAGAATACAATTTGCTCGGAAGAACATGGACAGACAGTGTAAAATAAAGGCTTCAGCCTGTACTGGATTATTACATCCAGTTCAGCACAAAACACAATCAGAAAAATGTTAAGGCATCGGAGAGAATGCAGGTTAGTCCCAGGGATGAGAAAATTCCATTGCATGGATACATTGGAAATGTAGTGACTTTTTAGAAAATAAAAGAGTTTTTAGAGGAGATTTGACACAGGTTCTCCAAATCATGAGGGATCCGAACACAATGCAAAAGGACAAACTATTCCAATTAGTGGGATGATTGAGAATATGAGGGCACATATTTAAGGTAATGAGCAAAATAATCTGGAATGTGCTGACTGACCACATGATGGAGGCAGCTTCAGTTGAGGTGTTCAAAAGAGTATTCTGGAAAGGAATAATGTGCAGGACTTTGGGACTCGTCAAATTGCTCTTTTAAATAGCTGCAATAGACACAACAGACTGTGATCTCCTTCTTTTCTGTAACTATTCTGCGATTATGTGGCTCTATAACTGTTGTTAAACAAAGCCTTGAAGATTGGGGATCTAGTGCAAATAAAGAAAGTTCAACTAGAGATCAGTAGAGATCTAGCTGAACAAGATCAATGGGTTGCATCCCTTGTGTGATGATGTTATTCTTAAAACCTCTAACATTCTCATCTTTAACCATTTCTTTCTCTACATATTCCAGTTAACCCAGTGGCTATTATCATCCTGTCACG
Organism: Chiloscyllium punctatum; assembly: GCF_047496795.1. Lineage (NCBI taxonomy): Eukaryota > Metazoa > Chordata > Chondrichthyes > Orectolobiformes > Hemiscylliidae > Chiloscyllium > Chiloscyllium punctatum. The sequence continues at coordinate 95,841,582 of NC_092742.1, read as the reverse complement.
TGGAGTTTGTGGACTCTCCAGATGTATCACCCACTACCTGGTGGCCATGGCAGTGGCAGATCTATTGGTCATTTTCACTGGTGTAATACTGTTTGCAATGTTACCATTTTACTTCCCAGGGACTTACCTGGAAACTACACCAGCACATTCTCTTCTACTTGTTCTGTTTTATGCAGCCACAGATATTTCTGTCTGGTTCACAGTCTCCTTCACATTTGACCGGTTTGTTGCAATTTGCTGCCAGAAGATGAAAGCAAGATATTGCACTCAGGAAATTGCAGCTGTGGTTATAAAAACAGTGAGTGTGCTGTTTCGCTTGGAAAACATTCCTTGGTACTTTCTGTATGAACCGAAACATATAATTGACAATGTACCTTGGGGCTACATCGTAACAGAGAATTTCTTCACTGAAGTTGCTTGGGTAGCATTTGATAGCCTCAATATTATAATGACCCCTCTTCTCCCATTCATTCTGATTTTACTGCTCAATTCTCTGACAGTCAGACACATTTTAGTGACCAGCAGAATCCGCAGGAAGCTACTGGATCACAGCAAGAGAGAGAATCACACTGACCCAGAGATGGAGAACCGCAGGAAATCCATCATTTTACTCTTCACCATCTCGGGCAGTTTTATATTGTTATGGATGACAAATGTTGTGTATTTCCTTTATTGGCGAATTGCAAACAATTCTTACTACACAGGTCCCCATGATCCTGCGTATATCACTGGACGATCTGGCGACATGCTGCAGCTTTTGAGTATCTGCACCAACACCTGTATTTATGCAGTGACCCAGACTAAATTCAGAGAGCAGCTGAAGAATGCAGTCAAATACCCAGTCACTGTAATTGGGAAATTACTGAAATGATAGATACAGTTCATCTTAAAGCTATATTTCGATCACTGTCTTCGCCGACAGTGCTTCTCACTAATTTCATCTCCACACATTTCATCAGAGCATTGACATGATTTTAAACTCTCGAAATGACCATCTCCTTTGGAGATTATCCACCTATGACCATCAAGCTTGTAGCTCTCAAACCTGCAGAGCCACATTTCCTTCCAAACCAGATAGCCCTGACTGATCATCAACTGAAATTGTCCTTATTACATCAAACATAATTCCTGCTGTACGGAAAGTGTTTTACCTCTCCCTGCCCATTCTCCTCCATAACATATTCAAGGCTGATCCAACCCCTTTGGTTACTGCAGGGAGTGGAACAAGGTCAGTCTGGTGGGAATCATAGAATATGAGTTCCCTCATTGGAGTTGTTAACATGCTCCAAACAGCGAGTCCTGGCTGACAAATATAAACAGGAGTGTCAGGGGTTCTGTTCACTCTAGGAGTTGGCTTTGAGCTAACTGGGGCAGTGTCATGTACTTTGCACATGTAAATAAAGGATGATTTGGTGATGGGATGCTGGCACCCGTGGAGTTATTTCAGTTATTTTCACTTGTTCCATTTTTAAAGACTTTGCTTCAAAATTCTCTTTTCACTTTCAAAGATGTTGGAAAGATATTTGCAAGAAATTTGAAACCATGAGATAAGAAAACATAGGAGCAGTGGAAGGCATTCAGCTCATCGAACCTGCTCTGTCTTGGAACGAGATCTTGGCTGATCTGATGATCCTCAACTCCACCTTCCTGCCTTTTCCATATAAGCCTCAAGTCTCTTCCTGATTAAAACTCCAGCTATCCCAGCCTTGAATACATAATGACCAAAGCTCAACAGCCCTCTGCAGTAAAGAATTTCACAAATTCTCTACACTCCAGAGAGTAGTTTAATGTTGGAACAGAGACTAGACCAGCCTCAGTACATGATCTTCAGGTATGTTCATCTTCTGCTGGTGTCATTGGGTGGGAATCCAGAAACAATGTTGTTCCCTTTGAAGTAATCCCTTCTGTTTCTCCTTGTCCAAGATTCCTCTTTCCTGCTGCCCATTGCAGTGAGAGGTTTGTTTAACTGCTGCTGTCCTGGCATTTTGTTTTCCCCATCCTGTCATGGAGAGTAAGGGCTGGGCACCTACTGGTTTCCCCATAGGAGATAGTACAAGAGCTACAAAGGCCAACAGAGGATTTACATTGATGGGTCACACAGCTCAATCTCAGGATGTCCCGAATCCTTCTTCATCCACACAGTACATTTGAGGTGTAGTCAGTGTTGGACTGTAGAATGTAAAAGAGTCACTTTCTACACAGCAAGCTCTTCCAGACAGCCATTAGTCAATGGGTGTCAAACCTGTTTTAATTTTTGTTGCTTGAGTGTGTTACAGTCAAGTGTCAGCATTGGGACTGTGTTAAATTCCTAGTGTGGATTTTACACTGATTTCAGAGGTGAAGACACATAAAATATGAGGCATCACCACCTTCATGCCCACCCTGAGCTGTTCCTTATTAGGTGGATGGGTGTTGTGTACTGACAGCGGTCATTTCAGCTTCTTAAACCTCTTCTGGCTCTGAGTCCCCTCATCCCAGATGCTGAGTTCAAGGAGGAATTGTTCAGAGAGGTAACCAAAGTCTTTGGTTAGAGGTGGGTTTTAAGAAAAGGTGTTTAAAACGGAAATGGTGGCAGAAAGACCAAGAGATTGAGGAAGGAAATTGTAACAGTCCCAGTGTAGGTGAATGATGGCTGAGCTGCCAAAGGTGGGTCAAAGGGACTGGGGGTGGGTGGGGGGGGGGGTGGGGGGGGAGGGTGGTGGGGTTGGGGGAGGGGGGGGGGGAGAAGGGAGGGTGGGATATGGCGCACAAACGATCCAAGTCACACCAAAGGGACATTTTGGACTGAAGTGTAAGGTATGAGGTGACAGAGATAGGTACTTTAAAGCTGCACAGAGCATGTAGATGTCTCGTTTCAGTTTGAAGCATTGCTGGACCAGAGTCCAGTGTAAGTCAGCTGGATAGTAGTCAGAAGAGCAAAGGACAAGGTGTGAGGGTATGGGCTGGACAGCTGCTGCTGGGAAGCATTGCACTAACCGAGCCTCAAATACTCAAAGCCAACGGAGAGAAGTTTCTGTCGCTATTAGATGGAGGCGAGAGAAAAGGCAAGTGGTTCTCTAGAGCTGAAAGCAAATACCCCGATGGTGGAAATGATAAGGGATTAGTGGCATAACTCAGAGTGGCAGAGTTGGGAACAGGCTATATGAGTGACCAGGGTGGAGAATGGTTTTTGTGGCAAAGGTAAGCCATTCTGCCCTTTGACCCTGCTCCGCCATTCCATAAGATCATGGCCTATCTTGTGATGGTCTTAACCCCACTTTCCTATCTGCCCCTATAACATTTCACTCTTCTGTCCATCAATAATCCATCTCCCTCTGTGCTTGAATAAATGCAATGGTACTGCTTCCACTGCTTTCTGGTGACTTAAGACCCTCTGAGAGAAAATTATTCTTACTATCTCTGTTTTAGAGGATTACCTGTCCAGGTCCTCTTGTGGCTAGTTTCTTAGATGCCCCTATATTGGGATGGTCTTCTGCAGAGCCAAAAGTGCTACTTTTTTTCTGAGAGTCTGCTCACTAAAGATGGTATCACACATTAAGTAGGTATCCTCCAGTCCTGTCTGGTAGCTGATACTCTCCCATCGTGAATGGGTCAGTCACCTAAAGGCAGAGCTGTTGTTACTTGCACAGACCAAGTTACCAGAGTAAGACTGCCTCTCGCTGGTCAGGAAACACTTTTGAGTCAATGACACCAGGACTGATTTGAAGGCATCCTTTCATTACAAGACCCAGAATGTGATTTTGTTCATATTTGTCAACACAAGAGCAAACTATACAGTTTCTTGACTCCACACAGTAAGACCTAACTACTCACATGGGAGAGATCATTGCATGACACAATGGATGCAATCTTTCCTAAGGACCTCGAGGGTGGCTCAGTGTCTCACAGTGCCAGGGACCCATGTTCGATTCCGCCCTCGGACGACTGTCCGTGTAGAGTTTGCACCCTCTCCCTGTGTCTGTGTGGGTTTCCTCCAAGTACTCCAGGTTCCTCCAACTGCCCAAAGATGTGCAAATTTAGCTGGATGGGCCGTATTAAATTGCCCATAGTGGTTCCGGGCTGGATGTGCTTTCGATGGTCGGTTTGGATTCAATGGGATGAATGGCCTGCTTCCTTGCTGTAGGATTCTACTGTTGGCTATTTGGAAAGATCCCATTTGGACAGTGTTCTGTGGAATGATTGTGAAGAATCTGATCACCATTTTGCTTCCCCCTTTTTCTGGGTTGGGTCATTGTCAACTCTCCCCTCTGCTCGTGTCAGGTTATGAGGTTCAGTCAATAAAGTGACTCAAACATCAGTTCAGGTATTGTCCCAAATGACATCATTACTGTTTATTATTGTGGCATTTTTATCAAAAGCAATTGATGAAATTCATAGTTTTGACAATATTTTGCTCCTAAAATTTGAAAAATGACACTACAAAATGTTTCAACTTAAATAACTTGGAATGTGCAGTTGAAGTAAACTTCCCTCAACATCACAAACAAAATCCCTCTGATTGGACATCCTCCTCAGAGAAGTGTAAACTTTAGGAACACATCTTTTCTCTTCCGTGATCACAAAGTGAGCTTTCGGATGATTGTCTTCACTTCTTTGTCCAGTTAACTGTAACTGATATGAATGATGATGTAACTGGCATCTCACTGATGCTGTCCCACCTTTATCAATGTGTGACTGTTCTCAATGGATCTGAGAATCAGGTGGAATCTCTGGCATCAATAAAACCCAGAAAACATGTGAACCAACAATACTCCAGCAGATCGAAGATCCCTTTTCTTGCTGTTAGTCGGTGAGGCAATTAACCATTTAATATCAGTGAAGAGATGTTCACATATAAATTAAACCATATTATTTTGAAATTAATTTCCTTTTTTAAAAAGTTCTGTTTTAAAACTTCAAGTGGTGATCACAGATTTCAATACCTGCTCCACCAGGACTACATCGCTTCAACTGTTCAGTCCTCTCCAGTTTTAAACCCAATGTTCATCAATCATCAACTCCCTTCTTCCATCATCTCACCTTCCTGCTCCTGTGTCTTCCGACTTAATTATTACAACAAAATTGGAGTTTTTAAAATCGAACCTGCTTCAGTAAACATTTGTTCCCTGATCTACTCTTCCCCACAACTCTGAAGAAGGGTTACACCCGAAACATTGCCTTCTTCACCTCCTGATGCTGCCTGGCTTGCTGTGTTCTTCCAGCCTCCTGCCTGTGTAGCTCAGGTAATGACAGCAGATTTCCATCTCTAAAGGATAATAATGAGCAAGATGGGTTTTTACAACATTCAGCAATAGTTATTATCATCACCATGACTGAGACTCACTCATGTTATCCATTTATTAAAAGTAATTTAAATTTCTCAATCTAAAACTTTCCATCTATCAGCAAAACCCTTTATTCCTCTCTCCCTCATATACATATTTAATTCCACTGCACCTCACCCATAACATTCACCTGAACTAATCCCTGTTCCAGAGACCCCCTTCATTATCACTATTCTTTAGGTTAATATGTCAATTCTGATAGCCTCTATGTTGCTGGTCCCCACAATGAGAAAGGCCCTCCCTCTCCCGGTCTACTCTACAAAGCCTTCAATAGCATTAACACAGTATAATGAGAGGAATTTGTGGGGAATTTTGCCAAAATGAAATGGTATCTGGACAGGTCATGATCAAATTGATACCATCAGGTCTGAACAGACAAGACCCTCCCCCTTATCATTGTCCTCTGACCCATCTGCAGCCTCCACCCATCATGCTGAGTTGATCCACTCCACCACAATGTTCACTGTCTGAGCAGGGCCTTACTGTTATGTTCCACCACAAATCAACCCGAGCATTGTCCTTGTGTGTTCGTTTCTTTATCAGGGATTTCTTTGCTCCCTTGGACTCTGATCTAGAATCCCCAGCTCTCTAGTTTCACTACCTATTATAGACTCATAGAGTCAAAGAGATGTGCAGAGATGGAAATAAACCCTTCTGTCCAATCCATCATGCCGACCAGATATCCTAACATAATCTAGTCCCATTTGCCAGCACTTGGCCCATATCCCTCTATACCCTTCCCATTCATATACTCACTCAGGTGCCTGTTAAATGCTGTAATTGTACCAGCCTCAACGACTTCCTCATTCCATGCACACACCACCCTCTGGGTGAAACAGTTGCCTCTTCGGTCCCTTTTAAATCTTTCACCTCTCACCCTAAATCTATGCCCTCTAATTCTGGACTCCCCACTCCAGGGATAAGACCTTGTCCATTTAGCCTCTTCATAACCCTCATGACTTTATAAACCTCTATAAAGTCACTCCTCAGCCTCCGATGCTCCAGGGAAAACAGCCCCAGCTTATCCAGCCTCTCCCTATAGCTCAAACCCTCCAACCCTGGCAACGTCCTTGTAAATCTTGTCTGAACACTTTCAATCCTTGCTCCCTGGAATCCTTGGCCTGGATTTTCCAATGCTCAGGCATTTGTTATTCCAGCATGGATGAGAGTTGCACAGAGGAACCCATTGGAATGCCCACTCTGAAGGAATTGCCTGGGAAATTCTCCTGAGCAATTCCGATTGCCTCAGACATTCTGCTAGACTCCACTTTGATCACAGGATTTGGAAGATTCTGCTGAAATTAAGTAAATTATTGCTTAGGAAACCTTAGACCATTAAACACTGAATCTAATTCCTGAATAGCTATTCAGCTCACCCCATACCCAATTCACATGTAGTAAACTCCCCTAAATCTACTACATTCGATGTTTGCCACTGTTCTCGGATCCCACCACCAGGCATCACACCCCTCTGGCCGTCACCAGAACTGAACATACTTGCACTGTAGGATACATCATGCCTCCACACACCCTGACACAACATTTCCCCCCTACAGTGCCAGCAGAAGTTCTTCACACCATGACCTATTTCCACCCCCCCCACCCCCATTCCCCACGTCCCAATGACTCAAACCAACCTTGTAATGTATACAGCAGAATGGTACCCAGGCTGATAGGGTACATTATAAGGAAATATATTCCTGTGGATATGCCGGACTAAGGGGTGATTGATTTAATCTGATGAAGCTATTCAATGGTGTGGCAGCTTGGAAGAGTGAACCTACTTTCATCAGTGTTACAATCCAGAAAAGCGTAAATATTTAAACTATCAAAACTACTCTTGAAGGGCTTTTTTATGAATGGCAGGGATTTTGTGTCTAAGAGAATGAATACTGGGAAATGACTGACAATGTAGATTATCTGTCACTTGGAGGAATATGGGGGCAACTCAAGAGGCTGAATTATTTATAACTCTGCATTCTTATATTGTTTTCTGGGATGTCTGTCTATAAATGCCGATGCATAATCCTATTGGTGTATTTGCATTTATTTCAGTCAACTTAGTGGCCATTCTCATCCTGACACGTGACAGGTGTGGACTCTCCAAATGTATCACCCACTACCTGGACTGACCCGGGGGAAGAGCTGGGGGAGCAACCTGGGACCATAGCTGCTCCTGGGAGTGGAGGGAATTCTATGTCTGAGGGAATTACACAGACACACGCACACACACAGACACACACACAAAGACACACAAACACACAGACACACACAGACACACACACAGACACACACACACAGACACACACACACACAGACACATATACAGACACAGACACAGACACACACGCGCAGACACACACACACAGACACACATACAGACACAGACACACACGCAGACATACACGCACACACACACGCAGACACACACAGGCAGACACACACACAGACACACAGCCACACACGCAGACACACATACACAGACACACACACGCAGACACACACAGACACACATACAGACACATACACAGACACACACACGCATACAAACACACACGCACACACACACAGACACACACACACAGACACACATGCACAGACACACACACGCCAACACACACACACAGGCACACACACGCAGACACACACACGCACACACACACACATGGAGACACACACACACACACACACACACACACACATAACAATCAAAATGGCCCCAAAACTGTTGTGGTTCTGTTCACCGAGTTGGGAATTTGTGTTGCAGATGTTTCGTCCCCTGTCCGCTGCAGTGGCTGGTATATTGGGTCCAGGTGTTTGTCTTGTCCTATAATAGTAGTATTGTCCCAGTCGAACTCATGCTGCTTGACTGGGACAACACTACTATTATAGGACAAGCCAAACAGAGAACAGCCAGGGAATTCCAAGAGGCATGGCACTCATCCACAGATTCTATCAACAAACACATCGACCTGGCCACTGCAGCAGACAGCTGGAACTGACAACCAGAAGCGGCAGATTCAAACCACTATAAATGCCGGAGGAAACATCACAGAAGCGCTTCACAGGAGGCTCCCAAGCACTGAGGATGTCACCTAGACAGGGAACGAAACGTCTGCAACACAAATTCCCAGCTCGGCGAACAGGACCACAACAATGAGCACCCAAACTACAAATCTTCCCCCAAAACCTCTGGATCACATTTCAACCTGTAACTCACTCTTTGGTATTGGTTATTTGAAATATAAATAATGTCAAAATGCCTCTGACATATTATTCTGGATATAAATTTCCTCGGTTCCTGCGATTAGATTCCAATCTATAACTCACTCCTGGGAATCTGTTACTCTGTACAGACCACCCTGAACTCTTAGATTAGATTCCAATCTGTAACTCATTCCCAGATATCCAATACTTTGTGTATAAACCACACTGACTTTCTCGATTAAATTCCAATTTGTAATTTGTCCCACATTATGTGTTATTTTATACATATCCCCAATCACCTCAATTACATTCCAGCCTGTAACTCACTCCCTGCAATGTACTATACAGTATATGAACCGATTGAGACCATTGTTCTGGTGTCTACTGAATGGATAAATGTTAACCCAGGAGCTGTAACAAAGGAAGCTGCTGTTTAATTTCTGCTCCATTCTGTTTCTCCAAAAAAAAAACAGACTTTGAAATTCTGTCAGTTTTATGGAGTGTAACAGTTCAATAAGACAGCTCACTCCCACCCTCTCAAGGACTTTGCTCTGTAACTAACCCCATGCTCTCCCTGTCCTGGGAGTGTTTGTTGGGGACAGAGTTGGGGGTGGATTTATTCAATACCTGACTCCATGATGAACATGGCCTGAGAGTTCCAAAAGGCTTTCAGAGTATTGTTAGATTGTTAGATGACGATCCCAGTTCTAGACTCCAGAAGCAGCAAGAAATCTATCTCTTCATCTAACACAGCACTTTCCATTATTCTCTTGAACATTTCAATCATCTCAGATCCATCTAAATTCCAGGGACAACCCTGAGTTTGTGCCATTTCACTCCCTCACCACTAAACCCTTGCTGTCCGGCTAGCATTCTGGGGAATCCACACTGCACTCAAATGGACATGCACTCCCACCTCTCCACTCTTCCTTACCTTTCCCTATTTGGAATATCAACACCATTGCCATGGTAACATGAAATGGCTACCGTCAACAAACCTAAAATGGCTGCTGACTGAGTGACACATTCAGAATCATTTGTCTTGGCTTTGCAGATTAACCATAAATACATCCTGGACAATAGTGTTTTATAATTGTCCACCAATTTATACAGAAACCTTCTGTTTCTTGTTTTTCTTCTGGACGAACATGAATGACGTCACCACATTTGTTTTTATGTTCCATCTGCCAATGTTTTAAACATAATTTACATGATATAGACGGTAAAATATATGATATAGTTTTATGTAGCTAATTCTGTCACACTCAGTATCTTCATGTTGCAATGTTGTTATATCCAGTCAGAAAATTGCTCCTCACACAGGGGAACAATGTTATTGGGTCTGGAAGTGCGGACTGGGCTGGGAACGGTGAGTTTAATGTGTCACTGAGTTTGTTTGCAAATCTTTGCCACAAACAGATCGTCCATAGAACATTACAGCGCAGTAAAGGCCCTTCGGCCTTCGATGTTGCGCCGACCTGTGGAATCAATCTGAAGCCTAAATATCCAACATTATTCCATTTTCTTCCATATGTTTATCCATATTATACTGCTCCACATTATATTCCATCTGCCAATTACTTGCCCACTCAGTGAAACTGCCCGTTTCTATTTACAGCCCCCTTGGCCATCCCCATTTTCCCACCCAACATGGTCTTGTCAGTGAACCTAGAGACACAGCTGTGTTCCCTTTGTCTAACTCATTGATATCGATTGTAACTGGCTGCGGTGTTAACTGTAACCATCTGGCACTGCCCACTAGTACCACTCACCAAACTGGAAATGACCCTGCTTACCGTCCACCAGACAATCCTCTACCCTCTGGGCCACTGCAAACACTGTTACACTCAGTACACAGTCTGCCTTAGCATGACAATGTTATAATATACACTTAGAGAACTGTCAGAGATGGGAATGGTGAGAGGCACAGAGAGGAGCACAGAGTCAAGCAGAGACAGAGACAGACGGACAGACAGGGATAGAGGGAGACAGGAAATAACAGAAAGAGACTGAGAGGGAGAACTGTGAGGGCTCACGGAGCTGAATAGCTCCCTGAACAATATTCATATTAAAATACAATGCAACTGTCCACATTGTTCAGGTTGTTAAATGTCTGTATTGCTGATAAATTCTCTGACACATACTGGCTTTTAAACATTCAACAACAAGATGAAAGCCCAGGTCTCCCTAGCAATGTGCCTGTTTTAACATCGGTTCCGTTCAGTTTATACGGCCCCTCCTCAGACTTCCATCTGGAATATATCAGTTGCTCCATGCTCAGTGTTCCTGTGAGCTGCCGTGGGCCTGTCCATTTCACCAGCCTGCTGAGATCCCCCTGAATCTGCTCCCACCCCATCAGTCTGGGTGTCTGGGGAAACCAGCCCAGGGAAACAGGGCAGCTGCAGCAAGTAACTCACAAGGTAAATGCCCCATTGGTCTGCACTGTGAGAGGATTGGAGTTCAGAAGGAGGGATGTCTCACTGCAGTAATGCAGGGACCTTGGTGAGACAAGACATGGAGGATTTGTGTCCCCCGAGCTCAGAGAGGATATCCTTGCCACAGAGGGAGTACAGCGTGGGTTCACTCAGCTGATCCCAGGGATGGCAGGACTGTCCCATGAGGAGAGGTTGGTTCACCTGGGCCTGTATTCAAAAGAATGAGAGGGGAGGATCTGATTGAAATGTATCCAATTCCAACAGGGGGCCACACAGACTAGTGCAGGGAGGATGTTCCCCTGGTGGGGGAGTCTCAAACCAAAGGTCACAATCTCAGGATTGGGGCTGGGCCATTCCGGAACCATGTGAAGACAACTTTCTTCACTCTGAGGGTGATCAACCTGTGGAATCCTCTCCCACAGAAGACTGTGGGGGTTAAATCAGTGAGTATATTCAGGAAAGGGATTGATAATGCTTTTAGATATGAAGGACATCATGGGGTACGAGGACCAAGTGGGAATGTGGCATCGAGATGGAGAATCTGCAATGATCTTACTGAATGGGAAGCAGGTTGGAAGGGCTGAATGGTCGATGCTCCAAGCTTCTATATTCCTGTCAGTTTAATGTCCTGCTGAAAACCTCATCCTGAAAAATATCATTGGTTACACTGGGGAAACACATCAATAGCTGATTCCATTCAAACATTCCTGCATTTTGAGTTTTATTCACAGAAGCTGTTTACAGTCAGTCTGAGGGTGAATGCAGTCCACGGGATTCCTGTCATCTCATTAAAACAGTCACAGCATGACATCCTTACTCTTGGTGACCATGTCTGTGTGAATGAGCGTGAGTGTGTAAGTGTTATGTTAGTCTGAGATTTTAGAGAAAAGTTGTAGCTCAGGTTGTAGATCAGGCTGTAAGTTTGCTCACTGAGCTGGTAGATTTGCTCTCAGACGTTTCGTCACCATGCTCAGTAAAGTCATCATTGAGCCTCTGGTGAAGTGTTGGTTTTCTGTCTCATTTCCTATTTATCTGTCTCGGTTTGTTGTGGTAGGTGATATCATTTCCGGCTCTGTTTCTGAGAGGTTGGTAAATGGGGTCCACATCTATATGGTTGTTAATGGAGTTCCACTTAGAATGCTAGGTCTATAGGAATTCCCATGCCTTTGTTTAGCCTGTCCCAGGATGGAGGTATTGTCTCAGTCGAACTGGTCTTTGTCTGTGTGTATGGATACCAGTGATAATTGGTCATGTCTTTTGGTGGCTAGTTGGGGCTCATGTATCTTGGTGACTAGTTTCCTGCCTGTCTGTCCAATGTAATGTTTGTCACAGTCCTTGCAGGGTATTTTGTGTATAACATTCGTTCTGCTGACTATTGGGACAGGGTCATTTAAATTCATCAGGAGCTGTTTCAATGTGGTGGTGGGTTTGTGGGTTACTATGATGTCTAGGGCCAGGGCGGTCTGGTCATCATCTCTGAGATGTCTTTGATGTATGGTAGGCTGGCTAGAATCTCTGGGCATTTTGTGTCTTCCTATTGTATAGGAATTGGACGTCTGCACTTACCGAGTACCCGTTGTTCCTGATTGCGTTGTTTAAGTGTTTTTCCTCGGCTTCTCATAGGTGCTGCAGTGTGTTGTGGCTCATTAAATAATGTCCTGATGCAGCTCCGTTTGTGGGTGTTGGGATGGTTAGTATGTTGGTGTCAAAGAGTAAGCATGAGTGTGCGAGAGAGTGTAAGAGTGTATGTGATTCGGTGTGCATGTGAGTTAGTGGAAATGTGTACGAGTGAGCATAAGTGTGTGAGAGTGAGTATGTTTGTGATGGTATAAGAGAATGAGTATGAGTGTTAGAGAGAGAGAGCCTTCTGAACAACCCTATCAACCTGCATGGCAACATTCAGGGGTCTATGTACATGAACACAGAGCTCTCTCGACTCATCTACACTCACAAGAATCTTACCAATAGCCCAGTACTCTTTATTCCTGTTGCTCCATCCAAGGTGAATCACCTCATACTTTTCCACATTAAACTCCATTTGCCCCCTCTCAGCTTATCTATATCCCTTTGTAACCTGCAACATCATTCATCACTATCCACCACTCCACTGACCTTAGTGTTATCCACAAATTTACTAATCCATCCTTCTACGCCCTCATCTAGGTAATTTATAAAAATGACAAACAGCAGTGGCTCCAAAACTGATTCTTGTGGTACACCATTAGTGAGTGAACTCCAGGATGAACATTTCCCATCAACCACCACCCTCTGTCTCCATTCAGCTAGCCAATTTCTGATCCAAATCACTAAATCACCCTCAATCCTTTACCTTCATATTTTGTTAAATAGGCTACGGTGGGGAACCTTATTAAATGCCTGACTGAAATTCATGTACACCACATCAATCGCTTTACCCTCATCTACCTGTTTGGTCACCTTCTCAAAGAACTCAATAAGGATTGTGAGGCAGGACCTACCCCTCACAAAACCGCGTTGACTATCCCTAATCAACTTATTCCTATCGAGATGATTATAAATCCTCTCTCTTATAATCTCTACCAACACTTTACACACAACCAAAGTAAGGCTCACAGGTCTCCAATTACCAGTATTGTCTCTACTCCCTTCTTGAACAAGGGGACAACATTTGCTATCCTCCAGTCTTCTGGCACTGTTCCTGTAGACTATGATAACATAAAGCTCCAAGCCAAAGGCTCTGCAATCTCCTTGGTTACAGGGAGAAAGTGGGTTAATGGAGTTGAAAACCTTATCAACCATGATTGAGTTGTGGAACAGACTCGTTGGGCTGAATGGCCCAATTTCTGCTCCTATGTCTTACGGTCTAAGTGTGTCTGTATGTGTAGTTGCATATATATGTATCTGTCTGCAATTATGTGTTCTTTTCTCTGTTTTACTGTGCGTCTGCCTGTCTATGCCTGACTATATCTGTGAATGTGCATTAGTGTATTAGGCAGCCAACATAATCCCTCCCACCCTGCTTTTAATCTCTTCCAACTCCTCCAGGTGAGCATAAGATACAAAAGCTTAAGTACCGTACCAAAAGATTCAAGAACAGTTTCTTTCCTGCTGTTATTAGACTTCTGAATGGACCTGTCAAATTTTAAACTTAATGTTGATCTGGCTATTTGTGCATCTTCTCTGTTGCTGTAATATTGTTTTCCTTGCTCTGTTCTTTTACCCTAAGTAACTTTGTATGGTATGATCTGCCTGTACTATTCACAAAATGAAGCTTTTCAATGTACCTAGGTACATGTGACAATAATAAACAAATCAAAGTACAAGTGTGTGTTTGTGTGATTGTGTGCATCTCTATTCAATGGGCTGTCTGTTGCTTTGGGGTCTATTGAAATTGGGTTAAACCATCTCCCTCTCTTTCTCTATATCTTTCTTCTTGTTGTGTTTAACGTGTTACAACACCATCATCTGGTGGCCTCCAATGCCACTGCACAAGGAGGAGGTTTGTTTTCTTTGCAGAGAGCACCAACTCTTGTGAGTCCCTCAGGTTGCACAGTTGTTTCTTCGAAGAATGACTTTGGAGAAACAGAGCAGGTCTGTCTGATTCCTTGTGACGTTGCCCCTGAGGTATAAGCAGAAAGAGATGAACATATGGTCTTACCCCCTTGACTTTGTGCACGTGTGTGTGTGTGTTGATGGTGCTGTGAGCTTCTACCTCCCTCTCTTTGACTAATCCCTGATGGGGTTTTTTCACCCACCACCACCCTGTGCAGTGGAGTGGGGAGGCCAGCAGAAGGTGCTTTAAACAGCAAGGAGCAAATAGGAGAGACCCTGGGCCTTTCCTTCTCTTTCCCTCTCTCTCTCTCTCTCTCTCACACACACACACACACATGCACACTTTCTGTCCCCATCTCTCTCTCTCTCCCTATTTCCCTCTCCCTCTCTCTTCCTCCCGCTCTTTCGTTTTATTGCTCTATTTCTACATCTCTCTTTCCATCTCATTTCCTGTTGCCCTTCAGTCGCCCCCTGCCCCTTCAAATCAGGCTCCTGTTTCTCCCCCAACACCCTCTGCCCACATTCTTAAAGACTGATCTTACTTCTATCTCAAAACTCTCTTTTAAAACTTTCTGTTTGTAATTTTATTAACTTTATAATTCTTACTGAAAGAACTTGCAGCAACGATTGTGCAAAAAACTAATCGTTATCTTGTTTAAAAATTAAGTTTTGTTGCCGATTATTTTTAAATTAAACACTCAAAAACTAAAAAGGGGCAAAATGAGCAATACACATTCATTATTCATAAATCACTGTGAGGACTCAGAGGGCCCTATTCAATGAGAATTCCCATGTGATATCTCACCTTATGATGCAGAAGGCAACAGTTAATTATACCTCCCTCCCAACAAGTCAGTTTTCCTATGACTATACTTGTTTCTTCAATTGAATGTAATGAGTATTAATAATGATATAACTGACATCTCACCATAGAATTCCCTCCTGTATAAATACAAGGCTCCTCTCAATTATAACCCCCTATTCTGAGATTATACCCTCTGGCTCTAAATTGACATAATATTCTGCAACTGATGAAACTTGGGAGAGGGAAAGCACTAATTTATAAACATATATAAATATATTAACATATAAATACAGATAAATACATTCGTTGTCAGGATGTTAGTAAAGTCAATGCTTCTGGTCAGAGTGAACACCACAAACAATTTCAGCCAGAGAGAGCCAGGACAAATCTGAAAACTTTGATTGAATGAGATCGTGGTCACAGAAATGTATTGGGTATTATTTCTGCAAACTCCAGGAGGGCACCTGAGAGACAATTAATTCGAATTTAAGCTCTTGGGAACTGAGGGAAAATTACTGACCGCATTAGGAAATTGACTGAATGGGATAATGACAAGGATCTTTCTAACAGTGGCTCAGTGGTTAACACTGCTCCCTCACAACAGCAGGGACATGGTTCGATTCCATCCTCGGGTGACTGTCTGTGTGGAGTTTGCACATTCTCCCTGTGTCTGCATGGGTTTCCTTTGGGTGCTCCAGTCTCCTCCCACAATCCCTCGGTGTGCAGGTTCGGTGATTTGGCCATAGGAAGTTGCCTGTAGTGTTCTGGGATGGAAAGGTTGTGCATTAGTCAGGATAAGTGGAGTGTAAAACAGTAGGGGAATGGGTCGGTGTGGACTTTTTGTTGCAAATGGCTTGTTTCCACACTGTAGGGATTTCTATTTCATTTTTCTTCAAACATATGCCAAACCTCATGTCTGGTGTATAACAGGGATAGTTGATTTCCAGGTCCAAAATTGGCCAGCAGCAAACCCTCCCTCAGTGCCTTTATAGTGATGTATCCAACCTATTCAGACATGTTATGAAACACATCCTGTTCAGGTAGAACTTGAATCCAGACCTTCTTCCCCAGAGGCAGGAGCTGATCATCCATTAATGCCGTGGTGTCCTTTTACAATGTGGAGACCACAATTATACAAAACCCACCAATTGTGATCTCTACCTTCTCCAAGAGTTGTATCCTTGTTCTTCTTTTTCTGTCTCTATTTACATAAATCTGAGTCAAATGATTCACAGATTACAGATAATACAACAGAGTGAATCTTAACATGGAAATGGAGAAACTGAAATCTCAAGACATTTGAAGTTCTGCTGCTTTCAATCAGAAGTGGAAGACCTCAAGGCATTGGAGAGGGACCAAGAGCTGTCTCTGAGCCTGTACCCTTATACCAAGAAGAAAGATCCAGCGTGTACCCAGAAGGTCACTGGCCTCCTTTAATAGCTGTTATTTATGACCTCAGTAAGGTTTTCTGAGTCACTGCACTAGACTGTCTCTTGTTACTTTATTGAGTAAAGCCCCAAATTAGGAAATTAATTTTGGGATTTTGAGTTTAAGTTATACAAGACTCCTGGAACCTCCAGTACAATTCTAAAGTAATAGCTGCAGAAACATCAGCACGTTGAATGCCTGGAAATGATAACAAAGAAACAAACCATTCAGACTAACTGGTGAATGCTTCACAAGTGTCTCCTGCCTTGCAGCCTCATCTGACACAGCCATTCCTTTTCTCACTCTTGTGTTGCTGCTTTTGGTGATCAATAAGGAACTGCTTCAAAAATCCCCACGCATCACAATCAGCAACTACTCAATATAAACAGGGGAAAAACAAACAGGAAATAAAGCAATTGTCTCTCAATTTAGTCCAGTCTACAATGTCTTTATTTCACTTCAACCTCCATTATGTATTGACCTTGATAGACTGTGTACTAGCAATAATATTTCACCATCTAAATCTATTTGGTGCTTTTCTTTATATTGCATCCAGTTAGAGATTGAATTGACAACATCTCTTAACATTCCTGGATTACATCATCTACAAAGCCATCACGTGACCTGGAGTCACGTCACTGTGCTGTTTCCACTGGAATAGAAAAGAAATTAAAGTTAACAAACTCATTTTAACTGCAGCGATAAAAGCTGGTCAGTGAGCAAAAGAGCTGAACTCCAGAGGTGAGGTGAGAGTGACAGCCCTTAACAACCAGGTAAAATTCAACGAGTGTGGCATCAAGGAGCCCTAGCAAAACAGGAGCCAATGGGAATCGGGGAAAACTTGTTGCTGGTTGGAGTCATGCCTGGAACATAGGAAGATGGTTGTGATTGTTGGTGGTCAGTTAACTCAGCTTCAGGACATGTCTGCAGGACAGTGTTCTAGGCCCAACTATGTTCAGCTGCTTCATCAATGACCTTCCCTTCATCATAAGGTCAGACGTGGGGCAGATCATTGCACAGTGTTCAGCACCATTCGTGACTTGTCAAATATCGAAGTAGTCCGTGCTCAAATACAAAAGATCTAGACAATGTCTGGGTTTAGATTGACAAGTGACAAATAACATTCGTCGCGAGTGTGAAGCTGGAAAAGCGCAGCAGGTCAGGCAGCATCCGAGGAGCAGGAGAATTGATGTTTCGGAAATAAGCCCTTCATCAGGATTCAGGGTTTATGCCCAAAGCTTTCATTCTCCTGCTCTTCAGATGCTGCCTGCCCTGCTGTGCTTTTCCAGCTCCACATTCTCGACTCTGATGTACAGCATTTGTAATCCTCACTTTTTCCTCAATAACATTCGTGCCATACAAGTGCAAAGCTATAAAAATCTCAAAAACGGAGAATCTAACCAACTGTCCCTGACACTCAATGCATGATTATTCCTAAACACATACTATCAGTAGCCTGAGGGCAACCAGAGACTAGATCAGCTATGTAAACTCTGTGAGTGCTTTTACAGGAAAGGTTATGAACCGCGGTGATTCTCCAATATTTGTATTGGGCCTTTGCTGATACACAAGTCAAGCATGCCTTTTATACTGGCAGAAAGCAGACTTACATGGGATATTTTCTGCTTTTCCTGAAACTGGCAAGCTCTGTGATTCCATGCATGAGAAGTAAGTGCAATTATGGTTCACCTTTTAGTTGATTCTTAAAGCTTACTTCCAAAGCAATCAATGTTCGGCATGGCTCCATTTTTATTGCCCTAACTAGTGGGTCTAAGTCAGGTGGATCGTAAAAATGTTGAAGACCTGATAGAGTTTGGTTCTAATTTTAATGGAAAGTGTCAAGACAGGCACACAATGTGTTCACAGGAGGCAGGTTGATGATTTAAATGTCATTGTGTTATAATGAAGTGGGATATCTCAGAATTATGTCACGATTTCAAACTCAACCTTATCCAAAGTTGATTCCCAGACTCCGGCGTTATCGGAGAACTACCTGTGGACCCATTCGGTCACAAACTCAATTTCACTCTGGAGGATTTTCTGCCTTAAAGGCCAAAGTGTTGCTAAATGTGGCCAGCGGACAAAAAAATAGATCAACAGACAGAAATGCAAATGGACAGGTCACATAAAAGTAAACAGACTTTTAAAACAAAGCAATATTTACCCTGTCAAATGCAGTGTAAAGGTGACCTTCAGTGTGATCAGGTTGGTGCATACTGTAGGGCTTCATCAATGTTTAATACAAGAGCATGTAGCATTGATTCTCGGAGTACAGGAGGCCATTCTGCCCACACGTCCTGAGCCAGCTGCTTACAAAGCTATCCCAATTAGTTAGAGTGTTGGTCTCTGCCTGATGTTATGATTACAATCTTAACCTTCTTGATATTTTCACCAATCTCTCAGAATCCACTACCTCTGACTCATGGACTGGAAACTGTGCTACTTCTGGCTTGTGTCTTTTTCACTGGTGTGGGAGATCCCAGCTCCTGGGAACAATAATGAAGGTGATCATTACAAAGTCCATGTTTGTCTTTTACTGAAATGCAGTTTGATCCAACAGCCCCAGTTTGAGGTGATAATATTTAACTCATGTAATCTTGGACATTAGAATAATGTGAATAGTTCAAAGCTAGAATTCATGTGAACTGAGGAATCGAAATTGAGGAATCTTAATTTGAAATATCTCAGCTGGACTTCTAGCATCTTCAGCATGTGGAGACATCAGCAGGATTTAATGTTGTTGCAATTGTTTTCTTGCGTTACCGTGTCTGGGATGGATAACATTGTAAAACATTATTGAGTAGCGACTGGTTATAGTGTGGAAGTATCTAGGACAATGAAGGAAGCTGATTCAATGATAACCATCAAACTGAAATGAGTATAGACGTGAAAAGGACAGGGCATCTGAGGATAGAGCCGAGAACTAAGACAACTGTAATAGAATTGCTCTTTCAAAGAGCGAGCACAGATATAAGGGGCTTGATGGCCTTTTACTGAGCTGTCTCACTTTCTAAGACATAAATCTGAATACTAAGATTAATCTCTAGACCTGCTTTCATATAGAAATAAAAAACATAGTGTAAATGTAAGACGTAAACTCCACCTGTTGCATGGCATCAGCAACCAGTTAATGCAGTTCGCATATCCAGTCCTTTTCTAACTTTCCGACTAAATGCTCTTCGACAAGACAGTGGTCAATTATTCCCAGATGTAGCCTCTCAAGAAACATAGAGTCATGGAGATGTACAGCACGGAAACAGACTCCTTGGTCCAACTCGTTCATGCTGACCAGATATCCTAATCTAATCCAGTCCCACTAGCCAGCATTTGGCCCATATCCCTCTAAACATTCCTATTCTTGTACACATCCAGATGCCTTTTTAATGTTGCAATTGTACCAACCTTCAACAATTTCTCGGCAAGAAAATGTTGCCCCTTAGGTCCTTTTTAAATTTTTCCCCTCTCACCCTAAATTTATGCCCCATAGTTTTAGATCCTCCATCCTAGGAAAAAGACCTTAGCTACTCACTCTGTTCATGACCCTCACAGTTTAAGAAACCTCTAAAAGGTCATCCTTAGCCTCCAAAGCTGTAGGGAAAATAGCCCAAGCTGATCCAGCGTCTCTCTACTGCTCAATCACTCTAAACCCTTGTAAATCTTTCCTGCCCCTTTCAAGTTTAACAACAACTTTGAGATTAAATGTTAAGGGAAAGTACACAATTAAATGGCAGGACCATTGATGCACACAGGGAACTTTGGGTCCCAGTCGATAGCTCCCTGAAAGTGGCCACACAAGTAGACAGGGTGGGAAAGAAGGATAATGATAGATACACTTGATTCAGTTGGTCAGGGCATTGAGTGCAATCGTCAGAAAGTCATATTTCAGCTTTATAAGACTTTGGTTAGGCCGCATTAGAGTATTAGGTTCAATTCTGTTCACCACATTACAGGAAGGTTGTGGAGGCTTTGGATAGGGTGCAGAAGAGGTTTACCAGGACGCTGCCTGGATTAGACGGTATGAGCTATGAGGAGAGGCTGGACAAACTAGGATTATTTTCCCTGGAGCGGCAGAGGCTGAGGGGAGACTTGACAGAGGTCTATAAAATTATGAGATGCATAGATAGGGTTTGCAGTCAGAACCTTTCTCACAGAGTTGAAATGTTAATACTCCGGTCAGTGCACTTAAGGTAAGAGGGGGACTGCTCAAAAGAGATGTGAGAGGCAAGAGTGGGAGGTGCCTGGAATGCATTGCTGGGGCGGGTGGTGAGACAGATGCGACGGGGCATTTAAGGGGCTTTAAGATAAGCACATGAATAAGCACAGAATGGAAGGACATGGACTATGGGCAGGCAGAAGGAATTGTTTTAATATGCTGTCATGTTCGTCACAACATGGTAGGCTGAAGAGACTGAGCTGTACCGTACTGTTCTATGTTCTATCTTTCCTATAACAGGGAGACCAGAACTGAATCCAGTATTTCAAAAGTGTCCTAACCATTGTCCTGTAGAGCCCATAATATGACCTCCCACTCCCATACTCGACTCACTGACCAATAAGGGCAAGCGTACCAAATGCCTTCTTCACTATTCTGTCTACCTGCGACTCCATCTTTTAAGGAACTATGAACCTGAATCCCAAGGTCTCTTTGATTGGCAACACTCACCAGGACCCAACCATTCAGTGTATAAGTCCTTCCCTGCTTTACCTTACCAAAATGCAACACCTCACATTTATCTAAATTAAACTCCATCTGCCAATCCTTGGCCCATCTGATTAATGTCCCATTGTACTCTGAGATAACCTTGTTCACTTTCCACGACACTATCAATTATGATGTCTTCTGCAAACTTACTAACCATTCCTCGTAAATAAATCATTTATATAAATGGCAAAAAACTGTGGACACAGCATTGAGCCTTGCTTCACACCACTGGTCACAGGCCTCCAGTCTGAAAAACAATCTCCCACCATCACCTCTGTGTCCTATCTTCAAACCAATTTTGTCTCCAAATGGCTAGCTGTCCCTGGATTCCACATGATCTAACTTGCTAAACAGTCTATCATGTGGAACCTTGTTGAGCTCCTTGCTGAAGTCCATTTAAACAACATCCACTGCTCTGCCTTCATTAATCCTCTTTGTCATTTCTTCAAAATGTGAAGACTTTCGAACACGCGTGAATAGAATTGGCTGACGAACTCAGGCACCTCGTTGTTTTGATTTACTTCATTGTTTCAATTTAAGAATGGCTCATTCTCTGAAAATAGTCAGCTTCAGGTGGAAATACTTTCAGAACAGTCTTATGTGGAAATTTGAATTACAGAGAATCTAACCATCCCTTGAGTTTCTGCAATCTTTATGCACTGATTCAGCCAAATTCACCTGGCTTATACAAATGAAATTAATACAAATCTAATCCTGTGATAGCCCTTAAATATTTTAGGAGTTTCTTTGGACAGAGAGTTTTAGGATTGTGCTACATGTTGCTCTCAGAAAGGAGTGAGGTCAATCACATTTAAATAGGGAGACATGATGCACAGAGAAGAGTATGCAGGGATAAGGTGTAAAGAGCTGATCAGTAAGATAGAAGGTACACCTGGTGTGTAAACATTGGTCTAGGCCTGTAGGCAGGATGATATGGAGCTCTGCTACAGATTCTCAGTCCATTATGTTCACCCACAGTATGTATCTCCCAATAAACACACTTTGAAATCTCGCAACTGCTTGGGAGAACAGAGTTACAACTTACTTTGGAATGCAGTTGCCTGGAGGAATCCACAGTAAACTAACCTACTGTGCATACTGTCCTTTCTCACCCCTAGTTGCAACCATAAAGCCACATTGTCAACCATTGCTCTGATTCCCAACCTAACAAGTCAAACTCGTAGTGAGGTGGACCTAACATATCAGCAGATTAGCACAACGAGTGCCAACAGTGGTTTTAGACATAATTGTTTGTGATATATTTAGTTCAATGACCATAATCCATTTAATTGGCTAATGACAGTTCTGCATGGATTCAGATTTGGCTTGCCTATAGAAGACAGAGGATAGCAGTGGAAGGGTGTTTTTCAGGCTGGAGGTCTGTGACTAGTGATGTTCCAGAGGGATCCATACTGGGGCCTCTGCTGTTTGTTGTAAATGACTTGGATGAAATTGTAAATGGGTGGGTTAGCAAGTTTTGTAGACAATACGAAGATAGGTGGGATTGTGGATAGTGTAGAAGGTTGTCAAATTATACAATGGGACGTAGATTACTTGTAGATATGGGCAGAGAAATGGCAGACAGAGTTTAACCTGGGTAAGTATGAGGTGCTGCACTTTGGGAGAGCAAATGTTAAAGAAAAGTATAACAGGGCCCTTAACAGCATTGATGTCCAGAGGGATCTTGGGGTTCAAGTCCATCGCTCCCTGAAATTGGCCATAAAAGTAGATTGGATGGTCAAGAAGGTGTAAGGCATGTTTGTCTTTCTGGGTCGGGGAACTGTATACAAGAGTCAGGATGTCATTTTGCAGCTTTATAAGACTTTGATGAGGCCACACTTAGAGTATTGCATTCAGTTCTGGTCAGCACAATACAGGAAGGATGGTGAGGCTTTGGAGAGGGTGCAGAAGAGATTTACTAGGATGCTGCCTGGATGAGACAGGATGAGCTTTAAGGAGAGGCAAGAAAACTTGGGTTGTTTTCTCTGGAGGAACAGAGGTTGAAGAGAGACTTGATGGAAGTCTATAAAATTATGAGATGCATTAGATAGAGTTGATGGTCAGAATCCTTTTTTCCAGAGGTGAAGTGTCTAATACAAGGGGCATATATTTAAGGTGAGATGGGCTACGTTCAAAGGAGATGGGAGGGGCATTCCTTTTTTACACAGAGCACAGTAGGTGCCTGGAACGCATTGCCAGGGCTGGTGGTTAGGGCAGACACGGTAAAGAATCATAGACTCATAGAATCACTGCAGTGTGAAATCAGGCCCTTTGGTCCAACAATGACCGTCTGAACAGTAATCCAGCCAGACCCATTCCCCTACCCTAGTATCCTATATTTACTCCTGACTAATGCATCTAACCTACACATCTCAGAACGCTGTGGGCAATTTAGCATGGCCAGTTCACCTAACCTGCATATCTTTGAATTTATGGGACTTTTGGTTAAGCATATGAATGTGCAAGGAATGGAGGGATTTGGACTAATGATAGGCAGAAAGGATTTGTTTCATTTGGCGTCACATTTGTTCCAATACTATGGGCCGAAGGGCCTGTTCCTGTGCTGTACTGTTCCATGTTCTGTGTTCACAATATGACACTGTTAACAAGTGTACCTTGAGGGTTGTACTTATAGCCCATTATTTATTTCAGCATCATGTGATAAACCATGGTTATGAAATAAATGCCCACTGCATGTAGGATCCTGATGATTATGTGGGACGCTGCAGTCGTTTAAAATATAATTTTCTTCATCAGGAGTTCCAGACAATTTCCGATTCATTTTTGAACACAGTAACAACATTGAAGATTCAAACGGCTGGTGGAAGAACAAAAGTGAGTAGTCAACAGTATTTGCATCTTGCACAACCTGGTTTCAAATCCATTCCCACACATAATAGAAAGAATTTTGGCAAGTTGGCTGATCTATCGAACAAAGCAGGGGTATGTATGTGCATGCATCCTTACCTGCCCAGGATGGAGATAAGTGACAGTGAGAGTATGGGCCAGTGCTCATGTTATTATGGTTGAATGTCAGTCACAGAGTCATACAGCAGAGAAACAGAAAGATCGGCCCAACTCATCTGTGCCGACCAGATATCCTAAACTGATCTCGTCCCATTTGCCAGCATTTGGTCCATATCTCTCTAAACCCTTCCAATTCATATAGCCATCCAAACAGCTTTTTGAAGTTGTAATGGTAACAGCCTCCTCCACTTCTTCTGGCAGCACATTCCATGCAGAACTCACCCTCTGCATGTAAAAATTGCCACTCAGGTCCTTTAAGTTCTTTCCCCTCTCACCTTAAGCTGTGCCCCCTAGATTTGGACTCCTCTATCCTGGAGCAAAGACCTTGGCTATTCACCTTATCTATGCTCCTGATGATTTTATAAATCTCTATGAGATTACCCCTCAGCCTCCAGACGCTCTGTGGAAAGCGTCACAGTTGCATTGAGATGATTGGAGGAATTTCACACCACCCCTTGACCTACCCTCAATCCTGCAGTGTCCCTCTCACCCAAACATGGCCCCATCTTATCACTTGATATTCCCAGAAGAACTTGCCACTCATCAGGTGCCCGTTCCAATGGTTGACATTCCGGCAGCTAAGGTCACTGTGTTCCTGGACGGGCACTGGCATTCCGAAGATGCCCAGCATGTCAAAGGACAGTTTTCCTGAAGATGTCTAAGAAGAGGAAGATGGGATTGTGATTCTCTGACAGGGACCTGAATTCAGCCTGGTCTAAGTTCATCATCCCACCAAGGCTTATACTATCCTACACTCAATGCTGCATGCAGCATCTTCCGCAACTCACCTCTGGTTTGACCCCTCAAATACCCAACATCACTGACCCCATGTGGTCCCTGTGATGCCTACTTAGTTGCTAGGGACACCTCACCAGCAGCACTATTAGTGGTTTTCCTCAGCCATTTACAGCTTTCATCTCAGTTGGCCCCATCCCTCTCTCCCCACTGCACATAGCTATAGAAACGATGTTGTGAAATGTGAAAGGGTTCAGCAATGATTTACAAGGATGTTGCCAGGCTTGGAGGGTTTGAGCTATAGGGAGAGGCTAAATAGGCTGGGGTTGTTTTCCCTGGAGCATCAAAGGCTGAGGGGTGATTTTATCAAGGTTTATAAAGGGAGGCATGGATAGGGTAAATCGCCAAGGTCTTTTCCACAGGGCTGGGGAGCCCAGAACTAGAAGGCATTGGTTGAATGTGGGAGGGGAAAGATTTAAAAGAGACCTAAAAAGACCTAAAAGAGACCTTTTTCATGCAAAGGATGTGGAGGAAGTGGAGGAGACTGGTACAATTACATTTAAAAGGCATCTGGATGAGTATATGAATAGGAAGGGTTTAGAGGGATAATGACCAAATGCTGGCAATGCTGAACTGTAATTTATTTTGAATATCTGGTCAGCATGGATAAGTTAGAACAAAGGTTCTGTTTCTGTGCTGTACATCTCTATGACTCCCTGAGAACGTGCTTTGAGGTCCTTTTTGCCTGCCCAAAGCTATTCTCCCCAACTCCCCCACACCCCCCCCTCCCCCAAAAAGGTTATATTCCCCGTTCAACCCTCCCCAAACCCTGGTCTCTCAAGATTGGTCCTACACCTCCCTGGTGACCAGGAAGATGGTTCCCTCTTTTTACAGCTCCAGTTGGTGTATTGAGATCAATAATTAAAGGTATTAGTGGTGTCAGTGGGTAGGTGCAGAGATTTTTCCTCATCTCACTCCTAAATACAAGGTCCATCCTGTCTCCTTAGTGACTTATCAACCCCCAACCCCCACCCCACTCCCAACCACCCATTCAGGACCCTTCTGTCATTGGGAACATCCTTTCTACATCCACGCTGTCTAGTCCTTTTAGAATTTTATAGGTTTCTATCAGGTCCCTCTTCATCTTCTGAACTCCAGTGAATATAATCCTAACTCATTCAATCTCTTTTCATATGTCAGTTCCACCATCCCAAGAACCAGTTTTGAAAAGTGTGGTGCTGGAAATTCTCCTTGGATGCTGCCTGACTGGCTGTGCTTTTCCAGGGCCACACTTTTCAACTCTAATCTCCAGCATCTGCAATCCTCACTTCCTCCATCTCGGGAACCAGTCTTGTAAAACTTTGCTGCACTGCTTCTTCGCCAAGGACACCTGAGAGGGAGACCAAGACAGCACAACATATTCCAGGTCTTGTCCTTACTAAGGCCCTGTGTAATTTCAGCAAGGCTTTCCTCCTATACTCAAACCCCCTTACAATGAAGAACAACTTACCATTTGCCTTCTTCACTGCCTGCTGCACCTGAACGTTTACCTTCCCTGAAGGGTGTATGAGAACACCCAGGTCCAATTACATATGCCCCTCTCTCCATTTATAGCCAGTTAAATAATAATCCACCATCCTGATTTTGTTCCCAAAGTGAATAACCTCATATTTGTCCACATTATACTGCAGTTGCTGCCCATTTGCCCACTCACTCAACTTGTCCAAATCACACTGAAGCATCTCTGTATCCTCCTCAAAGCTCACCCTCTCACCTAGTTTGGAGATTTGGAGATAATACATTTATTTCCCTGATCTAAATCATCAATATATATTGTGAAGTCTGGGATTCCAGTGCTGATCCCTGCGGTACCCCACTAGTCACTGTCTGCCATTCAGAAAAAGAACCATTTACTCCTTCTCTTCACTTCCTCTTTGCCAATCAGTTTTCTTTCCATCTCGACACACCACCGCAAAACCAATTTTACGTACTAATCTCTTACGTGGGATTTTGTCTAAAGCCTTCAGAAAACTCAAATAAGTGCACATCCATTGGCACCCCCTCTTCAACTTTACTAGTTACATCCTCAAAGAATTCCAGTCGACTTGTCAAGCATGACTTCCCTTTCATAAATCTATGCTGATTCTGTATGTATGTCAGTGTGCATTTTGTCATCAAAATTGGGATAATGAATAGGAAGGTTTTAGAGGGATATGGTCTGAACACAGGCAAGTGCAGAGACTAGTTCAATTGAGGATATCTGGTCAGCATAGATGAGTTGGATCGCAGGGTGTGTTTCTGTGCTGTATGACTCTATGTGGAGTGAATTGCCATGGCTGTATGACAAAATAAAGAACTGCAGATGCTGGAAATCTGAAACAAAAACAGAAACTGCTGGAGAAACTCAGCAAGTCTAGCAGCATTGGTGCTTTCTCTCCACTGATGTCATTGGATTACTATACCCTGCGGAGATTTCACAGCAACGCATTTGAAACATTCCATTATTAAATACATTGCTGGCTATTTTCTTTAATCGCATGGACCATCTACCAAGTGCAGTATGCAACACAAATGAGAACATATGAGAACGAATTCGGCGTGCTCAAGGCATGAGCTGTTTAACTTGGGTAACACTATTGATGAGAATAAAATTGAATATGCACCCATCAATTGAGTTAGAATAACTAAGTTGAGATACGTACTGGTGTATATGTTGTACAGAAGACCACAAAAGCTAGTGTTCAATCCGCATGTTTGTGCTCAGTGATAAAGCTATTAATTAAAATGATTTTCATATAATGAAACATAGACAGAAATATTTTTTTTTAATCTAACTTGCCATTTTTCTTAATAGGAGCCAAGTGTTTGATTCATGGAGACAATCTGTTGAACTCAGTCACTCTTGGTGAATTCTCCAAGCCTTTTTCATCTATCTTTTCCATTTCACACTATATTAATATTGTTGATATTTAATGCACAGACTATGAAAGTTATTTTGTTTACTGCGATTCAGAGAACAGAACAGAAGCTACCTGAAATGGTATCCTGTCATGTGGCTCCCTATCCAAATATATTAGGGCCGAAATGCTTCAATACAGATAAAGGAGTCAACAAATCCATTGAATCCCAAACATTGAGGGATATACAGATTGGTAAAAAGGGAGGCTTATGGCAACTACCAAAGATTCAAAACAATAGAAGCAACAGAAGAGAAAATAATGTGATAGGGGAAATTTAAAAAGGAAATCCGGAGAGCAAAAATGGGAGAATGAAAGAATATAGGAAAAATATAGGAAAATCCTAAATTATTTCACACATTGACCAAGCGCATAGATTTTACAGAAGGGGAAGGAAGTTTAGAGTAGATGTGAGGAAAAGTCTTTTCTCATCCAGAGGGTGGTGGGAATCTGGAACACAATGCTTTCACAGGATGGTCGAATCAAAAACCTTCACAATATAAAAAAAAGCATTTCAACATACGCTTGCAATGCCAAGTACTGGAAAATGGGATTAGAACAGTTAGATGGTTATATATGGTCGGCATATACTTGATGGGCCAAAAGGCCTGTTTACTGTGCTAGAGGTCTCTATGATTTTGTACTGAATGGCGTGAGGATTGCTGTTGCTCCTCGTAGACCTGAATGAATCGCAATAGCGAAAAATAGGGATTGTCTGTTCCAGTCTAAGTACCTTGTTATGGACCAGGCTGACCCCCCCCCCCCCCTCAAAGCACGTCAAGAAGATAGCCCAGAGTCTAACTTTTCTGGTTGCTATAAGCAGGTGTGAAGTGGATGTATCTGTATGTGCGTGAGTGCGTGTGTGAGAGTGTGTAGTGTAGTGGGTCACCTTTAATGTAACATGAACCCAGGGTCCCAGTTGAGGCTATGCTCATGGGTACCAAACTTGGCTATTAGCATCTGCTCAAACATTTAACATCAACATCACGGAATCTATCATATCAGTTGCATGCATGACACTATGACCTTGTGCTATATACATTCTGTATCTTATGATCCTGCTCCACAGTTACCTGATGAAAAAGCAGCGCTCCAAAACCTAGTACTTCCAGATAAACCTGTTGGACTATAACTTGGTGTTGTGTGATTTTTAATCCTTTTCATTTTACAAGTTTTTTTTTACTTGAAAGCATTTTGGCTGAGGCCGTATCTGTTAGCTTTAATCAACTTGCCCCTACACCCCAAGAAAACCAGACACATCAGGATCTATGTATTTATGACTCCTCTGAGAAAAAAACCAAGGACAGCTTAACCTTGCGAAAGGAGCAGCATCGTCACACGCTCCCCTTTTTAAACAAAATGAACCATCAATATCCAAAGATGGCTTTGTTTCCCACAATCCAAAGATGTGCAGGTTAGGTGAATTGCCCATGCTAAATTGACCACAGTGGTCAGGGATATCTAGTCTAAGGGCATTAGTCAGGGGTAACTGTTGAGTAAGAAGGTAGGGGAATGGGTCTGGGAGGGTTACTCTTCAGAGGGTCAGTGTGGATTTTTTGGGCCATTGGCCTGTTTCCACACTTTAGGGATTCCATGACTCTACACTGTCAGTAGCCTGCAAAACCCCATATACATTACATTGACCATAAATATGTAAACATGTAAACGGACTGAAACATTCTATTTCAGTCCGTTTAGTCCTACCACCAAACGCCTCCGTTTCTCATCTGAGTCTCGACAACACATCGGCAGTCACGTTTTCCCATCCTGCCACATGCACAATTTTCACAATGAATGGCTATAACAACAAGCTCCATCTAAACAGGCTAGAATTTTGTCGTTAAATTTCTCCACAAGCTTCAATGGGTTATGGTCAGTGCATATGATTACCTCAGATACATTACTGATAACATAAACATTGAAATCTTGTAAAGCCAACACCAAGCTTACAGTTTTCTGTCAAATATTTCTGTTGATGAATGTTCAATTTCCTGGAGAAATATCTGATAGGTCTTTCTATCTTTTCATCATCTTCCTGTAAGAGCACAGCACCGACACCAACATCACTTGTATCGGTAGCCACTTTGAATGGCTTTCCGTAATTAGATGTGGCTAATACAGGGGCAGTGGTTAACATGGTTTTCAGTCTATCAAATGCCTTCTGACAGTCCAATATCTACTGAAACCTCTTACCTTTCTTTAGCAATTCAATGAGTGGAGCAACTACACTGCTAAAATTTGGTGTGGATTTCCAATAAAATCCATCCAATCCCAGGAATCTTTTCGGTGATGGAATGGGAAACTCCCCAGTTACCTTTGTTTTTGCAATCCATGGGGCCATTTGTTCATAACCAATAACATGGCCCAGGAAGGTGACTTGGACTTTGGCAAATTCACTTTTAGCCAGGTTTAACACCAAGCCTGCCTCCCATAGTTGATCGAACAATTCTGATAAGTGTTGCAAATGTTCCTTCCATGTGTGAGTAAAAATCACCAGGTTAACTATGTTTACAACAAAATTCGGTAATCCGGAACTGACCTTATTGGTTAGTCTTTGAAATGTGGTTGACACGTTTTCCATTTCAAACAGCATGACTTTAAACTGATACAGTCTATTTGGCGTTATGAAAGCTGAAATTGTCTTCACTCTTTCGGACAAAGGTACCTGCTGGTATTCTCTGAGCAAGTCCAATTTAGAAATATAAATTGCTTTCCCACCTTTTCAACACAGTCTTCCAAACATGGAATTGGATATGTAATAGTCTTTGTAACTGCATCGATTTTGTGATAGCCCACACATAACCATTGGCTTCCATGTGGTTTTGGTTTAGTATGTGTCAGCTCCAGTCATGGGAACTCACTTTGTTTATGTCATTTTGGAGCATGCGTTCAATCTCCTTATGAACCTGTACCAACTTTAGGGGATATACCGATAAGAATGTTGCTTAATCTGAACAGCAACTCCTATATCTGCATCATACTTAATCAGGTTAGTACTTCCCAGCTTATTTTCACATATCTCCCCATGAAATGACAATAACTTTTTCAGTCATTTTGATTTTCCTCTGGAAGGTAGCTCAATAATTTATCCCAATTTCTGAAAACTTCCTCATTGTCCAATTCAATTTGAGGAATGTCCAATTCAGAATCCTCTGAATTTGGTTCTTCTTTCTGTGTTGTAACTAGTAACACAGTTTCCTTTTGCTTTATTTCCCTGTCAAAATGTTGTTTGAGCATATACACATGACACATTCAATCAGATTTCTTTCTGTCTGGAGTCTTTATTAAATAGTTGACCTAACCCATCCTCGTTTCAACTTGATAAGGTGCACTAAGCCTTGCTCTTAAAGGTTCATCTATCACTGGAAGTAACACAAACTCCTTATCTCTGACACCAAAATTGCAAGTTTTTGATTTTTTTGTCTGCTTCCTGTTTTATTGAATACCGTGATATTTTTAATGCTGTCTTGCCAATTCTCTCATCCTATTTAATGATTCCCTCAAATTTGACACAAAGTCCAAATATATGGTCTCTGAATTATGACTTACCAATTTCTCCTTAATCAATTTTAGTGGTCCCCTCACTTCATGCCCAAAAACTAATTCAACTGGACTGAATTGAGTAGATTCAGTGGGTGGCATGGTGGCACAGTGGTTAGCAGTGCTGCCTCATAGCACTAGAGACCCGCGTTCAATTCCTAACTCAGGCAACTGTCTGTGTGGAGTTTGCACATTCTCCCCATGTCTGTGTGGGTTTCCTCTGGGTGCTCTGGCTTCCTCCCACAATCCAAAGATGTGTAGGTGAGGTGAATTGGCCATGGTAAATTGCCTGTAGTGTTAGGTGTAGGGGTATAAGTGGATTGCAGGTCGGTGTGGACTTGTTGGGCCGAAGGGCCTGTTTCCACACTGTAAGTAATCTAATCTAATCTAGATTCAGTTGGTGGCAAAAAGTACAAACGGAATTCCTTTATCCCTATCATCTGGATAATCTTGACTATAAGCCCTCAACATGATCTTTAATATCTGATGCTCCCTTTCTAACACTCCCTGTGACTCTGGATGGTGTACAGTAGATTTGAATTGTTTTATTCCTAAACTGTCCATAACTTCCTTGAATAATGTTGATGTGAAGTTTGATCCTTGATCTGATTGTATCTCTATGGATAGGCTGCAATGAGTGAAAAAATTGAGTAACTCCTCGACAGTTCTTTCAGCTGTGAGATTGTATAATGGCCTCTGGAAATCAAGTGGACACATCCATTATTGCTAACAAATACTGATTCCCACTTTTTGTTTTAGGTAGGGTTCCTACGCAATCAATTAGGACTCTTGTAAAAGCTTGGTAAAATGCAGGAATAGGGTTTCAAAGATGTAGATTTTATTACTGCCTGTGGTTTTCCAATTACCTGACATGTATGACATGCCTGGCACAATGTGCAGTCCAGGCCAATAAAAATGTTTTTGCATTTTAGCTTGAGTTTTTCTTACCCCTAAATGATCGCCTGCAGATAGTTCATCTGCTACCCACAACACCTCCTTTATATGACCCACTGGCAATACAACTTGATGAAAGTCTGCCCATTTCTCATCTGCCTGAATATCTGATGGTCTCCATTTCCTCATTAAGAATTCATTTTTAAGATGGTAGTACACCAAGATACATCAAGATTCATCTTCCATGTATGCCTTTTGATACAATTGGTTTAGTTTCTCATCTTTCTGCTGTAACTCAGTTGATTTCTCTGAACTAAAGATGTCAGTTTTGTCATCAATCTGCTCCTGGTTTGTCTGCACCATCTGATCAAGCTGGGTCTCTGTTAATTCCTCTTTCGCATTCTTATCTATTCTCTTTGATCTTTCCTGTTTCAGTGCAAGGGGCCTAACAGGGAAGGCAGATGAACTTAGGGCATGGTTAGGAACATGGGACTGGGGTATCATAGCAATTACAGAAACATGGCTCAGGGAGGGGCAGGACTGGCAGCTTCATGTTCTACAATACAAATGCTACAGGAAGGATAGAAAGGGAGGAAAGAGAGGAGGAGGAGTGGCATTTTTGACAAGGGATAGCATTACAGATGTTCTGAGGGAGGATATTCCTGGAAATACATCCTGGAAAGTTATTTGGGTGGAACTGAGAAATAAGAAAAGGATGATCACCTTATTGGGATTGTATTATAGACCCCCAAAGAGTCAGAGGGAAATTGAGAAACAAACTTGTAAGGCAACCTCAGCTATCTGTAAGAATAATGATACAAATATTCGGGAGATTTTAACTTTCCAAACATCGACTGGGACTGCCATAGTGTTAAAGGTTTAGATGGAGAGGAATTTCTGACGTGTGCACAAGACGACTTTCTGATTCAGTATGTGGATGTACCTACTAACAGAGGTGCAAAACTTGACCTACTCTTGGGAAATAAGACAGAGCAGGTGACTGAGGTGTCAGTGGGGGAGCACTTTGGGGCCAGCGACCACAGTTCTATTAGATTTTAAATAGTCATGGAAAAGGATAGACCAGATCTAAGAGTTGAAGTTCTAAATTGAAGAAAGGCCAATTTTGACGGTATTAAGCAAGAACTTTCAAAAGCTGATTGGGGGCAGATATTTGCAGGTAAAGGGATGACTGGAAAATGGAAATCCTTCAGAAATGAGATTTTAAAAATTCAGAGAAAGTATATTCCTGTCAGGGTAAAAGGGAAGGCTGGTAGGTAGAGGGAATAATGGATGACTAAAGAAACTGAGGGTTTGGTTTAGAAAAAGAAGGAAGCATATGTCTGGTATAGACAGGATAGATCGAGTGAATCCTTAGAAGAGGATAAAGAAAGTAGGAGTATACTTAAGAGGGAAATCAGGAAGGCAAAAAGGGGACATGAGATAGCTTTGGAAAATAGAATTAAGGAGAATCCAAAGGTTTTTACAAATACATTAAGGACAAAAGGGTAACTGGGGAGAGAATAGGGCCCCTCAAATATCAGCAAGGCAGCCTTTGTGTGGAGCCGCAGAAAATGTGGGAGATACTAAATGAGCATTTTGTATCAGTATTTACTGTGGAAAAGGATATGGAAGATATAGATTGTAGGGAAATAGATGGTGACATCTTGCAAAATGTCCAGATTACAGAGGTGGAAGTGCTGGATGTCTTGAAAGGGGTAAAGATGGATAAATCCCCAGGACCTGATCAGGTGTACCCAAGAACTCTGTGGGAAGCTAGGGAAGTGATTGCTGGGACTCTGAGATATTTGTATCATCGATAGTCACAGATGAGGTGCCGGAAGACTGGAGGTTGGCAAACATGCTGCCACTGTTTAAGAAGGGGGGGTAAGGACAAGCCAGGGAACTATAGACCAGTGAGCCTGATGTCGGTGGTGGGCAAGTTGTTGGAGGGAATCCTGAGGGATAGGATATCCATGTATTTTGAAAGGCAAGGTGTGATTAGGGATAGTCAACATGGCTTTGTGCGTGGGAAATCATGTCTCACAAACTTGATTGAGTTTTCTGAAGAAGTAACAAAGAGGATTGATGAGAGCAGAGCAGTAGATATGATCTATATGGTCTTCAGTAAGGCATTCGACAAGGTTCCCCATTAGAGACGGGTTAGCAAGGTTATATCTCATGGAATGCAGGGAGAACTAGCCATTTGGATACAGAACTGGCTCAAAGGTAGAAGAGGGTGGTGGTGGAGAGTTGTTTTTCAGACTGAAGGCCTGTGACCAGTGGAGTGCAACAAGGATCGGTGCTGGGTCCTCTATTTTTTGTCATTTACATAAATGATTTGGATGCGAGCATAAGAGGTACAGTTAGTAAGTTTGCAGATGACACCAAAATTGGAGGTGTAGTGGACAGCGAAGAGGGTTACCTCAGATTACAACAGGATCTTGACCAGATGTGCCAATGGGCTGAGAAGTGGCAGATGGAGTTTAATTCAGATAAATGCGAGGTGCTGCACTTTAGGAAAGCAAACCTTAGCAGGACTTAAACATTTAATGGTAAAGTCCGAGGGAGTGTTGCTGAACCAGGAGACCTTGGAGTGCAGCTTCATAGCTCCTTGAAAGTGGAGTCGCAGGTCGATAGGATAATGAAGAAGGCATTTGGTATGCTTTCCTTTATTGGTCAGAGTATTGAGTACAGGGGTTGGGAGGTCATGTTGCGGCTGTACAGGACATTGGTTAGGCCACTGTTGAAATTTTACGTGCAATTCTGGTCTCCTTCCTATTGGAAAGATGTTGTGAAACTTGAAAGGGCTCAGAAAAGATTTACAAGAATGTTGCCAGGGTTGGAGGATTTGAGCTATGGGGAGAGGCTGAACAGGCTGGGGCTGTTTTCCCTGGAGCGTCGGAGGCTGAGGGGTGACCTGATAGAGGTTTACAAAATTATGAGGGGCATGGATAGGATAAATAGGCAAAGTCTTTTCTCTCATTTCGGGGAGTCCAGGACTAGAACTTTAGAGTGAGAGGGGAAAGATATAAAAGAGACAACTTTATCACACAGAGGGTGGTACAGGTATGGAATGAGCTGCCAGAGGATGTGGTGGAGGTTAGTACAATTGCAACATTTAAGAGGCATTTGGATGGGTATATGAACAGGAAGCATTTGGAGGGATATGGGCCAGGCGCTGGCAGGTGGGACTAGATTGGTTTGGGATATCTGGTCAGCATGGACGGGTTGGTTCGAAGGGTCTGTTTCCATGCTGTACATCTCTATGACTCTATAACTGGTGACTTTGTGACCTCCTTACCACACAGCCAGGAGAAATCCCTGGATATGTGCCCTGCAATAGTTCAGTTGACTGATTCCTACTGGCTTTTCAACCACCATAGGCAGCACTCCTATCTGTGAACCAGCTATAGAACATAGAACATAGAACAATACAGCACAGAACAGGCCCTTCGGCCCACGATGTTGTGCCGAACTTCTAACCTAAATTAAGCACCCATCCATGTACCTATCCAAATGCCGCTTAAAGGTCGCCAATGATTCTGAATCTACCACTCCCACGGGAAGCGCATTGCATGCCCCCACCACTCTCTGGGTAAAGAACCCACGCCTGACATCTCCCCTATACCTTCCACCCTTCACCTTAAATTTATGTCCCCTTGTAACACTCTGTTGTACCCAGCCCATTAGCACAACACTGATACTCTATCATTCAATCTGCTCTCATGTTCAGAGAGGAAGGATATATTAAGACCCTAATTTGAAACACACACACAGACATGGTCATTCTTGAAGTGTGTAAACATAGCTCACGTGATTTGGAAATCATTATTATTGGAAATCATTTGATCATTTATTGAATCAATTCTGAAGAATTGAAACTTTGCCAACACAATGGTCACCTTATTCAACTGCAGACACATCCTTGATGTAGAGATAAAATGGAAGTTGTCAGTGGAGTGGATCTACTTTGCTTATATAAAATCAGAAATGCTATAAAACGATTTGAAAAATTCTTTCCATCAGGAGGCTTTGGGACACAAACACAACAAAGACACAGATAGATACAGACTAAGAGAGACCCTCCACAGTTTCCTAAACAGCCATTCCCCAGAGCCAGGCAAACACCAAACAGCAGGAGATCCTCCCACATGCTGCTCCCCTCAATTCATTGATCAGACTTCATTTGGATTGTGTGTGTGTGTGTGTATATAGGGGGAGAAAGGGGGGGGGGAAGGACTTGGATGACATGATGCCAGTGCCAGCTGAGGTAAAACACAGACTGGAAGTTAGCTACTCCATTCAATACACTGTTAGGTCATTTACACTCTAGATTATTCCATAGACTCTCCCTATTTGTTTGTATACCCCGACCCCCAACTCCAGGTAAACAACAACAATTTCCAGGAAGTTGGAGAAGAGATCGATGGCTCCTTCCCAGACGGTAAGGATCACACAGTGATCCTCAGGATGGAATCTGATCAGATTGTGCAAGATGCAGCCGATTGGATCTACAACAAACCGAAAATCCAGGCCGGGGAATACAGGACCCTGCTAGAGTGGAACAGACGAGGCTTCACTTATCTGAAATCGACATCCCAGGGGAGTGTCCCCGAGGTGACCAGCCGCTCAAAGCTGGTGGTCGTTGGCCATGGCTCAAGCCAAGAGGCCACCTTGGGAGAGCTGACCACCCAGCAGCTCTCTGAGGCAATCCTCGCTCTCCGTGGAGCTGAATCACCGCTCTCCTTCCCCAGCAAATCGGTGCAGTCTCTCAGCCTGGTGGCCTGCAATGTTGGAGCGGGCTCTGAAGGTGAGCTCTTCGTCCGGGATCTTCTGATTGACCTACGGAACCATGGACTGGAGGTGGGCTCCCTGTCGGCCTGGACCACCAAGGTCAGCGTCCTCCCAGACGGCACCAAAGTCACAAGAGATTTCGGTGAAGATTGGCTCTGGCATGAAGCCAGTCACTGACGTCGGGTGAGGCTGGGTGAAGATAACCAGCTTGAAGACCTTGGTGATGAGGATCTGTACTGGGCACACACACTCGACCCAGATGAAGAGATCCACCCTCTGGGAGGCAAACAGAAATATTTAATTTGGTCCCATGATGGGGAACGATACCTGATGCCGGACACAAAATTGGATGAGGTCATTCAGGAGAAAAACATTGAAATATTTGAAATGGCCAAGGATGTGGAGGTGGAGCAAGTTGCGAAGACAAGAGGGTCTGGTCAGAATGAAGAAACTGTTGAAGTGAGAGTATTCCGGAACTTTCCACAGTATCTGGCCAATGTGAAAAAACTGATCGAGGAAAGTCAAGACCTGAGATTTAGGCTTCTCGAATCAGAATGGAATAAGGTGGAAGTGAGGAGGGCATGGGAAAGGCTAGGGATCCCTCACCTGGACAAAAACAATATGATTGAAATATGGGGCAAGATTTTCGAAAACAGTGTTCCAAAACCTACGGAGGCACTGAAGAAAATAATACACAGGGCATACTGGAATGTTATGACCAGAATGAGGAATGAAAACCGATTCATACAGTTTGGTGAATTCACTTTGAAGATCAATCTCGAGAACTTTTACATTGAGCCGTACATCCTCCCGGGAGGTGAATTCCCGAGGGGAGAATTTGACCCAACCTACAGGGGTCTTTTACAGAACATGAATGCAGCCAAGAGTTTCAAGCAGAATGCCATAGCCTGGGTGACTGGAGAGATGGATAAGATCAGTCAGAATGTCAATGAACATGATGCAGTGATAGTGGCGGCAACTCACTTAGCGGAGGTGGTGAGGGATCCCAGGATGGTGCTGATGAACTCTCTGCTTGGTGATCTGCTCCGAAATGGCCGTGTTTTCCGCAACCCCATGGCCGTTGGCGACACCTGGGGGCACAACCATACCAACATCGGCCTGGAGGCAGTCCTATTGGACATGGTGAGGGATCGATCCCGGGGAGTCTTGAGAAAGTGGATGGTGGGAAAGTCAGCACATTTCAGTCTGACACAGGACAGCCACAACCTGCCACCAGAGTCTGATCAGAATATTTTGGACAACTTCCTCGGGGACCAGGTTTCCGACCACCTACCGAAAACTCCAACAATGCAGAGTCAACTCCGGCAAAGTCTGAGCCGGGATATGATCAACGACATGAGCCAATTGGAAGACTCGGTGCTGGGGAAGAGCCTCCGACCAAGACTGGCTTTGAAAATGGCTGAGGATAGACGGTATTTAGAGAGGGAGGTAATGCAGAGCGTGAAATCGCAAGAGGAGCTGGACAGGGTGGAGTATGAGGTTGTGCAAGACTCGGCCCACTTCGAAAAGGGCAGTTTAACTGTCGAAATCCAGAGCAAAAGTGACCCTTCTATCATGAAGGAGCTTCAAATCCCAACCAAGGTGGAGAAGCTGGCATCGGAGGAGCTGCTGGATGACCATTTCCGGAAGCTGGACCAGGTCTCAGAGGGTGAGAGTCAGGCCATGGAGAGAGTTAACCATGCCCTGGGCATCTATGGCATCCTCATGGGTTTCCAGGGAGCCCGAGCATTCCTGGAGCAAGGCCGTGATGTGGAGGGTGGCATCATGCTGGCACAGGGGGTCCACGGACTGGGCGAATTGGCGGGCATCAACCAGGCCGTTCGGGACATCTCGAGGACTCTGCCTGCCGTGCCCTGACCAGTATCGCTGCCCGGATGGAGGGCAAAGCAGCCGAGAGCCTCCTGGGACAAATGTCCAAGCTGGGGAAGATCACTGAGGCACCAGTGCTCTCCACCGCTTTTTCCGCCTTCAACATTTACGAGGACGTGGCGAGGGAGAGCCCGCTCGGATATGCTGACGCAGCACTGGACACTGCCATCTTACTGACATGGGGCTGGCCGGGCCAGAAATGGCCCCTGTCACCATGGCTCTGACCATCATCAGACTCGGCCTGGACCCTCTCTACTCAGAGATTAAGGGCAGCCTGGACTCCTTACCCCCCGGGGGGCATCGACTGGTCAGCGCTGCCTCGCAGTTCTCAAGGGCATCGCCCTCGCTTTCCGAGATATTGCCCAGAGTCTTTTGGATGTGGTGGGTGAGTTCTCCCCGTTGTCTCTGATTTACAGAATCCCGGAGCTGAACGAGCAACATCGCAAAGATATGAAATTCATCGAGGAGCTGAAGAGTGCTGAGAGTTATTTTACAGTCACCGATGACACCCAAGCCGATGGGTGCCATGGGATGGTTAATTTCTTATCCGGGAAGGATTCTGCCTTTGGGGGGGGCACTGGACATTGAGCTGGACGATGCCAATTGTATGACAGTCCGGATGCCGGATCCAGTAGGTTCCGGAACCATTGAGAGAAAGCACTGTTTCCCCACTCACTGCTCCGTGAACGACCTGGTCGCCGGCGTGGGAGAGACCCAACGAGTTCATTTGATCGAGAAATTGGTCACTCTGCTGTTCTTCATCCACGTGCACACCCAGGAGGTCATCGGATCCCTGACCGAGGACCGCAGCACACTACACGGCTCTTACACCGGCAATTCCCGGCCGAACCGCTTCTACACCGTCCAGGAACTCCCCAAGGGAGCCAAGCTCACATACTCCCTCTCCGACTATTACTACAATCTCTGGGGATGGGACGGTGGGGATGCCTTCTACCTCGGGCCTCAGAGGAGCAGCGTGCAGGGGGGCAATGGTCAAGATCTGTACTTCATTCCCGAGTGGGGAGGAGTGACTGATATCGATAATCGCGCAGTGGACGGTGTGACAGATTGGCTCCTCTTCAATGTCTCCTTTGGTCAGATCTCCGCCAAGAAATCCCAGCACCACCTGAGGCTGTTCTTCGGCAATCAGCATCAAGTGTGGGTCAAGAACTGGTTCCTGGGAGACGAGTACCATCATATGAAGTTCAGGAGCAACGATTACGTCATCTTTACCATTGGTGATGCCACCTTGAACAACTGGATTGAACTCCAAGCGATCTCTCTCGACTTCTCACCCATTGATGACAAACCAGAGACTGTAGTCCTGAGTGAAGTGAGTTGGAGCTCTGTTATCTCAGTGATTGGTACTAAACATGGGGATACCATCCGCGGCAATGATTTGGGTAACGTATTGCGGGGTGGCCAGGGTGCCAACTACCTGGAGGGGCATGACAGGAGGGACACCTACGTGATCGAGGCAGACAAGGCCTGCGACACCATCAATAACTGGTCGAGCGATGAGGAATGGGACACAGTCCATCTGCCTTCCGATCACCAGAACCTCGCTGTGACCGTTAGGGACAACGGCGACCTCGAGATCCGTGACACGGTTTCCCAAGCGGGGGCCTGTGTGATTCTCCAGAACTGGCGAGGAGGTTGGGCCTGGCAGCACGTCACCTTCATCAGCGGCGACTTTGTCATGTTCCAAGTGTCAAACACCTCATCAAGGCCGGAGATCAAACCAATGATTGTAGGCTTCAGCGGCCGAGAGTCCGGTGTGGAATTTCACCTGGCCACATTTCCTGGGAACCAGCAGATCATGACAATGTTGGGATCTCGCCACAATAACCGGTTGTACAGGAATGAGAGAAACAACGTGCTGAGTGGGATGGGGGGAGCGGATTTTCTGAAAGGGGGAGGTGGCAGCGACACCTACATTATCGATTGCCAATGGACCTGGTTGTTCCCAATCACCATTGACAACGAGGACACAAAGGAGACAGTGGATTTCCTTTTGCTACCTGAAGACTTTGAGGATTTAGTGTTTGAACCGAATCTACCCAATGCTTACCTTTGGAACCGAAAGCAGTCCCCCTGTTTAATCATCCTGATGGACTGGTTCAAGGATGGGGCACATCGCCACTTGATGTTGCGCAGTCAGGATGGTGTAGTTTTTACGCTCCCGGATCAATACATCCAGGAAACCGTCCCTTCCCTGTCACTGCCTAATATTTCCTTGCCAATGTTACTTATTTACATCCCACTGCCTCGTATCTCCTACCACAAACTCATCCCTCAGGTCTTTGCGGTGGACAAGTCCAACTCCAAGCTGCACACCGTTCTTATAGATGCCCGGAGCCAAGCGTTGGCTCACGCTGTCAAACTGATTGGCTCCTCCCAACAGAACTGGATCTCCGGCAACCAGAGAAACAATTATATTGACTGTGGTCCAACATACTGCCATGCAGAGGGGGGCAATGGTAGTGACACGTACGTCCTGACTAAGGGCACGTGCACCATCAACAATTACGCCGAGGACCTGCACATGGATCAGATTCTGGTTCCGGCGAAATTCACCCAAATCCGGGTGTGGAGCATGTGGACACACATCCACCTGAAAACCCCGGGTCTCTCCTGTACCCTGTTCAAATATCTGCAGGGGGAGGCATACCAGCACCTGGTGGGACGGAGCAGTGACGGGGTCTGGTTCACTTTCACCAAGGACGGGCTGCAGACTCTCTATGTGGACATGGCACTGCAAGGCAGCCAGCACCTGAACCTCTCGTCCGTGCCCTCCCTGGATAAGGTCGTCTCAGTCCATGGTCAGCGCCAGCAGCGCAATTTCATCATCGGCAATGCGCTGCCAAACGCCATCATCGGAGGCTCCGACACCGACGTGCTGGAGGGACGTGGAGGAGACGATACCCTCCAGGGATCAGCTGGGGAGGACTATCTGTCCGGGGGTCAGGGAGCCGATGAAATCCACGGCGGTGAAGGCACAGACTGGATCCTGGGCGGTGCCGGCAACGATATCCTTTACCCGGGACCGGGGGCAGACCGAGTTCACAGTGGAAGTGGTTCGGACACCATCTTGTTTGCGGGAGATCCCGAGAAGGGCCGGGGGGTGCTGGTGAACCTGGAGGTTGGCTTCAGCCTCAGGGTGGATGCCGACGGCGATTTGTACTACGCAGTGGACAACGCCATCGGCACCGGTTACGCCGACGTGCTGATCGGATCAGGAGGGGACAACGTCCTCAGTGAGGAAGGGGGCG
Organism: Chiloscyllium punctatum; assembly: GCF_047496795.1. NCBI lineage: Eukaryota > Metazoa > Chordata > Chondrichthyes > Orectolobiformes > Hemiscylliidae > Chiloscyllium > Chiloscyllium punctatum. The sequence continues at coordinate 95,799,041 of NC_092742.1, read as the reverse complement.
ATGACCTCTTCCTCCCTTTGGATGGTCGGGACACCCTGAAGGGTGGAGAAGGAGCCGGTGTGTACCACCTGGATGGCACGAGAGGCCTCAAGGTGATTGACAACTACGCAAAAGATCGGAAATACGATACCATCGTCCTGGGCAGTCGGCGCACGAAGGACAACCTCTTCCTGGACAGACAGGGAATGCAGCTCATGGTGACGCTCTTAAACATTCAGGAAGGTGACTTTTCCGGCTCACTCCTCATCAGAGATTGGTTTATGCGGCCGGAGAACCGGCACATCATCGTGCAACTTGACAAATCCTATAACATGGAGGATCTGGTCTCAGAAAAGGTTCATCCCCCGCCAGCAAATCGGTTTGTCCTCAATTTCAAAACCTTCTATGAAGAAAGGAAGTAGCCCCACCCGTTAAAGCCCCATGTAAGGCCGACTGAATTAACTGCCCTCGATCTTCACGATCCAGAACAAACTTAATTCAAGCGTTAAACCGAGACAGAAAATCACAACCCGAGTCATGTTTTGAAATGTTTTTGAATGTTGCCTGAGGTTGGCTGGACAAAAGTATCTAGCTCCAAAGGATCATGACCAGTTATACTGAAGGAGAAAGACACTGGCTGTTCGCATGTCAATCGATCCCAATTGGCCTTGGACGCTGTGGGGATCTATTGGGCCTGGTTCAATCCTGCTTCTAATTCCTCAAAGCCGCACACTTTCAACATTTCCCCTTTGTAGTCAGCTGGTACCTGTGCATAGAAGCAAATCACTGTCTGCAAGTGTAACTAGCTCAGCTCCTATGTATAATATTTCCAGTTAAGACTGTAGTGAGTGAGCTTGAGCTTACAGAAATCACAGCAGTATGTTGATCAATGGATGTGGATGTGATTGGACAGCTCTTACTAAACAACACTGTGTGTGTTCACAAATACACTGAAACTATGTCCTCGATTACCTGCAGTGTTCACTACATGACTCTCTCATGCTTGACTGTCCAGGCTTTGCATCATCCCTGTATTAGATAAAGCTTGGGTGACAACAGTTCCCTCAAGCATTCTCTGTGGTAACACCTTGATCAGTCAAGCTGACTTACTAACAGTTCAGCGCCATTTTCTCACGCAGCATTAACTATTTCTCCTTTCGATATGTCGTATTCTGAGATCAGTCCTGAATACAAGCAAGATGCAAATCATTAACAGCGTCTTTTTCTTTAGCTACATTCAATTTCTGTACAAACAAATAATTATTCGTTGACCAAAGACAAAGTTACAGGGAAGATCAAATCTGGATTGTCAATAGCACAGTTTTACTCAAAAGGAATGTGTTCAAGTCTTCAGCACTTTTTTCCATTAATGCTGAAGCATGGACAGCAGCTAGATCCCTGGTCCTTTATCCATGGCAGTGGCTTGGTCAAAGGGTTGACTTGCCAATTGATCTGCACCTGCATTTCTCCTCCGGTGTAAATTGCTACAATCATCTGAAATGTTGCACTCTTGGTTTATCCTGGTGAGTGAAGAACAAAAATGTTCAGCAACATGTCTCTCCTTGCAGCACTAAAACAAAATCCATAAACCTTCAAAACTGCTTCTGTGAAATGTTTGGTTACTTTAAGTTGTTACTCTCCTAGCCATGTTGGCTTATGTTACAATAACGCCAGGATATGATAATAATAGCAGTTTAGGATACTTTGATATGTCTGCTTTTGCAAAGGTAAAGGACACTGTCAAGACAAGCAGAAGTACATTGATGCAACAGTTAATGAAGTTGATAGAATATATATGCCACATATATTGTCCCCGCATTTACAGAAACCTGACACATGGAGGAAAATGAGTAAAATGAGAAATGGTTTTTCTCTAATAAACATGGCACTGCTTGTGAGGTTCAATTGTGCATGTGCTGAAAAATGTGTTGCTGGAAAAGCGCAGCAGGTCAGGCAGCATCAAAGGAGCAGGAGAATCGACGTTTCGGGCAGAAGTCAATTATGCATGACTAAGACAATTTATGATAAACACATTTCTTTTGTCAGTTACTGAATTGAGATTCAGATTGCGGTAACCATATAAACCTCTTTTAAAATTAGCTTGAAATCAAGTGTAATTCAGTGACTACCTCCAGCATGATACTGTGGCAGCCTGCTTAAGTAACATAAAAATCAGTGAGAAAGGTAAACCCGAAACACTGGCAAAATTGGAAAGGTTATCGAAAATTACAAAGAGATCTTGATCAATTAAGGTCAATACGCTGAGGGATGCCTGAAGTTTAATTTTGACAAATGCGAGGCATTGCGTTTTGGTAAAACACACAAGACATATACAATTAATGGTAGGGCCCTGGATACTGTTGTTGAACATAACAACATAATTCTTTGAAACTTGCATCACAAGTAGACAAGGAGGTTTAAAAAAGTGTTTAGCACACTTGCCTTCAGTTTTCAGACTTTTTAATATAGGATATGGGACTTACGTTTTCAGGTTGTACAGGACGTCGGTGAGGTCTCTTCTGGAGTTACTGTGTACAGCTTTGGTCACCCCAGTATTCAAAGGATATTTGTCAGCTGGATAAAGTTGAGAAGAAATTTGCCAGGAATGGAGGGTTTGAGTTATCGAAGTAGGCTGGGACTTTTCTCACTGGAGTGCTGGAGGTTCGGGACGAACCTCACAGAGATTTATAAAATCATGAGGGGAGTAGAAAAAGCAAATAGCAAGGATCTTCTCCCTAGGGTAAGGGAGTTCAAAGCTAGAGGGGGATATTAAGATTTAAAAAGGATGTGAGGAGCAACTTTATTTTTACACAGAGTGTTTCATATGTGGGATGAACTGCCAGAGGAAGTGGTGGATGCATGCACAGTTACAATGTTAAAAAGACATTTGGATAAGTATATGAATAGGAAAGCTTTGAAGAGATATGAGTTAAATGTGAACAAATGGAACGAATTTAGTTTGGGAACATGGTCAGTGTGGACTGGTTGGACTGAAGGGTCTGTTTCCATGCTGTATGATTCTGTGACTCCATAAACAGGTCACAGAAATTGGCTGAAAAGCAAGCTATGCTAGGAATACATCAGAAAAACACACAAACACACACAGAGATCATTCCGCCTGGAGACAGGCCTTCCTAGGATTTAAGGCCAGACAACTGAAAACCAGACAGCCACCAGAAGACACCTTTGTGTGGAGCCACAGGAGATGGGGGAGGTACTAAACGAGTATTTTGAATCAGGGTTTCCTGTGGAGAAGGACACAGAAGATATAGAATATAGGGAAATCGATGGTGACAACTTGAAAAATGTCCATATTACAGAGGAGGAGGTGCTGGATGAAATGAAATGCATTTGGTGGATAAATCCCCAGGACCTGATCAGATGTACTCTAGAAGTCTGTGGGAAGCTAGGGAAGTGATTGCTTGGCCTCCTGCTGAGATATTTGTATCATCAATGGTCACAGGTGAGGTGTCGGAAGATTGGAGGTTGGCTAATGTTTTGCCACTGTTTACAAAAGATGGTAAGGACAAGCCAGGGAACTATAGACTGGTGAGCCAGCCATGAGTGGTGGACAAATTATTGGAGGGAATCCTAAGAAACAGGATTTAGGGCTGATTAGGGATAGTCAGTATGGCTTTCTGTGCAGGAAATCATGTCTCACAGACTTGTTAGAGATTTTTGAAGAAATAACAAACAGAATTGATGAGAACAAAGCAGTAGACGCGATCTATATGGACTTCAGTAAGGCGTTCGACAAGGTTCCCCATGGGAGACTGGTTAGCAAGGTTGGAACTCATGGAATACAGGGAAAACTAGCCATTTAGGTACTGAACTGGCTCAAAAGTATAAGACAGTGGGTAGTAGTGGAGGGTTATTTTTCAGACTGGAGGCCTGTGACCAGTGGAGTGCAACAAGGATCGGTGCTGGGTCCTCTATTTTTTGTCATTTACATAAATGATTTGGATGCGAGCATAAGAGGTACAGTTAGTAAATTTGCAGATGACACCAACATTAGAGGTGTAGTGGACAGTGAAGAGGGTTACCTCAGATTACAACTGGATCTTAATCAGATGGGGCACTGGGCTGAAAAGTGGCAGAAGGAGTTTAATTTGGATAAATGCGAGGTGCTGCACTTTGGGAAAGCAAATCTTAGCAGGACTTCTACATTTAATGGTAAGGTCCGAGGGAGTGTTGCTGAACCAAGAGACCTTGGAGTGCAGCTTCATACCTCCTTAAAAGTAGTCTCAGGTAGATAGGATAGTAAAGAAGACATTTGATCTGCTTTCCTTTATTGGTCAGAGTATTGAGTACAGGAGTTGGGAGGTCATGTTGCGGTTGTACAGGACATTGGTTAGGCCACTGTTGGAATATTGCGTGCAATTCTGGTCTTCTTCCTATTGGAAAGATGTTGTGAAACTTGAAAGGGTTCAGAAAAGATTTACAAGGATGTTGCCAGGGTTGGAGAATTTGTGCTATAGGGAGAGGCTGAACAGGCTGGGGCTGTTTTCCCTGGATCATCAGAGACTGAGAGGTGACCTTATAGAGGTTTATAAAATCATGAGGGGCATGGATAGGGTAAGTAGACCAAATATTTTCCCTGGGGTGAGGGAGTCCAGAACTAGAGGGCATAGGTTTAGGGTGAGAGGGGAAAGATATAAAAGACACTTAAGGGGAAAATTTTTCACACAGATGGTGTATGCGTGGAATGAACTGCCAGAGGAAGTGGTGGACGCTGGTACAATTGCAACGTTTAAAAGGCATCTGGATGGGTATATGAATAGGAAGGGTTTAGAGGGATATGGGACAAGTGCTGGCAAATGGGACTAGATTAGGTTGGGCTATCTGGTCAGCATGGAAAAGTTGGACCGAAGGGACTGTTTCCATGCTGTACAGCTCTATGACTCAATAACCCATGAGCAAGTGTCAAAGGGAATGTCAACATGTCCTGACCCAAACAGATCACCATCAGATACATGGGGCAGACATGCCTTAGTAAAACAAAGCCATTCTCGGTCCAAAAACCAGACTTCCAGGCCCCAGGGCAGACACATAAAAGGGTTCACCGTGAACAAGTCATTGAGAATGACATTTCAGAGTGGTAAAACCTGATCAACTTGATCCTCCATAACTGGTCAAGTCCTTGGGAAATTCGGGAAGGTAGCCAGGTAGCTATAAGAACAGGGCCCTGGCAGGGCTTGACCTGACCCCACTCTCTCTCTCTCTCTCCCATCTAGAGGCAGTTCTGGACAGGGCAGAGACATGCGCAGCTCAGCCCCTCCCCTTGACCAGAGAGAACCAATCATTGAAGAGAACACCGAACAAAGACCTGTCCAGCTCACAATGTTGTGCCAAGGATGACACCAATTTAAACCATCCCTTCTGCCTGGCCTTGATCCATATCCCTCCATTCCTTTCATATTCATATGCTTATCTAAAAGACCCTTAATTGCCCCTATCCTATCTGTCTCCACCACCATCCCTGGCAGTGTGTTCTACAGTCCTACCACTCTTTGTGTAAAAAACTTGGCCCTCTCATCTCCTTTGAACTTTCTCCCTCTCACTTTAAATGCACGTCCCCTGACTTTAGACATTTCAACTCTGGGAAAAAGGTTCTGACCCTCAACACCGTCCACACATCTCATAATTTTATAGACTTCCATCAAGTCTCCCCTCAGCCTCCGCAGCTCCAGAGAAAACAAACTGAGTTTTTGTAGCCTTTTCTTCTAGCTCATACCCTCTAATCCAGGCAGCATCCTGGTAAACCTCTCCAAAGCCTCCACATCCTGTCCTTAATGTGACCAGAACTGAACTCAGTACTCTAAATGTGGCCTTACTAAAGTCTTTTAAAGCTGCAACATAACATCCTGACTCTTGTACTCAATTCCCTAACCAATAATGGCAAGAATGCCATTTGCTTTTTTTTTTACACGTTATCTACTTGCACAGCCACTTTCAGGGAGCTATGGATTTGAACCCTCAACATCAATGCTGTTCAGAGTCCTCCCATTAACTGTATACTTTTGCGTAGCATTTGATCTCCCAAACTTACAGGGATCAAACTCCATCTGCCATTTTTCTGCCATTATCTGAAACTGATCTATATTCTGCTGTACCCTTTGATAACCTTCTACACTATCCACAACTTCACTGTAATGTAATATCATTTAATACAATACTCTTCGTAATGTCTGCAAACTTACTAACCTGCCCATACACATTTTCATCTAGGTCATTTGTATATGTCACAAACAGCAGAGGTCCCAGTACAGATCCCTGTGGAACACCACTAGTCACAGACCTCCAGACCGAAAAATACTCTTCCACCTCTACCCTCTGAATATGGGCAAGCCAATCTAGAATCCATGCAACCAAGTCATTGTGGATCCCATGCATCCTATTCTTCTGGATGAGCCTACCATGAGGGACCTTGTTGAAAGCCTTACTAAAATCCATGTTGACAACATCCACAGCTCTACCCTCAACGGTCACCTTTTCCAACTCCTGCAAAAATGTAATCAAGTTAATAAGCCATGACCTACCCTGCACAAAGCCATGCTAACTGTCCCGAATTAGGTCATGCTTTTCCAAATATGCATAAATCCTATCCCTAAGGATTCTTTCCAATAGCTTTCCAATCACCAATATAAGCCTCACCGGTATAAAGTTTCCTGGATTATCCATATTGCCCTTCTTGAATAGAGGAACAATATTAGCTACACAATATTAGATACAAAGATCTTGATATAGGTCGCAGCAATCTCCGCTTCTGCCTCTCTCAAAAACCTGGGGTAGATACCATTGGGCTCTGGGGACTTATCCACATTAATGCTCTTCAAGTGACCCAACACCACTTCTTTCTTGATCTCAAAATGCCCGAGCATATTAGCATTCTCCTCACAATCTCACTATCCTTCCACTTCCTTCTCTTGGATGAATACTGATACAAAGTACTCAATTAGGATCTCACCCATATCTTCTGCCTCCAAGCACAAGTTCCCTCTTCTATCCTTGAGTGACCCTTACCTCACACATCCTACAGGAGTAGCATGCAACTGCCCTAACATCCATTCCTACTGTTTTGTGTTCTGAAAGAGACTATCGAAAAAAAAATGTTTTCAATGTATGTATGCAATGCCTTAGGATTCTCCTTAACGCTAATTGCCAAAGTCATTTCATGGCACCTTCTTGCTTTCCGAATTCCCTGCTTGAGTTCCTTCCTGTTTTCTTTATATTCCTCACAGGCCCTTTCCAATTTTACCTTCCTAAACCTTACATATGCTTCTTGTTTACATTTTAACAAAATTCCTAAACTCCCTCGTTATCCAAAGATCCCAGAGAGAGAAAAACAACCAAACTGATTGAATGTGTCCACAGAGTCCTAGAGACACCCAGTCCCCTTATGCCGACAATGGCGACTACAACAACAACAACAACGCATTCACTGGCTTCCATTTTTGCAGTAGCAGGGGGACCGGTCAGAGCGAGGACCAAGGAGCTGCCGAGAAGGTAATTTCCTCCTTTAAAAACTTACCTCATGGGATCAGTGGCCTCCATTTTTGCAGCAGCATTGGGAGCAGTGACAATGAGGAGCAGGGGCTGCTGGGAAGTTACATTAATCTTTTACAAATTTACCTTATGAATAGGTGAAGCGCAACCCGTACCATTACTTAGGTAGTGTGTGCCGATTCAGCAAGGTCACTAGTTTTTTTTTGATAGTCTCTTTGGGAATTCAGTACAGTGGGAATGGATGTTAGGGCAATTGCATGCTCCTCCTGTAGAATGTGGGGGGTAAGGGTCAACAGTGTCCCCACTGACTTCATCCTTTGGAAGTGCACCCAACTCCAGCTCCTCAGAAACCATGTTAGGGAACTGGAGCTGGAGCTGGATGAACTTTGGTTCATTCGGGAGGCGGAGAGGGTAATAGACCAATTCACCTGACCTGCACATCTTTGGACTGTGGGAGGAAACCGGAGCACCCGGAGGAAACCCACGCAGACACGGGGAGAATGTTGCAAACTCCACACAGACAGTCACCTGAGGCAGGAATTGAACCCAGGTCTCTGGCGCTGTGAGGCAGCAGTGCTAACCACTGTGCCACCGTGCCGCCATATTAGGTTGGAAGCTAAGAAACAGGATGAGCAGGGAAGTAATCTCAGGATTACTACCAGTGTCACATGCTAGTGAGGCAAGGAACAGGGAGCGAGGGCAGCTAAACATCTGGCTCCAGGGCTGGTGCAGGAAGGAGGTGTTAGATACATAGATCATTGCAGTATCTTCTGGGGCTGGTGCAACATGTACATGAAGAATGGGTTGCACTTAAACTGGAGGGACACCAATGTCCTGGGCAGGAGACCATTTTGTGAGGGTTTAAGTTAGTTTGGCAGGGGGGTGGAAACCAGAGTTACAGATCAGAAGAGAGGGTAGTTGTTGAATGGGCAGAAATAGAATGCAGAGAGTCTGTCAGGAAGGATACACAGTTGATAGGACAAAGGGATGGGTTAAAGTGTGTCTGTTTCAATGTAAGGAATGTTAGGAGTAAGAGTGATGAACTTAGAGCATGGATCTGTACTTGGGACTACAGTGTTGTTGCCATAAAAGAGGCATGAATTTCACAGGGGCAGGAAAAGTTGCTGGATGTTCCAGGGTTTAGACCTTTTAAAAAGAACAGGGAAGGGGATAAAAGAGGAGGGGAAGTAGCATTGTTAATTACAGAGTGTATCACAGCTGCAGAAGAGCAGGTTGTTGAGAAGCTTGTTTACTACTGAGTCAGTGCAGTTGGAAGTTAGTAACAGGAAAGAGCAGTCACCTTATAAGGTGTTGTCTATAGACCCCTCAATAGCAACAGAGAGATGGAAGAACAGATTGAACAGCAGATCTTGGAAAGTTGCAGATGTAACAGAGTTGTTGTTATGGGTGACTTCAACCTCCCCAGTAATGATTGGATATCCATCGTGCTGATAGTCTGGATGGAGCTGATTTTGTCAGGTGTGTCTACAAGGATTCCTGACTCAAAATGCAGATAGGCCAACTGGGGGTGGGGGTGGGGGGGGGGAGGCCATATTAGATTTGGTGTTCGGCAATGAGCCAGGTCAGGTGTCAGATCTCTTGGTGGAAGAGCAGTTTGGTGACAGTGATCACAAGTGCCTCACCTTTACCTTAGCCATGGAGAGGGATAGAAATAGACAGTATGGAAGACATCACCAACCCAAGGAAACCGAAACACATAAATAGAAAGTGGGCCATGCTACCAGTGCTTCGTCCAGAGGCTCATTGATGATGTTACCTAGTATGGTGATGAAACGTCTGAAAACAAACCTTACAGCTCAGCGAGCTAACTTACATCCAGAACCTCAACCAGAGCTACAAATCTTCTTGAAACTCATTAACACCTATGGGCACAATACCCTAAAACTGGCCCCAAAATGGGAAACCAATGCCCTTCAGAAGAGAGCCACCCATGAACAGCTCTACTTCCTACATGAATGCCTAAGGGAAATGTCTGAAATACAAACCTCCCCTAAACACCCCACTAGCCAAAAGAATAGCAGAGCAAAACAGCGGCAGAATACTTCATAAAATGATTAATGATGCGCACAACAGACTGCGTAAATACAACTGGGAAAATTCACGCCAAAAATCTTTACTCACTAATGCAACAGACCATGAATGGACAGACACAGTACAACAAGCCATAGACTTTAGACAATGACAAACACAGAAAATGAAAAAAACTAGACCTGCAGAAAAATACTAGATAAACTTACATGAAGTAACAACACAGACAACACAGAAGCATGGATAAAAAAACTTATCTGATCGACCCTTAACAGACGCGGAAAAAGCATTCTTAGTAAGAGGATTAATTACAATGTCCAGGATGCAGACAAGAAAGATTTCTTAGCGGCATTAGATTCAACATTGAAAGACAACCAACTCACAGAGGAAACCTGGCAAACCATCAGACAGATAGTCGCACCAACGCTAAGCAGGAAAAAGGAAGGAAACACGCTCAATATACAAGAAAGGAAAGCACTAAAAATAATTTAAAAAGATAAAAATATCGTTATCCTACCAGCAGACAAAGGATGCTTGACAGTCATTTTAAATCAAAGAAACTAAATTGAGAAAGCAAACACACTACTTGCAGATACCAACACTTACCAACAAGTGGCGATAGACCTGACCCCACAACTACAGATCCAAATCACAGTCCTCCTCAAAACACTTCAGAAATCTGGAGAAATAAATAAGACCGCCTTCCAAAAAATGAAACCAAACAGATCCAACACACCACGCTTCTACGGATTACCCAAAATTCACAAACCAGGAGCCCTCCTCAAACCCATAGCCTTGTTCCCTGGAACACCAGCTCACAGACTGGCCAAGGAGCTACACCAAAGACTAAAATACCTAGTAGAAGACTCACACCACTCCATCCACTCCATCCATGAATTCCTGAAAACCAAAGACACTAAGATAGAAGCTTTGACGTAACAACCTTGTTCACATCCATCAACATCAACCTGGCCAAGGAGACACTGACTACATTACTGGAAGAACCAAAGGCACATACACCAAACACCATTAACTTCATCAACAAGGACAATATCATCAAGCTAGTGGACCTATACCTTACCACCCACTTCACCTTCAACAACAAAAGCAACAGAACACCCATGGGATCTCCAATATCAGGGTTCTTAGCAGAGGCAGTAATACAGAGACTCGAACAAACAGCTCTGCCAACCATCCAACCCAATCTTTGGATCCACAACGTGGATGACACCTTTGTCATCACTAAATGAAACAAATTACAGGAAACCTGCAAGACCATCAATAATACCCTCACTGACATAGAATTCACTAAACAGGAGGAAAACAACAACAAACTGCCATCCCTAGATGTTGAAATAGAGCGAACTTCAAACGAGAGCCTACAGGAAAGCAACACATACGGACCAAATAATGAACTACAGAAGCAATCATCCCAACACCCACAAACGGGGCTGCATTAGAACATTATTTCAATGAGCCACCACACACTGCAGCACAGAGGGACTACCCAGAGCAGAGGAAAATCACCTATACAGTGTATTCAATAAGAACGGGTTCCCAACGAACACAGTCCACCGATTTCTCAGCAACAAACTACAACAAACAGACAAAACACGGCCAGAAACTCTAGCCACTCTCTCCCTTACAATAAAGGCATCTCAGAAATGACTGTCAGACTACTCAGACCCTTTGGCAATATGGTAGCCCACAAACCCACCAACACACTAAAACAGCAGCTAATGACCCACTACCACTAATATCCTAACATACAGATGAGGAAGGACACCACTTCAACCAGGAGAACACACCCATCCTAGGACATGCCAAACAGACACACGCACAAGAATTCCTGGAGGCATGGCATTCCAACTGGAACTCTATCAACAAACACATTGACTTGGATCCCATTTACCACCCCCTGAATAAAGAACGGGGAAATGACATCACCACAGGAAATGACATCACCACAAGAAATGACATCACCATCCCAAGGAAACCTAAACACATAAATAGAAAGCAGGCCATGCCACCAGTGCTTCATCCGGAAGCTCCCTGATGACGTTACCTAGTATAGTGATGAAATGTCTGATCACTAACCTTCCAGCAAACCTGCATCCAAGGGAAGGTATTTAATTTGGTGGGGGTGGAATTATACTGCTATACAACAGGAGCTGTGGGGTATAAATTGGGAACAACTGTTCTGCGGGAAATGCACAACAGATGTGTGGAGGCTGTTTAAGGAGCACTTGTTGCAAATGTTGGATAACTTTGTCTCACTGAGACAGGCACGAAGTGGTAAGGTGAAGGAGCCTTGGATGACAAGAGGAGCTTCTCATCGCTAGGAAGAAGGAAGCTTACTTAAGGCTGAGGAAGCAAGGATCTGGCACAGCTTTAGAGGATTACAGGGCAGCTAGGAAAGAACTCAAAAATGGACTGAGGAGAGCTAGGAGGGAACACAATAAAGCCTTGGCAGGAAGGATTAGGGGAAGTCCAAAGATGTTCTACACTTATGGAAAGAATAAGAGAGAGTACAGCCAATCAGGGATAGTGGAGGAACTTGTGCCTGGAGTCTGAAGAAGTAGGGGAGGCCCTAAATGAGTTGCTTGCTTCAGTATTCACTAGAGGGAGTGACCTTGTTGATAGTGAGAACACCGTGGACCAGGTTTATAGGCTTGAACAGATTGATGCTGAAAATGTGTTGCTGGAAAAGCGCAGCAGGTCAGGCAGCATCCAAGGAGCAGGAGAATCGATGTTTCGGGCATAAGCCCTTCTTCAGGAATGAGGAACGTGTGTCCAGCAGTCTAAGATAAAAGGTAGGGAGGAGGGACTTGAGAGAGGGGAGTTGGAAATGCGATAGGTGGAAGGAGGTCAAGGTGAGGATGATAGGCCGCAGTGGGGGTGGGGGCGGAGAGGTCAGGAAGAAGATTGCAGGTTATGAAGGCAGTGCTGAGTTCAAGAGATTTGACTGAGACAAGGTGGGGGGAGGGGAAATGAGGAAACTGGAGAAATCTGAGTTCATCCCTTGTGGTTGAAGGGTTCCTAGGCAGAAGATGAGGTGCTCTTCCTCCAACCGTCGTGTTGCTATGGTCTGGCGATGGAGGAGTCCAAGGACCTGCATGTCCTTGGTGGAGTGGGAGGGGGAGTTGAAGTGTTGAGCCACGGGGTGGTTGGGTTGGTTGGTCCGGGTGTCCCAGAGGTGTTCTCTGAAACGTTCCGCAAGTAGGCGGCATGTCTCCCCAATATAGAGGAGGCCACATTGGGTGCAGCGGATGCAATAAATGATGTGGGAGGAGGTGCAGGTGAATTTGTGGTGGATATGGAAAGATTCCTTGGGGCCTTGGAGGGAAGTAAATTTTACATTTCTTGCGGTTGCAGGGGAAGGTGCCGGGAGTGGAGGTTGGGTTGGTGGGGGGTGTGGACCTGATGAGGGAGTCACAGAGGGAGTGGTCTTTTTGGAACACTGATAGGGGAGGGGAGGGAAATATATCCCTGGTGGTGGGGTCCGTTTGGAGGTGGCGGAAATGACGGCGGATGATACGCTGTATATGGAGGTTGGTGGGGTGGTAGGTGAGGACCAGTGGGGTTCTGTCCTGGTGGTGATTGGAGGGGTGGAGGAGCGGGAAGTGGAGGAGATGCGGTGGAGGGCATCATCGATCACGTCTGGGGGGAAATTGCAGTCTTTGAAGAAAGAAGCCATCTGGGTTGTACGGTATTGGAACTGGTCCTCCTGGAAGCAGATGCGGTGGAGACGAAGGAATTGGGAATATGGGATGGCGTTTTTACAGGGGGCAGGGTGGGAGGAGGTGTAGTCTAGGTAGCTGTGGGAGTCGGTCGGTTTATAGTAAATGTTTATAGCCTGCTGGACACACTTTCCTCATTCCTGAAGAAGGGCTTATACCCAACATGTCAATTCTCCTGCTCCTTGGATGCTGCCTGACCTGCTGCGCTTTTCCAGCAGCACATTTTCAGCTCTGATCTCCAGCATCTGCAGTCCTCGCTTTGATATTAAGAAAGTGGATATGCTGGAAATTCTGGGCAGCATCAAGATAGATAAGTCCCCAGGGCTGGACCAGATATATCCAAGGTTACTAAAGGAAGTGAGGAATGATCTTTGCATCCTCACTCTCCACAGGAGTGGTCCCAGCTGATCGGAGGGAGGTGAATGTTGTTCTTCTTTTCAAAATAGGGACTAAGGAAATCCCTAGGAATTACAGAACAATCAGTCAAAATACCAAAAAGGATTCTGAGAGATAGGATTTATGACTATTTGGAAAAACATAATATGATTAAAGAGAGTCAGCGTGGTTTTGTGAGGGACAGATCATGCCTCACAAACCTTATTGAGTTCTTTGAGGATCTGACGAGGCAAGTTGATGAAGGTTGAGCAATGGATGTGGTGTATATGGATTTCAGTAAGGCATTTGATAAGGTTCCCCACAGTAAGCTCATTCAGAACATTAGAAGGTATGAGATACAGGGAAATTTGGCCGTCTAGATACAGAATTGGCTGGCCAAAAGAAGACAGCAAGTGGTAGTGAATGGAAAATATTCTGCCTGGAGGTCAGTAACCAGTGGTGTCTCACAGGGATCTGTTCTTGGGCCTCTGCTCTTTGTCGTTTTTAAAATTGACCTGGATGAAGGTTGGAAGGATGGGTTAGTAAGTTTGCTGATGACACGGAGGTCAGTGATGCTGATGCTGTTGCAGGCTACAACAAGACATTGACAAGATGTAGAGTCGGGCTGAGAAGTGGAAGATGGAGTTCAACCTGGATAAATGCAAAGTGATTCATTTTGGAAAGTCGAATTTGAATGTCGAATGCAGGGTTAAAGACTGGCAGTGTGGAGGAACCGTAGGATCTTGGGGTCCTTGTACATAGATCCCTCCAAGTTGCCACCCAAGTTGATAGGGTTGTTAAGAAGGCGAATGGTGTTTTGGCTTTCATTAACAGGGGAATTGAGTTTAAGAGGCGCACGGTTTCGCTGCAGCTCTATAAAACTCTGGTTAGACCACACTGAGAATATTGTGTCCAGTTCTGGTCCCCTTATTATAGGAAGAATGTAGATGCTTTAGAGAGAGTGCAGAAGAAACTTACCAGGATGCTGCCTGGACTGAAAGGCTTGTGGTATGAAGTGGTGTTGAGTGAGCTAGGGCTTTTCACACTGGAGAGGAGGAGGGAGAGAGGTGACTCAATAGAGGTGCACAAGGTAAAGAGAGGCATAGATCGAGTGGATAGCCAGAGACCTTTCCTCAGACAGAAATGGTTGCTGCCAGCGTTCATAATTTTAGGGTGATTGGAGGAAGGTATAGGACAAATGTCAGGGGTAAATTCTTTACGCAGAGAGTTAAGGGTGCATGGAATGTACTGCCAGAGGTGGTAGTACAGGAAGACAATCCTTTATCTGAAATTCCAAAATCCAAAAAGCTCCGAAATCAGAATTTTTTTTCCTGAAGGTTTTTTCATGTTAACAAGGTTGTCTGGCCTGCAAACAGTTAATGCAACTGCACACCCACTCGACCCACGTCACTCAGATGTGGCCCAGTACTGGCAGGCATCAATTCTGTCTCTGTGTTCATAATAATCACAGGTGGATCTGCTGTTCAGTTTTTTAAAAATTTATTTTACTATGAAAATGTCATTTAATTCTTTATCCAAAAAAATTCTAAAATCTGAAAGACAGCGAGGTCCAGAGAGTTTCAAATAAAGGTTTGTCTACCTGCAGAGTCAGACATTAACTGACAAGCACAGGGATGGAAGTGAATTGAGGGGCGTGTAAATTAGGTTGATCTTAGATTAAGATAAACGTTCAGCACAACACCGTGGGTCGAAGGGCCTGTACTGTGCTACACTGTTCTATGTTCTATGGTGAAGCCAGATTGAATCATACTTTTGTAATTCACCATAACTCAAGACATTGGTGGTTGGCAAATTTCACATGGGGGGGGGCCGTCCAGCTGCAGCACAACATCTGTATCTCAGCACACAGTAAATTCGGGGAAACTTTGGTCCACAGCCAACATCACAGCGTTTTAATGGGCCTTGGTCCCATTGTTATCCGGGGGAACTTACTGCGCACAGATGTCTTGCCAGGTTTAGCCTCACACTTATTCCTGACGAAGGGCTTTTGCCCGAAACGTCGATTTCGCTGCTCGTTGGATTGCTGCCTGAACTGCTGTGCTCTTCCAGCACCACTAATCCAGAATCATACTCAATGGTGCCTGCCATAAATATAATTGCCTTTGTTGTGAAGCATCAACGTTGTTGTATCGATGTGATTATTTCCTGTCAGCCTAACTCTTGTTTATTTCCACCCTTCCACTGTTTACTCGTTGGTAATTTTATTTTTAACTCCGCCCACTTTGTCACCTATTATTCTGCTGTTCCATTTTTTTTCCATCTGGCCATAAACTCGTCAGGTCTTTCAAATATTTGGGTCACTGTATTCACATGTAACAGCTGAGTTGGCTTCTCTCTGCAATAACTGAGTTCGCTGGCAAACATTTACAGTGAATTGAGACCGATAATGGACACGATCAGAGTGTTTCTGTTGCCTATGTTTCTAAACTAGTTTGTCCTTTAAGTCAAGAGTTTGGTCACTACTTCGCAAACTGGATTAACAGTCAAAGAATTCCCATTTACACAGAATTCCCGATGTGGGATTCGGGGCATCAAGCACTCTGATTCCATGTTGCACTATTTCCCCACTGGTAAAATCAGTCCGCTACGAAAATACATTACAACACTATAGGGGGTCATGTTTTTAAACTAGAAGCCTGAACTAATAAATCCAAAAAGCTGAGTTCAATTCAGATCACGCGACTGTTCGCTGTATATTTAATGTGAACTTTAGTACACTGAAATTGGAATAATCTAAAGATTAGCCTGGTCTCTGCAAAAGAATATTTGCACATTTCATAAAGTGTTCCATCATTAACAGCCTGGCTCCTTGAACTACATTGATCGTCTGTTTCGTGCACTGTTCAAACACAAACAAGAGGGAAACAAATGTGGTATTCTGCCGGGCAGGCAGTTTGAAATGAATAATGTAGTGGTGCACGTATTTTAACTCAGCAAAGTCGGTGATTGTCACTTGTTTGCTCATTTCTCGAATGTGTGTGTAACATTTACTGTCCCCAGCAGAGAGGGATCAAGCTGTCAGCGTGTCTGTGTGTTTGAGAGAGAGAAAGATTGTAATATTTACAGTCCCCAGTAGAGGGGGATCAAGCTCTGACTATTCAGTGTGTGTGTGTGTGTGTGTGTGAGAGAGAGAGAGACAGAAAGAGAGAGATAAAGATTATAATATTTACAGTTCCCAGTAGAGGGGGATGATGCTGGATGCTGTGATATTCACAGGGTCCAGCAGAGGGAGATTGCTGTTAGTGGGGTGTGTGCAGTAATTGACATTGCCCTGATTAATACTCTTAAAGTCATATTATAGTGCAGCGTGGAGAAGATCAAGTATTCCAAAGAGGCTGTGGCTCTCTATGTAGCTCTTTATGTCTCGCTCTGTCTGTAGTTTTCTCTCTTTCTCTGTTAATCATAGCTAACCTGAAAGCGCACAATCACTGGTGACTCACTTTCCAGGAAAGAATAGCAAGAATAATTCTACATTTCTTTCTTTTCACACCATCGCAATGTTAATGTCTAATGCTCTGGCTTTAGGACTCACTTTTGTCTGTCATATTGCAAGGTGTGTTGGAAACGTCCTGATTGGGTTCCTATTTAAGTATATCAAATCATGAGAAATTGTTTTTCTCACCTTGTGACATGAATTAAGATCATTGCAAAAGGTTAGGTGTTATCTATTCCAGTATCAAGACTCTGGAACATGATGCAATCACTGTCAAATCTTTGTCTTTGTCACTTGTTTGCTCATTTCTCGAATGTGTGCGTAACATTTACTGTCCCCAGCAGAGGGATCAAGCTGACTGTCAGCGTGTCTGTGTGTTTGAGAGAGAGAAAGATTGTAATATTTACAGTCCCCAGTAGAGGGGAATCAAGCTCTGACTGTCAGCGTGTCTGTGTGTTTGAGAGAGAGAAAGATTGTAATATTTACAGTCCCCAGTAGAGGGGGATCAAGCTCTGACTGTTCAGCGTGTCTGTGTGTATGATTGATTAACCTTTCCAAGTATGGAATCGACTTCATTCAGGTATTATTTATTGCTGGAGATTTTGAAAAGTAAAACCAAAGGAATATTTTACTTCTTACTTTCAATGTCTTTAATCTCTTAATAATCCATTGCCTTTTTTATTTCAGTTTCTGAAGCTGATTTGATGACAACTTGAGGGTGAATTATGCAAACTAACGATTTCTTCTTCAGACATTTTTGCTCGATAATAATTTGCCACATGACTGCTTCAGCACAGTTTCTTGCCCTGTTCAAATGGTCTCTGGACTCTTTACAGAGGGTACAGTTCTGTGATCTCCTCGAACATTGGAGCAGCCCATTCAAACACATCCCTCCAGAAAGTCTATGGGCAAGTACAAATGTAATATTTCTGTGCCTTCAGAGCAATAACAAGCCCAATACATATTTGCTGTCACACAAAAAAACTGTTGGCGAGTTCACCCTACCTCGTGCAAGGGGAGGCGTTGAGAAGGTGGGACCTTCATAGCAACTTCAGCCAGTGTTGGAATCAAACCCACACTTCTGACATCATTCTGCATTTCAAAATCAACCATTCAGTCAACTAACCTAACCTCACAAGCACATAGCATGTATGTACAGGCAGTGATAATACAAACAAGCAGATGTAACATCCACATCACAGCATTTTGTTGCAGATATAAGAGGATGCACTAGATGGGAAAATCTCAGATCTTGGAAGTCTTACATCTGCTTTCCATTAGATTTTGTGTACGCTAGTTATTAATTGTAGCAGAGGACAGATTACTCACTCGAAATGATACATCTGTAACAAACCTCCACCCAAGAAGCCTAGCTGTGATAATATGCTGAGGGCAGCTTTAATTTGATCCATGTGGAATGTCTAACCCTCCACTTGTATGGAGATTCCATCCCACTGACTGAATGGAGTTGCTACCACCTGCTGGGACTACAGACAATCCCTACAAATGCACTTCTGGAATGCAGCCTTCAGATAGGTCAAGGATTCTGGTTCAGGCAGTCTGGGAGGATGAATGATGCAATCCAAAGGGGTAACCCCCATTATTCTGCCCAACAGCAGCCATTACAGAGAAAGCTATTGGGTTCCCCCCCCCCCCCCCCCACCTTGTCTCAGACTTCCGCAGCGACCCCTTAAATTCTGGAGATTAAGGGCCACGTGACCTTTCATCAGCCCCTTAATTAGCCAAAAGGCAAACAGGCAGCCTAATGTACACCTACTACACTGTATTTTTAAAAATACTCAACTTCAAATACATTAGTTGGAGATAGGAATAGCGAATGTTACAATCTCTTAAACGTTGGGTATAGTGTTGGTGGAGCAGAGATAAATCACCAAATGTTCCACCTTTTGCATACATTTTTATGTCGTATGTTTATATGTTTTGAAAATCCCTAATGTGAAGACTGATACAAAATCAGTATTACAAAGTCTGTTGTTTTCAAATTTTTACAATTAAATTTACTTCAGTTTCTTTAAATGGTCCACATTTTCTTTAATCTGTAATTCTCCTTTCCCTCGTATTAGTTTTGTTATCCCAATTTCCGAACTGCACTCTGTCTTTGCAGCTCTTAGCACATTTTATGTTTATTTTACTGTCCCTCATCTCGGTCATAACCACCCTGGATTAGCAGTATGAGTGGCTTTGTGTTTTGTTCTACGTTACACTTCACCCATTTTAATGCTGTTTTATAAGTAATGACCCTGCCTCTGAGTGATATGTGCTAGAACTGAACTGAATTATGATCTGTACAACTCCCATTGTTCATCTATAGGTTTATCCAATCACAATAATACAATTGGAACCGTTTGTTATCATTAGTCTCTGTCTCACCCAACAAAGGTTTCCTTTTGAAAAATCCAGAATCTTAATGACCAAATTATGCTTCTTCCTTTCAAACCTAACATTGAATTTGATCATATTATGATCATAGTGAGATGAATCTTCTTTTGCCATTACGCCATTAATTAAGTCTGTCCCACTATACATTCCAACATCTATGATCATTTGCCACTTTGTTGGTTCTGGACAAAAAAGTGCTCCCCAAAATTTATCTGGACTTCATGCAAGAAAGTCACACTTCACCTGAGTTATGATCTTCATCCCCAAAAGTAGAGATTGCAATCACCAAATAAAACATCTTTGCAGGAGGTCTTAAGATGTTAGAGGAGATTCAGGGTAAAGTCTTAAGCAGCTGAAGCATGAGATAAAATGGGAAAAAGTGTGAGCTTTTCAATTTTGAAAGAAAAAAATGAAATCT
The DNA here is from genome assembly GCF_047496795.1 of Chiloscyllium punctatum. Classification (NCBI taxonomy): domain Eukaryota; kingdom Metazoa; phylum Chordata; class Chondrichthyes; order Orectolobiformes; family Hemiscylliidae; genus Chiloscyllium; species Chiloscyllium punctatum. The sequence goes on along the minus strand of NC_092742.1, from coordinate 95,779,120 downwards.
GTGCAGGGTGCATCCTGTCTTTTATTATTTAAAATTTACTTTTCAATGCAGTCAATCTCCTGAAAATCTTCTTAAAAGTTCTTCTTTCATTAAGTCATAAAATCGTAAGGTTTGAGTCATACAGTAAGTTATGGAAATAAATACAGGCAGCTAAAAGTTACAATTCCAGTTTATTCAGAACCCTACAAGACTCTGATGGGATTGACTTCAGTACTAAGAAATGACGATTGCCAGAAACCGCTGTTATGATCAAATATTAATAATATTTCTGCAATGCCAAACATTATAAGCAGCACTTTCTTTGGAATAATGTATTTTCCTAAAAAGCAGAAGACTTCACCACAACAAACAAATTTTGAGAATATTTAAACTGCGTAGCAGTCAGATGTCAGCGGACTAACAAAAGACTGCAATGAGGACGAAGCCTGCATTAACGGTAAAAGATCAACACTGCAGCCTCTGTCACCTCCTTCGATGCACTCCATGACTGGTGTGTGCCAACACCATTCCAGTCAAAGGCTGTGAAATCTCCACACTGCCTTGGCGATGTCTCAGGGAAGTATCCTCCACCCCCAATACAGACCTAGACATAAACAATTTGAAAGATTATATTTATATTTATTAGCATTTATATTTATTAGCAATTATATTTATTAACAATTATATTTATTAGCATTTCGATAGGCAGAAACATCAGGAAATGCATTATTGAGACACAGGCTGAACTGCACTGATTCGGAAATGATTTCCCCAAAACCCCAGCACAAGCACCGGAAGCGACTGAATCTCATTTGGGGCAGTGTTAGACCTCAGTGCGGAAATGTAATCTGAAACAAAATCAGAATTTGCTGGAGAAACCCAGGAGGTCTGACAGCATCTGTGAAAGCAAATTGATTGTTTCGGGTCCAGCCATGGCAATTAGCTCTGACAAAGGACCTGACACATGAATTCTGCTTTCTCTCTTCGCGCATGTTGCCGAACCTGCTGAGTTTCTCCAGCAATTTACGCTTTCGGTTCAAATTTCCGATGTCCCCAGTTCCTTGTTTTGCTAAAGAAACATAAACTCAGTTGCTCCTCATTCCCATGTAATGCGTTTTGCTGGTAGGTCTGTCCAAAGTTTCTGTTTGCTCACTCGTAAATCACAGCACTTCCCCCCCCCCCCTCCCGTCCCCCACCTGCCACTCCTCCAACATCCCTCTTTCCCGCAGTTCCCTTACTTACATGTTCTGCATTGCATCCTTTGTATTTCACTCCAGAACACATCGCCATTGCTGCCTTTTCATTGTTAAAAACCCTGAATTGGACAAATCCTGGTTCAAACTCAGCTGCAAACACATAACAAATTACACGATTATTTAGATATAAAACAATTATACATCTGGAACTTCTGACAAAGTTCTGTACTTATTGAAAATGTGCAATTGTCAATGAGTAAAAGATTAGATTACTTACAGTGTGGAAACAGTCCCTTCGGCCCAACAAGTCCACGCCGCCCCGCCGAAGCACAACCCACCCATACATCTACCCCTTATCTAACACTACGGGCAATTTACCATGGCCAATTCACCAGACCTGCACATCTTTGGACTGTGGGAGGAAATCAGAGCACCAGGAGGAAACCCACACAGACACGGGGAGAATGTGCAAACTCCACACAGACAGTTGCCTGAGGCGGGAATTGAACCCGGGTCTCTGGCACTGTGAGGCAGCAGTGCTAACCACTGTGCCACTGTGCCACCATGCCACCCACAAAGGGAACTGTTTATAGCACCAATGGTACATGTATTCCGGTACAGCCTCTATGGATTTGAAAATTTTATTTGTGTTTATTGCTGTTTCAAAATGATGGCAAATACTGCAGTGTGGGATCCCTTAATCATTTCACAGTTTGAGATTAGATTCCCACAACCAGTCCACACTGACCCTCCAAAGAGTAACCCACCCAGACCCATTCCCCTCTGAATGATGCAGCTAACACTATGGGCAATTTAGCCTGGCCAATTCACCTGACCTGCACATCTTTGGACTGTGGGAGGAAACTGGAGCAAACCCACACAGACACGGGGAGAATGTGCAAACACCAGACTGACAGTTGCCCAACGTTGGGATGGAAGCTGGAACCCTGATGCTGTGAGACAACGATGCTAACCACTGAGCCACTGTGCTGCACTACTAGCCGAATGTCTCCAGCCTTTTCCACGATTATTATCCTGAATGCACTGAAAGTTTGTTGGCACCATGTTCATCGGCAACTTCCAAAAAGGAATGTGATGCAAACTGGGAAAGGGGGGAAAGTAAAGCAAGACAATAAGATAAAAGCAGGAGATGAGGAAACTGGATAGGTCGCTCTGTGCTGTAAGATACTAGTTATGATTGTTTACTCTTCCATAACAGGACTGCATTTTCCACCAGTTTTCCCAAATGTAAATTGTGTTAAACTCTCTTTGATAAATGTGGTTCAGGGGCAGCTGAAAGACATTTACTCAAAATAACCTTCCACTAGCCCTTTATGGGTAAACCAGATCACAAACTGGAAATTCTTGGGTCTTTGCAGATGTTGTACAAACCTTTAAGTTATCGGTTGAAGGCAAAAGCCTTTTTAGCCAAAAAAAAAAGTAAACAGAGCATTTTGCACTAACCTTGAGAATTAGGCCCATACAAACTTTTGACCTTCGCATCATTGCCAAGATCATAAAGAATTGGAGAGAAAGGTCCATTATTTTCTTGGCATATCCCTTTGTTGTATTCGACAGGGAATTGCTGAAATTGAGCACATTGGTCACAAAGATCACTCACTTGATGTCTTGCTCTCATATTAAAAAATCTCCCTGTGCCCATTTCTCCCACACTTCTTAATTTCTCAGTTATCTCCTCACTGAACAATATCGCCCTCCCCAAAGCTTTTCAATTTCATTTCATCCATGAAGGCATTACTGCTTTCTCTGTTGAAGCTCCCAATACCTTCTGATTCTCAGCCTGTTCCAATGACAACATTGGTGTCTGCCTGTCAGAGGTGATTGGTCCAAGTTTCACAGTAGGACCTTGGCAACACAACCTAGACCGCCATTTCAGTGCAGCACAGAGGGTCTGTTGTATCGGGAGAGGATGTTGCATTATTGGAAGATTCTTTGCATGATAAATTCCAAAAACAACCCACAACACAAAGGGACAGAGATGATTTCATGACTCGATTCAAATAAAAGCAGGATAATTCCCCTAGTGTCCTCATCTACATTTGTCCCTTAATTGCTCTCTCTGAACTCTTCCTGCCAATGCAGCTTTTAGCTATAGAGCAAATAACTAAAATCAATTCATTGCCTTTGAAGAAATTAATGACAAAATATAGATGTAAAATTATAATAGTAACTACATTTCAATAAATTATTGCACTGGCTGTAAAATATTTTGAGATAGCTTTACAAAGTACAAAATACAAATTTTGTTTTGTTTTTCATTAAATTCATCAATATTCCTATGCAAAAACCCAGCACTTTCCTATTGTAGGTGTCAACTTCAACAGGTAGACTCTAACCATGTACTAAACCACAACAGCAGAACTGGATGCATCTTTTAGAATGCTTAAATTTTGCATTTTAAGCTGTAGTTTTAAAATTGTCCTAGCTTACGACTGTCAAATGCATCAAGGAAGAAGGTAAAGGTAATTTCACCATTGTCCAATTGGATCACAGGGCTGCTCTCTCATTAGAGAGACTGCTAATGGTGGCTTAACCTCAGGGTCACTGTGCCCCAGGTAGGGGGAAGAGGTTAAGAAAGAGAATCCTTTATGGTAACCTCAGCTTATGTAGGAACTGAACCCAGACTGCTGACATCACTACAAACTGTAAACCACCTTCCAGCCAACTGAGCTAACTGACCCCACATAAATGCAGCAAAAACAATTATGTTTGATTGCAATGTGCACCTGAGTTGGAAGAATTTTAAGTTAATGTTGATACAAGGCCATAGTGTGCCAAAACAGCTACATTATGAGCTCTTTTTCAGGTGCAATTTCTCGATTGCAAGCCACTGTGGCTCATTCTGTGCTTTTATTTTCCATGTGTTGCGAGAGGCAATGCTGAGACACTCACATGGAACAGCTGATGCAAGTTTCCTCCATATTCTTCCAGGAAGTTGGTTTCGGTGTGATAGCGGAGAATTGCTGCATCTTTCCAGCTGCTCAGTGGTGTGTTATTGGGCACGTGCCAGATCGCTATGTCTGAGGCCTTTATATCATAGTAACCTGGGTTCTGTTCAGAAATAGACACAGATCGTCAGAGCAACAGCGAATAGAGATCACGAGCATCACAGAGCTACTGAAGACAACCTGGGTAGTAGTCACATGCTGCTGTGCAAAGTGAAATTGAGAACACTTTCGTTGGCAAGGGAAGACCAATCTTCCATAAAATCCCATGTCAGCTTACTTTTTAGTAATTTGGTTCTCAGAATGTGAACATTGCTGCTTCGCTAGGCCAGCTTTTGTATCCCTTCCCAATGCCCTTGAGAAATTGGTGACTTGCTTGTTGAACTGCTGCAGTCCTTGGGGTGGATGTACAACCACAGGGCTGTGCCAAAGAGTTTCCAGGCTTTTGAGTTCCAAAATAGTGAGGAAATGACATTATCACTCCAAGTCAGAATGGTGAGTGTCTTGGAAAGGTACTTGCAGCTGATGGTGGACCTATGCATCTTCTCCTATTGTCTTTCTAAATGGTTGAGGTTACAGGTTCAGAAGCTGTCGAGTTATTGCAGTGCGTCTTATAGATGGTACACACTGCTGCTGCTCTGTTTGTGGGTGAAGGGGGCCATCTGCAAGAGTATTTCAGTTAGTACTCTTCACCTGCTTTTTCCTTAAAGACTCGTGCTTTTCCTCTTGGCAGATGCTTATTCGATTCCTTTTGCAAAGCCAACATTTACCTACCTACACAACACACTCAGACATCAGACCACAGTTCTTCACCACTTGCTGTGTCAAAAAAAGTTATTCCTCATGTCACCATTGGTGTGCTTTGGGTCTCGACCATTGGAAACACTGCACGGACCATGAAGGCAGAACCTGCTGGATCACGGTTGACTGGATCATAGAGTGGTGGATTAGGGAGGATCAGAATGTGTATTGGCTTTCGTCTATCCTGAAGCACTATGTTATTAGTAGCATCTCAAAGTATTTTCAGTCTCACGTGTCTCCTAATGTTACCCAGGTCATGTCCCCAGAATTCAAATTAACATCTAATTGTTACATTCTCCAAAAATCTTTAAAAATATTAATCATTTCTCCATCCTCTTTTGTGCACTGAAAACAAATACAATTCAGTGGCTCTCTTGTTGCTGAATCCAAAATTAAGGAATCATATCAGACATACTTACTTACTTAGTGCCCTTGATTAGTTTCCCTACAGTGTGGAAACAGGCCCTTCAGCCTAATGAGTCCACACTGGACCTCCGAAGAGTAACCCACTCCCCTCTCTGACTAATGCACCTAACACTACGGGCAATTTAGCATGGCCAATTCACCTGACCTGCACATCTTTGGATTGTGGGAGGAAACCAGAGCACCCAGAAGAAATCCACACAGACACGGGGAGAATGTGCATACTCCACATAGACAGTTGCCCGAGCCCAGAATCGAACCTGGGTCCCCGGTGCTGTGAGGTAGCAGTGCTAACCTCTGAGCCACCGTGCCGCCCCCCCCAATAAAGAAGTGTCCTCTGAACTCCACAAAAGTGAGTACTGCAGATGCGGGAGATTAGAGTCAAGAGTATGGTGCTGGAAAAGCACAGCAGGTCAGGCAGCATTGGAGTTTCCAGCATCACACTCTTGACTCTTCCTCTGAACTCCTCCTGTCTAGCCACATGGTACAGAAAGAATATTAATTATTTTATAACTTTACAGTTAAACCCAACTGATTCATGCATGATTTTTCAATCGATGTATGTCCACGTATTCTTTGATAATTCGCTTCCCTTAATACTACTTTACTGTTCTAGTTGTTTGAAATTTATACCCACATTTCAATTTCTCTTCCTTGCTTCAATTCTGGTCAGCGGCCCCACTTACACCAGTCATGACAAGCATTGTTTTAAACAAAGAGATTTCACAGAAACTGATCACCTTCAGGTCATCACTTGTCGCTCCTTCTGGCGAACCAAATGTCGCGTAGTTGGACCATGACCCATCTCCTGCTGGAAAATTGATATTACTCCCTTGCTGACTGGACCAGCGGTCCCCAGTGGTGCACTTCCCAAGTATATTGTTCTCATGGACACTTGCAACCAGAGTCCAACCCCCTCTGTCGGTAGTCATGTCACAGAAAGCCTGGTAGCTTTCACCATTACTGGTTATCAAGCGATGAATGCCATCTGCGGTGAAGAAGGTAATATTCAGCAAATCAGAGCAATCATGAGCAACACTAGCTCTGAACCCTGTGCACCAACTTGAGGGAAGTACCATCACAAGGGGAAGGCAAATGGGAAAAGAATCTCTTCTGATTACACTTCTTACGTGTTGAATCATTGAAAGGAAAATCAAGTAGGATAACTTGACAAGCTCATTTGGTCTTAAAATAAGAAGTAATGTGATTAGAGATATGCAATTTTTGACTCTGTATGTATGTAATATATATTGTATAGTGAAGGGGGTGTGGGTTCGGTTGCGTGGAAAAATACAAAATCAAAATGAAAGGAGAAAGTAAGATTGCAGGTTAGTGATGGGGCTGATTATTACTAGAAAATAAAAGGGACAAAATATGCGAGTGTCATTTTGTATCAGGGAACCATAAAAGTGCAGGGAAACTGGATAATAGAACAAATAAAGCGTGGCACCATGGCTCAGTGGTTAGCACTGCTGACTCACAGCACCAGGGACCCAGGTTCGATTCCAGCCTCGGGCGACTGTCTGTGTGGAGTTTGCACATTCTCCCTGTTCTACGTGGGTGTGCTCCGGTTTCCTCCCATGGTCCAAAGACATGCAGATCAGGTGAATTGGCCATGCTAAATTGCCCATAGTGTTAGGCGTATTAGTCAGAGGGAAATGGGTCCGGCTGGGTTACTCGTCGGAGGGTCGGTATGGACTTGTTGGGCCAAAGGGCCTGTTTCCACACTGTAGGGAATCTAGCCTTAAAGGCTTTGTACCTTAATGCATGAAGCATTCTGAATAAGGTCGATGAAATAAGACCATAAGACGTAGGAGTGGAAGTAAGGCCATTCGGCCCATCGAGTCCACTCCGCCATTCAATCATGGCTGATGGGCATTTCAACTCCACTTACCCGCATTCTCCCCATAGCCCTTAATTCCTTGTGACATCAAGAATTTATCAATTTCTGCCTTGAAGACATTTAGCGTCCCAGCCTCCACTGCACTCTGCGGCAATGAATTCCACAGGCCCACCACTCTCTGGCTGAAGAAATGTCTCCACATTTCTGTTCTGAATTTACCCCCTCTAATTCTAAGGCTGTGTCCACGGGTCCTAGTCTCCTCACTTAACGGAAACAATTTCCTAGCGTCCACCCTCTCCAAGCCATGTATTATCTTGTAAGTTTCTATTAGATCTCCCCTTAACCTTCTAAACTTCCTACAGTGTGGAAACAGGCCCTTTGGCCCAACAAGTCCATACCGACCCTCCGACGAGTAACCCAGCCAGACCCATTTCCCTCTGACTAATACGCCAATGAATACAATCCCAGGATCCTCAGCCGTTCCTCATATGTTAGACCTACCATTCCAGGGATCATCTGTGTGAATCTCCGCTGGACACGCTCCAGTGCCAGTATGTCCTTCCTGAGGTGTGGGGACCAAAACTGGACACAGTACTCCAAATGGGGCCTAACCAGAGCTTTATAAAGTTTCAGTAGCACAACGGTGCTTTTATATTCCAAACCTCTTGAGATAAGTGAGAACATCGCATTCACTTTCTTAATCACAGACTCAACCTACATGTTTACCTTTAGAGAATCCTCGACTAGCACTCCCAGATCCCTCTGTACTTTGGATTTACAAATTTTCTCACCGTTTAGAAAGTAGTCCATGCTTGTATTCTTTTTTCCAAAGTGCAAGACCTCGCATTTGCTCACATTGAATTCCATCAGCCATTTCCTGGACCACTCTTCCAAACTGTCTAGATCCTTCTGCAGCTTCCCCACTTCCTCAGTACTACCTGCCTGTCCACCTAACTTTGTATCATCGGCAAACTTTACTAGAATGCCCCCAGTCCCTTCATCCAGATCATTAATATATAATGCGAACAGCTGTGGCCCTAACACTGAACCCTGCGGGACACCGCTCGTCACCAGCTGCCATTCCGAAAAAGAACCTTTTATCCGAACTCTCTGCCTTCTGTCAGACAGCCAATGATGGCGTAAATCAGGGTAAATTGCGGTCACAAAGACTTAAAACTAGGTAAAGTGAAGGGGGGCTCAGGAGAAGTGATTAAAGGTTCCAGAACAAGAAATAGGACAGTAAATGAGAGGATAACCATGAGTAGAAAGACAGTCAATACAGGGCCGAAGGTGTTGTACTTATATGCACACAGTATACAAAACAAGGTACATAAGCTTGTAGTGCAGATTGAAATTGGTGGGTATGATGTTGTGGGTGTCACGGCAACATGACTGCAGGGGAGTCGCATGAGATCAGGACAAGGAACGAAATATCCAAGGATATATGTCTTATTGAAAGAACAGGCAAAGGGGGCAGGGTTTCCTTGTTAGTAAGAAATGACATTAAATCAATAGCAAGAAGTGATGGAGTCAGAGGATATAGAATCTGTGTGGTTGGAGTTGAGGAACTGCAAAGGAGAAATGATCCTGATCAGGATGTGGGGAAGAAAATAAATCAGAAGATGTTAGAAAGGCACTCTTACAATAATCCTGGGGGACTTCAATATACTGAGAAAATCCAGTTGATATCAGAGTCCAAGAAAACGAATTCGGTGAATGTCTGCAAGATGTTTTTAATGGAGCAGCTTGTGGAGGCGAGAGAGAGGCGGGGAAAACTGTCCCAGCTCCAGGAAAGTATGCAGAACCTGCTCCTGCTACAGACGATGGGGGTCGATGTCACGGAGGACCTCAAGGAGGTGAAGGGCCAGCAAGCCTCGCTCTTTGCCTCGGAGGCCTCCAGGATAATCTTCCGGTCCAGGGTCCGCTCGGTGGAGCAGGACGAGACGTGCTCACGTTTCTTCTTCCAGAAGGTGCACAAAGAGAGCTCCGTGCTCAGCAGCCTGAAGAAAGAAGATGGCTCGGTAACGTCATCTCAGGCTGACGTCATGAGGATCAGCAAATCCTTCTACGCCAGCCTGTATGACTCGAAGCCGACCGACAGCGCGGCCTCCCAGTCGTTCCTGTCCTCTATCACGGAGGTCCAAGATGACGGAACACGAGAGAGGCTGGACCAGCCGCTATCTCTGGATGAACTGACCAAGGCCCTCGAGTCCTTCGAAAAGAATAAAACTCCCGGAAGCGACGGCTTACCGGTCGAGGTTTATTCCGCTCTTTGGGACTTGATCGGCCAGGACCTGCTGGAGGTGTATGTCAGTATGCTTCGGGCAGGTACCATGAGTGAATCCATGAGGAAAGGCATCATCACCCTCGTCTACAAGCGGAAGGGGGAGAGGGAGGAAATTAGAAATTGGAGACCGATCTCACTGCTAAATGCAGACTACAAAATCTTGTCAAAGGTCATCGTCAACCGGGTCAGGTCTGTTCTGGGATCGGTGATCCACCCGGACCAAACCTGTGCTGTACCGGGCAGGAAGATCTCTGAGAGTCTCGCACTCCTCAGGGATACGATCGCCTACGTGCAGGACAGGGGGGTGGACACCTGCCTCATCAGCCTGGACCAGGAGAAAGCCTTTGACAGGATATCGCATACATATATGAGGGATGTCCTCTCCAAAATGGGCTTTGGGGAGGGAATCGGAAATTGGATCAGACTGCTCTACACCAACATTGTCAGTGCAGTCTCAATCAATGGGTGGGAATCAGATAGCTTCCCTGTAAGATCTGGAGTCAGGCAGGGATGCCCCCTCTCACCCGCCTTGTTTGTGTGTTGCATAGAGCCATTTGCTGAATCCATCAGGAAGGATGCGAGCCTGAGAGGGGTGACTATTCCTGGCAGCGGGGGCCTGCAGGTTAAGGCCTCCCTGTACATGGATGACGTCGCTGTTTTCTGCTCGGATCCGCTGTCCATGCACAGACTCGTGTGCATCTGCGACCAGTTCGAACGGGCCTCGGGGGCCAAGGTAAACCGAGGCAAGAGCGAGGCCATGCTCTTCGGGAACTGGGCCGACCAATCCTCTATCCCCTTCACCGTCAGGACTGACCACCTGAAGGTGCTGGGTATTTGGTTCGGGGGGGCTGGGGCGTGCGCCAAGACCTGGGAGGAGCGGATCAGGAAGATGAGACAGAAACTAGGCAGATGGGGGCAACGGTCGCTCTCCATCGCGGGAAAAAACCTGGTCATCAGGTGTGAGGTACTCTCAGTATTGCTATATGTGGCACAGGTCTGGCCTATCCCCAGGACCTGTGCTGCCGCAGTCACCCGAGCCATCTTCCAATTCATTTGGAGATCAAAGATGGACCGGGTCCGAAGAGACTCTATGTACAAAGACCGGTGCAATGGGGGAAAAAACACGCCCAATGCCACCCTCACCCTGATGGCCACCTTTGTGTGTGGCTGCATCAAGCTGTGCGTGGATCCCCGGTACGCAAACACCAAGTGTCACTACGTACTGAGGTTCTACCTGTCCCCGGTGTTGCGAAGGATGGGCCTGGCCTCGCTGCCGCGGAACGCTCCGAGTAGTTGGACCGTTCCATATCACCTGTCCTTCGTGGAGAAATTTATAAGGAAAAACACCTTTGACCACAAGTCCATCAGGAAGTGGTCAGCACGTAGCGTCCTTGAGACCCTTCGGGAAAAGGAGAGGGCGGATCCTGTCGAGCGGTTCCCTGAGCAGACTGTCAAAGCCATTTGGCAGAATGCCTCATCGCCAGAACTTTCCAACAAGCACCAAGACGTGGCTTGGCTGGTGGTGAGAAGGGCTCTGCCTGTGAGATCCTTTATGCACGCCCGGACTCTCTGCCGCATCGCACGCTGCCCTCGAAGTGGCTGCGGGGGGGACGAGACTGTCACACACCTCCTTCTGGAATGTGCCTATGCAGAGGAAGTCTGGAGAGGAATGCAGTGGTGCTTGTCGAGGTTCGTCCCGAGCAGCGCCGTGACGCGGGACTCCGTGCTCTACGGCCTGTTCCCTGGGACTCACACCGAGACGAACATTAACTGCGCCTGGAGGATCATCAACTCGGTGAAGGACGCTCTCTGGGCGGTCCGAAACCTGTTGATCTTCCAGCTGAAGGAGTTGACCCCGACCGAGTGTTGCAGACTGGCACATTCCAAGATCCAAGACTACGTGTTGAGGGACGCGCTGAAGCTTGGGGCAGCTGCCGCCAAGGCGCGGTGGGGAAAGACCACCGTGTAAGATCGGCCTGCCGAAAGAGGAACAGGGGGCCCATACAGAAGTTTTTTTTTTTTTTTTGGGCTCTGCTGATGCCTCAGCCAAATATATGTATATGAACAAGATTAAAAAATGCACAGGATTGTAAATGCGAATGACAAGGATAAAGTCGAATCTGTGTTTGTAAATATGGACATATGTATGGCATGATCCAATGTACAGACCATCAAATCATTCTATGAATAAAGTATATTTTTGAAATAAAAAAAAAGTTTTTAATGGAGCAGCTTGTGGTACAGCCACCACAAAACTGACAATTTTGGAATTGGTGATCTGTATTGAGCAAACTTGATTCGGGAGTTGGGTCCATCTAGCGATAAGTGACCAAAATAGGACTTGGAGGAGCTGGGGTGTTGGACTGGGGTGGAAGAAGTTAAAAATCACACAACACCAGGTTATAAAGTCCAACTGGTTTATTTGGAAGCACTACCTTTCAAAGCGTCGCTCCTTCTCCTACATCAGGTGGTTGTGAAGCAGGACCATAAAAGAGAGAATTTACAGCAAAGGATTACAATGATACATTGAACAAACCTAAGTCTTTCATATGTTAGAATGGATTTGCTAGTTTTGATTCTTTAATACAGAAATCCCAGAACTTCTTTTAAGTCACATTCTCAAGATAATTCAAGATTTTATATCAAAAGGTGACATCTCAGCTCAGACAATGCCTTAAATGTGCAAGGTTAGAGTCTGTTTCTATCCCAATCTTGAGTCAGACTGGTTCTAAAACTCGGGCTAATTGTCTATCTCATACGCTGCAGGCAAGGATGCCCTGAGGCATGGTACATTGGTGAGACCAAGCAGATGTTACAGCAACGGATGAATGGACATTGCACAACAATCAATAGGCAGGGGTGTTCCCTCCCAGTCAGGGAAAACGTCAGCGGTCTGGGACATTTGGCCTCGGACCTTCAGGTGACCGTCCTCCAAGTCAAACTTCGGGACTGGCAACCATGCAAAGTGGCCAAACAGAGGCTGATAGCCAAGTTCAGCACCCATAAGGATGGCTTCAACCGGTATCTTGGATTCGTGTCGCACAACAGGCACCTCACCGCTCTATACACTGTCTCTCACACACAAGTACGCACTCTTACATAAACACACCCTCTCTCATATGCACACAGATACACCCACACACACACACACACACATATACAAGTCTTTGGGGTGAATTCGGATTTGCAGATACATTCTATTTAAATTAGAATGCTGTGTGATCCATTAAACATTTCACTATTTGAGATTAGATTCCCTACAGTGTGGAAACAGGCCCTCTGGCCCAACAAATCCACACCAACCCTCCAAAGAGTAACCCACCCAGACCCATTTCCCCTCTGACTAATACACTAACACTATAGGCAATTTAGCATGGCCAATTCACATCTGTGGACTGTGGGAGGAAACCAGAGCACCCGGAGGAAACTCACACAGACACAGGAAGAACGTGCAAGCTCCACACAGACAGTTGCCCGAGGCTGGAATTGAACCTGGGACCCTGGTGCTGTGAGTCAGCAGTGCTAACCACTGAGCTGCCATGCCAGCCCTCTATTCTGTTCAAACAATACAGAACCTGCAAGCAGTCAATGCAGGCAGTCAATTCAAGTAATATTTATAAATTCCATTTTGGAAATAGAACCAGTCTCTCTCAAGATCAGGATAGAGACAGACTCTAACCTCACACCTTTAAGGCATTATCTGCACTGAGATGTCAAATTTTATGATTAAACCTTAAATTATTTTGAGAATGTGACTTAAAAGAAGTTCTGGAATTTCCATATTGAAGAACTGAAACCAGCAAATCCATTCTAAAAGATGAAAGACTTATCAATCCTTCACTGTAAATTCTGTTTCTTATGGTCCTGCTTCACAACCACCTGATGAAGGAGCAGCGCTTCGAAAGCTAGTGCTTCCAAATAAACTTGTTGGAATATAACCTGGTGTTGTGTGATTTTTAACTTTGATCAAAATATGACAGAATTCATCCTGCAGTTTGAGAGGGAGAAGCTGGAATCACATGTAACAGTATTAGAGTTGAGTAAACATAACTACAAAGACATGAGGGAGGGACTGTCCAGGGGGGGCGGCTAGCAGGGAAGATGGTGGAGCAGCAAAGGTGGGAGTTTCTGGGGGTAGTTTGCGGAGGCACAGCAGAAATTCATCCCAAGGAGGAAGAAACATACTAGGGGAAGAATGAGGAAGTCAGGGACGGTATAAAAACAAAGCAAAAGGTTACAGTGTCATGAATGAAGATTAGTAGGAAGCTAGAGAATTGGGAAGTCTTTTAAAAATTGTACAGGTTAACCTAAACAGCAATTGGGAGTAAGGGTTGGAGAAGGTGAAATATGAGGTGAGCTAGCTAGTAATCTAATAGAAGCTTGGAAGAGTTGCTTATCAGGTATGTATATAAAAGGATAGAGAGAGACAAAAGTGGACATTGTACCTCTGGAAAATGAGGTTGGAGAAGTAGTAACAAGGAGCAAATAAATGGCAGAGGAAGTGAATAGGTACTTTGCATCAGTTTTCACAGTGGAAAACACCAGCAGCAGGTCAGAACTTCAAATGGGTCAGGGAGCAGAAGTGAGGGTAGTTGCCGTCACAAAGGAGATGATGCTGGAGAGCTGAAAGGTCTGAAGGGTGGTCAAATCATCTGGATTAGATGGACTATACCCCAGAGTTCTGAAGGAGAGAGCTGAGGGGATTATAGAGGTGCTGGTGGTGATCGTTTAGGAATTACTGGTGTCGGGGAGGGCTTGACTAATTTTTGCCCTTTCCCCAAGGCACCGAAGGGAATTGTAAGCACACTGGCTACATCGTAGCTGCATGAGCCAATCACACTTGATGTCAAAAACATTTACCTTGGGTGATGTCATGTTTTTCTTTGAGTTCCCGACAGCTCCTTGAGAAATCGTGTCGGGGCTTCGATTTACCATTACAGCCGTCATATTTCAACTCGAAGTTACCAACTACCTGGAAATTTCCCTTGTCCACTTTTGAACCATGAGTTTCATCTTAAAATAAGAAAAAGACTTTGCGTCATTGGACATGACAAGACACAGGCAAGAAAAGACAGGAATGTAGCAGCATATAAGGTAGCAGTGCAGAGAAAGGAAGAGAAAAAGGGAAGGGAGTGAGGGGGGGAGGGACACAGAAACACAGCGATTCAGACAAGGAAACAAAGAGAAAGAGAAAGAAACTGAGGGAGCCATGAAAAGAGACATGGGATTGAGGGATGATGACATACTCAGACAGAAAGCTGGATAAGTGACAAGGAAAACAAGAGGGGAGGGAAATACATCTGGGACAGGAATGCCAGGATCACAGAGATGGGAAAGGAAGCATATAGAGAGATGAAGTGACAAAATGGACAGTGAGGCAGTAAGGAAAACAGGCACATAAAGGGTGAAGGAGTTAACAGAGCTTAAAAATGTGTTGCTGGAAAAGCGCAGCAGGTCAGGCAGCATCAAAGGAACAGGAGAATCGACGTTTCGGGCATAAGCCCTTCTTCAGGAATCCTTTGAGCTCTGATTTTTTAAGCTCTGATCTCCAGCATCTGCAGTCCTCACTTTTTCCAAGAAGGAGTTAACAGAGTCTGAGTTAAAATTAGAACGAGAACCTTGAGAGGGGGCTGACAAAATTGCCCACGTTTACACGATCAGGAAGAGTAGGACCATGAAAAATAAAGCCACAGGCAGAAGGACAATAAGGAAGAGGGAATAGATGGAGAGATTTATGTTGTGTTGCCGGTCAGAGGCATTGTGTGTCCTCTGGCACATTGCAGAATTGATTACAGTCCTGATGGGAACACCGCACTGACCATCTGTGGGTAGTCAGTATCCTCTTCATCAAGCAACAAAGTGATGTAGCTCCAGGAATGTCTGGGGGAGGGGATATGAATCATGGGGAATGAGGGAACCCCTGAGAAAGGATGCAATGGTACAGCCCAGGATCCAAGCTGTTCTGTACAGTCCCACCCATTACTTTATGTATCCCAGTTTAAATTCACAAAACAAATGCAATCATGATAAAGTCATCACTTACCTTCATGTTGAATAGGGGATTGCTCAGTGCTGGCAATAACAAGGAATAGAAGAAGGATGACCTTCATTTCTTCACAACAGCTTTTCTGTGAGGGGCTGTAATTCTGGGATCATCATTAACAAAATAAGAGAGGAGAGAAAGTACATTACCTCAGCTGGCATTTTGAATGTTGCATTAACGCATTAACTCTACGCATTGGGATGGATGAAGTCAGTTCCTGCCTTATTGTCGAAAGTTACTCATGGGTATCACTGGAAATCTAAGTCAGACTACATAGAGTAACTTGGAGATAGTGAGAACTGAAGATGCTGGAGATCAGAGTGGATGGAGAGTGGAGATGGAAAAAGCACAAAATCACCTTCTTGTGGGCACTTGTGGATAGATAAAAATGCCATCTGTGCAAACATCCCTTAACCAAATAATACAACAAAATCATTGTCAAATCAGGTAGAGAATACATATAGAGAGAGCAATAAGAATGGGGTAAAAAGGAGAAATTTTGAAAAATAAGAATTGTTATAGAGGTACAGACATCTTGGTGTGTTGTGGAAAATGGTAAGAATAGTTGACAGGAAGGGGCACATTCTTGTCTTTGTAACAAAGGTCAGAAGTTTAAAGCTGAAAATGTGTTGCTGGAAAAGCGCAGCAGGTCAGGCAGCATCCAAGGAACAGGAGAATCAACGTTTCGGGCATCAGCCCTTCCTCAGGAATGAGATAAGTGTGTCCAGCAGGCTAAGATAAAAGGTAGGGAGGAGGGATTTGGGGGAGGGGCGTTGGAAATGTGATAGGTGGAAGGAGGTCAAGGTGAGGGTGATAGGCCGGAGTGCGGTGGGGGCAGAGAGGTCAGGAAGAAGATTGCAGGTTAGGAAGGCGGTACTGAGTTCGAGGGATTTGACTGAGACAAGGTGGGGGGAGGGGAAATGAGGAAACTGGAGAGAAATCTGAGTTGATCCCTTGTGGTTGGAGGGTTCCCAGGCGGAAGATGAGGCACTCTTCCTCCAACCATCGTGTTGCTATGGTCTGGCGATGGAGGAGTCTAAGGACCTGCATGTGGAGTGGGAGGGGGAGTTGAAGTGTTGGGCCACGGGGTGGTTGGGTTGGTTGGTCCGGGTGTCCCAGAGGTGTTCTCTGAAACGTTCCACAAGTAGGCGGCTTGTCTCCCCAATATAGAGGAGGCCACGTCGGGTGCAGCGGATGCAATAAATGATGTGTGTGGAGGTGCAGATGAATTTGTGGCGGATATGGAAGGATCCCTTGGGGCCTTGGAGGGAAGTAAGGGGGGAGGTGTGGGCGGAAGTTTTACATTTCTTGCGGTTGCAGAGGAAGGTGCCGGGAGTGAAGGTTGGGTTGGTGGGGGGTGTGGACCTGACAAGGGAGTCACGGAGGGAGTGGTCTTTTCAGAATGCTGATAGGAGAGGGGAGGGAAATATATCCCTGGTGGTGGGGTCTGTTTGGAGGTGGCGGAAATGATGACGGATGATACGATGTACATGGAGGTTGGTGGGGTGGTAGGTGAGGACCAGTGGGGTTCTGTCCTGGTGGCGGTTGGAGGGGCGGGGCTCAAGGGCGGAGGAGCGGGAAGTGGAAGAGATGCGGTGGAGGGCATCGTCAACCACGTCTGGGGGGATATTGCGGTCCTTGAAGAAGGAGGCCATCTGGGTTGTACGGTATTGGAACTGATCCTCCTGGAAGCAGATGCGACGGAGACGAAGGAATTGGGAATATGGGATGGCGTTTTTACAGGGGGTAGGGTGAGAGGAGGTGTAGTCTAGGTAGCTGTGGGAGTCGGTCGGTTTATAGTAAATGTCCATGTCGATTCGGTCGCCCGAGATAGAAATGGAAAGGTCTAGGAAGGGGAGGGAGGGGTCTGAGATGGTCCAGGTGAATTTGAGGTCGGGGTGGAAGGTGTTAGTAAAGTGGATGAACTGTTCAACCTCCTCATGGGAACACAAGACAGTGCCGATACAGTCATCGATGTAGCAGAGGAAAAGGTGGGGGGTGGTTGCCAGTGTAGCTGCGGAAGATGCACTGTTCCACATATCCTACAAAGAAGCAGGCAGAGCTGGGGCCCATGCAGGTGCCCATGGCTACTCCTTTGGTTTGGAGGAAATGGGAGGATTGGAAAGAGAAGTTGTTCAGGGTGAGGACCAGTTCAGTCAGTCGACGGAGGGTGTCAGTGGAAGGGTACTGGTTGGTACAGCGGGAAAGGAAGAAGCGGAGGGCTTTGTGATGGGGGATGGAGGTGTACAGGGACTGGATGTCCATGGTGAAGATAAGGCGTTGGGGACTGGGGAAGCGAAAATCATGGAGGAGGTGGAGGGCGTGGGTGGTGTCCCGAACGTAGGTGGGGAGTTCTTGGACTAAGGGGGACAGGACCATGTCGAGGTATGCAGAGATGAGTTCGGTGGGGCAGGAGCAGGCTGAGACAATGGGTCGGCCGGGGCAGTCAGGTTTGTGGATTTTGGGCAGGAGGTAGAAACGGGCGGTGCGAGGTTGTGGAACTATGAGGTTGGAGGCGGTGGATGGGAGATCCCCTGAGGTGATGAGGTTATGGATGGTCTGGGAGATGATGGTTTGGTGGTGGGAGGTGGGGTCATGGTCAAGGGGGCAGTAGGAGGAGGTGTCCGCGAGCTGGCGTTTAGCCTCAGCGGTGTAAAGGTCGGTGCACCAAACTACTACCGCGCGTCCCTTGTCTGCTGGTTTGATAGTGAGGTTGGGGTTGGAACGGAGGGAGTGGAGGGCTGCAGGTTCCGAGGGTGAGAGATTGGAGTGGGTGAGAGGGGTGGAGAAGTTGAGGCAGTTAATGTCGTGGCGGCAGTTGGCTATGAAGAGATCAAGGGCGGGTAAGAGGCCAGCACAGGGTGTCCAGGTGGATGGGGTGTATTGGAGGCAGGAGAAGGGGTCGTCAGAGGGTGGGCGAGAATCCTGGCTGAAGAAGGAGGCGCGGAGGCGAAGGCGGCGGAAGAATTGTTCGATGTCACGCTGCGTGTTGAATTCTTTAATCCGAGAGCGTAGGGGAATGAAGGTGAGGCTTCTGCTGAGAACTGATCTTTCATCCTCAGAGAGGGGTAGTTCTGGAGGGATGGTGAAAACACGGCAGGGTTGGGAGCTAGGACCTGGTGTGGGGCTGGAGCTGGGAGTGGGGGCGGGGTTAGGCGTGGGGGTGGGGACGGAGATCGGCGTGGGGGCGGGGACGGAGATCGGCGTGGGGGCGGAGACGGAGATCGGCGTGGGGGCGGAATTGGGTGTGGTATCGGAGATCGGCGTGGGGGCGGGGTTAGGCGTGGTGACGGAGATCGGCGTGGAGGCGGGGTTAGGCATGGTGACGGAGATCGGCATGGGGGTGGAGACACATGCGGCGTTGTGGTCGTGCAGGTTAGTGATGTCACTGGGGGGCGGAAGTGGCTCCGGCTACAGCAACCCAGGGGGCGGAAGTGGCTGTGGCGACGACAGAGACAGTGTTTTTCCCGAAACCCGCAGAGGCCGCGAATCTGTCGGTGATGGTCTTCCTGGCGATCGTGTAGGCGGTTGTCTGGGCAGTGATCGTGGGGGCGGAAGTGAAGTCATGGTCCGCGGCGGCGGTTGTTGCCGCGGGCGCTGGAGCGGTTTGTCCTTGGACTCCTCCATTGCCATCCCATAGCAACACGACGGTTGGAGGAAGAGCGCTTCATCTTCCGCCTAGGAACCCTCCAACCACAAGGGATGAACTCAGATTTCTCCAGTTTCCTCATTTCCCCTCCCCCCACCTTGTCTCAGTCAGATCCCTCGAACTCAGCACCGCCTTCCTAACCTGCAATCTTCTTCCTGACCTCTCTGCCCCCACCCCATTCCGGCCTATCACCCTCACCTTGACCTCCTTCCACCTATCGCATTTCCAATGCCCCTAGGTCCACACCCTCCACCAACCCAACCTCCCCTCCTGGTACCTTCCCCTGCAACTGCAAGAAATGCAAAACTTGCACCCACACCTCCCCCCTTACTTCCCTCCAAGGCCCCAAGGGATGCTTTCATATCCACCACAAATTCACCTGCACCTTCACACACATCATCTATTGCATCCGTGCATCCGATGTGGCCTCCTCTATATTGGGGAGACAGGCCGCCTACTTGCAGAACGTTTCAGAGAACACCTCTGGGACACCCGGACCAACCAACCCAACCACCCCATAGCTCAACACTTCAACTCCCCCTCCCACTCCACCAAGGACATGCAGGTCCTCAGACTCCTCCATCGCCAGACCATAGCAACACGACGTTTGGAGGAAGAGTGCCTCATCTTCCGCCTAGGAACACTCCAACCACAAGGGATGGACTCAGATTTCTCCAGTTTCTTCATTTCCCCTCCCCCCACCTTGTCTCAGTCAAATCCCTTGAACTCAGCACCGCCTTCCTAACCTGCAATCTTCTTCCTGATCTCTCCGCCCCCACCGCACTCCGGCCTATCACCCTCACCTTGACCTCCTTCCACCTATCGCATTTCCAATGCCCCTCCCCTAAGTCCCTCCTCCCTACCATTTATCTTAGCCTGTTGGACACACTTTCCTCATTCCTGAGGAAGGGCTTATGCCCGAAACGTCGATTCTCCTGTTCCTTGGATGCTGCCTGACCTGCTGCGCTTTTCCAGCAACACATTTTCAGCTCTGATCTCCAGCATCTGCAGTCCTCACTTTCTCCTCGTCAGAAGTTTAAAGTCAAGGCATTCATTAGCTAATGGAAGGTGATGCACAATTAAACAACGAACAGATTTTGCAAATTTTTCTCTTCTCAGTGATTGGGGGAGTACAGCCCATCAGTACAACAATAATATTCAGCCAGGACTGTCAAATGGATGATTCAACTAATCCACCTCCAGATGTGCCCTGAATCACAGCCGATTCAGTTCCTACATACTATATCGAGAAATGGCTAAGGGCTCTGACAATATTCCAGCAATAGCACTGCCAACTTGTGTTGGCAAACTGTTCCAATACAGATACAAATGGGATCTACTGAAAATAGAGTAATTTGCCCAGATATGTCATGTATTTAAAAAGCAGGCCAAATTAACCATCCCATTAGTCTACCCTTGATCATCAGTAAAGTCATGGGAAGAGTCACAAAAAGTGCTACCAAGCAGCAATAACCTGCTCACTGATGCCCAGTTTGGGTTTCTCCAGGGCCTCAAAACTCGTGACCTCATTGTAGCCTTTTTTCAAACGTGAACATCTTCTGAAGGAGACTTCCCACACCTCTCTCTATCCCTGGCACCTCCTCCACCCACACTCACTACCAAGCTAGTCGGGTTTAACTGCAATTGCGAGTGTTCCATGTCCAGGGAGTTCAATCTGTTTTGTGAGTTGCAAGTGTTTGTAGTTTTCCCAGCCAAGATCTAAGAAATTAGATCTTATGAGAGTAGACATCTGTTATGTGCAGCAATAATTCTAAATAAAGCACTTCAGTGCATTCATCAATGCTGAGTTAGAAATGTATCTGGCAGATGCTATCTTGGCACAGCTCAGGCACTGATGAACATGCAACATTTATATTGATTTATGAAGAATTTCTGAACTTGCTGGGTTTGTATAAAGAAGCCTACAACATTTGGATTTTGAGGCTTGAATTAACATTTATGTCAATTAATTAACATTTGAAAACTGCACCCATTGTCATGTGACTGAACCTTCAGGATTAGCTCCAACTGTAGCCATACGCACAGATGACAATGACCACAAATTCAACTGGGGCAACACAACGATCAAAGAACAAGCTAAACATAGAACAGCCAGAGAATTTCTAGAAGCACGGCTCTCAGCCACGGACTTCATCAACAAGCGCATTGACCTAGACCCAATGTAACGGCCACTACACCGAACAACTGGAACTAGCAGGAACAGCACCAAATGAATTCACAAGACACAGTACAGCAGCGCTTCACAGGAGGCTCCAAAGCACTGAAGATGTCACCTAGACAGGGGATAAAATGTCTGAAAATCAACTTCCCAGCTCGGCAAACATACCCACAACCACGACAACTAGCACACAAGCTCCAAATCTTTACACAAACCTTGAACTTGTGTCAATAAGTAAACAAAAGAAAATCAGTTCATCCTTACTTCCGTCGATTTGCATTATGAGTTCATCCATTTTCTTTCGAATGTTGTGCACATTAGGAGGATAGTTTTCATGTAATCCTTAAACGGTTTTTGTAAGTTCTGGCTGATATACTCTTCAAAATGAACTCTCAATCCCTTCCTGTCACGGTCTGTTCATCATTCTCCACATTGTGGAGGTGGCAGTTTTGGGCTGGGGTGGACAAATTTTAAAAATCACACACCAGGTTATAGTCCAACAGGCTTATTAGGAAGTACTAACTTCAGAGTGCTGCACAGTGTCATGCACGACAATCTTTTGCTTATAAATTCTGTTCTTTTATGATCCTGCTGCACAGCAACCTGATCAAGATGCAGCACTCTGAAAGCTGGTACTTCCTAGTAAACCGTTTGGACTATAACCTGGTGTTATGTGATTTTTAACATTCTCCATATTAATAACTTTCTGTAAAACCTTCCAGATCTCCTCACAGAATAAAAACCTACATAGAACACTTTACCAGCACTTGCGTTGACTTTTTGCGTTTTAGCTCATGACATTTTACTTGGTTACTTTCAGCGGTGAAGAACAAAACAAAACTTTTTACCGTACTTAAGAACTAACACTGTGCTATTGATTTTGTTCTAAATAAACTTGAAAGGGAGAAGAAGCCAGCCTCCATAAACCAACATCTCACAGCTCTCAGTGTTCTACTTACGCTGATTTAGGAGAATTCTTCAGGAATTTTCTGGGATAAATGTTGCCAAAACACTGGATATCTGGCCCAGTTGGTCTCCTGGTGTGTTTCAGAGGTTCCTCCTCATGGCTTTAACAGCAATTACCAACAAATGGTGGCTGTCCTTCTGGATGGTGAGTATCCTGTTACGGTGCATTTGAAAGCAACAGGATCATGATGTTCACTCACAAACACCTCAGTATTTCGCCCGAGGCATCGTTTCAAAACACATTAACCTTTACTTATAAATAGTCTGCACTCAGCCTGTTATCCACTTCTCCACTGAAATCATGACACATAGAGTCATAGAGATGTACAGCACAGAACAGAACAGCACAGAAACAGTCCAACTCGTCCATGCCGACCAGATATCTCAACCCAATCTAGTCCCACTTGCCAGCACCGGGCCCATACCGCTCCAAATCCTTCCTATTCATATACCCATCCAGCTGCAATTGTATTCACCCCCACGACTTCCTCTGGCAGCTCATTCCAAACATGTACCACCCTCTTCGTGAAAATGTAACTCCTTAGGCCCTTTTATATCTCTCCCCTCTCACCCTAAACCTATGCCTTCTAGTTCTGGATTCCCCCATCCCAGAGAAAAGACCTTGTCTGTTTATCCTATCCATGTCCCTCATAATTTTGTAAACCTCTATAAGGTTACCCCTCAGCCTCCGACACTCCAGGGAAAACAGCCCCAGTCTGTTCAGCCTCTCCCTGTAGCTCAGATCCTCCAACCCTGGTAACATCTTTGTAAATCTTTTCTGAACCCTTTCAAGTTTCACAACATCTTTCTGATAGGAAGGAGACCAGAATTGCATGCAATATTCCAAAAGTGGCCTAACCAATGTCCTGTACAGCCACAACATGTCCTCCCAACCCCTGTACTCAGTATTCTGACCAATAAAGAAAAGCATACTAAATGCCTTCTTCACTATCCTATCTACCAGTGACTTCACTTTCAAGAAGCTATGAGCCTGTACTCCAAGATCTCTTTGTTCAGCAACACTCCCTAGGACCTTACCATTAAGTATATAAGTCCTGCTAAGATTTGCTTCCCAAAATGCAGCACCTTGCATTTATCTAAATTAAACTCCATCTGCCACTTCTCAGCCCATTGGCCCATCTGGTCAAGATCCTGTTGTAATCTGAAGTAATCTTCTTCGTTGTCCACCATATCTCCAATTTTGGTGTCATCTGCAAACATACTAACTATACCCCTTATGCTCACATCCAAATCATTTATATAAATGATGAAAAGTAGTGGAACCAGCACCGATCCTTGTGGCACTCCACTGGTCACAGGCCTGCAGTCTGAAAAACAACCCTCCACCACCACCCTCTGTCTTCTAGCTTGGATCCAGTTCTGTATCCAAATGGCTAGTTCTCCCTGTATTCCGTGAGATCTAACCTTGCTAACCAGCCTCCCATGGGGAACCTTGTTGAATGCCTTACTGAAGTCCATATAGGTCACGTCTACCACTCTGCCCTCATCAATCTTCTTTGTTACTTCTTCAAAAAACTCAATCAAGTTTGTGAGACATGATTTCCATGCACAAAGCCATGTTGACTATCCCAAATCAGGCAGTTGCTGCGGCCTGGCACTATCCCATGACCTTGGTTGGATGTTCTGTCATTGAGAGACAGGAGCAGTGCAATGGGCTCAGAAGTACAGGGATTGCAGGCCGAAACAGTTAGGCAAGTGGATGAGCGAGGTGAAATGTTGTTGAAGGTGAGGATGGTGAGAGGAAATTGTGATTGCTGTGGGTAATGTGATCTATCCTCAAGGGTGGAGAGGGGCTGTGAGCTGTGGGGGTGGGGGGTTGGTGAGCACTGAGGGTGGGGTTTTGTTTAGCAGTGGAAGTGAGGTGTGGGGGTGGGGTGATGTGGGGGAGCTACAGACAGTACCTTCCAAACCCACAAAAATTTCTATCTAGAAGGACAAGGGCAACAGATATATGGGAATACCACTGCCTGCAAGTTACCCTCCAAACAGGTCACCATTCTGATTTGGGTATTTAACACAGGCATGCAGGCACACAGATACACACAGACACACATGCACAGACACACACATGCAAAGACATATACACGGATACCTGCACATGCAGACACACATGCACATACACAGATACACACAAACACATGCATACAGACAGATGCACCAACACAGACACACACAGACACAGGCACATCCAAGGCTGATCTGGAGAAGATTGCAATTGTCATGAGGTCCCTCATATTAAGTGGCAGATGCTCATATTAAGAAATATTTGTGTTCCCTCAGCAAGTTTTTTACAGCTATTTGTATTTATGTAACACAGTTTTTTGCCTTTGGGCAGTATTCCTAACATTACACACATTAAATTGATTATTTCCATTGCAAGTGTTTCCAGCCACCTTCGAGTGAACAGTTTTGTGAAGACAAGGTGAATTTTATTGCACTGTCTGCAATTAGTAATCTACTCTCAAAAGAATTAAAAAGTGGAGGTAGTGAGACTAGTACTGGGTGTGTTCATCTCCTTCTGCTTGTATCTCAGAGGCAACATTGCACATAACAGGACAAAACGACTCTGTTTTGCCAAATGCAAGGTTTGAAGAATGAAACAACTGTGTAACCTGAGAGATTTACAGGAATCGATGGATGCCAACATCATAGTTTGACTCAAAAAGGAAGATGTCAAATCTTGCACCGTTTTGAATACATATTTCTTCAAGTAACAACTACATTAGCAACCTGATTCCTTTAATCACATAGATAGGCTGTAATGTGGAGTTTTAAAACACAGGTAAATATGAAGATTTGGCCTTGTAAAGCAGTTTGAAATGTATAGCATTGCATCATGTTAAATTCTTCTTTTACTGGAATAAAATTAAGTTCAGATGAATTGATTTAGGCCAATCAGATTGAGGCATGTGTTAGAATTGGGAGTAAATGAGGTCTGCAGATGCTGGAGATCAGAGTCGAGAGTGTGGTGCTGGGAAAGCACAGCAGGTCAGGCAGCATCCAAGGAGCAGGAGAATCGACATTTCGGGCATAAGCGTTTCATCAGAATTGAATGTTAGGATTAGTTGCCATTTAAAATATTGAAGGATTATTTTGAGTCATGAGAGAAAATGAACACACATGGGATTTTCAACATTGATAAGAGAAATGAATATCTGGACAGGATACCTCCTATATTTTTCTAATTTTTCACCACTGAACAGAACTCAGAAAGCATTCCTAAGAGACATTCTTGTATTAAGTTGCAAAATATGATAAGTTAGATGATACAGTAAATTGTGGAAACAAACACACACAGGTAGCATTCCAGTTTATTGAAATCTTATCAGAAATCTGATAGAAGACAGTTCGAAAAAATAATTGTCAGAAACCCCTCAGATGATCAGCAATTCATGATATCTCCCGCACGCCAAGCATTCAATGTTGTACAAGCAGTCCCTTCTTGGACTATTGCTAATTTCTGAATGTAGCATGAAGTACACAATTATATCAAGGCAATTTGTTTTAAACGAAGGTATTTCATCACATTGCAGTCAATTATCAGTGGACCAACCAGTGACTCCTGTGAAGATGTGGCCTGCATTAATGGTAAAAGATCAACACTGCAGCCTCTGTCACCTCCTTCGATGCACTCCATGACTGGTGTGTGCCAACACCATTCCAGTACAAGGCTGTGAAATCTCCACACTGCCTTGGCGATGCCTCAGGGAAGTATCCTCCACCTCCAATACAGACCTAGACATAAACAATATGAAATATTTCAACAATTACATTCATCAGCATTCTGATGGGCAAAAACACCAGGAGATGAACTATTGAGACACAGATTGGACTGCACTGATTCAGAAAGCTGCAGTTACAATCTCCCCACAAACAACAGCAGCTATAACATGGGGAAATGTGTGGTTATGCACTTTGCCTGCAAGGAGCTGAGCATTATTTAAAGGGGAGAAGATTGCAGATTGCAGAAAGGAGGAATTTGGAAGCCCTCAAACATAAATCACAAAAAGCTTGCATCCAATTTCAGCAGATCAGAGGGAAGGCAGACGGAATGTTCATCTTTATTTCAAAGGGAATAGAGTACAAAAGTCAAAAGGTTTTGCTAAAACTATACAACACACTAGTCAGATCACACCTCGGATAAAGTGAACAGCTTTAGGCTCCTTATCTCAGGAAAACATATTGACATTGGAGGCATTCCAGGGACTGCCTGTCTCTAGGTTCACTAGGCTGCTCTTAGCTATGGAGGGACTGGCCTACGAGGAGACATTGAGTAAGTTGGGCCTTTACTTGCTGAAATGTTGAAGAATGAGAGGCAACCTTAATGAAAGACAAGATTGTCAGAGACCTTGACAAGGTACATGCTGAGAGGTTGTTTCTCCTTGTGGGAGAGTCTAGGACCAGAGGGCTCAATCTCAGAATTAGGGGTCACCCATTTATGACAGAGGTGAAGAGGAATTTCTTCAGTCAGAGGGTAATGAATCTGTGGAATTCTTTCCTACAGAGGGCTGTAGATGCTGGGTCACTAAGTATGTTCAAGTCTGAGATAAAACAGATTTTTAATTCATGAAGGAATCAAGAATTGAGTTAAGGATTACCAGATCAGCCATGATCTCATTGCGTGGCTGAGCAGATTTGATGGGCTGAATAGCCCATTTCGCTTCTTTTGTCTGATAACCTTATGTTCTTAGTTAATCTAATCTGTGCTCCATTCAGTTCAAGGGGGAAACATAATCTGGGATGTCCCTTTCCTAAAAAGGCTGTCTGTGGATGCTGCTTGCTTTCTGTTCCAGAAAAGAATCCTTTCAGACCCGAAACAGTCATGCTGTCTTTCTCCACACAGATGGTTCCAGACCTATTTGGTTTTCCATCACTTTAAAAACAATTATTTCAGATTTCCCACATTTGCAGCATTTGCGTTTGTTCCTTATTTGCTATTTTCTAGCTGGCACAATCAGCATGATGGACCAAATGGCCTCCTCTGCATCATTATAATTCTGGGATTCTGTTTTGTCACTCGCACCATCCACCCACTCCTCTAACATTCACCTTTGCTGCAGGCCCTGTACCTGAGTGTTCTGAATTGCATCCTTTGTATTTCACTCCAGAACACATCACCAGTGCTGCTTTTTCATTGTCGAATCTCACACACACTTTCTCGCTCTCTCACACACACACACACACACTCACTCACTCACTTGAAGGGCTTTTGCCTGAAACGTCGATTTTCCTGCTCCTCGGATGCTGCCTGACCTGCTGTGCTTTTCCAGCACCACTTCAATCTTGACTCATATCCTGGTTCAAGTTTACCTGCAAATACATTATAAATAGCATGGTTATTTAAGTATAAAAATAATACACATCGGGATCTTTGAATATCACATTTTAAAGAGGTGCAGTTAGACAGGGGAAAGATATTAACTGATGGTTGCTGCTGTTGCCAGAGTTGCTGAGGATTTTCAGAATTTTGAGTTGAAGGAGCTTGGGTGACTAGGTGGATCATTTCCGAATTTGCTGTTTCTATTTTGCTCATATGCAGCCTGGGTAGTGCATTCTCACCTCCCCTGTGCAACCTCACTTTATCTCTTCTGAACTGAGGTTTATAATGAGTCTAGAGCTGAGTGGCCCTGACAGAAGGCCAGCTAAGCATTGTCGGTTCTTGTATATTGACGTCATGGTTTGAAGAATGAGATTTATTTTATGAATAAAGTATATTCTTGAAATAAAAAGCATTCTGGGAGTGGAGTTGGAATGCACTAAAGCTTGGGCCATCAACGTCCAGTGGGGAAAGAGCACTGTCTGAGCTCTTCCTGCTGAAGATAAATGGGGGGTCCATTCAGTTATCGGACCCTCCCAGTGTCTCACATATATGTAAATATTAATATTGTATGTCGAAGAGTGGTCTGAAGTTTTGAGGATAGAGTCAAAGACCAATGTTTTGTTTGTTTATTTGACATGCAAATGTACAGAACTGAACTGCATTTTCGACAATGTATACATACAGAGATTCTTTTATGAATAAAGTATATTTCTGAAATTAACAAAAAAAGCTTTGAATTACAAACATATAAACAAGAGTATTGGTCTATTTAGCCAATGATCAGGACTCTGGTACAACCTGAACATGGACTTTCACTTGGAATGTGTTGCTGAATCTTGTTTAGGAGCCCTAAAATTCAAGCTCTTTGTTATTTCCCAGTGCTGCACCAAGCTTTAGGTCACCAGTTGAAGGTGATGCCCTTTTTCTGCTGGAAGAAAGCAAATAAAATATTTTGCACTTACATTGACTGAAAGGCCCAGACAACTGTTTTATCTCCTCATCTCTTAACCTCCTCATATGTGATGCGATTTAGTGGTTCATTATCACTTTGACATTTCCTTTCATTATATTTGGCAGGGTATTGCTTAAATTAAGCCTATTGCTCACAGGTTGCTCTTCTATGACCCTCTCTTCCTTTATCTAGATTAGAGTGGTGCTGGAAAAACGCAGCAGGTCAGGCAGCATCCGAGGAGCAGGAAAATCGAAGTTTCGGGCAAAAGCCCTTCATCAGGAGTAGGCCCTATTCCTGATGAAGGGCTTTTGCCCGAACGTCGATTTTCCTGCTGCTATTCCTGATGAAGAGCTTTTGCCTGAAATATCAATTTTCCTGCTCTTCGGATGCTACCTAACCTGCTGCGCTTCTCCAGCACCACTCTAATCTAGACTCTGGCTTCCAGCATCTGCAGTCCTTGTTTTTACCTTCTCTTTCTTTGCCCATTTCTTCCACAATTAGAGTTATAGAGTCATAGAGATGTGCAGTACAGAAACAGACCCTTCATTTCAACTTGTCCATGCCCCCCAGATATCCCAATCCAATCTAGTCCCATTTGTTAGCATTTGGCCCATATCTCTCGAAACCCTTCACATTCATATACCTATCCAGGTGCTTTTTAAATGTTGTAATAGTACCAGCCTTCATCACTTCCTAGTACACAACTTAGTTTTCTGCATCAGATGCTCCCGATGTGGTCTTCTCTACATCGGGGAGACCAAACGTAAACTTAGGGAATGGCTCACTAAGCATCACAGTCGGCCCCATATGCTCCGACCGGACCTCCCAGTCATCACCCATTTCAATTCCCCCAACCATTCCTTTTCCCAC
Organism: Chiloscyllium punctatum; assembly: GCF_047496795.1. Classification (NCBI taxonomy): domain Eukaryota; kingdom Metazoa; phylum Chordata; class Chondrichthyes; order Orectolobiformes; family Hemiscylliidae; genus Chiloscyllium; species Chiloscyllium punctatum. The sequence continues at coordinate 95,749,625 of NC_092742.1, read as the reverse complement.
ATGACCACCCTTGGCCTCCTCCATTGCCAAAACAAGCCAGAGTGTCTATTGGAGGACCAACACGTTATCTTCTGCCTGGGCACCCTGCAGCCCAGAGGACTCAACATTGAGTTTTCCAATTTCAAATAATCTCCCTCCCCTTCCCCCAACTCCCTTCTCAGCCCCTGCCTCTTCCTTCCACTCCTCCCTGCCACCAACTGAATTCATTCCTCTCATTAACCAATCAGGTCATACCCTCTACCTGTCTTCACTTATCCCCACTTCACCACCCTGCCCCCCGCCACCCCCTTTATCTGCTGCTCCTCCTACACCCACCCCCAGTTCTGAAGAAGGTTTACACCAGATACGTTGACTTCTGCGCCTCCTGATGCCGCCTGGCTTGCTGTATTCTTCCAGCCTCCTGCCTGTCTATGTTGGATTCCAGCATTTGCAGTTTTTTTGTCTCCACCACTTCCTCTGCCAGTTCATTCCATTCATGCACCCCCCTCTGCGGGCAAAAAGCTGGCCCTTTGTGTGCGTGTGTGAGTGTGTGTCCGTGTGAGTGTGTCTGTGTCTGTGTGTCTATGTGTGTGCGTGTGTGTGTGTGTGTGAGAGAGAGAGAGAGAGAGCGGGCGAGAGAGAGAGAGAGAGAGAGAGAGTGAGAGTGTGGTGGGGTTACTGTCATGTGACATGAACCTAAGATCATAGTTGATACCAGACTCTCTCATACACACACACACTCTCACATAGTTATACAGTCCCTCTCCCACACACAAACACTCACACATGCACACTTGCACACATATACACACAGTCACACTCTCAAATGCACTCACACATACACGTCATTTCCACACTCTCTAAAAATGCACACACACTCTCTCTCACTCACACACGCACACAGACACAAACACAGACACACACACCGTCTCTCTCTCTCTCACCCACCCACATACTGGGGAGAATTATTTCATTCAAGATTCTTTTCTGTCAAAAAAAAACAGGCCTCAGCTTAAAACATAGACAGATTCAAAGCAGGACCTCGCACCTGAAGTGCATTGTCTAACCTGAGATATCATCTCAGGTACATTGATAGAACCTTTAATCATCGAGGGACAAGGACTTGAAAGGAATCTGGATTTTGCATTTTAATAGCAGTCTACCTCCTATCTGATTAAAGGATTCACCAAGGGCAGCCAGCTTAAAAGTTGTTAACATTTTGTTTATAAATACTGTTCCTTATGGCTCTCAAGCAGAGCTCCAAAAGCTTACAATTTCAAATAAATCTGTTGGACTATAGCCTGGTGTTTATTAGATATTTGATCTTGTCCGCCTCAGTCCAACCCTGGCATTTCCACACCTTAAAAAAGAGGCATTGGGGATAGTTACGAAGAATTGGACAGAGGGATGACCCAGGGATGAAAAGGAAAACAAGAGGGAATTACCAACAGAGGCAAAGAGATGGCAAAGATGCAGGAAGTGTAAAAGAAATCGAAAGACACTGTGACAAAAGTAATATGCAGTGAGAAGGAATGAAAATCAAAGTGTCTACGCTGAATAAGACAACAAAGCCAGAGATCGAGTGAGAAGATGCAAGCCAGAATATGAGAAAGGAGAAGCAACTGAAATGATAAAGTCATATGTTCAGACACATGGAAAGAACGAGACAGAAGAAAACAGACAGCAAACCAGAGCAACAGAAGGACAAAAGGAAGAGGGAATAAGGGAGGGATTTATATTGTGTCGCAGTTCAGAGACATTGTGTGCCCTCTGGCACATTGCAGAATTGATTACAGTCCTGATAGGAACACCGCACTGATCATCTGTGGACAGTCAGTACCTTCTTCATAAAGCAACAAAGAGATGTAGCTCCAGGAATCTCTGGGGGAAGGATATGAATTCTGGGGAGTGAGGAAACCCCCTGAGAAAGGATGAAATGGTACCGACCAGGATCCAAGTTGATCTATGCAGTTCTGCCCATTATGTCTCCCTGTTTAAATTCATAAAACGAAGGACCAAAACATGACAAAGTCATCACTTACCTTCATGATGTGTCGGGGATTGCTCAGTGCTGGCAATAACAAGGAATAGAAGAAGGATGACCTTCATTTCTTCACAACAGCTTTTCTGTGAGGGGCTGTAATTCTGGGATCATCATTAACAAGATAAGGGAGGAGGAGAAAGTACATTACCTCAGCTGGCATTTTGAATATTGTATTAATGAATTAACTCTACATATTGGGATGAATGAAGTCAGCTCCTGCCTAATTGTAGAAAATTGCTGATGGGTAATATCGTACCTCGAAGTCAAACCATGAATATTACACCAAGTAACTCTCCTCCTGTCACCCCTATGCCTGTCCATCCTCTAAGGCAAAAGTCAAGATTGTGATGGAACACATTCGATTCATCTGAATGAATGCAGCTCGAACAACACTTAAGAAACTTGGTGCCATCCAAGAGGAAACAACCTGTTTGATTGACACCTCATCTTCCATCTTAAACAGCTTCTCTCTGCACTGACAATGCTCACAGGCAGCAGTATGTAGCACACCAACAGGCTCCTGCAACAATACCTTCCAGATACACAATATCTATCTTGAAGGACAAGGGCAGCAGACATATGGGAGGACCACCACTGGAAAAGGCTCCTCTGAGCCACTCACCATCCTGACCTGAAGTTATAACATTGTTCCTTTATTGTTAATGGGTCAAAACCCTTGACATCCTTTTCTAATGGCACTGTGGCTGTAGGAGTTCAATCACACTGTTCAGCATCGCCTTCTCAAAAGCAATTTGAGATGGACAAGAAATGTCCCATAAACTAACATATAAAACAAAGCACTGTCAAATCAGGTGAAGAAGAAAATTAGAGGGAAATAAACATTAGGATAAGAGATAAAAAGAGAACAAGGAAAAGTCAGCAATTTCTGTTTTCAATGCCGTCTAGACAAGATTTATAACCAGGACCAACCAGAGTCCAGACTTGTGTCAGAGATGTTCACTGCTGTAACTAAAGCATCTCTTTGTTAAAAAGTCACTTTGACTGAAAATGACCTCACTGCCTGAGCCAAATTTATTTTATACTCACAACCTATTCCAGGAAATTCAGATCATTCAATGAAATGAAAGGAGGAGTGAGTCAGAAAGGAGACACATCTCCAACAGCAATCTTTTGATTTTTCTGCATTTAGTTCCATATCAAACCTTGCTTGAAGTGGCAATGAAATTTGTACATAAAGACAGAGAAGACTTTAAGCTGTAAATATAATGTTAATAGCAAATCTTCCGCCATTATTACATTGAGCAATACCTTTCCAAAGTATCATTATTGATGACATACTGCTCACACATGAATATGGATATAGACCATCCCTACCCATGAAGCTCAATCTGATTCTGGGGACCTGCTTTTTTGGAGGCCTGGTCTCAACAGCTTAATAGCAAATGCATCTACAAGGCAGATATGGGGTCAATTATACTCTATAATCAAATCAACACCTCCATGAAATAACAACAGATGATTGAAAGCTGGATTACTGTAAAATGATATCAATTTATTGTACTCATCCTGAAATAGTCAATAGGATATCTAGGACAAAGGGAGATCAGACTATTAACTCTGTAACCCAAACTTGAATACTGCTTGACCTGATTTAGATACTGGATGCAATGACAAAAATACAATAACCACAGCCTGTATTTGTATGGAGCCTATATCATAGAAAAATGGCCCTAGGAACTTCGCAGAAACATTTTCAGAAAAAATGATGAGGGAATAAAGATCAAGGGCCAGAGCTTGGGAACAGAGAGCGCTGGAGGGTTTCTGGAGGAGATTCTAGAACATAGGCCTTCAGCATTTCAAAGCACAGATGCCAACAATGGAGCAATGTGCAAGACACCAGAAGGAATGTAGACATCTCAGTTGGAGTCAGAAATAGAAATGAAAAGAGGTGAGACCTTGGAGAAATTTGGAAGCAAGGATGAGTTTTACAATTCATGATTTGCTCAGCCACTGTGGAGCAATAGAAGGGAAAACAAGATGTGATCTGAGTTGTGTCTGTTGTTTCAAATTTGTGTTTCAGCACTTTGAGTACTGCGGTATCTGTTCTCGTGACAGTAATTATCAGCTGAAAGATATAAGATCTATGAAAACACAACTGATGAGATTTCAAACCAATGTAACGTCATAAATTGGATCTCATCAATAAGGAATTGGAGTCACTCCTGCACTTCATTGAAATAGCCCAGGGAGATCTTGAGTGTAGGGAAGAGAAAAATAACATATTGTATGCAACCACAAGATCAGTGTGACTCAGATCTCAAAAGCAGTGGGATATGTCTGAGGGACTGATGTGAAAGAGTAATTGAAGAGCTGAGGGACATAGTTGAGGAAGACATTCCGAGCTGCTTAAAGGTTGACAACTGAACTGGTGATTCTGGGTTCCATGCATTCTTTCCCTGATCTAGATCTTCCTCAGGACAGATCAGTAAGAGGTGTCTGTAGTCAGAGTAAGGCACATGAAATCTTGGAATCATTGATTGTCTGAAAAAACAATCTGTTGAACCTCTATTTGCCAGGTATTTTGAAAGACCGTAGTGCAGTTAGAATGTTGTTAGACAATCCAAAATCCCAATCTAATGTTCCGGGGATGTGGGTTGGATTCCCATTATGGCAGATGGTTAAATTCAAATTCAACTTTTAAAAATCTGGAATCAATAGTTATAAATTAGCATCTGAATCACTAATATTCTTCAGTGAATGAAAACTACCATCCTTATCTAATCTGGCTTAAAACAGTCTTCAAATCCACTGAAACACATTGATTCTTAATTACCCTCTGAACTGGCCTCAGAAGAAACCCAGTTCAGGGAAATATATATTGAACCTGTCGGCAATGTTTGCAAACTGTCAGGAGTTCTTAGAAGATGATTGTGGTTTTTGGAGATCAATGATCTCAGCTCCAGGCCAGCTCTGCAGGAGTTCCTCAGAACGGTGTCCTAAGGCCATTCATCTCCAGTTGCTTCATCACTGAACTTCCCCTTATTAGAAAGTGAGAAGTGGGTAAGTTTGCTGATGTATGTGCAATGTTCAGAACCATTAACGGCTCCTTCTACTAAAGTAGCCCATGATCATATGCAGCAAGACCTGGACAACATCCAGGAGAAAGTGAGGACTGCAGATGCTGGAGATCAGAGCTGAAAATGTGTTACTGGAAAAGTGCAGCAGGTCAGGCAGCATCCAAGGAACAGGAGAAGGGCTGATGCCTGAAACGTCGATTCTCCTGTTCCTTGGATGTTGCCTGACCTGCTGCGCTTTTCCAGCAACACATTTTCAGTGCTGGACAACAACCAGGTTTGGTTGCTAAGTTGCAAGTGACATTTATTCTCCACAAGGGCACGGCAATGACTATCTCCGATAATCTCCCCACTATTTAATTTCAAATGCTGTCTACAGCCCTAGTTATATGTATCAGCAGGAGTCTGACCTCATCACAGTTGAAGGGAAACTTGGTCCCAATGGTGCAAATCCCCCTTTCCCCGGTATTGGGGTCACCAACAGATCACTGCTTTGGCATCGGGTAAGATCCTACAGCAGTTCTCCTGCAATACTTACAAATAAAATGAAAAGTACAGTTATTACCACGGGAGATGATATTTAAGGAGGGACAGAATGCTGAGTAACACATACCAGAGATTTCATGAACTCTTCCCATAGGTTCAAGTGAAGGTCAACTCCATGTGGTTGATTATAGTAACACCAGGTTACAGATGTGCGACGATTCCATAGAGATTTTCAGAAACACTCATTGTATATTCTCACAAGAATTTCAAAGACAGGGCTCACTTGTATGACTACAAACGGGTGTTTAAAATTAAAACTTCAACAATAATAACTTCAGATAATTACCAAACACAATAATGTCTGTACCTTTCTCAATCTGCTTGAAGGGTAAAGGACAAACCCTGTTCTGGGTGATTTTCTTCACATAATCACATATTTCATTTCCTTTTTATTCATCCCTGGATGGATACATCACTGACAGGGGTGATCTTGTTTATTATTTATTGATCATATTTATTGCCTTTCTCAATTGCGATTGATAGTGGTGGGGGAGGGGATTGGAGAGCTCCCTTCTCAGTGCTGTAGTCGACGTGAAGTAAGTAACATGGGGTGATGTTTGGGGAGGCAGTTTTCCTATTTGGAACTAGCAGTACAGAAGGAACAGTGAACAGGAAAGTGTGGCTTTGAGGGGAACTTGCACGTGATGATGCATCTGAAGGTTTTGTTCATCTCTGTGGTAGAGGTCCTGCATTTGGAAGATGCAGAGTCATGTTGAGATGCTACAGTGCATCTTGTAGATGGTACACACTGCTCGAACTGTACGGTGTTTGCGAAGGTGTGACTGCATAGGAGCAATAGGGTCTGTACAAATGGCCATTATTCTCAAGGAGCTTCTTAAGTGACGTAACTGCATTCAAACAGGTAGGTGCAGCGTATTCCACTACACTCCTGACTTTTGAATGATGGAGAAGCTTGGGACAGTTTAGACTTAAAAATCAAATGCTGAATTTTGCTTACTATCTGATGATATAACACGATGATCTGTGAAAACACGATCCCTACAGCACAGAAAGAGACCATTCAGCCCATCAAGTCTGTACCAGCCCACATAGGTTTTTTCGAAACGTGGCCAATCCACCTAACCTGTACATCTTTGGACTGTGAGAGGAAACCCCAGATAGACATGGGGAGAACATGAAAACTCTACAGTCACCCAAGGCTGGAATTAAATCCAAGTCCCTCATACTATCAGGTGACATTGCTAACCACTCAATATGAATTCTCATTTTGTGTGGAGACCTGAGGAATGGGACGCTCAATGAACTGCCCTGTTTAAATGCCTGTGTTCATAGATGAGAGGAAATTGGGACATAACAGGCTAGGAGCAGGGGATATATCAGATTCCAGTATTCAGTGAGCAACAGACTGATGATTGTTGTGTGCAATTGTATCAGAGGCACAAACCCTGCTCCTGATCTCAAAGCTACCTGAGAACCAGGATTTACATTTGTTAACCCTCAGGTTAGTACCTCACTTTCCTCTCTCCCTCATTACAGCCCACTCCTTCTTGCTCTCTGCAGACTCTCAGGGTGTTACTTTCTCTGTTTGGTAACAGATTCAAGTTTTTAACTCACTTCCTGCAGCCCTTCAGCAGCACCCCACCACACTCCTCAAAAACATGGGTCCTGTTTCTCCCTCAATCTCCCAGACCTTCTGCCCACTGTCTTAAAGACTGATTTTATTTTCATCTCAAAAGTGTCTTTTTATCTTTGAATATTTTCAAAATTTTTAGTCTGTAATTTTATTAAGTTTATACTTTTTGTTTTAATAACTTGAAGCAATGGTTGTGCCACAAACTAATCTTTATTTTGTTGAAGACTAATACTTGGTTGCTCTTTTAAAAATTATTACATAGAATCCTCACAGTGTGGAAACAGGCCCTTCAGCCCAACAAGTCCACACTGACCCTCCGAATCCATTCCCCTACTACTCTACATTTACCCCTGACTAATGCACCTAACCAACACATCCCTGAACACCATGGGCAGTGTAGTATATGGCCAATCGACCTAACTGGCACATCATTTAGACTGTGGGAGGAAACCCACACAGACACAGGGAGAATGTGCAAACTCCACGCAGACAGTGACCCAAGGTAGGGATTGAACCCAGGTCCCTGGCACTGTGAGGCAACAGTGCCTCACCATGCCACCCCACATTAAAATCTTTCTAATTATATATTTATTTCATTTTTCTTCAAAAACCCCAACTCTAAGGTATAGCAGGGACAGTTGACTTCCAGGTGCAAAATTGGCCAGCAACAAATCCTTCTTCAGTGCCTCTATAGTGATATACCCAACCTATTCAAACATGTTATGAAACACATCCTGTCCAGGTGGGACTTGAATCCAGACCTTCTTACCGAGAGGCAAGGCTTGGATTAGTACTTGGGAATATGATGTTATTGCTCTTACTGAGACTTGGTTGAGGGAAGGGCATGATTGGCAACTAAATATCCCAGGATATCGGTGCTTTAGGTGGGATAGAGAGGGAGGTAAAAGGGGTTGAGGAGTTGAATTATTGGTCAGCGTGGATATCACAGCTGTGCTGCAGGAGGGTCCGGTGGAGGACTCGAGCAGTGAAACAATATTTGGCAGAGCTTAGAAATAGGAAGGATATGGTAACAATGTACTACAGGCTTCCCAACAGCAAGTGTGAGATAGAGGTACAAATATGTAAACAGATTTTGGAAAGACAGAGGAGCAACAGGATGGTGGTGATGGGAGATTTTAATTTTCCCAACATTGACTGAGAGTCACTTATTGTTTGAGGTCTCCATGGTTTTGTGCAGGGAAGGTTATATTTTACCAAATTAATAAAATACTTTGAGGAAATGACAACGTTGATTGATGAGGGAAGGGCTGTAGATGTCATATAAATGGACTTCAATAATACATTTGATATGGTTCACCATTGTAGGCTGGTGGAGAAAGTGAAGTTGCATGAGGTCCAAGGTGTACTAGCTAGATGGATAGAGAACTGGCTGGGCAACAGGAGACAGAAAGTAGTAGTGGAAGGGAGTTTCTCAAAACAGAGAACTATGACCATTGGTGTTCCACAGGGATCTGTGCTGGCACCACTGTTAGTTGTGACATACATAAATGGTCTGGAGGAACGTATAGGTGGTCTGATTAGCAAGTTTGCAGATGACACTAAGATTGGTGGAGTAGCAGACAGTGAGGGGACTCTCAGGGAATACAGCAGAATATAGATGGATTGGAGAGTTGGATGGAGAAATGGCAGATTGAGTTCAATCTGGGCAAATGCGAGGTGATACATTTTGGAAGATCCAATTCAAGAGTGAACTATACAGTAAATGGCAAAGTCCTGGGGAAAATTGATGTTGGGAGAGATCTGGGTGTTCAAATCCATTTTTACCTGAAGGTGGCAATGCAGGTCAATGGAGTGGTCAAGAAGGCATACGGCATGTTTTTTTCATCGGACAGGATATTAAGTACAAGCAATAACGGATCACGTTAGAGTTGTATAAGACTTTGGTTCGGCCACATTTTGAATACTGCCTATAGTTCTGGTCGCCACATTAGCAAAAGGATGTTGATGCTTTGGAGAAAGTGCAGAGGAGGTTCACCGGAATGTTACCTGGTTATGGAGGGTGCTAGCTATGAGGAGAGGTTGAGTAGATAGGATTATTTTCATTGGAAAGACGGAGGTTTGGGGGGGAGGAACCTGACTGAGGTCTATAAAATTATGAGAGGTATAGACAGGTTGGATAGCAAGAAGCTTTTTCCCAAAGTGGGGGACTCAATTATTAGGGGTCATGAGTTCAAAGTGAGAGGCAGAGTTCTTTATGCAGAGGGTGGTAGGTGTCTGGAACGTGTTGCCAGCAGAGGTAGTAGAGACGGGCACGATAGAGTCATTTAAGATGTATCTAGACAGATACATGAATGGGCAGGGAGCAGAGGGATACAGAAAATAGATGGCAGTTTTAGATAGAGGATCTTGATCAGTACAGGCTTGGAGGCCCAGCAATGTTCTTTGTTCTTTCTTCTAACTAACCACTGGATCATCCATTAATGCTGCCGTATCCTTTTAGAATGTGGAGACCACAATTATACAAAACCCACCAAGTGTGATCTCTACCTTCTCCGAGAGCTGTATCCTTTTTCTTCTTTTTCTGTCTCTGTTTACATAAATCTGAGTCAAAATGATTCACAGATTACAGATAATACAACAGAGTGAATCTTAACATGGAAATGGAGAAACTGAAATCTCAAGACATTTGAAGTTCTACTGCTTTCAATCAGAGGTGGAAGACCTCAAGGCATTGGAGAGGGACCAAGAGCTGTCTCTGAGCCTGTACCCTCATCCCAGGAAGAAAGATCCAGAGTGTACCCAGAAGGTTACTGGCCTCCTTTAATAGCTGTTATTTATGACCTCAGTAAGGTTTTCTGAGTCACTGCACTAGACTGTCTCTTGTTACTTTATTGGGTAAAGCCCCAGATGAGAAAATTAAGACCCCTGGAACCTCCAGTACAATTCTAAAGTATTGTGCATGCATCAAAATAATAGCTGCAGAAACATCAGCACATTGAATGCATGGAAATGACAACAAAGAAACAAACCATTCAGACCAACAGATGAATGCTTCACAAGTGTCATCTGTCATCCAGCCTCATCTGACACAACCAACATATCTTTCTATTCCTTCTCTCAGTGTTGTGTCTCTGCTTTTGGTGATCAATAAGGAACTGCATCAAAAATCCCCACACATTACTAACAGCAACAATTGAATATAAGTAGGGGGAAAAAAAACAAGAAATAAAACAATTGTCCCCAAACATAGTCCAGTCTGCAAAATATTTCTTTCATAGAGTCATAGAGTCATAGAGATGTACAGCATGGAAACAGACCCTTCGGTCCAACCCGTCCATGCTGACCAGATATCCCAACCCAATCTAGTCCCACCTGTCAGCACCCGCCCATATCCCTCTAAACCCTTCCTATTCATATACCCATCCAAATGCCTCTTAAATGTTGCAATTGTACCAGCCTCCACCATATCCTCTGGCAGCTCATTCCATACACGTACCACCCTCTACATGAAAAAGTTGCCCCTTAGGTCTCTTTTATATCTTTCCCCTCTCACCCTAAACCTATGCCCTCTAGTTCTGGACTCCCCGACCCCAGGGAAAAGACTTTGTCTAGTTATCCTATCCATGCCACTCATACTTTTGTAAACCTCTGTAAGGTCACCCCTCAGCCTCCGACACTCCAAGGAAAACAGCCCCAGCCTGTTCAGCCTCTCCCTGTAGCTCAGATCCTCCAACCCTGGTAACATCTTTGTAAATCTTTTCTGAACCCTTTCAAGTTTCACAACATCTTTCCGATAGGAAGGAGACCAGAATTGCACACAATATTCCAACAGTGGCCTAATCACTTTAATCACTTTAATCTTGATCGCACATTGACCTTGAATTGACCAGCAATAATGTTTTACATCCAAGTTTATTTTGGGCTTTCTTTTATACTTCATCCAGATAGAGGCTGAACTGACTGTTCTTATCCAAATGTTAAGTTCATGTATACATTCATGTAGAACTCTGAGCTCAAAAACTACATGAATTTATGTAAAACTCTGTTATCTCACTTTTTAGATTAGAATCAATCTAAACATCAGGTCATAGACAGAGAACACGGAGGTGGGGAGTGAGGGCAACACCTTCAACATATTGTCTAGCTATCACCATTGTTAACAGCTAACCCGAGAATGCAACTTTAAAAAAAGGTTTTGTGATTTACACATGAAAGAAGTGAAACTATCACTGTATTCTAACAGATGAAAGGCTTAACAATCAATTTTTCAATGTATAATTTCAGTTACATCACACTGCAAATTTTTGCTATAAATTCTGTTACGATCAAGCCCTCCACTATCACCTGATGAAGGAACGTCGCTCCGAAAGCTAGTGTGCTTCCAATTAAACCTGTTGGACTATAACCTGGTGTTGTGTGATTTTTAACTTTGTACACCCCAGTCCAACACTGGCATCTCCAAATCATGACACTTTGCTTAATTTTTTCCTAATCTGCACGATTGGTTAATCAGCACTGAATAACCATTACACTTCAAATCCTAAACAATCAAACAAGCATCGAAATGGAGCTGAACTTTTCCAAGCTGCTCGGCGTTTGGCCAAGCTGTGGCACAGACTCAAATGGACTATCCATGGTACTAGATTCTGGATTAGTGGTGCTGGAAGAGCACAGCAGTTCAGGCAGCATCCAAGGAGCAGTAAAATCGACGTTTCGGGAAAAAGCCCTTCATCAGGAGTAAAGGCAGAGAACCTGAAGCGTGGAGAGATAAGAGGAGGGTGGGATGGGGAAAAAGTAGCACAGAGCAAAATAGGTGAGTGGGGAGGGGATGAACGTGATAGGTCAGGGGAGGGGGAGGGTGGAGTGGATAGGTGGAAAAGAAGATAGGCGGGTAAGACAAGTCATGGGGTCAGTGCTGAGCTGGAAGTTTGGAATTAGGGTGAGGTGGGGGAAGGGGAAATGAGGAAACTGTTGAAGTCCACATTGATGCCCTAGGGTCGAAGTGTTCCAAGGCGGAAGATGAGGCGTTCTTCCTCCAGGCGTCTGGTGGTGAGGGAGCGGCAGTGAAGGAGGCCCCGGGCCTCCATGTCCTCGGCAGAGCGGGAGGGGGAGTTGAAATGTTGGGCCACACGGCGGTGTCGTTGATTGGTGTAGGTGTCCTGGAGATGTTCCCTAAAGCGCTCTGCTCGGAGGCATCCACTCTCCCCAATGTAGAGGAGACCGCATCGGGAGCAACGGATACAATAAATGATATTGATAGATGTGGAAGGCTCCTTAAGGCCTTGGATGGAGGTGAGGGAGGAGGTGTGGGCGCAGGTTTTGCAGATCCTGCGGTGGCAGGAGAAGGTGCCAGGATGGGAGGGTGGGTTGTAGTGGGGCGTGGACCTGACCAGGTAATCACGGAGGGAACGGTCTTTTCGGAAGGTGGAAAGGGGTGGGGAGGGAAATATATCCCTGGTGGTGGGGTCTTTTTGGAGGTGGCGGAAATGTCAGCGGATGATTTGGTTTATGCAAAGGTTGGTAGGGTGGAAGGTGAGCACCAGGGGCGTTCTTGTTACGGTTGGAGCAGTGGGGTCTGAGGGCGGAGGTGCAGGATGTGGATTTTTATTTTTTGTTCATTTTTCTCTGAAGTGAGGAGACTCTGAATTCCCTTTTATATATTTTTTTATTTTAAACCCCCACACCTCAGCCTAATAGAGGGTCGTGCTTATTAATTCCTTAGCACCTATGTTGTGTCTGTGTATGTGTCGGACAATGTAAGTCTTTATTTATATTCCAGCACCAGGAAGAAAGGACAGACCCGAGTGGCCAGAGACAAATAGTGTCCTTCTCGACAAGGGGCAATGTTGGTTGATCAAACAGGAGGGCAGTGTAGGAGGGAGAAATAAAGCGCTCCACAGCCCATGGTGCCCACCTCTTCCTGAAAATCTGGAGGGTGTTGGCAGACACTGCATGCTCCTTCTCCAGCGACACTTGACCCCGAACATAACTTTGGAAGAGGGGCAGGCAATCAGCCCTAATGATCCCCTCCACAGCCTGCTGCCTGGACCTATTTATGGCCAGCCTGGCCAGAACCAGGAGCAGGCCCACAAGGAGGTTCTCTGAACTGGACGCGCCCCTCTGCACCGGGTGCTCAAAGATCAGGAACATGGAACTGAACACAACCAAAAACACAATAAAAAGGTCTTTAAGGAAACTAAAAAGAGAGTGCAAATGCCCACACCCAATATATACATGATCCATAGGCTTCACAGCACCACAGAAGATGCAGATGGGCTGGGAGTCTGTGAACTACCGCAATCTGCAGTTGCAGGTGACTGATGTGTGCAGCACCCTCAACCCCAGATCCCCAAGAGAAAGGGGGAGGGCAGCCATGTAGGGAGTCCTGCACTGAGGATCTGCATTGCCCATGGCCAAGTCATGTCTAGGCAGTGGATAAGGGAGAAGATGTGGACAGTGTGCAATAGCAGTCAATAGACAGCCCTGAAGGGGACAGAATTATCCATGGTACTACATACATCCAGTAAGTAATTATTAGGGTGGCTGTTACCTCTTTCGAGTAGGACTAGAACTGGGGGCATATTTTAAGAATAAGGGGTTTCACTATAAGACTGAGGAGCAGAGAATTTTAGTTTTCTCAGGTCTTGTTAAAAAAAGCATAAGAGCATAACAATCAGGAGCGGGAATGGGCCAACTGACGTTTGGGGCCCACTCTGCCATTCAATAAGATCATGGCTGATCTTTTCATGGCCTCACCTTCACTTACCCATCCTTTCACTATAACCCTTAATTCCTTCACTGTTAAAAAGCTTATCTATCTTAGCTTTAAAAAGATTCAATGAGGAAGCCTCAACTACTTCACTGGGCAGGGAATTCCACAGATTCAACCCTCTGGGTAAAGACATTTCTTCTCATTCAGTCCGAAATCTGCTCCCCCTAATTTTGCCACTGCCACAACGGACAAAACCACACATTGGAGGAACAACACCTCATCTTCTGCCTGGGCAGCCTACAGCCCAGAGGACTCAACATTGAGTCCTCCAATTTCAAATAACTTCACTTCCCTTCCCCAACCATCCCCCTCCCTTCCACTCCTCCCAGCCACTTACTGAATCCATTCCTCCCATTGACCAACCAGGCCGTACCCTCTGCCTACCTTCACCTATCCCCATTTCACCACCCTGCCCTTGCCACCCCTTTTATCTGCAGCTCACCCTACACCCACCCCCAGTCCTGAAGAAGGGTTACTCCCGAAATGTCAGCTTCTCCACCTCCTGATGCCGCCTGGCTTGCTGTGTCCTTCCAGCATCCTGCCTGTCTACTTTGATTCCTGCCTCAGTAGGCTTTTTCATCTCTACCCCGCTAATTTTGAGGCTATGCCCTCTTGTTCCAGTTTCATCCGCCAGTGGAAACATCCTTGCTATTTCTATCTTATCTATTACCTTCATAATTTTATATGTTTCTATAAGATCTTCCCTCATTTTTCTAAATTCCAATGAATATAATCCCAGTCAACTCAATTATCATCAAAGATCCTTCCCCTACCAGTAATACTCTGCCAAACCCCTCTTTCATCTGGCAGAGGCTTGAACATATGCACTAACCGGTTCAAGTACAGCTTCTTCCCTATCGTTTTTGGACTGATGAATGAAGATTAGATTAGATTACTTACAGAGTGGAAACAGGCCCTTCGGCCCAACAAGTCCACACTGACCCTCCAAAGAGTAACCCACACAGACCCATCCCCCTACCTTTACCCCTTCACCTAACAATTTAGCATGGCCAAATCAACTAACCTGCACATTTTTGGACTGTGGGAGGAAACAGAGCACCCGGAGGAAACCCACGCAGACATGGGGAGAACGTGCAAACTCCACACAGAGAGTTGCCTAAGGCGGGAATTGAACCCAGGTCTCTGGCGCTGTGAGGCAGCAGTGCTAACCACTGTGCCACCATGCCGCCATGAACTCTCCAGCTTCAAATAATGTTGACCTTGTTAATGCTGTTCTTGCTTTGTGCACCTCCTATGCAGTAAAACTTGTATGCTTCACTCTGTTTAAGCACCCTGTGATCTGTATGTCCTTAATTACTATGATCTGCCTGTACTGTTCGCTAACAAAGCTTTTCACTGTATTTATGTACACACAATTACAATAAATAAAATTAAATCATATTTAAGGAGGTAGAAAGGGTGTTGAACAAGCACATTATTTGTCCTGGCTGATTTGACACTTCATCGCTGTTATTGAAGCTGCACTTATTCAGGCAAAGGGAGATTACTCCATCAGACTCCTGCCTTTGAGAGCATGAACAGACTGTGGGGAGACCGGAGGTTAACTACTATCTGAAGGATTACTAGTCATGGGAGATTCACTGTTAGTGATTCTATATGAATGTGAAGAAGGAAAAGTTGGATTCTCTCTTGTTGGAGATGGACATTGCCTGACACTTCTGCTGCATGAATGTTATTTATTAACTCAAGCCTCAATATTGTCCAGATCACTCTGCATGCAGGCACTGTTTCAACATCTAGCTAATCATCAGCAATAACCTTTAGGCCACACAAATGTCAGCCAATAACAAGAGAAGAAAAGTGTGGTGCTGGAAAAGCACGGCCAGTCAGACAGCATCTGAGGAGCAGGACTGTCAATGTTTTGACCATAACATCTAGATCAGCGGAGTGTTTGCTCAAAGGATTGTTGTCCTAAAAGAAGAAATTTTGCAACTTTCTCTAAGTACAAGTTGATGTAAGTATTAAAAATACCTCCTCAAACAGAAATTACCATGGTGGGGCCAGAAAGGGGCTTTTCCTTTTAGCTTTAGTGATTGGCAGATTTTAAAATTCAGCACAGAGCATGTGTGCTTCCTAATCCTGTTCAAAATAGTCAGTGTTTTGCATGATCCACTCATCACTAATTCTAAGCTGGTCTCATTCTCAATTTTTCCAAAAACTTTTTTTCAAAACTTCATTACTGTAAAGTTTACTTTCTCTACTGCTCTCTTCTCCAGCATTACTGCCTTCACAATCCCCAGTGAAGACACTACTAGCGTCATTCATCCCCATCCTTGTACAGCTCTGTTGCCTCCATATACACCACTATTCAAAGTCAAGAGATAGATGGGCAATAAATGGACAAAAGATCCAGTCAGCAGAATCCACATCCCCTATCAGTAAATAAAACAAGTGGAAGAGCCAGAAAGGAAGGCACCCTCCACTACCCCCATCCCCCTGATGAAGGGCTTATGCCCAAAATGTTGATTCTCCTGCTCCTTGGATGCTGCCTGACCTGCTGTGCTTTCCCAGCACCACACTCTCGACTTTGATCTCCAGCATCTGCGATCCTTACTTTCTCCTTGGCCCCTCTCCCACCACGGACACCACATGGAGGCTATCTCAATGTACCCAATAGCCTCACCATTCAGCATGTGGTGGTGAAATGCCAGCTGGACCGAAAAATAACCAATAAATAAACTGGATAATTCTTACCCACACCACCTCACAATCATCCGCCTCGGGCTGATATTGATGCATGTTAACATTTACCACATATCGAAACACTCACAGAAATAAACTTGGTTTATTTTCTATAAACAGTGTGAACGATGCCAGCCTGACAGAGAAATCTATTTCCAAGCATCCAGAATTATCTTGCACTAAAGCTGGCTATCCAATTTAATCATGTGTCTCATCTGAGTGAATGAATCCTGTGTTCACACGAATTATGTTTTTTTTCCTTTCCCAGGAGAAACGAAGGTATCACCACGGCACGTAAATTCCAATTATTAATCAATAATGATTTTCTTATTAATGAAAGGATGTCACGTAAATGTCAAGAAACACCTCCTGCTGGAAGGTACAGTCATGTTATCTGTTTATATTTCTTTGTTTCATTTACAAATTACTGCTTTGGAAAGAGTCAAAAGCTGACTCTCCATTGTAATCATATTTCTCCATTGTGGGCATCTTCTGTTCGCAAGAATTATTTTTCTCTTTTTTCCTTCCACAGTCCAAAATTACAAAAGAAGGCGCCAAATATTTTACAATTGCTGATGGCTAAGGTGCTCTTTTACCTTCGAAAAATATTTTGTTGGTCTCAAGGAAAAGCTCTTGCTGGAAGGTACAGTCACTTTACCTGTTAACTTATTTGTTTCGTATGAAAATTGCTGATTTCCAAAGGTTCAGAAATAAATGAAGAGCTCAAACCAGGTGTTTTAGCAACAGGTTAATAATGTAGCTGACTCAGTTACCAGAAGGACAATTGTCAGTCAGTCACCTGAAGTCTAAATGGACATTAATTGTTATTGAAGATGACCTGGAATGTGGCATGGGGCCCTCTTGTGGTAATGCCCCTCTCCCTGGACTAAGAGGCCCAGGTTCAATTCCCACCTGCTCCAGAGGTGTGCAACGTCATCTCTGAGCAGGTTGATTAGGAAAATATTCTAAAAGAAATAAACTAGTGCAATTCAACTCAGTTCTATTTAAGAGCAAGCCTATTGAAAGAGCATCTTCAGAAAGCTTCAATTTACCCTGGGTGGTGTGTGTGTGAAATGAGCTGCCAGAGGAAGTGATGGAGGCTTGTACAATTACAGCATTTAAAAGGCATCTGGATGGGTATATCAATAGAAAGGGTTTAGAGGGGTATGGGCCAAGCGCTGGCAAATGGGACTAGATTAGGTGAGGATATCTGATTGGCATGGACAAGTTGGACTGAAGGTTCTGTTTCCAAGCAATTCGGTTTTCCTGTGATGCCACCCTTTATTTTGTACTGGACACTTGGCTAGGTAGCTAGGTAACAGCTCACTTGACACTCCAGTGGATAAGAAATGTTGAATAGTATGATTGAGGCTCACTAGGCAGTGTATTGAATGAATGAAGGGTTGTTCTTCAATACTCGGAAATTCAGTCATTCATTCTCCCTCAGCACTAGCGCTTATTAAGGTGAGTCAACATGGCTTTATGCATAAGAAATTGCATCTCACTAACTTGATTAAGTTTTTCGAAGAAGTGACAAACAAGACAGAAGGCAGATTGGCAATCCAAATGGACTTCAGCAAGGCATTTGACAAGTTACCTCATGCCTCATAGTTCCACTGGTCGGCAAGATTAGATCACTTGGAATTCCAGAGGGAGCTAACCAACTGTATACAAAATTAACTTGAAGATAGGAAACAGAGGGTGGTGGTAGAGATTTTTTTTTCAGATAAGAGATTTGTGAACAGCTTTTGCTGCAAGGGTTGGTGCTGGGTCCACTGCTTTTCGTCATTTAAAATAATGATTTGGATGTACATATAGGAGGCATCATTAATAAATTTGCAGATGACACCAAATTGATCATGTGATGGACAGTTGCAAGTAGTTATCTCAGAGTACAAAAGTACCTTGATCAGATGGGCCAATGGGCTGAGGAGTAACAAATGGAGTTTAATTTAGATAAACGTGAGGTGGCACATTTTGATAAGGCAAGCCAGTGCGGAACTTGTACAATTAATGGTTAGGCCCTGGTGAGTGCTGCTGAACAAAGAATTCAGGTTGCAGGTGTATAGTTCCTTGAATGTGGAATTGCAGGTAGGCAGAGTGGTGAAAAAGGCATTTGCCTTGCTTACCTACATTGGTCAGTGCATTGAGTAGAGAAGTTGGAGTGTCATGTTGCAACACCTTTAGAATACTACATACAATTTTAGTTGCACTTCGTAAGGAAGATGTTAGACTTGAACGGGTTCAGAAAATATTTACAGGGAGTTGACTGGATTGGAGGGATTGAGTGATAGCAAAAGGCTGAATAGGCTGGGACTATTATTCCTGTAGCATTGGAGGCTATGGGGTGACCTTCTGGAAGTTTATAAAATCATAAATGGCATGGAGAGGGTAAATGGCCAAGCTCTTTTTCCCAGGGTACAGCAGTCCAAAACTAGAGGCATGGCACTCATCCACAGACTCTATCAACAAACACATCGACCTGGACCCAATATACCGGCCACTATAGTGGACAGCTCGAACTGACAACCGGAAGCGGCAGAGACAGGCCACTATAAATGCCGGAGGAAACAGCACAGAAGCGCTTCACAGGAGGCTCCCAAGCACTGACGATGTCACCTAGACAGGGGACGAAACGTTTGCAAGACAAATTCCCAGCTCGGCGAACAGAACCACAACAACGAGCACCCGAGCTACAAATCTTCTACCAAACTTTGAGTCCAAAACTAGACAGCATAGTTTTAACACGAGAAGGGCAATATTTTCAGACAGAGGGTGGTGCGTGTATGGAACGAATTGCCAGAGGAAGTGGTGGAGGCATGTACAATTACAATATTTAAAGGCATCTGGGTACATGAATAAGATGGGATGAGAAGGATGTGGGCCAAATGCTAGCAAATAGGACTAGATTCGTTTAGGATGTCTGATTGGCATTGATGAGTTGGACCATAAGGTCTGTTTGACACTATAACTCTATACCTATGAATAGGACAACTAAAAAAAATCAATAAGGGGTCTGTGGAGTGTTTGGGTGGGGGGATATGTAGACTGACAAGCAAAAGGATACAGCAGCATTACATGGCAGCCTTTTTAGATAATAATGCCCAGAGTCAATACCCAGGGTGGTACAAGAATGGACAGAGTACAAACATTGGAAAATAATTGCAGATAGGGTCAAGAGTGAGAAATAGAAAAAAGGCTAAATTAATGGCTCTTTACTTAAATGCAAAATATATTCGGAGGGGGCATGTAGCAAGGAAAAGTAAGTTAATTAATGGCACACACAAAATTTAATGGGCATGATCTTGTCACCCATAATTATTAAAAGAATATTGAAGTTCGCAATTAAATACGCAGGGGTCTGTAACCTTTCAAAAGGAGAGGACAGTAGGAAACATGGTTTGTTAGTGTGAGATGGAATAAGTGCAATAGCAAGAAATGACCTTGGATCTGAAGCACAGAAACCATATAAAAGGTAAGGAATTGAATGGTTGTAAAACACCTGACGTTGGATCCAATGGAACCACAGATCCAATGGAAAACCTGGCCAGTGGATAGGAGGCAGCTAAGCGACCGCAGCTCTGGGCGAACCCTGGCAAGGCTGAAGAGGGAGCCAACTAGAGATATGGACCCAAGTTCCCAATCCCGATGTAAGCTATGTCAGCAAACCAGAACTGAAGATGGTCAGCAATAGAGAAGGGAGTGAATGCAGAGGGGATGAAGCACTGCTTGGTTATGAGTATTTTTGCTCCTTAAAGTCAAAGTGTTCAGTTTCTGTTAATCCACAAAGGGATTCTGGGAGCTAAATGCTGAAGCGATTTTCTGGAAGGATCTGATTTTTAGCTCCATGTTAGTGTGACAAAATAACTGACTAACTGAGGAGATGTTGGGCCTATTCTCTGAATCAGAAAAAAATTATTTCAACAGCAAATGTCCATAGGACTCAGTAGCTGAGTTTATTGCCTTTATCGCTGAAGGGGCCTTGCAATTTTGCAAAATGTATCGTTATTGTTTTGATTATTTAATCTACAATGTAATTTACAATATAATTTTAATGGTCATTTGCCTGTTAATGTTTGAATTAGGTTAAATGTCGGTTTGATTGTGAGAGTAAATATTGTTTAAAATGAAACCTTTCTTTTGTCAGGCATTGGTTGGGGATTCCTTTACTTTATGGCAATTGATCTCTATGGGGATTGTAACAACTGGGAAAACTTACATCATATCACCAACAGAATCAAACTGCAAACGTGTAACAAATACTGTCTCAGCAACAGAGGTAGCTGCCATCCAAGTTGGATTGGAAGATATAGATTGCTGACAGTATGTTAAACAATCCCCTGACTGTTAAATCAAATTTCCCGTTGCCCTTTACACAGGTGTAGAGGATACAGGATGGATGATCCACTTCAGTTTAAATATGTGTCCACCTTAAACATCGTCCACCTTGTGTTTTTTTCAACTCACTTGAGGAGAACGTTACTCAAATGAATCTATCCAGTTTGCCAGTGGAGCTGACTGTTGGTAATTACAGGTAATGACAATGCATGAAAGATCTTGCAGGACCCTAGGAGTTTTCTCAGTCTCTTAGCCAATGGTTATCCCTCAGCTGCAACTCTGTTCATAAAAGAGAATGGAACAAAATGGTCAGTCTAACCTCAACGGTGGGGAAACCATTAACTGTCACTTGGAGATGTACACGTTAATCAAGGACACCAAGAGAACCTTGTGGTGCAGTGGTTGTGTCCCTAACTCTGGGCTCGAAACTCAGGGATCAAGTTGTACCTGCCCTGGATTTGTCACAAAATGTCTAAACAGACTGATGATTTTTTTTTTAAGAAAAGGACGGCCAGCAAATATTTGATGAAGAGAAATTACGTCCAATCATCTTCTCCGGGTAGCATCCTCAATCATTTCAGTGTCTCTGAACTATGGCTTGAGATTTTTTTTTCAATTTAAAAGGCAAAGTGATGAGTAAAACCCCAAGTCTACCTGAACTGGAACAGGGATCAAACTCTAGGTATTGACATTTTTGAATCACACTAGCAGGCTAGTCGACGGAGCTAACCAGTTTCCCCCATTCCAAACCCTGACTAATCCACCTTGTGAAGTAACAAAGAGGAAGGATGAAGACAATATTGTATATACATTACAATAATACATTTGTATAAAATTTGTTTGCTGGCTGGAAGCAAATGGTAGTGATTGATGTGTGTTCTTATATTGAAACACTGTTACTAATGTGATTCTATAGAGTTCAACTCTCAGGTCATTAACCTTTGCAGGTAAAACAAAGATTGGCTATGTGAGGAGGAAAGCTTTAAAGAGCAGAAAAATGTAGATTTTGAGACAATAGGGCAGTGGAAAATAAAATTTTATCCAAATAGGTGTGTGCTGATATATTTTGTGACTTACAGTACAGAATAATTGGGAGAATGCTGAGCAGTCCGGAAAGATAGATAGTTAGAAGTTAGAGTCAACACTAATTGTTGGAGAAAATTCAGCAGGTCTGGCAGCATCTGGAAAGTGAAAGATTCAGTGTTTAAAGTTCAGTATGAATCTTCTCTAGAATTGAAAGTTTTTATAGAATCTGGTCAAATGAGCTGGTTTAGAAAATGCATGTTAACTAAAGCACAGGGAGGACATGCTAAAACTGTACTCAACACTTGTTGGACCACAACTTATGTATGGCGTGCAGCCCTGCAGACCATGTTAACAGGGAAAATGAGATTGCGGTTGAAAAGGTTGAGGGGATTTACAGGCATGTTGCCAGGATGAAAAATGTTTACTACGAGAAGAGATTGGGCTTCCAGGGTTACCTTACTTGGAACAAGGGAGGCCAAGAGGCGACTTCATTGAGTAATCCAAGATTATGAGGGGCCTGACTAGAGTGAAGGGGTCAAAGTTCACAGAGTGAAGATGAAGAAATGTATTTTTAACCCAGAAGATTGTATGGATCTCAAACTTACTACCTGAAAGCAGAAGCACTCACATTTTAAAAAGTTACAATGGATGTCCACTGGAGAATTTCAGCTATATAAACATATCCAATTTAATACAAAGTAGTTTTGGAAACAATATAGAGACTCCATAACCTAGACTGAGGGTGCAAGCGCAGAAGGAGTTGGGTTTTGCATTTTCACAAACCTTTTTAACAGTGGCAGATGTATTGATAAGAAAGCATACAGGATGGCTTGGCTTTGTAAATTAAGGTGCAGAGTACAAAAACAAGGAAGAAAACATTTAGAAACTGGATCCAGAAAAGATCTATTGGCCAAAAAGGTGAAGCTGTAAGTTAAGAATGTCAAAACAATTTTTTGTCCAAGTGCAAGTGAAAAATATGAAACACAACGATTACCACAATGATTACCAAGTAACAGTTTTAGAATGTACAGTGATAGTAAAAATCCAAATAGGCGCTTTGAAAAGGTAGCTGGATAAAATAATACATTTGAGCTTGCCTAAAATGGCACCATATAATTGTTTTGTCTAACTTCCTAATTAGTAACAGTGCTATACCTTTTATTAGTATTGTAGTAACCTGAACAGTATCAATTAAATGTTTTGCCTTTTGGTGATCTGGCACAGATATCACTTTCTGTTTGTCTCATTGGGCCAACTGCATCCTAATGGGATCAGACACATTGTGGGACTGATTCATCTTGTTCCAGATTACATATATTATGACGGAAATAAAGTGTTCCAACTACAACGTGTTAGCAGAGACACTCAACTGGAATATGATGGAATCTTTCTGGTAGCATATCTCAGGATTGGTCACATGGCAACTCTGTATTGGATCCTAATCCAGAATCAGTGAAGGATTGTATAAACACTCTCTGGACCAATACCAGTGGCTGCTCTTCAATTGCTATCCTAGAATCCCCTGACTAAAAATTCTTGCCAGTGGATCAGAGATTACACCATGGAGGTTCTTGGAGGATGGGACATTCGTGAGTGTAGCTGGTGCCCATGGAGTATGCCCTGGAGATATCATTGTACAACATGGAGTTCCCTTTGGAGTAAGCAGTGAACAGTACCCACTCTGAATTCTCTGTATCTCATTTGCTCGCATGGATCATGCACAGCTTGTGCCTGGCCTCCAAAGTGCCTGCCACTTCCACAGTCAATGCCTCTCCCCCCATATTCTCACTCTCCACCATTGGATTCTCCTTCACTCCTCCACCCAGCACATTCCTATCTCCTTTTGTCACTCAACCTTTCCTTACTCCCCCTCCGCTTTCTTCACTACCCCTACCTTGCCGTCCCTTACCCGTTTTTCACTTACCCTCCCTTGCTTTCCTCCCTGCCCTTTCTCCCCCCTCCTTTCTCCTCTTTTACCTGAAACATTGACTTTGCCACCTCTTGATGCTGGCTGGCTTGCTGTATTCTTCCAGCCCCCTGCTTGTCTACTTTGGATTCCTGCATATATTGTCTCGGACTATATATATATATATATATATACACACACACACACAAAATCAGATAAGAACTTCTCAGAAACACTTACCCACTTTGATGCCATACTTTGCAAAGAAAGCTGGTTTGATTCATCATGGTCAGGCCACTCAATTAATCCACTTGACAGAAATCAAAATGACCTGACACCGAAATTAAGGAAGTGGTAGCAAAGATATTGATCCAATGCTCTTTCCAGCAAAACTTGAGCTCATTGTGCAATCTTCCACAAAGACAATGTTTGGTCATTTCCTTCATCCTTTTCTTTTCCTGACAAAATTTATTCTCATCTGTGTACTTCTTGCAGACACAGAGGTCCCCCGAAAATGGAGACTATGCATTGTACTGCTCGATCCCAGAACTGACGAATGCGTTGCAAATGTGGAGATGAGGCCAAACCAGTTCCTGAATTAGCCTAGACGTGCAGACTAACTTTAAGCAACCTGAAAGATTGCCAATCAAAGCAAAAGTTCCAGAAATGCTAGGACAAAGTACATCTTGCTCTCAAATAGAAAGGGTGTGGATGTTAAGAATTTGGTTTAATACAAGCAGATGAATAACTCAGTATTGCAGAGATTTGGGCTTGAGTCTCCAGTATCCATCAGTTCCTGATTATATCAGAAGGTCTCTAAATTTATTGTCTATCCTGCAGCTATTTTTGTAAGAATTTTTACTTACATCAGTTAATTATTGGGAAAATAATTTTTTTTCTTACTTGTTGAGAGTTTCTCTCTTTCTATGTCATTGCATTGGCAAAGCAAACTTTTGCTATTCAAATAATGTCATTTGAGGGCACAATGAGTGGTCTGTAAGATAATGTCAGAGTTATGGTGTCCATGAAAAACAGGCAGGATGTTGTCTAAGGCAAGTGAACCTGCCTCTTCTTTAACCTTATTGCTTATCCATCAACAAGCTGCCTCGGTAGCAAGCTTCTCATTTGTGAAATCTCTATATGCAGTGCTGCTCTCATTCAAGTCACCTTTGTATAGGTGTTTGTGAAATCCAATTTTTACTGACACTTCTAATTCAGAGGAGATGTTCCTCCCTTTGTCTGAATATTAAAACAAAGCACTTGTCAAAGTGATGTGTTAGAAATACGTCATTGAGTTAGATTAGCCATAAACAAAAACAGGAGTTGCTGGAAAAGCTCAGCAGGTCTGGCAGCATCTGTGAAGAGAAATCAGAGTTAGCCTTTCAGGTGCAGTGACCCTTCCTCAGAACTGATGGTAGCTAGGGTGAAGAAGGGGGTAAGGAATAAGCGAGAGGTAGGGATAGAATCCAAAGAGAGGAGCAGTTGGATAAGGAAAGGAGTAGATAACAACCTGGCTAGGAGGGTAAAGAGCTCTTAATGGGGACTGTTAGTGGCTAACAATATGTAGACTATATGATAGCAAGGTCGGGTGTGTGGGGTATGGGCTAGGACATAGGAGAGTTCAGGCCCTAAAATTATTGAACTTTATATATAGAGCCCAGAGCGCTGCAAGGTCTCCAGATGGAAAGAGGTTTTGTTCTTCCAGCTTGCACTGGCCTTCACTGGAAGACCTTCACAAGCCTGAGACAGAGACTTTAGCCAGGGAACAGGGTGGTATGCTAAAGTAGCAGACAAGTGGAAGCTCAGTGTCATTTTTGCAGGCAGAACGTAAATGTTCAGCGAAGTGGTCACCCAGTCTACGCTTTGCTTCCCCATTGTAAAGGAGACTGTATTGTGAGCAGCGAATGCAGTAGAGTAGATTGTGTGAAGTGCTGCTTCTCATTTGAGATGGCTGAATTGGTAGCTGATGATCTTCTAGATATGGATGCTGATGGGATAGTAGGTAAGGACAGGGGAACCTATCATTGTTGTGGGAGGGAAGAGAGGGGGTGAGGGCAGATTGTGGGAGATGGATTGAATCCAATTGAGGGCCCAATTGACAACGGTGCTAGGGAATCCTTGGTTGAGGAAGAAGGTGAACATTTTGGAGATTCCCCTGTCCTAGTTGGCCTGGTCAGAACATTTGCGACAAAGACAGAGGAACTAGGAGAATGGAATGGAATCTTTACAGGAGGTAGGGTGCGAGGATGCATAGTGCAGGCAGCTGTGGGAGTTGGTAGGTTTATATGGGATATTGGTGGCCAATCTACTCTACTGCATTCGCTGCTCATAATGTGGTCTCCTCTATATTGGGGAAACGAAACATAGACTGGGCGATCGCTTTGATGAACGTCTACGTTCTGCTCTACTCCTTTGGCAGTCCAACTACTCTTCTCTCTTTGGGCTCTATCCCCACTGTGGAAGAAGGCCTACAGACCACTTGCTTATGGAAACCATGTTTGTCCCTAGCTAAAAGAGAGCCTACCCACAATGCCATTGGTGCCTCAAATTAGCTATACTCAGGAACTGAAGTAAACGAGCCATTACCTCATCGGAGTTATCTAAAAAACCTGCTAATGGGATTCCGTAGCTCACAATGACACTGCACCTCCAGAAGTCCTGAAGACCCTCACTGCCTCTCCAGGAATCCAGCTGATACAATAGTCTTGCAGACTAGATGTCACCAAGGTACTTGATAAGGATGACCACAGCCTAATAGGACTATTGTGGACAGAATACTCCTGATTATTTTATCAATGACTTTAGATTAACTAATCTCCTATTGCCACTATTTAACTGATCAATATTGCCAGACCCACAGCATAGTTTGACATTTTTGAAATGGACAGAACAATCAACTGTAATCAGAACTGTATTGTCTTGCAAAAGCATCGATCTCTTGTAACCCTATAAAAACCGGATGTGCCTATACTTCGGGGAAAGAGGCTGAGACGCATCTGTACGGTGACCATTCTGTATACGTGCGGTCAGTTTCTCTTCCCATGATGTCATGATATAAACCAGTGTGTGTCAATTTCACAAGATTCACATACAAGCTTTATTCATAATTGGACAATTCTCCGACACCCACCTAACCGTTTACTCCTTACACCCTACCTTCTGCATATAATATTACTTTCAGGCTATCAGTCCTGAAGAAGGGTCACCAGACCCGAAATTGAAACTCTCGCTTTCTCTTCACAGATACTGCCAGACTTGCTGAGCTTTTCCAGCAATTTCTGTTTTTGTTTCTGATTTACAGCATCTGCAGTTCTTTTGATTTTTATTCAGAGGATTAGCCATGATCTGTTTGGAAAAACAGAATGCCTACTGCTTTTTTTAAAAAAAAAAAAAATTCCTTTTTCACTGCTTTGCTATTTAGGCCCAATGCCAATCAAGCCATTGAAAATGTTGCAGCTAACACAGTTTATCATCTAAGACACAATGCATACACGCCAGCTAATACTGGGTTTGGAATTTGAACTGTTATTGCCTTTTTAAACTAGGAGAAAGTGAGGTCTGCAGATGCTGGAGATCAGAGTCAAACGTGTGGCGCTGGAAAAGCACACCAGGTCAGGCAGCATCCGAGGAGCAGGAAAATCAATCTTTCGGGCATAAGCCCTTCATCAGGAATGATCTACCCTGATGAAGGGCCTGTACCCGGAACGTCAATTCTCCTGCTCCTCTGATGCTGCCTGACCTGCTATGTTGTCCAGCACCACACTCTCGACTCTGCTTTTTTAAACTGTTGGGCAAACTTACTCTGACCATTTAATGAATGGATTTTTCGCTTAAATTACTTTGCTTCTTAATATAGAATTACACTGAGTAGGATAATACTTCTTGCAATCATTGAGATAGCGGTCATTAGAATTACATGGAATGGGGTTTCAAAACTATGAAAAGCTCATAATTTCAAATAAACCCGTTGGACTATAGCCTGCTGTCATGCGAGCTGTGACCTTATAAATCCTTAGGAGGTCGCGTCATTTAGTTAACAGTCCAATTTTCAATAGACATTGGTACATGCACTCCTAGCATTACATAAATCTGGAAACAGAGATCACAGCTTTTTCTCTTAAAATGTTGTTTTATTGTGAATCTTTGCTCGTCAGTACTTAAATACACAAATATGTTATCAGATTTGGAATTAGTAGATTGCCTCCTAAACAGCTCTAGAGCTCTCTGTATTCAGGAGATGAGTTCAGTAAAGGTGACATGTAACTTATTTAAGTTGTGTGACCAAGACGGATTGGCCACTTACTGAAGGTCATTACATCAACAGCTGGAGTTATTCAAAAGCATAAGTAGGAACCAAACATATTCATGTGAACAGAATGGAAATGAAAACAGAGGGACAGGGTCAGATTGTACAAGACTCATTTGCACATTTCTCCCAATAGTTGGTCATGAAATTGGTATTCATGGAAAAGGCGAACAGACGACCCACAGCATGGTGATGACTGAGGATTAAAAATCTTTGTAGCTTTCAAAAAAAGAGAAATGTGGTTGTAATCTATTTCCATTAAGAAAATATCAGTCTGTTACAAATGACTGCTGAGGGAGGGCAAACATTATTTTCAATGGTGTGTACATATTTAAATTTGTCAAGTTATAGTACAATTTTATTCTGTTAACCAACATTGATTTCAGTGAGCTCCAATATAAACCTCTGCTTGTGTCCTTTTATCTCTAATTAATATATTCAAAATTGGATTCAGGATTTTAAGCTGAGCATCGTTTAATCTATCAATGCACAACATTTCCAAATGAAAACAGGTCCCACGATAAAGTGTTGCCGTGGACATGCGTAAAAAATCCACAAAAAATTGTTATGGTGCGGCAGACTTCCAGGGACACTGCAAAAAATAAGACAACGTTGGATGCTTCTCAGTCAGGAGCTGGCTGCTGCAAATCAATATGTATGGCATCATTAGTATGGGGCAATTTCTGTCACACTTGTTCCTGCTCAGTGTTAACTGAACTAGATGTGAAAATCTAGATTATAAAACTTCCTTAGTGTCAGATGGTGGGAGATTTCACAAGGATGTTGATGTGGATGTTATTTCTTCTTGTTTGGTGGACGGTACTTGGATGTTCTGTGTTCTTTTCTTTCAAATTTATCATGACCCTCCCTGTGGAGATAAATTGACGCAATAATTGTTTGAAAGTTACCTTATTATCAAGAAAGATCGCAAATAAGTGAAATAAATTGCGTATAAGCAGAATATCTCAGGTTAATATGCTAAAAAGGCTCATGTCAATTGATGAGTACTTTTCAATGACTAGAATTGGCCTCTATCTTGATTTTATGTTGCGTGGTTAAATTCCAGCAACCATTATGACAAGTTCTAAATGAATGATGATAAAACTACTTTGCTTATTCAACCGTGGTGACAAGTAGTAGGCAGTTTCAACATGTCATTCTGGAACAGTAAGTGAGGTGTAGCACACAATCATTCTTACCTGAAACATCTCTGGCAGTAGAGGTCTCCATCGCAGTCACGACAACGGATCACAGCATCACTATTGCAGATGCAGCACCAAGGTAGTTCCTCATCACTGTCTGTTGCCTCAGCAGTTGGCACTGTGGGTGTCGACTGCAACTGAGAGAGAGATACAAAGTCAGAAGTACTTTTAGCAAACAGCCTGTATTTATATGCCAGCTTTATCAAAGTAAAGCATTTAAAGGTGCCTTATTGGAGTGGGATGAAAAATAAAATGGTATCAAATCACACAAGGGAAATGAGATGTAAATTTTAAAGAGGGCCTGAGAGGGTGGAAAGGGGAGAGAGAAAGAATAGGACTTAATACAAGCTTTGGACATAAGCAGCTGAATGTATGGCTGTCAAATAGTGGAGCGATTAAAATCAAGGATACATCAGAAGGCAGAATTGGACAAGCACAGACATCTCAAAGGGTCATAGAATAGGAGGTGATTATGGAGATGGGAGGGCTAAAAGTGGGTTTAGGAACAATTGGTTGCAGTAGTTGAGAGAGATGGACAACAGGCATGTTGGGAAGTCCAGTTGGTAAGAATAATTTGTTAAGAAGGAACTAGCTTGTCTCTAAAACTTCTGTTTCTTAGACTCGCCCTGTATCCAAACAGATATTGCCAACTGATGACAAGACTGAGGCAGTTCTGTGCAGTGGCAGTTCTGACACATGGCATTGCTTTAAGGCAGTTTCCTGTGGCAAACTCATTTCATTTAACATCACTCCTGCCTGTCTGAAGTTTTTTTTCACACCTATATTACTAATTTAACCTTAGCTGAAAAGGCATCAGAAGCATCAAAAGGAACACTGAATTAGTGCGAAATCTGGTCAAACAGATGAGCAACATTAGTAATAGAGATGAACATATATTTACTTTGATTTCCATTTATGTATATTACCTTCTTCCCAGCCGGTGTGGCCTGAGCTGGCTTAGGTTGCTCTGGAGGGATGTTATAACCACTTGCTTTATCCAGGGCAATTTCTTCATTAACCTAGAAGCATAAGGAATGCATTCAGTGTACAGAAAACATTATTTTAACAGGAACTGATCATTTATTGGCAGCTTATCGGAAATCACTGATGAACAAATGTACCTGTTCTAACAGTGCTTATGAAACCTAACAATGATTCTGCTGTTCAAATTTTTTTTTATTTCAAAAATATACTTTATTCATAAAATACTTTGATGATCTATACAATTGGACATGCCATACATATGTAAACATTCCATTTCTTTGCATACCGAAACAAAGTAATCATTCCTATTTACAGGTCTGTACGATTACATTTTTAGCTGAGGTGTCAGCAGAGCCCAAATGACGGCGTGGGCTCCCTGTTCTTCTTAGGCAGGCAGATGTTACATGGTGGTCTTTCCCCACCGTGACTTGGCAGCAGCTGCCCCAAGGTTCAGCGCGTTCCTCAACACGTAATCCTCGACCTTGGAATGTGCCAGTCTGCAACACTCAGTTGGGGTCAACTCCTTCAGCTGGAAGATCAACAGGTTTCGGACCGCCCAGAGAGCATCCTTCACTGAGTTGATGATCCTCCAGGCGCAGTTGATGTTTGTCTCAGTGTGCGTCCCAGGGAACAGACCATAAAGCACGGAGTCCCGCATCACGGCGCTGCTCGGGACAAACCTTGACAAACACCACTGCATTCCTCTCCAGACTTCCTCTGCATAGGCACATTCCAGAAGGAGGTGTGTGACAGTCTCGTCCCCACCGCAGCCACTTCGAGGGCAGCGTGTAGTGCGGCAGAAAGTCTGGGCGTGCATGAAGGATCTCACAGGCAGAGCCCTTCTCACCACCAGCCAAGCCATGTCTTGGTGCTTGTTGGAAAGTTTCTGCTGTTCAAATTTTTCAAATAAAAAAAACACTTGGGGAGATTAGCTTGCAGTGGAAGAGGTCAAGCACTGAAAATGAGGGATGTGCAAGATATCTTTAAGGAGAAGGTTACTGAATTGCTAGAGGAGCAAGGAGACCACAACTGCATTTGGAAACAAAGAGAAGAATTTTAAAATCTTGCCTGGCTCCTGTATCTTTCATTCCTCACTTAAACTGAGTCCTTCTGCAGGTTTAAAGACACACAAAAAATTACCTCAAAACACTGCAAATCAGACCTGTTTCAGAATTCGCTGGGTAAGCAGCTCTTCATTTTCTTCATCACTGTCCAGCTCAGCATTTTTCCAGTCATCCACAGCTATGATGACAGAAAGTAGAAACCATCCATGAGTCTGCAATCCATTTACAAGTCTTTTATCATTGCCCTTGTGTATTTGCAGAAATGTACATTGGCAGTGACGGTATCACACTCACTAACCCAGCAGTATAGTATCAATTCTGGATCACTCAATTCATTGCTGACAAAATTTCACTGTTCAGTGAATGTCACTTTTACCACAGCTTCTGTACACTGAACTAATATGTGGTGCACAAAAATCATATGAATTCTGCTTTTAAATTTCCACTTCTCCACTGCATCCCTATGGCAATATCCTGACTAATCAGAATCTACCTGACTGGTCTCAGGATTAAGAGTGACAGGTAACTTGCTGTATCTCCAAGCCAACGATGGCCTGACCAATCAGCACCCTCTTCTCATACAACATAAAAAGATGCTCCTTTTTCAAGTCAGTTTCTTGTGTCCCAGTTCTAATCAATGCCAGATGAAATGCTTCAACCTCTTGCCTCCTTTTAGCAATACTTCAGTTTCTTACAATGAGGCAATTAGTTGTAGGCCCCAATACAAATATGAATACCTGCAAAATAAGTCCTCAGACCAGCTAAATGTGGTATATTGCACTCAAGTTCTATTGTTTTAAATCCCTCTGACTATGATCCCTCCAATGCACAGTATCATTAAGTCTTAAGCCACTATACCCATGATATTCTGGCAATCCAGAAGGCCAAGTTCAGGGAACGTTGGGTGTGATCACTGCAGACTTAGTGCCTCAACAATGATTATGTCACACCATTCTCAGTACCTGGAGGAAGGTGCATCCTCACCTATGTTGTACTGCTCCGCACATTATGGTAAAGGGCAGTATTTCCCAATAAGCTGAATTAAGTGTAAGATGAGCAGAATGAATGAGTGATATTCAGCTCCCACCTGGAGCAGTAGAAATGTGAGGTAGTCTGGCTCTCTCAGCAGATACTACTGCAATCCACCAGCTGACCATAAAACGTGAAGACCCTACACCTAAAGGAAAGGTCAATCCCCTTCACGTACATATTGAACTAAATACCTGAATGTATCACTGTCTCCAACCAGGACTGCATAATCAAAGCCTATTCAAAACTGTCATAAATTATGAACAGGTAAAATGGCTTTAGACATTAGATAATTGTATGTGATTTCATTTAGAAATTCAATACAAATTGAAAAAAAAATTACATTGTATGCTCCTAGGTATCTTCGTAACTTGAGCTTTGCAGTAAACCCAAGGTTAAGTTCTCAGTTGTTACTGGATTAGTTGAACTCAACTCTTGCAGATGAGAGCAATGGACAAGCAGCACCTAAAAACCATCAGATAACCTACAGAAAAGTGCACATTATATGATAGAATAACTAGTCAATAGAGTGTCTAAACAGACATGTTTCATAGGCTCTTGAACACTGTGGAAAATTGAACAGGGGAGAGGAAATACTTTGTTCCTGCACCTCCACATTTCACTGTGCTTCAGTCACTGGATACAAAAAAACCGCACCCTTCTGCCTTCCAAATACTTTGCAGCATTGCAGCAATCCCAAGAGAAAATCTGTTTCCATAGCCTCAGGGAGACAGAAACGGCATTGCCGGTACAATCACACGCAAAGAATAATTTTTTTGTTTTAGAAGCTCATCCAAACCCAATCTGCACTCACCAGCTTTGGGGTCTTCTCCTTTCAGTGTGGCCAGTCTCTGGGAGATCTTTGAAACTTGCTCCTTGTGCAAATTGTCCTGCTTCAGCTCCACTGTTGCCTGGTCCAGCAGATTACTCTTCTCTTCCTCAAAGCTTTTGGTGTTATTGTCGGCGGCATTGTTGAAATTACGTGGATCAATTCCTTTATTCAGGTCATTCATCTCACCATCTATAATCAAACATAACTGTTGCTTACAGATTTAGGACAAGTGTGTTAGCCTGTGTAGAATCTGTGACTTTCAGCCAACACAGTTGCCACATAAGGTTCAAATATGGGCATGTGCGCACACTTCTGCTGCAATAGTCATTAAAGTCAAAAGGTACTATCCTCACTGAGCACTCAGGTAAGTGTCCTTTTTAGCAGGGTTTAATAGGTCACCATCAGGATTTAATGAAGGTGGGGATACAATTGCAGCATCCAACCACAACCCACAGAGGGTTCAACACAGGTCAATATGGCTGTTTTAAACAGGTCATTCGACTGTCATACAACTCAATGGGAAAGTTAGTGACCAAAGG
Organism: Chiloscyllium punctatum; assembly: GCF_047496795.1. NCBI lineage: Eukaryota > Metazoa > Chordata > Chondrichthyes > Orectolobiformes > Hemiscylliidae > Chiloscyllium > Chiloscyllium punctatum. The sequence goes on along the minus strand of NC_092742.1, from coordinate 95,715,765 downwards.
CAATTAAGGCATTTGTTTCATGTTTTTGTTAATGAATGACTATTGAGGTCAATGTTCACAATGCTGAGTGATGTAGACAAGGTTCACATTGTCCAAGCAAGATACTACATGAACAGAACTGTGTATGTGGAGTTTTTCTTACTAATGTTAAGGCACTACACTCCAATTCATTGTACTGTGACATGATGGGAATTGTGCAACCAATTGTGAACCCAATGCAGAGTGCCCTGAAATCAGACATGTAAGTGAAACTTAGTACCAATATACCCAGTGCACCTGCCCACAGGAAAAAAGGCAGAAGCAGTTTACAGAAGAACCTCGATTATCCAGCATTCAATTATCCGAATGTCGGATTAGCCGGCAAGATCGCAAGGTTCCTTTAGCTAACAATGTTATCAGGTGTTCGATTATCCGGAATTCGATTAACCAAACTAAATACTGCTTGCCCGTGTCCTTTGGATAATCGAGGTTCCTCTGATTTGGGTCAACAGTTCAATCAACATAATAGGTCTGAAAGGATTTGCAGCATCGTTTGGTTTTTCTCCGTGATTACACAAACATTTTGATTCCCAGTGGTATTTTGTCTTAACATTTACTGAATGGTAAAGGAATCTCAGCACAGAAGTCCAGTTATAACAAATATTCAACTTTCTGCAGGGCAAGTTCTCGGTCACAAAGAATAGTTAGGAACAGCGCACCTAAAACTTTGTGCCAATATGTCTCTCCTTATTGCACCACAATAGATTGAGAAATTGATCACAAACACATGCGGGCAATGTATTCCCATTCCTTTGTTCATATTACATGTGCAATATTGCACGTGCCTTGTTTCACAATGGCCAATTAAAAGAATTACAGGAAATTAGAAGTTTTCCCATGTGAAAATATATTGCCTGGTTAAGTATTGAGCTATGCAACCCAGAAGAGACTCAAGTTTTATTTCAGTCTGCGCCAGTTAATTGATAAAAGAAAAAGGCAATAAATGGGACCCTGCAACTAGACATAATAATTCCTGTGGTCAGGATAATAACAAGAACTAACTAACTAGGCATCCAGGTTCAAACAGCCACTCAACAACAGACACAGAAAATCACACAACAATGATGACTGCTGCTCACTGGTGCAAAATAGTTGCCATTTACTATGAATAATGACCAGTGACTGCTAGCACCTGTGGCATTGCTAGTAAGTATGCTAACACATTCAATAAGGGAATTAAATGATGAAAAATAATATCTGCCGGGAGAATGGTGCATCAATTAACATGCAACAGCATGGAGCATTGGGAAAGAGGGTGGGGTGTAAAACTCCACTGTCCCAATTAAGAGAACTAGGTTGTTCTCCTTTGCATTCAACAAGAATAAACTGGCTCTTTCTTCATGCTTCTCTTAATTTCAGACAGGGAATATAGCAATCTGCCTTAGTCATATTCACAAGCAGAGAATATTAAGATTAATAAAGAATTTTTACAAAAACTTGTACAAAGAAAGGATTCTTGAAATGAATTTGTGAAAGACTAGAGACACCAGTAAGCAACAGTTCAACAGTTCTATTCCTGGAAACCTCCCACCGACTATAGCCTGATTTTTCATTGTTTTCTCCCTCATTCACAACACCTTGCTGCCTATTAAACACTCCAAGGTAACCACTTCAAACACCCCCATGGCAGCATCTTTGGCAATCTTGAGTGCTCCCTGGTTAAAGAACTTTCTCCTGAATCCTCACTGGTTTTATGAGTGGCCATTTCATTGACGCCCTCAAACCTTTGGAATTCAAGAAACTCAAAAGAAAGGCACAGGAAAAGACTGAACAGAAGATTTTTCTTAAAACTTGCCTTCAAGACCAGTGCCGTACTTTTGATCTAAGGCTGCTTCTTCTGACATTTGTTTGAAGAGGTCATTGACTTGTTCCGTCTGAGTCCTAGTATCAGGACCCTGATAACTCTACAACAGTAAAAATAAACAAACAGACTTCAGCTTAACTTGCAACTGGAATTTGCAGACAGCTAAGAAAGTGAACTTGGGATATGGTAGGTAAAGCCTTCATCGCTGTGAAACTGGCCTCTATTTAGGCTGCTGGGATGAAAGCCTCATTATGAATTACAATTGAAGAACTTTGTGTGAAAATGAACATTCTTAACCCAGTCCTTGATGTACAACTGCTCAGTCAGCATTAACCTGATAATCTGGGTGATTACATGAATAGGAAATGTTTAAAGGGATATGGACTAAATTCTGGCAAACAGGACTAGATTAATTTAGGATATCTGATCAGTATGGATGATCTGTTTCAGTGCTGTTCAACTCTATGACAGTCCAAAGGCTGCTTGGACTGGGAAACAGGCAAATACTGCAGAAGTTCAGGAGCTATGTCTGACCAATGAGAGTAAAGCTTCAGCACAAAATAGAATATATTGCTAATAACAAAGGTAAACAGTTGAATGTCATACTAAGTTGTTTAAGAAAAGAATCTCTTTAAGCTTAAATAAAACCAAAATATTGCAATACTGGAAAACTAAGGAAAACAAAATGCTGAAGAAACTAGCATTTTAGCATTAACTCCTGTTTCTCTGCACAAATGCTGCCAGACCTGCTGAGTTTCTCCAGCATTTTCTATGTTTACCGCTCTAAGGTTTGACACAAGAAGCAAGGCTATACTTAGAGGTTGACAGAATCTGGAGATTTTGCCACCAGTAAGAAGTTCTGAAACCTACAAGAACTTGGCTTTGGACTCAACTCTTAACAGACTTGCTATTTATGAAGGACAAACTTGTCACATCCACGTTTAATCAAAACTAAGAAAACATTTGTTAAATTTTGCCTCAATTACTCAGGAAATTTAACAATTTAGAAAATTAAGTAATGTGATTTTTTTTAAGTTGAAGGAAATTCATTTTTCTGAACTAATCTTTATAACACTGAAGCAAAAACATTAACAATTCATAGCTTGCAATGCATTTTCCACTACTCCAATAAGCAAAACTTCAGAAAATGATCAAAGGCAATGGCATTTGTGGAAATTTCACAACGCTCACACAACTATATCACACTGTTTCCATTCGGTCTCCAGCAAAATTCATTCCAGACTCAAAGCAATTCTTGTTTGTAACTTTTTAGAACAGTGGAAGAAAAGACCAGGCCCTTACAGGTCTGGGTGCTTTTGAAGGCGGTGGCTGACCCTTTAACAGAGCTAATCTGTCCTCCATCTCTGCTGTGGAGAGTATAGGTCGCTGAGGGTCCTTCTTTAGTGCGGCCAATCGCATTTCAATCTCCTGCTGAGAAGGTATAGATTCTGCAACAAAAAGGAACATGTCATGGCATGGAAGGCAACGTGGAACCAGGGAGTGATTCAATCCATTCCCTATCTAAGGGTTGCAACATTTTTTGGCATTCTAAGTGAGGACCAGTCCAAATGGATCATCTGTAAGTTTTCATGTCATGATCATATTCAGTTTTGTTCCTCCTGATTGCTATTCTTGAATTTTGTGAAAATCGCAGCAAAGAAGAACATTTTTCCAGACACTGTCAGCAAAAATGTTCCAGCTTAAGGGTTGATTCAATTTGAATGAAGGGAATTTCAGGGTGATTTGTAAACGTTACAACAGTGACTATATTTTAAAACATTTCACTGTCTGTGCCAGTCCCGAGAAAGCACCAAACAAACTAGACATCAGGACCTTGCCACATGGAAGAAAGATGACAACCCAGGGAAATCTTCAGCCAGAAGAAGAAAGTGACAGTAACTGTGTGGTCTTAAAATTAACTTGATGTAATTTTAATAAGGGTCTAATTGGAACAGTGTATTATTATGGAGTTGGAGGCAGATAATAAGCAGTTAAGAGAAAGGGGGGTCTTAGAGTTGTGATTAATTGTTGTTTAATGTTCAATTTCAGAGTTAAAAACATGAATTGATATTATTATCTTCAAATTTGGGAGTTCTCCATCACTCATATTTTAACAGATTACGAGGCGAGGGTGGGTGTTTGGTTTTTCTGGGTGTTTGGTTTAATTAACAGCAGGCAACTTCAATTTGCCGATTGCTCCAAGGTCAACTTCCTTGAGCACATTGCAAATTCTCCCCTTTCAGAAAGGTATTATTGAGTTTGCTTCTACCCTCCACTCAAACATTGCAAATCAGGTTGCAACAACTTCTGTGACAAAAGCAAATTTCACCTTGGCACAAATTCTTCAGGAAATTACTTCACGTGTGTTCTGTCCAGTTACCCAGCTTTTTACCACTGGGAACAACCAATTCCAAAAAAAGATTGAATGTTCTAGATTTATTCACCGCTGTTGGGGATGGTACTTTCAGGAACTTTGTAATTGTATACCTTGCAAAACCTTGAAGGATGACGAGATAGTTGCATTACACATTGAGGTGTTTTCTATTCTTCCAGACTACTAACTACTTTTCCCACGTGTTGGAATCTGTGATTGTTTCCCAGCAAACACAGCAGGTAAGCAACATCGCTGATTTGTCATGTAAAGGGCACAAATTGCGTCCCTTCACTGGTTCCCACAAGTTATCACTGGGGGAGTGTAAATGTAAGTCTCCAATTGGCCCAAGACAGTTTGGGGACACAGTGAAAGCAGAAATCAGGAACAGTGATACTCATGACTCACATGTTTTGAATTCATCACCTCTCGCTGCCATATCCAATTCAAACAAGAAAAATGGCTTGTATCATAAACCACAATGTCTCCTGCTCAATATGTAATGAGTTAGTCTGAAGAATAATCACTAATGTTACAGAATGCAAAATACTGGCTGGTCCGTACCCAGAAAAATTCTACAAATAGCAAGGATAAATGACAGGTGTTGTCGGTTAAATAATTTTTGTTAACCCATTTGCTCGAAAAATGACATATGCATAGGCCCATGTATGTTCAACCTAGAGGGAACAAGTTGCACAATTCTGCATTCTGGTTACAAAATCATCTATACCAATATAAATTACAAGTGACTGGGTACATTTCATTAGTAAATATTAAAAATACAGGCTTCCAGATTTGAGATGTGTCTGAACCTCAATCTAAAGATAAACATAATGTTCTCATGATCCTGTGAGACCATAGGTGATCTCTCCCATTACAGAGAAATGACTGGTGGTAGTTTAAGCAGAGGGTCATCACACCTCAGAGGTTAACAGTCCTTCAGTCCTCAGCCAGTGCAGGAATTGAACCCATGCTATTGGTGTTACTGTGCATCACAAACCAGCCATCCAACCAACTGAGCTAACCAACCAGTTAATCCAGAATTGAGGAAAGCAATGTTAACCACAACACACTCAAAAATCCTCATATTTTAAACACTGTATAATATTTTTCAGCCTCCAATCTGTAACACCTCAGGCAATGCAACTCTTTCAGTAGTACATATTGGCCTGGACTGTTCTCAGACCTAGGCAAGACTACTTACCAGACTCAACTAAAAGTTCAACAAAGACCATAAGACATTGGCTTAATTTCTGCTCCTTTCAGCTCATCGAGTCTGCTTCTCCATTCAATCATGGGGAATAAGTTTCTCAACCCCATTCTCCCTGTAACCCTTGATCCCCTCGATACTCAAGAACCTATCTTATCTCAGTCTTAAATATACTCAATGACCTGGCTTCCACAGCCTTCTATGACAATGAATTCCATAGATTCATCACACTCTGGCTGAAGAAGTTTTTCTTCATCTCTGTTCTAAAAGGTCTTTACTCTAAGGCTGTGCTCTCAGGCCCTAGTCTCTCCTACCAATAGAAACATCTTTCCAATATCTACTCTATCCAGGCCATTTACTATTCTGTATGTTTGAATTAGATCCCCCTTCATCCTTCTAAACGCCATCGACTATAAATCCAGAGTCCTCAAATGTTCCTCATATGTTAAGCTTTTCATTTCCGGGACCATTCTCGTAAACCTCCTCTGAACACGCTTCAGAGCCAGTACATTCTTCCTGAGATATGGGGCCCAAAACTCTGCACAATATGCCAAATGTGATATGACCAGAGCCTTATACAGCCTAAGAAGTATATCCCTGCTTTTATATTCAAGTCCTCTCAAAATAAATGTTATCATTGCATTTGCCTTCCTAACTACTGACTCAACCTGCAAGTTTACCTTTAGAGAATCCTGGAATAGAACTCCCAAGTCTCTTTGCACTTCAGACTTCTGAATTTTCTCCCCATTTAGAAAATAGTCCATGCCTCTGTTCTTTCTATCAAAGTGCATGACCTCACACTTTCCCACGTTGTATTCCATCTTGGCGCACTGTTCAAATCTTTCTGCAACCTCCCCGCCTCCTCAATGCTACCTGTCCCTCCACCTATCCAGAATGTCCTCAGCTCTTTCATACAGATCCTTAATGTATAAAGTGAAAAGTTACGATCTCAACACTGACCCTTGCGGAACACCACTTGTCACTAGTTGCCACCCAGAGAAGGACCCTTTTATCCCCACTCCCTGCTTCCTTGACTTCTGTTGTATGCAGTGAAATTGTTCTGATTAAAAATGATCACTCACTCAGTTTGGTTTCTTCCTTTAACTTCTCCAGTCGCTCAGCAATGGCTCGGTCCTCTTTTGATAGACCTAGATACTTCGTGCTTGGTGTGTGACTACCTGCTTTGTTGGCTGCTGTTTGTTCCTGTTGTTTTGCCTCCAGAGCAGCTACTCGCCTAGATTAGAGACCCAGAAGAAAGCGTTATAGGGGCTACATCAGTATATTGATTGCATTGGGAAGCACATCAATAGCGGTTTCCGTTCATACATTCCTGCATTTTCAAAAGGCGAGTTTTATTTGTGGAAGCTGTTAACAGTCATTCTGAGAATGCACACACGTGGCTTGTGTGGAGAGGATTGCAATTGTTACTGAGGTCCCGCAGAGTGGAAGATGCTCATGTAAAGAAATACTTTTACTTCCTCTCAGGTATTTTTATAGTTATTTGTAGTTATCTAACCCACAGTTATTTGTCTTTGGGCAGTATTCTTGACATTATACACATTAAATTGATTATCTCCACTGCAACTCTATTCAGGCAACTCCAAGTAAACCATTTTGTAAGGAGACAAAATTGGTACAGTGTCTGCAATTTAGGGCAGCATGGTGGCCAGTGGTTCGTGCTGCTGCCTCACAGGGACCCAGGCTCAATTCCAGTCCTAGTAAGACACCACGGAGTTTGCAAATTCTCCCCATCTCTGTGTGAGTTTCCTCTGGGTGCTCCAGTTTCCTCACACAATCTAAAGGTGTGCAGGTTAGGTGGATTGGCCATGCTAAATTGCCCACAGCGTCCAGAGACACGTAAATTAGGTGGATTAACCATAGGACATGCAGGGTTACAGGGACTTTTTTTCTGAGGGGAGACGGGGGAGCAGGGGAGGGAGGGAAAAGTGAGGATCTGGATGGGATGCTCCTCAGAGAGTCGCTGTGGACTTGTTGGGCCAAATACTCTCTTTCCACACTGTAGGGATTCTATGAATTTGTAATCCTCTCTGAAAAGAAATTAAAAATGGAAGTGGTGAGACTAGCACTGGGTATGTTAATCTCCTTCTGCTCATATCTCAAAAGTAATCAGATGAAAGTGACTGGACAAAACTGCTCTGTTTCTCCAAAGACATTGTTCAAAAAACGAAACAACTGTGCAGCACTGGAATTCCCAAAGAAAATTTACCACTTGGGCAGTAGCATAGGGAGCATTACATGAAGCACAAGAGGAACTGAGAGCGAGAGCAAGAGCGTGAGATTCTGAGCCTTTGTTCATCACTCTTTCATTCATTCCAACTTCTATCCAAGACAAAGTGTGTCCAATGGCAGGCAGGGATAGACACAGACACACACACACACACACACACACACACACAGAGTGAAACACATACAAAAAGCGACACAAATCAACATTAGCATTGTATCACTTTAAACACAGGAGGGACAGACAGACAAATGCAGGACAAAGTCTACATGTTAAACTCAGGAAAACTTTAAAATTTTGGCATTCACATGTTGCTGAGTTCCAACCCTCATCAGTTTCCAATTCCATTTAAAAATCTTAGACAGGGATTTAGATTAAAAAGTGGGTAACAGGAGGTACAGATCAGCCAGAAGATAACTAAGCAGTGAATATGTATAACTGCTCCTTCAATCAGCAAACCATTCAGTTTTCCCTTTCAGATGTTCCTAATTTCGTTTCTATCAAGGTTGTTCAGTTCAAGTTCCACAATGATGGTGATGGAACTTATAACTTGACAGTAACAAATACAATTTGCCAGTATAGAATTGTCAATCAACTACTCACTTTTTGTAATTCTCTGGTGGAGACCATTTTGCAGCATTATCCTGTTTCCCAGATCTGTGAAAGAATAAACAAATATTTTCTTCAAAGATTCTACTTTCTCACTGCTCCATTTTTGCATCTTCACATCTTATGTACTACTGCTGAGACCAAAGGGTGAAATCACAGAACAAAGCTAACCTTCTGTGACTGCCAAGCAATGTCTCCCCTTTCACTGCATAAAGACATGATTGGAACATACTGAAGCATCAATCAGAAACACAGCTAGCCTGATTATAACGGGTACCAACATAAGCCAGCAACAATATATTCACATAGTCATGCTGCCGTTATGTAAAATCCACCATTTATCATTCATCTGCAACTATTTGGCTAGTTGGGTGATAGAGACAAAATTGTAACTTAAGTATCGACAAGCTAAACTACATTATTTCATTTCTTGTTCTGTCCTGTCTGTGCTAAACAGGAAAGAGATAGGAGGTTATTAGCTCAACTTTATCTTCCAGCACACCAACATACATAAATACAAAATACTGTGGATGTTGGAAATCTGAAACAAACACAGAGTGCTGGAGAACTCAGCAGGTCTGGCAGCATCTGTGGAGAGAGAATAGAGTTAATGGTTCAAGTCCAAAATGACTCTTCTTCAGATATTTACACAACTTATTTCTCAGTTCTCGCTTTGTGTCTCACTATTCTGCTGTGTCACCATTAGGTTGTGCTCTGGTGTCACCATGAATGAGAATAGTTGATTAACTTCCTTTATTGTTCAGGTTTTATATTGTTATGGAGAGATGTGGCTCATGCTACTACACACGTATGAGCTCAGTAACTCGTGAATACCTTGTGAGGGTTCCATGGCACTGCCTGCAGACTTTTTGCTGTGTATTCCCACAACGAGGGACCAAGGTGGTATAGCTGAGACATGATGAACAATATGCATGGCCGCAGTTCTTGCACCCAAGCTGCCAAGATTTAAAAAGAAAAATACATTAGATAATTCACTAGGACCTCATTTAGAGGGATGGTATCAGATAACTGGAACATTGCAAATATTATGTCCTCATTCTGGAAAGGTGCTAGGATAAACCCAGCAACAGCAGCCAGTCAGTTTCACCCTGGTGGAGGCAAAGCTTTCAGAAATACTAATAATTAATTAACAAGATTAATAGTCACTTAGACAAATGCGGATCAAAGAAAGCCAGAACAGAATTATTCTTTGAAGAGGTGACAAGCAGGTTAGACCAGGGAAACCCAGTGGATGTGGTCTATCTAGACTTCCAAAAGGCCTTTGATAAGGTGCCACACGGGAGGCTGCTGAGCAAGGTGAGGGCCCATGGTGTTCGAGGTGAGCTACTGGGATGGATTGAGGATTGGCTGTCTGACAGAAGGCAGAGAGTTGGGATAAAAGGTTCTTTTTCAGAATGGCAGCCGGTGACGAGCGGTGTCCCGCAGGGTTCAGTGTTGGGGCCACAGCTATTCGCATTATATATTTATGATCTGGATGAAGGGACTGGGGGCATTCTAGCGAAGTTTGCCGATGATACGAAGATAGGTGGACAGGCAGGTAGTACTGAGGAAGTGGGGAGGCTGCAGAAGGATCTAGACAGTTTGGGAGAGTGGTCCAGGAAATGGCTGATGGAATTCAACGTGAATAAATGCGAGGTCTTGCACTTTGGCAAAAAGAATAAAAGCACAGACTACTTTCTAAACGGTGAGAAAATTTGTAAAGCCAAAGTACAAAGGGATCTGGGAGTGGTAGTCGAGGATTCTCTAAAGGTCAACATGCAGGTTGAGTCTGTGATTAAGAAAGCGAATGCGATGTTGTCACTTATCTCAAGAGGGTTGGAATATAAAAACACCATTGTGCTACTGAGACTTTATAAAGCTCTGGTTAGGCCCCATTTGGAGTACTGTGTCCAGTTTTGGTCCCCACACCTCAGGAAGGACATACTGGCACTGGAACGTGTCCAGTGGAGATTCACACGGATGATCCCTGGAATGGTAGGTCTAACATATGAGGAACGGCTGAGGATCTTGGGATTGTATTCATTGCAGATTAGAAGATTAAGGGGAGACTTAATAGAAACGTAAAAGATAATACATGGCTTGGAAAGGGTGGATGCTAGGAAATTGTTTCCGTTAGGTGAGGAGACTAGAACCCGTGGACACAGCCTTAGAATTAGAGGGGGTAAATTCAGAACAGAAATGCGGAGACATTTCTTCAGCCAGAGAGTGGTGGGCCTGTGGAATTCATTGCCGCAGATTGCAGTGGAGGCCAGGACGCTAAATGTCTTCAAGGCAGAGATTGATAGATTCTTGTTGTCTCGGGGAATTAAGGGCTACGGGGAGAATGCGGGTAAGTGGAGGTGAAGTGCCCAGCAGCCATGATTGAATGGCGGAGTGGACTCGATGGGCCGAATGGCCTTACTTCCACTCCTATGTCTTATGGTCTTAATTTGATTGAGTTTTCCAATGACATAATAGAGAGGTCTGATGATAAAAATGTGGCCAATGTGTATATGGAACTTCCAAACACATTGGCTATTTGGCCAGGCAATCCAGCTGCCCAGAGCTCTCTTTCAATGCCAGCTAGCTTGTGGTGCAAAGCTGTGTTTACAGGTTATAAACGAGGCCTTCAAACTCAGAGAAGGCTCGCTATCCCACTCAAGATTCAAAGTGTTTATTGCCAATATGAAATAGAATTTGCCTGGATAGGAGATGTGCTTATGTCTACAAAGACAAGAATAACACTGTGAATCCTAATGGCTAACCAAACAAGGTGTTAGTTTAGATTAGATTACATTACAGTGTGGAAACAGGCCCCTCGGCCCAACAAGTCCACACCGAAAGTTGCCGAAGCGCAATCCACCCATACCCCTACATTTACCCCTTACCTAACACTACAGGCAATTTAGCATGGCCAATTCACCTGACCTGCACATCTTTGGACTATGGGAGGAAACCAGAGCACCCGGAGGAAACCCACACAGACACGGGGAGAACGTGTAAACTCCACACAGTCAGTCGCCTGAGGCAGGAATTGAACCCGGGTCTCTGGCGCTGTGAGGCAGCAGTGCTAACCACTGTGCCGCCCAAGTTGAGGTAAAGTGACACATTCTGACTGAAATAGTGGCATGGCGTGTACAAAGTTCAGCAGTAACTTGCTCTCTAAAGCTATTAGGCACAGGATTTATGCGATGTTGTATCTATCAAGCATCTTAAGCACAGCTGTACATAAATTGACAATAAAGTAGCAAAATGGTTGATTTTAAATAAAACAGGCTGCACAACAAAGTTGAAGGCACAATGGCAGCAAAGATACAAAATATGGAAAACTACAGGAAAGAGCAGTGGTGAATGGTTGATTTTCAAACCTGGGGAAGGTGGTTTGTGGGGGGCGGGGTGGTGGTGTAGGGAGGGTGATGGGGCGGATCATTCTTTGAGCTGTAATATTTACATGTATTTTAATTTACATTTCAAAATGAATGGACTTGTAAGCATTATGACCCATAAACAGGTTGGTTGAATGGGTGGGCAAGTGGCAGGTGAAATTTAACACAAATTGTAATGGGATATTTTAATCAATGACAAAGATAGGCACTATCGTAAGTGTATAGTTATATTTAAAAATTGAATAAGCAAAGCTGTAGTAGATTGATTTCAACGTCAGCTCATCCAACTTGAACCTAAAAAAAATGGAACAGGATGTTTTCTTAATGGTGGAAAGCTAGAAACAATGAAGGTCAAAGAGTCTTCAATGTCAAGGTACTCATAATAAAAATATCACTGCTCCTCGGATGCTGCCTGAACTGCTGTGCTCTTCCAGCATCTGCAGTCATTGTTTTTACCTATAAAAATATCACAAGCCAGTACAGAAAACAACTTAAAGAAGTGAAGAGAATACTGGCGTTTATTAAGAGGGCAACAGAATACAAGGAAGTAGAAATCATATGGCAGCTGCACAAAGCTCTGGTCTGATCGTACCTGGAAAACTGAGCAATTCTGTGCTCCACATCTTATATAGGATAAACTGGCCTCAAAAGGACTACAGTGTACATTTACTGGAAAGATATTACAACTGAGAGTTCAGCTAGAAGGACAGGTTAAATATCCTAGTGTTGTATTCCCTGGAATACAACAGGGAATACTGTTCCTCTTTTACTTAGAGGTGAAAGGAAGATTTGATCAAAACATTCAATTATTAAACAGAATAGATAGGTCCGACTGGAAGAAATGATTTCCTTTGGTTGGGAAATATAGCAGAAGATGTAATCTCAAACTTGAAAGCAGAAGTGGAAATTAGAAAACATTTCTTCACGCAAATGGTAATAAAGTTTGGAACACTTCTGCAATCAGTAAATCATTAATTTTGAACCAGAGTGTGATAGATTCTTGTTAGTCAAGGAAAATTAAGCAGCAGGGGTGTACATGGAGCTGGGAGAATTTTAAAGGCAGTTTTAAGCAGGGTAGGGAGGGAATACATTAGCTTAAGCCCTTGGCAACTAAAGACACGGCCCCAATTATGGAGCAATTAAAATCAGTAATGCAGAAGAGGTAAGAATATGCATTGCATAAATATCAATGGAGTTGCAGAAAATTGAGCTGAGGTAAATGTAGGGTAAGACAACATTAGAGAGATGAAAGGAGCTGGATTTTTGACAAGTATGTTTAAATATTTTAATATACACCTTAAATAATTAAATACATATCCACTGCAGCCAGTGATAAGATGCCAGGTATAAGTGAAGCTTAGGATGGAAATTAAGCCCAGAATATTTTCCCAGTTCCACAAAACAAAGAGTGATGTTATTTGTGTTTTTAAAATTGGCTTACTGACAAAATTGTTCAGTCAGTGCGTTTTGGATAAACAGGTTGTTTTGATTAAAGTATGTGAGCTTGAACAGCAACTTCCAGCTCAATAATCAACCACAGTGCATTTCTGCAGTAATGAATCCTATCCTTAGTGACTGCTTCTCCCTAGATCTGATGGTGTTGTCGGCAATCAGTGCAAGGGACATTCCCAGCCCAGATGAGCTATAATGACCTACTTCTGCATTTGGACATTTGGCCCATCAAGTTTGCTACATTATTCAGTGAGATTCAAGACTCGTTTGGTGTTTCTCAACTCCACTTTCTTGCTTTTTCCCCATACCTCTCGATTCCCTTACTAATTAAAAATAAAATCAGTCAGTCAGTCTCACTCAGCTAAAAATATAGTGAATGGACCAGCTTCCACAACCCTTCATGGTAAAGAATTCCAGAGATATACTACTCTCTAAGAGAAGAAGTCCTTTCTCATCTCTACCTTAACTAGACAATCCTTTACTGAGATTATAGCTTTTGTCCGACTCTCCCCAGAGGAAACAATCTCCCAGCAGCTATCCTGTCAAGCCGCCTTATACATTTTGATAAAGTCACCACATTTTTTTCCAAATTCAAATGAGTACAAGCCAAACATACTCAAACTCTTCCTCTTATGAAAACTCCTCCCTATGCTGGATCAATGTTGTTAACCATCTCTGGACTGTATCCAATTCTACTCTATCTTCCCTCTGAGGAAGGGACAAAGATTATTCACAGTATTCCAGGTGTGGACTGACTTCTATACTTATAGCAAGACTTTCTTATTTTGATACTCCAAAGGGACCCATACAGCACTGGGAGCTCAATGATGCAATGTCAACAAGCAATTGTCAACAAGTGGACCATCACACAACATTGGTTGAAATGTACATGAGAGATACCTAGACGGTGTATTATACTGTGTGCTAGGCCTGTTAGAGAATAAATGTGTTTCACAAATTACACATGTCCACCATACTGGTCCTGCTTGATATTAACACAGCAGCCAAGTAATTTGGGTGTATATGGGAACATGACAGCACTGACCTAGATGCTCCATCTTCTGTGTCACACTGTTGTTTCATCCAGGACAATACCAACTATTGTTACACTTATGTGGCATATGACCTAGCAGAGTGCCTTAACTTGCCTCGTCCTCAGATGGACACCGAACACTTCTTAGGTGGTTGACGATTTCAGTAGACAGAAGTGACTAGATGAACTAGCATCCACACCAATCAAATGCAAAAGAATACTGAAACAAATGTGCAAATAAGTTACCTACCGAGTCTTGACAGAAGACTGAAAGCTTGGGAGAAATAAAATTTCACCAATCTTAATAATAAATTTGTCACTCAATAGAATCTTTGCATATATGAAAGACAATTAGTGTAAAGAAGAAATCTGTCAAGTGCTGAGAAAAAGATTAAGCTCAGTACATTGTTACCTGCTTTATAGGTTTTCCTCCTCAAGGAAAAAAAGAACACCTTCAGGAAAGGTTGGCATTGTCACATACAAGTACAACATTGCAGAAGGGTAAATTGAAGCAGTTCTGGAGGTGCAAGAATACCTCAATACAACTGCATTGTAATGGGGTGAATGAGAAGGGAGGAAAGAATAGGGCAGGATGTTGGGGGAATACTAGATAGAGGAGAAAGTGAAAAGCAAAAGGGTCTTATTCTGCACTAATCTTTTGGTTTCTCAACAACTAAATATTACTGTGTCTGATCATCAGTTGTACCAGTACTTTTACAGTATTCCCGGATAGCTTAAAGCTATCAAAGCTGTATTACACTATTTATGTCAACACCTTCACTTGCCTAATGACAATTCCTCTTTCTGCAACTCTCGCTTCCAGTCAACCTTTTTTGAGTTAATGTCAGTATTCCAACAGTACAGAGCAGACAGTCCATACACTGGCTTTATTTTAAATCGGCATTGTGAAAAATTACAATATGTGGCAATGTTCTAGAGATAATTGAGGAAACAATTTATTTCAAGGTTACAGTTTAGAGTCATAGAGATGTACATCGGGGAAACAGACCTTTCGGTCCAACTTGTCCATGCCGACCAGATAACTCAACCGAAACTAATCCCACTGGCTAGCACAATAAAATTGTTTAAAGTTGAAAATTCACACATTTTTCTAGAAAAGGCCAGGCTTTTGTTATTGTCCCTCAAAATAAAGGTTGATTGACAATTAGAAAATTGTTTTGCTGTCTTCATTCCAATGTTTCTGGAGGTGTTTTGCCTTGCACACCCCCAATGAGGTCCTCAGACCAAAAGTCTTGGTTTGTAAACACAGATTAAAAAGAACCAGGTACGGATGCATTCATCAGGTTTTCAAAGACAGGGATTCAATTCACAGACTCAGGAAGACAAGAGGTTGTTTGTTTGAGGCAAGCTACATGATCCACCAATATCTTCTTTATGTTTAACAAAGATAATTTATACTGGAAGTGTAGAAACCTTCAGGCTGCAAAAACACAGATTGCTAACAGCAAGGGATGCTGGGTGCATTAGCCAAGTTAAACTCTGAAATCACAAAATTCACACACCAGACACCGTGCAAACAGCAGCCAGATGCTAGTGACATTAGCTTACTGTAAAAGGCAATATTTTCCTGGACAGACATGCCCGTAACAACTTATCCACCAAACAAAGGAGAGACCAAACAGAAGTCTGGTCCTGCTGGAAAAAGAAATGAACAATATCATACCATCCAAATGATTGATTCTGTTTCAAACTATTAAGCGTATCTCCCTGATTGGCTAGAACTATGGAAATTGCCCGGAAAAATAAATCTAAAAAGGTATAAAAACACAGAGTTCACCTGCAGACCTCTCTTGGAATCTTGAGGCTTTCCAAGGAGACCAGCTGACCATCCAGATAGAACAGAGAGCACAAGAGAAAGCAGGTTCACAGACCCAGAGACAGAGACACTATATACATTTACAAGAGACTTGGGAAGTATCGTAACCATAAGAGGCCAAATAGCATTAAAAATAGTGTGTTTAGTATTAAAGTTTATTGTAAATTTGTTCCTAATGAAGTTGGGAGAGTTTTGCACTGGCACTGGTTTGTGTTTGTATCGATTTGACTGCTTTGGTATTATGGGACACCTCGGCAAATTCAACCATAACGTTCTGGTTGGAGTCATCAGAGTTGTTTAAGGAGAAACTTGACAACTGAAGGTTATCATGATGATTGCTTTTCTATGGATTCCTGAAGTGAAGAAGCCTGATAATTTCAAACTGGCGATATTTCATTTAATGTTTTTTAACTAATCTGATGAGCATACAAAAAAAAAGGCATGAATTTCCAATTCAGTGTATAGACGGTTGTACTATTAGTTTGGATGAAGCTTTTGTATAGGCAGCCTTAAACAGCTCACAGCTTCAACTTGCATCACTCTGTCAGAGAATATTTATGACAACAAAAACAAATTGCTGCAAAAGCTCAGCAGGTCTGGCAGCATCTGTGGAGAGAAATAACAGTTAACATTTCAGGTCCAGCGACCCTTCCTCAGAGCTCGCGTACAAAGGAAAGTTTAGCGTTAAAGGGAAAGGCTGGATAGGTTGGGATTTTTAAAAAATCACCTGGAGCATAGGTATCTGAGGGGTGACCTTATAGAGGTCTACAAAACCATGGGAGGTGTAGATAAGGTAGATCGCCAACAGCCTTTCCCCTTGGCAGGGGAGTCTAAAACTAGAGGGCATAGGTTTAATGGGAGAAATACAAAAGCTTCCAGAGAGTGCCTAGAACGGGCTGCGAGAGATAGTGGTGGAAGTGAATACAATTTCATCATTTAAGAAACATTTGGACAGACATACGGATTTTATAGATGTGGAGGGAAATGGATGAGATGCAGGCAAATGGGACTAGTTTAAATGTGAAAACTAGGTGGCAAATACAAGTTGGGTCAAAGTGCCTCTTTCCATGCAGTAAACCTGACTCAACGAAAATACTAGATCAGATAAACAAACATTTAGCTTTTTTAAAGTTTTGATTTAGCCATGGAAAGTAGAAATTTACTTCCTCAGGTTCACCTGATGTGTTTTGGAGAACACCACAGCTGATCCTGATCCCAGTGAGATTCTATGAATCCCAGTCCCACCCACAGCTAATACCTACTCAGCTTAGACAAAGGGTCAGTTAGACTCGAAACATCAGCTCTTTTCTCTCCTTACAGATTATGCCAGACATGTTGAGATTTTCCATTTTCTCTTTTGGTTGCTAATCCCTACTCTTTTGGACTTTCTATCAGAGGTAACCAGAAAGGGAGAGGCTTATTCCCCTTTCAAAATCTCAGCTGCTGCACTAAAACAACAAACTGTATAGTTGAAGCATCCATTTTTTGGTTGGGTTCAGGACCAGACAAACAGTGCATTTAATAAATGAAGTATAATGTTCTTAAGTGTTACAGTTATCACCTAAATAAACACAGATTTAAACACCTCACAAGATTTAAGATTGTTCATCATATCAAGCAAATCAAGGACATTACTTTCTATTACTATGGACATTCTATTACAAAGGACATTACTATGATATATCTCTTGATCAGTATTCCTTCCCTTCTCCAGCCAGTCACCCAAGCCTTGAGAAATCCGCATGCAACGTTCAAACGGCAGGCCAGCTTTAGGGTAATCGATTCATCAAAACTGTTGGTTTTCACCTCTACGAAAATCCAACCCAACTGGAACTATGTTTTTGACAGCTCTAGCCTCAAGTATTCAAATAGCATATTAGTCTCAAACATCCCAAACTTAACCATGCCCATCTTGGCTGACATGCCCATCCACCTCCAATCCCAACTATTTACCCTAGCACTCAGAATTTTGAAACAGTTTATTTCCATTTGATCAAATTAAATAAGAACATGCATCATAATATTGCAGCATTTTCAGTCAGGATAAATCTGATTATTTTCCACAATATAAGTACCCTGTTAAATAAATATGGTCTAATTCACACAGCATCATAGAACAACCCTTCATCCCTTGATGTTGCACCAACATGTGACACCATTCTAGAGCCCAGCTAACCTACACTATTCCATTACCATCCATATGTTTATCCAATGACCATTTAAATGCCCTTAATGTTGATAGGTCCACTACTGTTGCAGGCAGTGCATTCCACACCTCTGACATCTGTCCTTTTTCTATCACCCTTCAATTTAAAGCTACATCCCCTTGTACTAGCCATCACCATCCAAGGAAAAAGGCTGTCACTGTCCACCCTAGCTAATCCTCTGATCATCTTGTACATCTCTATTAAGTCACCTCTTGACTTTCTCCTCTCTAAGGAAAACAGTCTCAAGTCCCTCATAAGACCTTCCCTCCATACCAGGTAACATCCTGGTAAATCTCCTCTGCAGGCAAAGGTGAGTACTGCAGATGCTGGAGATTAGAGCTAAGAGTGTGGTGCTGGAAAAGCACAGCTGGTCAGACAGCATCCAAGGAACAGGAAAATCAACGTTTCAGACAAAGCCCTTCATCAGAAGTGAGGCTGGGACCCTCAGGGGTGGACAGATAAATGGGAGGGGGAGGGGGCAAAGGTAGCTGTAAGTGCAATAGGTGGATGAAGGTAGCGATAAAGGTGATAGGTCAGAGGGGAGGGTGGAGCAGATAGTTGGGAAGGAAGATGGAATGGGTCATGTGGATGGTACTGAGCTGCAAGGTTGGAACTGGGGTAAGGTGGGGGGGGAGGGGAAATGAGGAAAGTGGTGAAATCCACATTGATGCCATGGGGTTGGAGGGTTCCGAGATGGAAGATGAGGCGATCTTCCTCCATTCCTGATGAAGAGCTTTTGTCCAAAACGTCAAATTGCCTCTGCACCCTTTCCAATGATTCCAGGTCCTTCCTATAATGCAGCGACCAGAACTGTACGCAACACTCCTTGGAACTCTACCAACCAAAAAAGAACATCAACGACTTCGATGACAGATAGATGGAGAATGTTCACTGACTGGTGTGAATTGCTGCTGAGATATTGATGCAAAGTTTTACACAAACAGGCCCCCTGTTTTGGGAGAACACAAACTTGCCTCTTTCCTCAGGAGAGTGAATTTAGACGCACAACCATAGCATCTTCCAGCCATCCTCAGCCTGCTGGCTGTTAACCTCGCAAATATGAAAGGAAATAACCTAACTACTTTTACATTACACCGACTCCGACATTCCAACCCATCAATGCACTATTCCTTCACTCCCCATCTCCAGGACTCCCAACCGGAAACAATACTATTCCCCAATGCATGCCGGGTGCTGTAGTCCTTTATTTCCAGGAGAAGATCACAGTGTTCGTCAAACCGGAGCAGTGTGGACTACAGATCCCATCTCGCATCGCGCCCACTGCGACGGTAAACTGGACTACAATCCCAAGTGTCTGCCAGTGTGTGCCGTGATGCACGCAGGGAGTTGTAGTCTTTTCTGGGGTGAAATGCCAACTGGTATGAGCGGACAGTTGGAGACTCTGAAACTACAATCCCAAGGGGCTTCGAGGATCGAGGGCCTGGTGTTTTGGAAGTCGGGGTTGAGAACCGAGTGGTGAATGACGAGGCCCGAGTTTTGTTCGCAGTCGGTTTTGAAAGGGAAGGCCAAAATCTGCCGCCTCGGATTAGGTTACCTTTAATGTGAGGAAGGATGGCAGCTAAAGAAATCCTGCAGTTAGACCTCTACTCGTTGCTGGGGGTTAGTGAGGATGCAACTGGTAAAGAGGTAAGGAAATATCTGTGCAATTTTTGGTTTGAAATACCCGCCAGTGATTACTGCCTGAAGCCGGGTCTTAGTCAGGGACAGTATTTACAACTGGTCCTATCTGTCTAGTCGCAGCGTCAGGGATCACAGATTGGTCACAGGTCAGAGGGAGGTTGTTCGGTCCTTCATGTGTGTGCGCGCCTACCCACCCAATGTGCAATTTACCTGGTTCTATACCTTCCCTTCCCTTTTAAATCACACTCCTAATTCCCTCCTGCATGCATCAACTTGAGACTGCTTTCATCACGCACTGCATTCTTGAACTTAACCATTCGCTGCCTAAAAATGTTTTTGCTCACGTTTCTTTTTTGTTTCTTTTACCAGTCTCCTTAAATCTTCCACACGTGGGAATAGTTTTCTTCCCAATTTTCTATGTCACGAGTTTCAGTACCTCTATCAAACCTCTAAGAGTCATAGAGATGTACAGCATGGAAACAGACCCTTCGGTCCATGCCGACCAGATATCCCAGCCCAATCTAGTCCCACCTGCCAGCACCTGGCCCATATCCCTCCAAACCCTTCCTATTCATATACCCATCCAAATGCCTCTTAAATGGTGCAATTGTACCAGCCTCCACCACTTTCTCTGGTAGCTCATTCCATACACGTACCGCCCTCTGTGTGAAAATGTTGCCCCTTAGATCTCTTTTATATCTTTCCCCTCCTTACCCTAAACCTATTTACCCTATGCCCCTCATAACTTTGTAAACCTCTATAAGACACCCCTCAACCTCTGACGCTCTAGATAAAACCGCCCCAACCTGTTCAGCTTTTCCCTATAGCTCAAATCCTCCAAACCTGGCAACATCGTTGTAAATCTTTTCTGAGCCCTTTCAAGTTTCACGACATCTTTCCGATAGGAAGGAGACCAGAATTACACGCAATATTCCAACGGTGGCCTAACCAATGTCCTGTACAGCCACAACATGACCTCCCAACTCCTGTACTCAATACTCTGACCAATAGAGGAAAGCATACCAAATGCTGCCTTCATTATCCTATCTACCTGCGACTCCACTTTCAAGGAGCTATGAACCTGCACTCCAAAGTCTCTTTGTTCAGCAACACTACCATTAAGTGTATAAGTCCTGCTAAGATTTTCTCCGCCTTCTCTTAAGCAAAATTTTCCCTTTCCAAATACTCAGTTCCAGACTGGTTTCATTTCTATCTCAAAGCTTTTACTCAATTTATGTAGTTTCACTGACCCCTATAAAATGCAGGGATCACAATCCAGTTAATTATCTGCAATATGTCTTTCTTTCCTGTTCAGTTAAGATCAAATCGCTTATCTTACACTGTTGTTTCAGGCATCGACCCATTGTGAGGATTGAGGTAACTCAAAAAATCTTTCAACAGTTCAATAAAGTGCAACATAATAAGTTGCTATCGAAGTTAAAGCCATAGATTAAACGAGACAGTGACAGCATAGAAGTCCATAAAGCGACAGGAAAAAAAAGAGCAGTGGTGAAGGCTTTTCTTTTAAACTACAGGATATTATGCAGTATTGTTCCTCAGGAGTCAGTAATGTGTTTTTCTTCATATCTGTTCATGACTTTGAACATGGTTGTTTCATAACTAAATTTCAAAACTAGCAATGGGAAAACTTATAGTGAATTGTGAGAACATGGTAGATATATTTTAACTCAGAACTGAAACATTTTAGTGAGAGTGAGGAGTGTAGGAATGGCAAAACACGGGATTGTATGCATACAAAACATTGTCAGTGGCAGTGTAGTTTGAGAAAATGATTAGTAAAGCATACCAGATCTTGGCCCTTCAAAATAGAAGCATCACATGCAAATATAAGGAAGCTACAGTCAATCTTTATGAAACTCTGGTTCACCCTTCACCAACTCTGGGCACTGACATTTTGAAAGGGTTTGAAAGCTATATAGAGATTGGTTCCAGCAGTGATAACCTTCTTCTGTGTTTTAGTATTTCAATGATCTTGTGAAAGAAAATATGAAGGATAAAACCAGAAGCAATGGGCAGAACAGGTTTGCTTCTCATTCTCTGTGGCTCATCCACTCCTCTCCAGCGATAAATGTGAGGAGCTTTGCCTCAAAGACCGAGTCATCATTGAGCTGCATTTGCCATATTTCTCCTTTTTCACCAATTCAGACTTCCTTCTTGCCTGCTTCTTTCGTTGCCATTTCTAACTTCTCTTCCCTCCTGTTTCATAACCGATCTTGACCTCCGTATTCTTCTACTCTTTCCATTAAATTGTAGACCCAAACTACACCCAAATTAGTTGACTTCTTTAAAAGTGTGGTCTCTCCTCAAATGCTACACCCAACTTTTCTTGAATCAGCCAACATCACCCTTGTTTCAAACAAGTCTAGCCTTCATTGTTCTGTCTTTGAGAACCACAAAACCATCTCATGTTGCCCTTTGCTCTCAGATTCTAAAGATGTTGTAGTTTCAAATCTGTGACTTTTTTTTTGCAGAAATTGAAATAGGACGTTGCATTTGAGGTTGTGTGCCTGCCACAACACTGAATTAACCCTAATCTAAGTTTAAAATGACCAGCTTTAACTCTGTGGTATATTGGTCTTCGATGCTCATCTTATTCTGTCTGCAGCATTTAGTGTGGCCAGCCACACCATTCTTTTTTTTTTCAGAGCTTCTTCCCCACAGTCCTGCTATATGGAACTATCTTCATCATTATATTCTTGACATAGACAGTAAAAATCATCAGGCAATCTCATCCCACCCCTGTCCGCATTTGGATATTCCTGGTCCAATACCTTACTGCTTCTAGACAACATGCCATCACTTTCCGTCTGTGCACCAACAATGCCCAGCTCTACCTGTGTGCAACCTCTCTCCACCCCTATGCAGCTGATGTTAGTCGTGGATGAGCTAAAATTTCCTCCAGTTAATCATTGTGATGACCTCAGCCATTGTCTTTGGTCACAGCACAAACTCAAGTCACTTGCTTCTGATTCCATCTCTCTCATTGGCTAAAATCTCAGGTTGAATAGCAAACTAGATGTTCAACTTAAGTTGGAGTGAAGCGTCTGACACCATAATCTTATCAACCACCAAGACCATCTCCTTCCACCTCCATAACATTGTCTGTCTCTGCCTTAGCTCAGCCCATCTGTTGCTGAAACTCATGTTCATATGTTTTTTAAAATCCCTGGACTTGACATATCCAGTGCTTTAAGTTACAAATGACTCCCATTTTTTCATAAAGCTGTAAAGTGGAGCTCATCCAACATTTGTTGCCCAGATCATAATTTGCACCGAGTTCTGCCCACTCAATCAGCAGTGTTCACTGGCTTGCATTGGCATTCAGCCCACTAACACCTCAGATTTAAATCTTGTCGTCTTCAAAATGTCTGTCGCCTCAGCCTTCCTGTCTCTATATAACCTTGTTAAGTCCTATTTCATTCTGCAATCTTTGTGTCTATCCATTTCTGGGCTGTTGCAAGTTTCTTGCTTCAATTTCCTACTATTGATAGCCATTCTGTCAGCCAATTAGACAAAAACATGTTGAGTTCCCTCCTAAAATCTGTCCACCTCCACTTTTTTATATTCCTTTAAGTCTTCCTGAAAACCTTCTAATTTGTCCAAACATTTGACCACTACCTGTAATATCTTGTAACACTATACCTGATTTAAGTTTTTCTTTATATATATATAGGATGAGTGTGTTACTGGCTGAGCCACCATTTATTTCCTATCCCTACTTGCCCTTGAGAAGGTTTTGTTGAACAGCCATCTTGAACTGCTGTAGCTGATGTGGTGTAGGTATGCTGCTGGGAGGGAGTTCCAGAATATTGATCTAGTGACAATGAAGGAACCGTGGTATGGTTCAAATAAGGATGATTTGTGGCTTGGAGGGTAGCTACCATTGGCCTTGCAGGTAGTAGAGGTTGTGAAATTAGAAGTTGCTGTTGAGAGACTCCTTGATGAGTTCCTATGTATCTACAGTTGCCGCATTGCAATCGTGCTGGGGGAAGTGGATGGGGTGCCAGTCAAGTACTTTGTCTTGGGTAGTGATCAGGTTCTTGCTGGAGCTGTACTCATTCAGGCAAATGGTGTGTATTCCATCACAATCCTAACTCTGTGACTTGTCGATGGTAGACAGGCTCTGGGAATATCACAGAATTCAAAACCACTGTTATAGCCACAGTGGTTATATACTTGGCATGGTTCAATTTATGGTCCATGGTAACTTTGCAGGATGTTAATCATGGGAGATTTAGCGATGGTAATACCATTTAATGTCAAGGAGAATGGTTCGATTCTCTCCCATTGGAGATGGTCAGAAGTACTGAAGTCGTATAAATATTACTTTCCACTCATGCAAGGTATTAGCCAGATCTTGCATGGAACAGCTGAGGAGTTGGAAATTGAATTGAATTATGCACAGCCATTCATGTACATCTCAGCTTTTCACCTCCATGTTAGAGGGAAGTATTTTAGTGAAGCCGATGGAGGCCCAGCAAACTTCAAAGACCAAAGCATTCTTTCTTTGAGCATTTTCCTTGACAAAGTATTTCTAAGTATTCAATTTTGCCAAAACTCCTTGATACCACTCAGCCAAATGCTACTGTGACAAGTCTGATGGGAAGAGAACAGTTGGTTCTGATATAATGCGTTAGTTCCATTCCCATGTGATCTCGTTCTAAAAGAAAATCGTGTAAAAGCAGCGCGATTTAAACTATAATGCAGGATTGCATTATAGACCATAAGATCATAAGACATAGGAGTGGAAGTAAGGCCATTCGGCCCATCGAGTCCACTCCGCCATTCAATCATGGCTGATGCACATTTCAGCTCCACTTACCAGCATTCTCCCCGTAGCCCTTAATTCCTCTAGACAACAAGAACCTATCAATCTCTGTAGTCAGTACAGTGAAGGAAAGTTCACATTCTGTGAATAATGGCTTAAATCCTTCTATTGCATTATAGACATTTGGCATTGAAGAAGCACATACTATAGCAGAACTGACTATAAACTGAAAATTGTGCCCCACTATTCTAAGTCATCACAAATGTTAAATTAACCTGTTTAATTTCTGGAATGGTTAATGCCTCACTGTGATGACTATCTAATGCTAAGATGCCATTTGTCTTAATATTGCTAATCAAGGCTAGTGTATGTATTACATATATTTTATTTGAAATATTAGCTGGAAGATGAATGTTTAGATAGTTGTATTGGAGGGAATAGACTAGTTCTTTTTCAGTGTAAAGATTTCAGATTAAAGAAACTAACAGGAGGTGTCATTAACAACTTGTTTATTATGACAAACATCCTTTATGGATTTAGCTTTGAAACTATTTAATTGGTTACACTGGTGATTATTGGTCTTGGTTAGTAATTAAGGACAAAAATGTAAAAAATGTCATGATGATTTTGGTGGTGGGAAAATCGTTCAGTTGTACATGAGAGCACTTCAGAGAATTTTTCAAAATCCTTTTAACACGTAGCAAAATGGATTATTAATTACTAATGTACAAACTTATGTTACGACATAGGGCACACAGAAAAGCTCACCTCACCTTATAATCTGTTAAAGTATGAGTGACGAAGAACTACCGAATCCCTCTATTTAAAGAAAAAAATTAACAATTTATTCTTTAACTCCACATTTTAAAAAAAAAAGTTAAACAGCTATCTACACTGTAATCCTTCTTTGTCTGATCAATTATCTACCCCCCACTCCATAGCAATATACTGAGCTATAAAACCCCCGATTTAAGTTTAACAAAAAAAGTTCAAATTTCAAAATTAGCCAGCTGTCGCTTTTCCCTTGGTATCTTCATCTGTACTTTCCTGGGTCTTTCCTTCGGTCTTCTGTTTCACAGATTTCATATGAAAAGGTATCTTCCAAAGATTGAATCTGTGGTGCAGCCTGTTGGTGCTCTTTGCTGCTCTGGCTAACTGTTTAAAATGCCTGATTTTTATATGCCCCAAAACATTGGACTGTCTCATTAGTTTGATGTCATCCAAAATAATAAAATTCAAATTTGATTGGATTTGGTATCTTGGGGCATAATTTAAACTGATTGACCAAACTTGAATTTGTTGTGTAACATAGCAACCAAGTATTTGCTTCATGACCAAATGTTACATTTTTAAATTTTTCAGCACACTGTTTGCTTGTTAAGTCCTTGCCAGCTTTCAATCACTCTTAAAGGTACAGTACACACCTACAACTTCATAACTCCTCCTCCCTTAAGAAAAAAAGAAACCATCGTAATGAAAAGGTGGCTTCATGTTTTCTATTGTTTTACCCCATTACCATGACATACATATGATTTTAATCTAAGTTCATATTAACTTCTTCTCACATATAATATATACTTATTTCAACGATACTTTATCTGTTAAATCCGCGATAATGCATCTGCTAATATATTCTTATGACCCGCAACATGTGTGATTTGTAAATTAAAAGTCTTTAATATAAGACTCCAATGAAATAGTCTCATATTCTTGTCTTTAAAACGTTCCAAGAATGGAAGAATATTGTGATCCGTGTACACAACCGTATCCGTCACATTGTTCATGACAAACATTAAAATGTTGTAAGGCCAGTCCCAGACTCAACAATTATTTTTTGATCATAGAGTATTTTCTCTGGTGGGTATTGAGGTTCTTTGAAAAGTAACCAGCTGGCAGTTTGATTCCATCATCATCTTCCCGTAGCAGTACAGCTCCAACTCCTATGTCACTAGCATTGATAGCAACTATGAAGGGTTTCAAAAAGCTTGGTGTGGTGATTAATATTGCTTTTAAATTGTCAAATGCCTCCTGGCACAGTTCTGTCCACCGAAGTGTTGTTCTTTTTCAGCAAATCTGTTAATGGTGCCACTACGCTGCTGAAGTTTGAAATAAACTTCCGATATTATCTGCTTGGTCCCAAAAATCGAAGCACCTCTTTCTTTTGAGGTTGGTCGTGGAAATTCCTCGATGGCCTTCGTCTTTGCATTCCATGGGGTCAACCTTCCATTACCAATGTTATGTCCCAAGAACATCACCCCTGCTTTCATGAATTCAGTTTTGTTTATGTTTATAACCCATTTTGCTTATTTTAATTAGTCAAAGAGCTCTGCCAACTGTACCATGTGATCTTTCCAGGACTCACTACATCACTTCAACTTCTTCATCTTTCTCTTTAGTTTTTGCTTCATGCTGGGACTTATGATAGTGGGATCTTTTTACTACGCAGTCAGGGAAAATACCTGGATATTTCTCTTTTAACTCTTCAGTTTCTTGGTCTTCCTTGGGCTTTTCCACAACAAGGGGTGTCACTCCAACCTTGGGCTCTGCTAAATTGTTCCCAAGAACAATCTGGATTCCTGGAACTGAAACTCTGTCAATCACTCCCATTGTTACTTCCCCAGTCTTGGGTTGGCACTCCAACCTGATCCTACATAGGGGAATGCTAAATTTCTGTCCTTCTATCCCACAAATTACTCCCTCTAGTAACAGGTCAGAAGGAGTGCAAATTCATTGATCTCTTAGTATTGGAGACTAGTTTGATCCTGTAACCCCAAATTTCAACTTCTTGTCCTTCTCCCGCTGTTCTTTCTGAGTAAACTTTACCCACTGAGGCAAATTCTTTATAGAAATCAGGCACTAACTCCATACCCAGCCCCTGCCGAGGATGTGCACTCTCCTGCAGCTCCTTGGCTCTTCCTGTGGTTTCCTTTACTACTTTCACTAATGCCACTGGCTTCGCTTCTTTTACCACCTCTATTCCCACAGTGCCTTTCTTTAACGACCAACACTGTGACTTCACCTGTTCCACTTTACCATAGTGGAAACACCTGAGGCCTTTTACTTCCTTTGCATCCTCTTAGGCTTCTTTTCTAAGCTTGTGGTAAACACTTAGTGTTCTCTACTCTTTGTTTCGTGGTGTAGGATCACCCCTTCTCCCAACCTCAATCTCTCACAGGATGAAATTCTTGCTGGAAGCTTGTCATATGCACCAATGTATATTCTTCTGCTCTTCTTACTTGCTGAACTTTCTGTTCCTCCACGTGAATTCTTATCTCTGGAAGTGAGTTTTTAAACTCCTCCAACAGAATAAACTCTCTTAGAGCCTCATAGGTTTTATCTATTTTTAAAGTCTGCACCCATCTATCACTACCTTCTCTTTTAATCTCCATTTTGTTAACTTGACTTTGCTGACTAAGTCACACTCTCTCTCTCACCTCTTTGCCAATGCGAGCCTCTTTTAATTTCAAAAAAGCACAATTAAACAAACTGTCTCACCTACTAACCGGCAAGTGTTTAAACTTACGGGGTTTTCTTGCACCCTAAATCTAGATCTCGTGGTGGAAAGAGGCACATTAGTAACATTTTAAGGTGTAGCTTGATAAACATAAGGCAAACTAAGGGATAGATTTCATGCACAGGCAATAAATAGAGGGTTTGAGTACGGAATGGGAATTGGCGCAAGCTTGATGGGTCAAAGGGCCTGTTTTTGTGCTGTATTGTGTTGTATAACTTCAAAGTTTGGGAGAAGATTTGTAGCTCGGGTGCTTGTTGTTGTGGTTCTGTTCGCCGAGCTGGGAATTTGTCTTGCAAACGTTTCGTCCCCTGTATAGGTGACATCCTCAGTGCTTGGGAGCCTCCTGTGAAGCGCTTCTGTGCTGTTTCTTCCGGCATTTATAGTGGCCTGTCTTTGCCGCTTCCGGTTGTCAGTTCGAGCTGTCCGCTGCAGTGGCCGGTATATTGGGTCCAGGTCGATGTGTTTGTTGATAGAGTCTGTGGATGAGTGCCATGCCTCTAGGAATTCCCTGGCTGTTCTCTGTTTGGCTTGCCCTATAATGGTAGTGTTGTCCCAGTCGAATTCATGTTGCTTGTCATCTGTGTGTGTGGCTACTAAGGATAGCTGGTCGTGTCGTTTCGTGGCTAGTTGGTGTTCGTGTATACAGATCGTTAACTGTCTTCCTGTTTGTCCGATGTAGTGTTTTCTGCAGTCCTTGCATGGGATTTTGTATACTACATTAGTTTTGCTCATGTTGGGTATCGGGTCCTTTGTTCTGGTGAGTTGTTGTCTGAGCGTGGCTGTTGGTTTGTGTGCTGTTATGAGTCCTAGTGGTCGCAGTAGTCTGGCTGTCAGTTCAGAAATGCTCCTGATGTATGGTAGTGTGGCTAGTGGCAACTTGTGCCCACACCTCCCTCCTTACCTCCCTCCAAGGCCCCAACGGACACTTCCATATCCGCCACAAATTCACCTGCACCTCCACACACATCATCTATTGCATCCGCTGCATCCGACGTGGCCTCCTCTATATTGGGGAGACAGGCCGCCTACTTGCGGAACGTTTCAGAGAACACCTCTGGGACACCCGGACCAACCACCCCATAGCCCAACACTTCAACTCCCCCTCCCACTCCACCAAGGACATGCAGGTCCTTGGACTCCTCAATTGCCAGACCATGGCAACACGACGGTTGGAGGAAGAGCGCCTCATCTTCCGCCTCGGAACCCTCCAACCACAAGGAAAGAAATCAGATTTCTCCAGTTTCCTCGTTTCCCCTCCCCCCCACCTTGTCTCAGTCAAATCCCTCGAACTCAGCACCGCCTTCCTAACCTGCAATCTTCTTCCTGACCTCTCCGCCCCCACCCCACTCCGGCTTAACGCCCTCACCTTGACCTCCCTCCACCTATCGCATTCCCAACACCCCTCCCCCAAGTCCCTCCTCCCTACCTTTTATCTTAGCCTGCTGGACACACTTCCCTCATTCCTGAGGAAGGGCTGATGCCCAAAACGTCGATTCTCCTGTTCCTTGGATGCTGCCTGACCTGCTGCGCTTTTCCAGTAACACATTTTCAGCTCTGATCTCCAGCATCTGCAGTCCTCACTTTCTCCTCCTAACAGCAACTTTCAAGCATATCAATAAAACGCATACATGCTTTAGAGATAATGGATTAAATACATGTGCAGAGACAGAAAGTAGAACAGATTTGACTTAAGAGTTTTGATCATGGAGGTTTTTCTTTAACGGTATATCTTGGATTATGTCTAACAGCAGATAACATGCATGCAAATTTGTTATATACTTGGAGAAAAGCAATTGTACATCTAAGTTGGTTTGTATTTGTCATGTGGTCTCTACCTCTGTAACTGACTTTCACTTTAGTTTATGGCGGCCATTATACACATTACTTGAAACAGTTGAGCAGGGTGTTCACAGCAACAGTAGTATGTTATTTCATGCCTTGAGTCTCTTCTGCCTCGAGGGTCTTAGATTTTAGATTACTTACAGTGTGGAAACAGGCCCTTCGGCCCAACAAGTCCACACCGACCTGCCGAAGCGCTACCCACCCATACCCCTACATCTACCTAACACTATGGGCAATTTAGCGTGGCCAATTCACCTGACCTGCACATCTTTGGACTGTGGGAGGAAACCGGAGCACCCGGAGGAAACCCACGCGGACACGGGGAGAATGTGCAAACTCCACACAGTCAGTCGCCTGAGGCGGGAATTGAACCCGGGTCTCTGGCGCTGTGAGGCAGCAGTGCTAACCACTGTGCCACCGTGCCGGTCTGTGTGAGTGTTTTGAGAATGTGTGAGAGAGCATGTATAGTGTAGTGGGGTCACCTGTAGTGTGACACAAACCCAAGGTCCCCGTTGAGGCCCTCCTTATGGTTACCACACTTGGTTATCAACCTCTGCTTGGCCACTCTGCGTTGTTGCATATCCCAAAGTCTGCCTTGGAGGACCATCACGCAAGGATCCGAGGCTGAATGCCCTTGGTCACTGATGTATTCTCTGAATTGGAGGGAACATCTCCCACTGTGCGGTGTCCATTTATCCATTGTCGTAGCCTCTGCTTGGTTTCACCATTTATACCATGCCTCCAGCATTATCAGATAGACAACGTTGGCTGAGTCACATGAGTACCTGCTGCGTACATGGTGGGTGGTGTCCCCCATGTATAATGGTAGCATCCATGTCAATGTTGTGTTCAATATAATGCATCCATGTATAACGCTATGATCTTTTGCTATAAATTCTGTGTCCTATGATCCTACTCCACTAGCTACCTGATGAAGGAGCAGTGGTCTGAAAAGTTGTACTTTCAAATAAACCTGTTGAACTATAACCTGGTGTCGTGCAATTAAGCCATGGTCTATCTGTATCTCAATGCCATATACCTATTTTGGTCCCATTACTCTAAAATCATGTTCACATTCTGTTGATGTCTAGCTTCCATAGCCTCCTCTGATCCATTTCAGATTTGCACTGCCTTTTGCCTGAGGACATCAGCTCTGTATTACTGAGCTGTAATTTTTAAATTGTCCCATTGCAGTGGACTTGTTTGCAAGAAGAATTAATTAATTACTCTCTCACATATCCTCAGATGCTGAAGCAGTCTGGAATACAAGATCTGGACAATATTCATGCTTGGGCCTGCAAGTGGCATGTGTGTTGCGCAAATGACCAACTCCGACAAACGAGAGTGTATTCATCGAGACATAGATGGCATGGTGGCTCAGTAATTAGCATTGATGTCTCAGCACCAGGGACCAGGTTCGATTCCAGCCTTGGGTGACTGTGTGGAGTTTGCATGTTCTCCCCATGACTGCGTGGGGTTCCTCTGGATGCTCCAGTTTCCTTCCACAATCCAAGAAGTACAGGTTAGGTGAACTAGCAGTCATGACCAGGCAAGTGCAGGTTACATGGCTTAGCCAAAGTAAAAACTATATGTGGGGACGGGATGGGGTCCACAGGTCTGGGTGGATGCTGTTGGTGCAGATATGATGGGCTGAATCTCATGATTTTTTTTGTACTGTACTGTACTATAGGGATTCTATGATTCTATTCTATTATTCTACCACACCTTGATGTTCAATGGCATTTCCACTGCTGACACCCACACTATTGACATCTTGGAGGTTACAATCGACCAGAAATCTGGACCACCCATAACACTTGCGCCACAAGAGCAGCTCAGAGGCTGGGAGGTTTGAGCAGCTATGTCATCTATTGACTCTCAACAAGACAAAACAGCTTGTTTGATGAACACATGATCCATCAATGGAAATATTGACTCCCCACACCAAAAACAGTGTGTACCATCTATCAGGTGCATTGCAGCAACTCCAGCTTCCTTTCAGGACCTTTCCCCAGTAACCCCTGCCACTTAGAAGGAAAAGGGCGTTAGACATACGGGAAAACCACCACCTTTTGAGTTCTTCTCCAAATCTCTCAACATCCTATGTTGTTATCATTCCTTGACAGTTGCAGCGTCAATTTGTTGAAACTCCTTTCTGAGCTGCCCTGTGGATGTCCCTGCACCCCAAGGACTGCAGCAATTCACTACTACCATTTTGAAGGTGTAGTTCAGCAAATAGGTGAAAGTGAGGACTGCAGATGCTGGAGATTAGAGTCAAGAGTGTGGTGCTGGAAAAGCACAGCAGATCAGGCAGCAACCGAGGAGCAGGAACATTGATGTTTCGGGCATAAGCCCTTCATCAGGAACGCACACTCCATATAGGTCAGCAAATATTAGCCTAGTCAGCAATGTCCACGTTACTGAAAGAATAGCAGTCATATATAAATCTCCTCAACCTGAATTATTAATCTTAGAACAGTATGAGCTCTTTGTGGATTGAATTGGTGACAAGCGTACAGACTAACAATCTGTGTTTCGAGATATTTAGTATTGTGGCGTGACTTTGCAGTCTGATCTTTTGCCACCAACATGTGCATTAGAAATCATACAATCCCTACAGTGCAGAAAGAGGCCACTTCGCCTATCAAGTCTACAACAGCCCTCAGAAAAGCATCCCACTCGGTCCCTGCCCCCACCTGATCCCTGTAACTCTGCATTTACTCAATCCATGTCCTACACATCCCTGGATATTACGGGGCAATTTTGCATGGCCAAACCACCTAACCTGCACATCTTTGGACTGTGGGACGAAATTGGAGTACCCAGCGTAAAGCCATGCAGACACAAGGCAAATATGCAAACTCCACACAGACAGTTACCCCAGGTTGGAATCAAACCGAGTCCCTAGTGCTGTGAGGCAGCAGTGTCAACCACTGAGCCACTGTGCCATCCAAATTAATTTTAATTAAAATCAATTAAAGTCGAATCTGTTGTTGCTAGATGCTGTGGTTTTGCTGTGAAGTGAATTCTGATGCTGCAAGTAGATCTAATTTGTGGTGACCCTTTCGTGTGAAATGCATCCTAATTTATGATTACTATTGCTCAAATGGCATTTGGTCGGAGAGTCTAGTATTGAGTGGAATGTATTTCTGCATTTAATCCATACTGGGTGTTGATGCTATTTCTGTACCTTCACATCTCATGTGCTGATTGAACACAGAATGTCCTAGGTTGGTATGAATGATGGAGTGCCTGGTTTGTTCACAAGCAAATATTATCAGTGGGTCTACATTAATGCAATTGCCTGACTTTGGACTATTGTTAGGAATTAGTGTCATATAGCATGGAAACAGACCCTTCGGTCCAACCAGTCCATGTCAATCATAATACCAAACTAGACTAGTCCTACTTGCCTGCGCTTGGCCTATATCCTTTCAAACATTTCTTATGAGTATTTTAGGTGTCTTTTAAACATAGTTTAAAACTGGTACAGTTACAATTTCAACACTGAACCCTGTGAAAAGTTTTATTTTCCATTATCGTGTTTAGTGAACTTTTATGTTCAATTTATTTTAAATTGCAAAATTCAGCGAGCAGTTTTTACTGAAGAAAAGGGTGCATTTATTGTAAACACCAACACCAGATGGAGTATGTGCACAGCAACAAAGTGGCACTGCCAGCCAACACCAACAATGTATGTGCTAGCAACCGCTTTGGCATGTAGAAACTGAAGTGGGTCACTCCTGAGCAAGGGGAAGCACTGCATTCCCAGCCTTTAGGCATAGCCTCTCCTATCTTCAGGAAGGGCTTGGACCCAAGTGGTGGAGTGGCTGGAGAAGGTCGGGATTGAAAGCAGAGGTGGGAAAGGAGAACTCCCTTGTCTGTCCCCAGCAGCTGATGAAATTTGGCTACATCTGTACATGGTGCCGTTTTGGTGATGTGGATAATTAGTCCATTTGAAAAATAAATGATCAAAACAAGTCAGTATCGAGAGTAACTCCAATGGTCACTCTGCACCTTACACAGGCTACCTTGGGAGTGGAAATATTGCTGTGGTCTATATGCAGTTCAGTGGGATGAAATTTGAAAAGTTGCTGTTGGTTTCTGCTGATGCCAAGTCATGTTGATTTTAAAAAGACTCTCCATTCAAGCTGAGTTTAGCTTGGAGATCATAGCTGGCACAATTGTGAGAGAATGGTAAGAGCAGTTAACTCTGCAGCAGTATTTTGCTGCATGGCATCAAATTTCCTAATGACAAGCTTTTTCCTCATACTGTCCCATGATAAGATAATATGTCTATACTGCTTGACAAATATACTGTTTGAAACACAAGCCATGCCAATCCCTGTGGAACGTTTTGATCGAGGTATTCAAGATCATGAAGGGTCTGGATGGAGCAGATAGAGAAATTGTTTGCACATGTGAAAGAACTGAGAACAAGAGGGCTAAGACTTAAAACAAGTGGCAGAAAGAAACCAAAGTATTATGATTTATTACTGGACAAGACATCCCAGATTGAAGTCTGGCTTGACATTTGTTTTTTGTTGGTTGTCACAAGATAGTCTTTCGCGAAAATGCAAATTCACACTGTGCTACAGATTCAGATTTAGCAATAAAATGCAAGTTTATTGCACAAAGAGTTGAAGGTAATGTAGTTTAAAAAAAACACAAGTTTAAACACTTAGTAACACATTTAATGTGTTATTATCACTGGGGTAGCATGTTGGAAATGAAGACTTCATTATTCCCGGAGTCGTCATAAACGTTAAAGATTTTAAAATGAGTGAAGATTTTCCCAATTTACCTCTTAGCTTCAGGTTGACAGCACGGATCAGATTTCTATACTTGACAAGACTGACTCTTTATTACAAATAAATAGATTTTAACTATAGATAACCAAATATGAACTGTTGACGCATAGCTGTACCAGGTAAAACTCTAACCCACAATAATATTTCCCCTCCGTACACACACATGAAGACGTAAGAAAAGGGTTTTGTGAGAGAAAGGAAAGACATGGAAGATGATCCCTGTCTGCAAAATTTGCTGATCAGAACTCAATCTTTCTTCTCAAGATTCTTTCACTTGCATGAGATTCAAGATGACTGGTTCACACACATAAAGGTGTCTGACGTCTTAATTAAAAGTCACAGCTTATAGCAAATTAAGAGGGAGAATAAACTGGTTATCTTCAGGTTTTGGATGCTTTCTACTGCAAAGCAAAAACAGCTCCTTCCAATGTCCAGTGACTTCTGATCCAAACATTCACACATCCCAAGCTGTTCAGTTAATTTGGAGCCCGTCACATAGTTAGTTATTGGCAAGCAGGATGTCTCTGTCATTGAAAGCTGCTCTCCATTTCACAGGTCAATCAGTTGTTTTGCCAGTCAGATCTTCATCTGTCACAGCTTCCAAGCTCCAGCTCACTTGTAACTAGACCTCTTCTCAATGCTTGAACAGACAGCTTCTTAAATAGCACTTACAATGAGTGTAAAGTTACTTGCTTGAAAAGTACAGTAATCCTTCAACAATCCTTAATTTTTAAATCAATCCATTTCCCATTTCAGTTAATAATCAAAAATTTTGAAGAATTAAAGGGGATGTTCTTTCACAAAATACAATCTCATTGATCTCAACAACGTCCCATTACAGCACTCAAACATCAGCTCTTCTCTATCCCATGTATGATTTGACTTAGCTATGGCTTCAGTTCACAGTCAGAAGAATATGATAGCCTCTTTCCTGATTTGTAATATAATTAAAACAATTCTTCTACATATCCAGTCTTAACTAAATATCCTGCAGAACTGTCCAAACCGAAACTAAAATGTTGGCAAAGTGTCACTGAACTCAACAGTAGGTCTGTTTTTCTTTCAATGGATGCTGCCAGATCTGCTGAGTTTGTCCAGCACTTTCTGGTTTTGTTTGGAAGTTTAAAAAAAACTTTTTTTAAGCTATGGGTGTTTTTCCTAAGCCCCTCCAAAATGACTAAATATTGAAAATGCTATCTGAAAACTTAATACTTATTAGTGAAGTTTCCCAATGTAAACACAAATCCATCACTCTCCTAGACAGTGTATTAAAAGGCATTATCATGGCTACAAAAGTGACATGAGAAACTTCTTTCACACACTCAGTGGTTAGGAACTGGAGTGAACTGTCAGAGAGTGTCAGAGCCAGATTCAATCAGTTTGGAGATGCTGGTGTTGGACTGGGATGTACAAAGTTAAAAATCATACAACACCAGGTTATAGTCTAACAGGTTTAATTGGAAGCACCAGCTTTCGGAGCGCCACTTCTTCATCAGGTGGTTGTGGAGACTCAAACAATTCTAGATTCAATCGAGGCATTCAAAAGGGAAGTTGACTATTATTTGAGAAGAAGAATATATAGGGTTACAGAGAGAAGACTGGAAAATGGCACAATGTGACTTGTGCGTTTGGAGAACCAGAGTAGACTTGGCTTACTGAATAGCCTTCCTCTGTGCTGCAACAATTCTGGGATTCCATTCCAGTACAGTTCACTACTTTGGTATCAGGATTTCTTGCTTTCCATTCAGTGCTTCACAGCTGATAGTTACATTCAGTTTCAGTGGACAAACTAACTCCCCTATCCTTACCTATTGCATGTTGCCTTCAGTAGCACTGCAGAGATTGGCAACCAAGTTATTGTCTGGGAACCTGACACACATTAAATCAGGGTTGAGGTGTATAGACAGCACGAGGAGTTAAAAGCAGCTTTGTGCTCATACATGTTTGACCCTACCAAATCCCTCCGAACTTCTTTTCACACCTTGACCTGATTCTCTTTTCTGCCTTTGTCTATCAGCAATGGCCCATCTTGGTTGTGAGTCACAGAGTTCCAGGTTTAAGTTCCACTCCAGGATTTGAGCACAAAACTAAATGCTGACTCTCCAGTGCAGCAGTGACAGAGTAATGTAACATCCGAGGTGCTACCTTTTGAATGAGACATTAGACTGAAGGCCTGTTTGGATGAATGTGAAAAATCCTAATGACAGTATGTTGAAGAAGAGGAGGAGAGTTATCCTCAGTGACCTGGTCAATATTTATGTCAATTAACATCACAAGAAAACAAATTATCTGGTCACTATCGAATTGCTGGTTTGTGAAATTGATGTGCATATATTGACTGCCGTGTCTCTTATATTATTATATTGATGAAACTTTTGAAACAAGTAGTTTCGTCACTGTAAAGGACTTTGAGATTTCAGTTGTGAAAAGTGCTATACTGAATAAAAATAACTATGTATTGTTTCTTCTTCAGTTTCCTTAGTGGTGTATGAGACAGTCAAGGCACATAGTTTGGTCCATTTCCCCAGACTGGTTTCCTTGTAGCCTGTTAACCATCACCAAAGACTGTAGCTTGAGAGGCTGCAGTTCACATTGAGCATGGCTGACTGAAGGTGTGTCCAGCTCTTAATGCTTGCCTTTGGCATATTGGAAGAACTTACAGCTAATAATCAACATATAGGTGTGTTCATAATCTTGACCATCCTGGAACAGGACTTGAACCTGGAGGGCTGGCTCAGAGGCAGGGGCACTACCCACTATGCAACAATACCTAATTTTCTTACTACATGTCCCCTATTATACTCTATCGTCTTGATCTTAGTATTTTTGGTGCACTCATGGGGTGAAGGTCTATCCAAAGCAACAATGCCAAAGTCCTATTATTTATTTGTAAGAAAGAGCTGAGAGTTCAACTTATCTATTGACAGAACACAGGCTTTCCTGTGGAAGTAAATTAATTTGTGAAATGATACTTTCCACTCTCTGGAGCCTCACTACGGCCTATACACATAATATCTTTTAGGAAGAAGCATTGTCTCATGATTTAACAAAAATTGATTGCTGGATACAAAAAGGTTAACAGGAACCCACAAACAGGTGGTGTATATATATCACTTTTAGCTGAATCAGTTTGGGAGTTATAAAATTGCTTGTCCAGCAAGTGGCACTGTAACACCGCTGTTCTCAGTGTTATAAAAATGTTTTTAACACAGTCCATGGAAATCTGCAGTCGTACTCCAGGGACTGCAATTCTTTAAATGACAAATGAGTTCTAACTTTAATCTAATGGGCAGCAGCAGCAACATTGCAGTTTATCAAGATATCTATGGTCACTGTAATTTGGCTGTGCCTGTTTTGTGAAGTCGAATGAGTTTGGTGCTAAGCATTCACGGTTTCTCCTGCCCTGAAACTGGCAGAGGCCCCTTGGGGTCCTACTGACTTGGGTTACGAAAGTACCAGTTGATGGTTATTAATTTAAATTTCCAGGCCATCTCCTCAGCATTTTGCTGGATCTCTATCTGGTGACCATTTTTGGTAAACCCCAGTTCGCTCGTTAGAAATTATGACACAGGAGAAATGTTGGTGAGGAAAGAATTGGAAATGCAGAGGAAAACATTCAAAGATTGGCCACATCGGCAGTTTGAAAGGACTAATCGCTTGATCCTCCAGCTGTTTGGTCATACCAGGAACATGTATCACCCATGTGTATTACTTCCTCAATGTTTTAACATAAGGATTGAATGTTCAGTTGTTGAGATTCATAAATGTGAGGTCTACTGGGAATATTGTGGTGAGGTTCTGAGACTACACTTTAAAGAGCCCATAATGCAATACAGTCTTTACACAAAAGCAGTTCTCAATTGAGCAGTGCTTTTTGTTTGATTTTCAGGGATGGGAACATTTGAACTGTGCAAAGCAAGATAGCCTGCTGCTCAAGAGTAGACTTAGTATGTTTTATGGATATCTTCCATATTTCAGTAGCATCTGTCACACTTCTAAATTTTAGTCTTAGCAGCTTGCATTCTAAGAATTAATTCGCCTTGCCCTGTGATGACATGTAAAATAAAGTGAACCAGGGGAACAGTGAATAACCCAGTGCTCCCAACAATATCTTGTACATGAGGCTGTTTTTTTGTGTGTGTGTATTTATTCAGTCACCCACATGGTATACCTAGACAATACCAAATGAGAGAAAACTTAGAGCGACTAAGTTTTTCCATTCTAGACGGCAGAGCTGAAGTTGTGATCAGATTCAGTCAATGTAATGTTGTTCCACGTAATAATTTGAAAATAATGTACGTACGTTTATTTTATTTCTTTCACTGGATGTGGGCTGTCCTAGTAAGGCTAACATTTATTGATTGCTTTGGAGAATGTAATCGTGAGCTGAAAATGTGTTGCTGGAAAAGCGCAGCAGGTCAGGCAGCATCCAAGGAGCAGGAGAATCGACGTTTTGGGCAAGAGCCCTTTTTCAGGCCCTTCTTCTCCTGCTCTGATCTCCAGCATCTGCA
This sequence comes from Chiloscyllium punctatum, assembly GCF_047496795.1. Lineage (NCBI taxonomy): Eukaryota > Metazoa > Chordata > Chondrichthyes > Orectolobiformes > Hemiscylliidae > Chiloscyllium > Chiloscyllium punctatum. Next base: position 95,676,464 of record NC_092742.1, on the reverse strand, counting down.
GTCCTCACTTTCTCCTAGAATGTAATCGTGAGTTGTCTTCTTGAACTGCTGTATTCCTGGTGTCTAGACGCACCCACAATGCTGTTAGGAAGTGTGTTCCAGGATTTTGAACTCGTGAGGGTGTGGTGAAAGAGTCCCAAATTGGGTCTGAGAGTGGCTTGAAGTGGGAGTTGCCAGTGATGCTCCCATTCTTCCACTGCCCTTATCAATGATGGAGATCCACCGCCGGTTGTCTTTTTAATTCATTGTCATTCATGGTGGGATGTGGCAGGACTGCAGCACTTCATTCGGATTCATTGGTTACAGGATCGTTTAGCTTTATCTACCTGAGTTGTGGTTTGAAATGCTTTGTCTCCTGGTGTAGTCGAGACACACATCCAGTTTGTCTCAAAGTGAAGGGAATTGGTCAAAAGTTAAAGGAAACAAAATATTGAGGGTTATTGTGAAAGAACTGAGTTATATGATTAATTGGGAAGCACTATCAAATAACCATGACTGGCATGAAGGGTTTAATGGCCTTTCTGTGTTTTATCATTCTATGAATTACATACTGCTGCTACTGTTAGCCACACATCTAGTCCTGTGTTGTAGCTTCATCAGCTTGACACTCTAAATTTAGGTATGGCTGGTGCTACTCTTGGCTTGCCATTGTGCCCACTCTCTCTTTTTGAACCAGGGTTGGTACTTCAGCTTGATTATACTGATAGTGTGTAAGGGGGTAGCACATTGGCTCAATGGTTACCAATGCAGCCTCACAGCGCCATGGACCCGGGTTCAATTCCAACCTTGGATGAGTGTCTGTATGGGTTTTGCACATTCTTCCTGTGACTGTGTGGGTTTCCTCCGGGTACTTAAGTTTACTCAAACAATTCGGAGATTTGCAGATTAGGTGAATTGGCCATGCTAAATTACCCATGGTGTTCGGGGATGTGTAGGTTCGGTGCATTAGTCAGGGGTAAATATATGGTAGGGGAATGGGTCTGGGTGGGTTACTCTTCAGAGGGTCAGTGTGGACCTGTTGGACCGAAGGGCCTGTTTCAACACTGTAGGGATTCTAATCTCTATGCTAGGCTATGAAGTTACACGTTGTGATTAAATGTAATTCTGCTGTTGCAGATGACTGAAAGCACAACATGGATGCCAAGTTTTGAGTTGCTAGATCTGTGCCATATCTGTCACATTTAGCACTGCAGTAATATGACATAGCATGATGAAGAGAGTGGCCTCAACTTGAAGTCAGAACTTCCATCTCTACAAGAACTGTGTGTCAGTCTCTGCTACCAATGCTGTCAAGGATAGATACAAGTATGAGAGGTAGATTGGGGAGGTCTAGTAAGTTTTTTCTCTTCCTGTTAACTACCTCACCATTTGCTGCAGGTCTACTTCAGCAACTACGTTGTTTAGCACACAGCCAACTAGGGGAGGAGTAGTGCGACAGACCCACCTTGTAGACTCCCATCACCCCAAAGAATCCATTCTGTGCCCTTACCACGCTCAGTGCTCATATGCTACTAATTTAAAGTCATTCTTGCCAAATCTTCTGAAAGTAGAAAGATAGATAAATAATCTTGGGACATAACTTACTCCACAAAAGCTATAAAGTCATGTTAAGACTGGTTAAGTTTATTCAAGGGTAATTTAGACATGAAGTCAGAAATTTAACTTTGCCTGTGAAGAAAGTCCATTTTTGAGTCTGCAGATAACATTGCTGTGGTCTGTGCTGTTCTGGAGTTTCTGTTAATTGATGTGTAATTTTCTGATTAGAAAGGAGTTTAAAATTGACCTCGCCTCCTGTCTTCTCCCAGTTTTTCCCTCATCGACACAAGCTGTTCCTTTCCTCAGATGTCCCCTCTTCCTTTCCTCACGTGTCTGTTCTCCATTCACCCGTATCTTTAATGCTGCCTTTGGGAATTATACAGCAGGCTTACTGCACTGAAAGGAGCTCGTTTGCTTTTTTGAGGAAGTAGTAAACAATGCAGGCTCTATATCTCGGCACAATTTGTGGCCAACTTGGTGAGTGATCCATGATTGGAGTTGCAGATGTAGGTATTGTATACAGCAGCAGTAATGGTTTTCATATGCCTGCACTTCAGTTAACCTAGGCAATTTACCATGTGTGATGACAGCTGATTAAGTTTTTATTATCAGATGAATTACAGCCTGTGTTTGAGTAGAATTTATGCAGCTTAATATTGTCGTCTATTAGAACAAGGCAGTCAAACTCACGAGTAAGTTCCCCCACTTCTGTCCAGTAATGCAGACATTGCCAAGTTTCTGGCTGCCTCTCATTAAGACATTATTTTTTGATTTAGTTTACGGTCACCAATCAGATCACCATGCAGTGTCAGATTGGGGAGAGGAATAGCTTTAGTAGAATGGGGAGCATGTCACATGGCATACTTTGATCCTGTACAATATTCATGTATGTATCGGTCCCATAAAAGACGCTAGGTTATGGTCATGATGTGAAACTCGCGCTAAATTCTCATTTCCAAAGCCCAGCTGTGGACACTGAGGCACACGTACTCCAATATCTCAAATGTTCTAAAGATGTGAATTTAACTACTGAACCATCAGGTGCATTTTGAAAAGTAAAACTTGTAGGTTATATAGAGAAGGCAAACTGCGGATGTTTAGAATTACATTAAGTGTGGGGACTCATAATCTGCAGTCAAAATATTCAGACTATTAATGACTCTCAATGACCAATCTGACTGTAAAGGTCAGTGTGCAGGGAAGCTAGAGGGTGACAGTGATTGGTCTGACTCCAGTAGTCAGTGGGCAATGCCAGATCAGAGATAGCATTGAGCTGAGTGTAGACCAATGATATCCAAACACCATGTTGCTGTGTTCTGAGGTTCTATTTGTCTCTAACATACTGAAGGATGAATCTTGCCACGTTGCCACAGAGCACTGCAGTAAGTTGGACTGTTTGGCACCTCATGGTGAAGTTTTTATGCAGAGAAACAATTGGGTACTGATCCAAATGCAATGTCTTCAAGGTCCTGTGGGAAAGGGAGATGGTAAAGGAGATGATTCATGGAGCAGACTGTTAAAGTCATCTGGTAAAGCACTTAGTCATCAGAACTTCCAAACAAAAATCAACATACAGCTTATTTGATTGGATGGGAAAGCCCTCCCAATCTACATACCTGGAATCCAAACACTCCTCACTCTGTGGCTGCAGTGGGGAAGAACTGCTGTGTGCATCCTTCTGCAATTTACTCTTATAAACAAGACCTGGAAAGAGATGCAGTGATTTTTGCCAAAGTTCATCCCATGCAGTTCTGTAACACTGTGCTCCAGACAGCTGTTCCCAGTACCATATGCACTATGATAAACAACTACTGCTCCATTGAGGATCATCACATTTTTGAAAGATGCCCCTTTCTGCTGCTTGAAAATTGCTGGCTTTCCTGCACAAAGAGCTATTATGAACAACTAGCTACTACAGACTGACACATTCCAAGATCCCGGACTATATGCTGAGGGTGTACAAAGTTAAAAATCACACAACACCAGGTTATAGCCCAACAGGTCTATTTGGAAGCAGTAGCTTTTTGGAGCGCTGCTCCTTCATCAGGTGGTTGTGGATAATAAGATTGTAAGACGCAGAATTTATAGCAAAAGTTTGCAGTGTGATGGAACTGAAATAATATATTGAAAAAGACCTGGATTGTTTGTTAAGTCTCTCCATTTTAGAATGACCATATTGGTTTCAGTTCTTTCATATGTAAATTGCAAAACCTTTTTTAAAAGTTCTCCAGTATATGCTGAGGGTGCAGTAAAACTTGGGCCAACAACAGCAAAGGCACAATAGGGGAGGCCATTTTCTAAGGCCTATGGCAAATACTGTGTTCAAAGAAACTGATCTGTTTTGCACTTTATTTGATGTTAAATTTGTAACTTAAGAATTTTTTGTGAATTAAATGTATTTTAGGTGAAAAAGAGATTGCCAGGCTGGCTATCGTAGCCCAATGGGTGTGGTTTCTTGAGAAGCAAACGAAAACAAGGTTCTGAAGAAGGGTCACTGGACTCAAAAGACTAACTTCTGTCTTTTTTCCATAGATGCTACCAGACCTGCTGAGTTTCTCCAAAACTTTCTGGTCTCATTTGTTTCAGATCTCCAGCACGTGAGGTTCTTTTAATTTTAGGGATTTGATTAGAAGCTGGGTATAGTCGATTTTTGTTGTGATTTCTAGTAATATTTGATGAAGTGGTAAAGTGGATATTGGGGGCCAGAACATCAGAACAAAGATGGACTCCAGGATGATGATTCTACCCCAAATATCAAGAAACTGAGGAGCGCCTACTTGATGCAGGGACCATGTCAGTTTATGAGGATAGGTTAGATTAGACTAGATTACTTAGTGTGGAAACAGGCCCTTCGGCCCAACTAGTCCACACCAACCTTTCGAAGAGAAACCCACCCCCCCTATATTTACCCCTGACTAATTCACCTAACACTATGGACAATTTAACATAGCCAATTCACCTGACCTGCACATCTTTGGACTGTGGGAGGAAACCAGACCACCCGGAGGAAACCCATGCAGACCCTGGGAGAATGTGCAAACTCCACACAGACAATTGCCCGAGGCAGGAATTGAACCCGGGTCCCTGGCACTGTAAGGCTACTGCCCAATAGATAATGATTCCCTGATTTTCATTGTTTCATTATTAATAGCTCCACTATTGGCAGCCTTCAATTTCCTAGGTCCAGTGTTCACAAATTCAGTTCATATCATTAGAAGTAATTATGAAGAACTAATTGATGTAAACTCTGAATTGATTCACCGATGTTATAATCATAGAATCCCTACAGTGTGGAAAAAGGCCATTCAGCCCATAAAGTTGGCGACCTTTAAGCGGCATTTGGATAGGTACATGGATGGGTGCTTAATCTAGGATAGAAGTTCGGCACAACATCGTGGGCCGAAGGGCCTGTTCTGTGCTGTATTGTTCTATGTTCTATGTTCTATGTTCTAAAGTCTGCACTGACTGAAGAGCATCCAAAACAGACAGACCCACCAACCCCACCCTATCCCCGTAACCCTGCATATTCAACTAGCCTGCACAACCCTGGATACTATATGGGCAATTTAGTGTGACCAATCCACCTAACTTGCACATCTTTGGACTGTGGGAGGAAACCAAAGCATCTGAAGGAACCCTGCGCAGACACAGGGAGAATGTGCAAACTCCAGACAGGCGGCCAAGGCTGGAATCAAACAAGAGTCCCTGATGCTGGAAGGCAGCAGTGCTAACCACTGAGCCACCATTGAGGGAAAGAACCTGCTTTTCTTGTGTAACTAGTCTCACCAAAATGGCTGAAATTTGATCACAATAGCTCCATGTAATTTTTGACTACATCAATATAGAATGGAACAGAGACTAGTCATTTTGTGGAAAATGTCTAACCTTCTGATTTTACAAAATCACTCCAATGCCAAGGCACAGGTCGAGAGTGACATGGACTTGTTTGGATAGGTGCCGCTCCAGTAACTCTCAGGAAACCATAAAGCCAAAGTTGTCGGCCAGACTGGCACTTTGCCCTTTATCCTAGATATCAATGCCCTCCATTATTGGCATATCTTGTCCACAGCATGTATTCATGATTCCTTGCAAACCCTTCTGTAAATCCTGACTTCTATCACTTAGAGGTACAAGGGCAGCAAAACTGAACGTGCACCATTAGCTCCAAAGTACTGGGAACATAGAAAGTTCAACTGCATAACCCAAATGCCTCTGTATGAATATAAAATTTATCAAAAATAATATACTGTTTGTATTTCAGTATTGCTTGTGTGTAATTTTAAAGTGGGCTTCATTCAAAGTCCCTGACTTGATGCCAAGCCTGTGCGTGTGAGCCCCAATCCAGGAAATGTCTGCGTGGCATTCTGCCGCATTATGTACTTCTACCCTGTTTTCCTGTATATTTCTCTGGGGCATGAACTGATCATTATGATAAGAGGATCTGTGACACATTTAACCCCATCGATCCCTTGTTACTTTCACTGAAACTTTGACAATTGAGTAGTTTGCCATTGGCATCTAAATTGACTGTATAGGCAGAATTTAGTTCTTGTGACAACAATTCTCCCTCCTTGAGATGGACACTGAGTGCATTTCCATGAAGGATCACCCTGGTAGACTGCCAGCAAACCTAATAGGGTTTGCTGCACAGTCTTTGTGAGGCACATCTTATTCAATCTCTAAGCTTTTAAATCCCAGTTTGTTAATGAGGCTAATTGACATCCTGTTGCCACTGGGCAGCATTCCCGCACTAAGCCCTTCCTGCCCCCCTCTAAATTGGGCACTGTTTTTCCAAGGCTGGATATTGGACAATTGTGCCCCTGTCATTTACTGCCATCACGTCTGCTCTGAAGGACTATATTAATTGCTGTCTCGGAACTATGTATGTTCATATTGTTGTCAGGCTGCCTTAGCAGATGAACAATGATGTACAATTTGGAAAATAGATATTATGTTCAGCAATATATTCCGTCTTTAGCTTAACCCATTGAATCAAACTGTGTACCCATGAACTATAATCACTAATCCTTCATGTGAGTGTTAATATCTTTTCATTAAGTACGCATACCAAACTTGGACACAAGCTATAATTGCATGCTGGATTAATGGTGCTGGAAGAGCACAGCAGTTCAGGCAGCATCCAAGTAGCTTCGAAATCGACGTTTCGGGCAAAAGCCCTTGGTCCTTTATTCCTGATGAAGGGCTTTTGCCCGAAACATCGATTTCAAAGCTACTTGGATGCTGCCTGAACTGCTGTGCTCTTCCAGCACCACTAATCCAGAATCTGGTTTCCAGCATCTGCAGTCATTGTTTTTACCTATAATTGCATGCAGCATGTTGTTTCAGAGTTTGTGTGTGTGTGTGTGTGTGTGTGTGTGTGTGTGTTTATATGTATCTTTTTTTTAGATTAGATTAGATTAGATTACTTACAGTGTGGAAACAGGCCCTTCGGCCCAACAAGTCCACACCGCACCCGCCGAAGCGCAACCCACCCATACCCCTACATCTACCCCTTACCTAACACTACGGGCAATTTAGCATGGCCAATTCACCTGACCTGCACATCTTTGGAGTGTGGGAGGAAACCGGAGCACCCGGAGGAAACCCACGCAGACACGGGGAGAACGTGCAAACTCCACACAGAGAGTCGCCTGAGGCAAGATAACCTTATGTCGTAAAGAAAAACCACTATGTAAATTTGTTACTCTCTAATTATGTCCTGCATCAGCAATACTACTGTAATACGTAAATGTTATGTTTGCAGCTCCCTAGCCTCCGTGTTGACTAATGGAGTTGATGAGGGGGAACCAATTGATGTAGTTTATTTGAACCTCCATAAGGTTTTTAACAAAGTCCCACAGAAGAGATTAGCATGTGCAGTAAAAGGACATAGAATTGGGGTTAGTGGCAGAACAAGAGTGGGAATAAACGGGTCGTTTCCGAATGGCAGTAACTAATGGGGTGTCACAGGAATTGGTGGTAGGACACCAGCTACTTACAATGTATATTAATTTGGCTGAGTGAGCTAAATGTAGTATGTCAACATTTGCAGATGATACAAAGGTGGGTGGGAGGGTGAACTGTGAGGAGGATGCAGAGATGCTTCAGTGTGATTTGGACACAGAGTGAAGTGGGCAAATGTGTTGCAGGTGCAGTAGGATGTGGACAAATGTGAGACTATCTACTTTGGGAGCAGAAAACAGGAATGTGATTATTACTTGAATGGCTACAAATTGAGGGAGGTTAATGTGTAACAAGATCTGGATGTCCTTGTATACCAGTCACCTGAAGGTAAGCATGTAAGTGCAGCAGGAGGTCATGTGTTGGCTTTCATAGCGAGAGGATTTGAGTACAGGAGTAGGTTATCTTGCTGAAATTATACAGGGCCTTGGTAAGACCATGCTGGGAATATTGTGTGCAGTTTTGGCCACCTCCTGTGAGAAAAGATGCTCTTGCTACAGAGGGAATGTAACAAAAGGTTTACCAGACTGATTCCTGGAATGGCAGGGCTGATATGAGGAGAAGTTAAGTTGTTTAGGGTTATATTCGCTGGGGTTGAAGAAGAATGAGGGTGGAATCTCATAGAAAACTATTAAAAGCTAATGGGACGAGACCGGTAGGTGCAGAAAAGATTTTCTTAATGACGGGGAGTCCAGAACCAGGGGTCACTGTCTAAAGGGAAGGGGTAAACCAGTTAAACCATTTGGTCCTGAGATCAAGATAAAGTTCTGCACTCGGAGAGTGGCCAATCTGTGAAATTTGCTACCACGGAAAGCAGTTGAGATCACATTCAAAGGGCTGAATGACCTATGTTAAACCATTTTAATCATTTATTTTCCAAATTGCTACTGTTTGGCTATTTAAATGTATCTATCAAATTGGAATCCAGCCACTTGAAAATAAATACAGAATGCATAGTTTAAACCCCTTTTTCACTGAAGACTTGGTTTTGTACTCTGCTGTGCAAAGCTGTGGAAGATCAATAAATGTGTAGCAAATTAGGTGCTTGCTTTGTGTTTATATTTTGTTGATGAGAAGCTGATTGTTGTGCTTTTTAAAAGCAAAACTGATTGCACTGCTCATGATGAATCAGACAAAGAGAAATCTGTTAGTTGCATTGTGATCATTACAAGTTCACCACATCTGATCTCTGAATAATTGTGTGTTCTGTACTGTCCTGCCTATCACTTCAACCTCCCCAAACTCAGCAGAGCATCTCCGGTTTAGTTCTTCATTTTTTTTTCAATATAAAAATGTGCCTTTTCTTGAGTTTTACAACTGTGGGAAAATATTGAATTATAGGGACAAAGCAGAAGCTCACAAAATGAAATGTCTATGTTCTCTTGAGAGCCAAAGAGTGGAAGGGGGGCAATTTCACAGCCCAAATTCTCAGTGTCCCTATTTAACAAACTCCAGCATCAGAAGAACCACTGTCAAAAGCCTCTGTGCTAATTTTCCAAAATTCTCTAAGGCTGGGAAGGTTCCATCAGATCATAAAGTAGCAAATATAACCCTTCTATGTAAGAAGAGGGGAAGGTAGAAAATAGGTAACAATAGGCCATTTAGCTCGACCTCCATCATAAGGAATATATCTCAGTGAGGAAGAAAGATTCTAGAAGGGGGATAAACCAACCACAGTAAACCAAGGAATTTAAGAATAGTATCAGATTGAAAGAAAAAGTACTGTGTGACAAAAATGAGTTGAAACATGGAGTATTGGGAAAGTTTTAAAAGAAAAGCACAGCAACAAAAGATGATTTTGAAAATATAGAAGCAGGGAGAAAATAAATGTTGAGGGTAAACTAGCAAGTAATATCAAAACAGACAGCAAAAGCTTCTTAAAATACATAAAAAAATGGAGAGGTCAAAGTGAACATGGGCCACTTTGAGATTGAGGCTATGCAAATAATAATTGGGAACCAGGAAATGGCAGAGGATTTGAATAAATACTTTGTATCAATCTTCACAGGAGAAAATGCTGAGGAGGTCCAAAAACTCAAGGAATCAGGAAGAGTCAGCATGATTTTGTGAAAGGGGAATCCTATTTCATCAGTTGGAGTTCTTTGAAGGAGTAAAATGCTGTATGGCCAATGTACTGTAATTTGGATTTATAGAAGGCATTTGACAAGGAGCCACGTAAAGTTATTGAGCAGGGTAAAAGAACATGCAGTAGGAGCTAACATACTCAAATGGACAGAAGATTGGCTGGCAGAAAACAGAGTATGCACAAGTGGATCTTTTTCTAGTTGGAAGGATGTGATGCGTCAGGTCGTGTATGGTCTGAGCTGGGCTTTTTACAATTTATATCAGCGACTTCAGTGAGGACAGAAAAGGTATGGTGGCTGTTTGCGGAGATTACAAAGATAATACATTTTGTGAAGAGGACTTCAGGAGGTTGCAGATAGTTTGAGTAAGTGGACAAAAATTCTGGAACATTTTGAGGAAGAATTTTAAAAGAAGTAGAATATTACCTAAACAGACACCAGGTGCAGAGGGATTTAGGTGTTCTAGAATATGAACCACAAGCTGTTAGTATTCAGGTATAGCTAGTAATTAAGGCAAATTGAACACTATCCTTTATCACAAGACGAATTGAACACAAAGTTAAGGACGTTATGCTGCAGGCATTGATGAGTTCACTTTAATACTGTGTGCTGTTCTAGTAGAATAGGCAACTCAAACAGATTAGCCGTGGTTTTATTAAATTACAAGATAGATTCAAGGGGTCAAATGCCTACTTGTATATTTAATTTGTATGTTTTTATGTTCACATATGCTCCTCAAACATTGAGGGAACGTTCAGAAACGGGAACCTAGTTAAGAAAAGGTCCAGACAAGAAAATGCTTTGGAAAGGAATTTTAAAAATGATTTTTCAGGCATGCAGAATTCCCAATTTCAGATTATTTGCAAGCTTTTGAATTGAATAGAGGTGTTGAGTCCCTGAAAAGCAGAACTGGCAGAAGTCAACCATCAAGGCTAAGGGCAGCATCAACAGAGGGCTTGGAAACCATGTCACTTGCTCAGCTTTAAGGGACAGAACAGCAAACCTTGGGGACAGGATGAGAGGTAAAAGTCACATTTGGGTGTGTATGTGTCTCTGTGCCTGAGTGGCAGGGCTGGGGACTAGTTAAATAATTCAGGAAGTAAATTCACCATCTGATCTGATACTGAGCTAGTTGGACCAGAAAGTCCCAGGTTAAAACCCTGCTCTGTGTTGGATTAACTGATTTTAGCCTAAGGAGCCTTGGGCTTTTTAATTAACATTTAGGCTCTTGGATGAATGTTAGAAAAGTAACAAGTTTCTACCCATTTCTTGTGAATGAAGGCCTGTAGAAAACTGCCATATTTGGATATTATTAAATATGTGAGGATCGGAACAAGCTAGGCTTGTGATGCTAGTGTGACAGTAAAATACTGCAGGTACTGGAAATCTGAAATAAAAACCATGTGCTGGAGCAATTCAACAGATTTGCGAGAAGCAGAGACAATGTTTCAAGTCCAGCATGACTGTTCAGAAAAAGAAGAACGTTATTGAACTTGAGATATCAATTCTGTTCCTCGGTGCATGACTGCTGCCAGACCTCCTGAGTTTATCCACTTTGTGTTTTTAACTGGGCTTATGACACTGTCAGATTCACGAAGCCTGACAGTATCCGGTGTTGTATTTTGTACCATAGAGACTGTCAACTCCTGGGGAATTGTACCCCAGCAAGCATCATCTTTATGGAAGGCAATGGGAGGAATGAATTAGGAGAAGCACTAATTCTGATACATATGTTAAGATGTGAACCATCCCTATGAAAATTGTTTTATTTGCTGAGACCTTTTTATCAAAAGATAAGGTCCCCACTGGTGACCAGACTCCCTTTAGTGCACACGTCCATTTTTTAGTCATCCTTGAAATTTTAAAAATATCTTTTTGAGTAATTCTCCTCATACTTGTGTTTCCTTTTAGAACTATCTTCCCAGCAAAGCGCTGTAGTGTGTTCTGCTTAGAAAGAAATATTTTCTCATCAGCCTGTTTAGAGATGTTATTGCACATTTCTGGAGCAGGTGGGACTTGAACCTGGGGTTGTCTGGCTCAGAGATATGGATGCTACCACTGTGCCAGTTAGATGGGTACTGGAGTTGTTAGTTTCATCCTCTTTGTGATACAGCATTGGGTTTGACGATGAATATTCAATTCTGAATTGACCTTATTGAGACAAAGTGAGAGCAAGCTTATCAGGACAATAAATTCAGGCAACAATTTGCTATCTAAAGCAGATTACATACTTCCTATATTAATTCTGGATGGGAAAACACCCCCTTCTTGCAGTTTCACCCTTCTAGCTTCTTTTTTCAGCTTTCTACTCTGTGTCATCTTCTATCTTCTGTGGTGTTTGCCTTCCTCTGCCATACTTGTTATCTTCAGAATCTTTTTCTGGTTCTCTACTGATGAAAGAGCCTTCTCTTTTACTGGCCCACAACCACATACATGTTCCCATGGACTGCACTCACTCTCTATCAGTTTTTCCTTTAGAATTTGCAGCTTTTGTGATTTCTATGTCTGATGTCGATCAATATCTTGTTTCCACCAGCTCTGGCTTGGAAATAATCCTGCTCTGCAATTGGGTTACATCTGTTCCAGAATTCACCATCTGCAAGTAGTTTTGAAGCCTGACGTTTTCTTGTATGTTTCCCTTTTTAGTGTTACCCTGCCTCGCAGCCATATGCAGGGATGCACGATTTCTGCAAACTCTCCATCTTGTTGGGGAGAAATCCTCTCTGACAATCCAATACTTATGTATTAAGAAAAAGCAGCAAACTCTAAGTCTCAATTTATCCTCTTCAGCTCCTGCATCAGATACTTCTAATAATTCAGGATGACAATTCTGAGTAGAATAATGGCCAGATTGAAACCGAGGACATCAAGTTGGATCTAAACTACAAACTTCGGTGATGCAGAACCTTCTTCCTTTGGTTGTTGTTTTCCTAACTCTGGTAATTTATCACTGTCTTGTTGCATTCTGGTTGAACAGATTTTTGAAACACGTTGATCCTTTGGGTGTTGCATTGGAAACTGAGAAAAGTGTAGGATGTCCAAATTGATAGTCTTAAGGATGATATTTTGCATGAAAGTATGTCATAGAGTCATACAGTGTGGAGACAGATTCCATGCTGACCAAGTTTCCCGAACTAATCTGGCCCCATTTGCTTGCATTTGGCCCATACCACTGTAAACCTTTCCTATTCATGTATCTGTCCAAATATCTTTTAAATGTTATATGCACCTGCATATACTATTTCCTCTGACAGTTCATTGCACATATGAACCACTCTCTCTACAAGAAAATGTTGCCCCTCAAGTCCCTGTTAAATCCTTCTCTCACCTTAAAGTTTGTGCCCTCTAGTTTTGAACTCCCCTATCTGAGGGAAAAGACCTTTGCTATATACTTTACCTACTCTCCTCATGATTTTTAAACCTCCATAAGGTTACCCTCCAACTTCCTGTGTTCCAGTATCTACAGGAATAGTGCCAGAAAACTGGAGGATAGCAAATGTTGTTCCCTTTTTCAAGAAGGGAATAGAGACAACCCTGGTAATTATAGACCTGTGAGCCTTACTTCGGTTGTGGGTAAAGTGTTGGAAAAGTTTATGAGAGAGAGGATTTATAATCATCTCAAAAGGAATAAGTTGATTAGGGATAACCAATACGGTTTTGTGAAGGGTAGGTTGTGTCTCTCAAACCTTTATTGAATTCTTTGAGAAGATGACCAAACAGGTGGATGAGGGGAAAGCAATTGATGTAGTGTATATGGACTTCAGTAAAGCGTTTGATAAGGTTCCCCATGGTAGGCTATTGCACAAAGTATGGAGGCATGGGATTGAAGGTAATTTAGCAGTTTGGATCAGAAATTGGCAAGCTGAAATAAGACAGATAGTGATGGTTGATGGGAAATGTTCATCCTGGAGTTCAGTTACTAATCATCTACTGCAAGGATCTGTTTTGAGTCCACTGCTGTTTGTCATTTTTATAAATGGCCTGGATGAGGATGTAGAAGAATGGGTTAGTAAATTTCTGGATGACATGAAGGTTGGTAGAGTTGTGGATAATGCCAAAGGATGTTGGGGGTTACAGAGGGACATAGATAAACTGCAGAGCTGGGCTGAGAGTTGGCAAATGGAGATTAATGCAGAAAAGTGAGGTGATTCACTTTGGAAGGAGCAACAGGAATGCAGAGTACCGGCCTAATGGTAAGATTCTTGGCAGTGTAGTTGAACAGAAAGATCTTGGTGTCCATGCGCATAGATCCCTGAAAGTTGCCACCCAGGTTGATAGGGTTGTTAATAAGGCATATGGTGTGTTAGCTTGTATTAGTAGAGGGATTGGGTTTCTGAGCCATGAGGTCATGCTGTAGCTGTACAAAACTCTGGTGCGGCTGTACTTGGCGTATTGCGTACGATTCTGGTCACCGCATTTTAGGAAGGATGTGGAAGCTTTTGAAAGGATTCAGAGGAGATTTACTAGGATGTTGCTGGTATAGAGGGAAGGTTTTACAAGGCAAGGCTGAGGGAGTTGAGGCTGTTCTTGTTAGAAGGTTGAGAGGTGACTTAATTGGGATGTACAAAATATTCAGAGGGTTGGATAGGGTGGACAGTGAGAGCCTTTTTCCTCTGATGGTGATGGCTAGCACGAAAGGACATCTCTATCATCTCTCAATTTAAAGCTATAGGATAGATGTCAGAGATAGTTTCTTTATTCAGAGTAGTAGAGGCATGGATCGGCCTGCCTGCAACAGTCATAGACTTGCCATCTTTAAGGGTGTTTAAATGGTCATTGGATAGACAGATGGATGAAAATGGAATAGTGTAAGTTAGGTGGGTTGAAAGGCTTATACTGCGCTGTAATGTTCTATGTAATGTCCCAGCCTGTCCAGCCTTTCCTTATACCTCAGACATTCCAGTCCTGGTATCATCCTTTGTAAATCTTTTCTGCACCCTCCAATTTAATAGTCAGTTCTTCAATAATGTGATAGTTCTGTTCTCGTGTGATTGCATAATTTTCCTATTGCACACAATGGCCACGCTATTTAAACCAATGGGGCCGGAATTGCTTTATCACCAATACAGGTAAGGAACGTTTGTGTTCTACAAATAATGGTCTAAATTCTTCAATTGCATTAAAGCCAATTCACATTGAAGAAACACATGATATAGCAGAACTGCACCAGAACTGTACACAGTACTCCAAAAGTGGCCTCATCAATGTCAGTAGATAATAGGTGCAGGAGTAGGCCACTCTGTCCTTTGAGCCAGCACCACCATTCATTATGATCATGGCTGATCATGCTCAATCAGTATCCAGTTCCTGCCTTATCCCCATAACCCTTGATTCCACTATCCTTAAGAGCTCTACCCAACTCTTTCTTGAAAGTATCCAGAGACTTGGCCTCCACAGCCTTCTGGGGCAGAGCATTCCATACACCCACCACTCTCTGGGTGAAGAAGTTTCTCTTCCACTCTGTTCTAAGTGGCCTACCCCTTATTTTTAAACTGTGCCCTCTGGTTCGGGACTCACCCATCAGCGGAAACATGCTTCCTGCCTCCAGAGTGTCCAATCCTTTAATAATCTTATACGTCTCAATCAGATCCCCTCTCAGCCTTCTAAACTCAAGCGTATCCAAGCCCAGTTGCTCCAATCTTTCAGTGTAAGATTGTCCCACCATTCTGGGAATTGACCTTGTGAACCTACGCTGCACTCCCTCAATACCCAGAATGTCTTTCCTCAAATTTGGAGACCGGAACTGCACACAATATTCCAGGTGCGGTCTCACCAGGGCCCTGTATAGCTGCAGAAGGACCTCTTTGCTTCTATACTCAATTCCTCTTGTTATGAAGGCCAGCATGCTATTAGCTTTCTTGCCTGCTGTACCTGCATGCTTACCTTCATTGACAGATGTACAAGAACACCTAGATCTCGTTGTACTGCCCCTTTACCTAAATTGATTCAATTTAGGTAGTAATCTGCCTTCCTGTTCTTGCCACCAAAGTGGATAACCATACGTTTATCCACATTAAACTGCATCTGCCATGCATCCGTCCACTCACCTAACCTGTCCAGGTCACCCTGTATTCTCCTAACATCCTCCTCACATTTCACCCTGCCACCAAGCTTTGTGTCATCAGCAAATTTGCTAATACTACTTTATCTGTATCACTAATGTACATTGTAAAAAGCTGCGGTCCCAGCACTGATCCCTGCGGCACACCACTGGTCACCGCCTGCCATTCTGAAAGGGAGCCGTTTATCACTACTTTGTTTCCTGTCAGCCAACCAATTTTCAGTCCATGTCAGTATTTTGCCCCTAATACCATGTGCCCTAATTTTGCTCACTAACCTATCATGTGGGACTTTATCAAAGGCTTTCTGAAAGTCCAGGTATACCACATTCACTGGATCTCCCTTGTCCTCCTTCAGAGTTACATCCTCAAAAAATTCCAGAAGATTAGTCAAGCATGAATCCTTCATAAATCCATCTGTTGACTATGACCTATCCTGTTACTGCTATCCAGATGCTTCGTAATTTCATCCTCTATAATTGACTCCAGCATTTTTCCCACCACTGAGGTCAGACTAACTGGTCTATAATTCTCTGTTTTCTCTGTCCCTCCTTTCTTAAAAAGTGGGACAACATTAGACCCCCCACCCTCCAATCCGCAGGAACTGATCCTGCATCTATAGAACTTTGGAAAATGATCACCAATGCATCCACGATTTCTAGAGCCACTTCCTTCAGTACCCTGAGATGCAGACCATCAGGTCCCGGGGACTTATCAGCCTTCAGACCTAGCAGTCACTCCAACACCATTTCCTGCCTAATATAAATTCCCTTCAGTTCAGGTCCTTCAGCCACTATTACATCTGGGAGATTGCTCGTGTCTTCCCCAGTGAAGACAGATCTAAAGTACCAATTCAGCTCTTCTGCCATTTCTTTGTTCCCCGTAATAAATTTCACCCGTTTCTGTCTTCAAGGGCCCAATTTTAGTCTTAACCATTTTTTTTCTTTTCACAAACCTAAAAAAGCCTTTAATATCCTAAACAACTACAACATGATGGCTCAACTATTATGTTTGATGGTCTGACCAATGAAGGTAAGTATGCTAAGTTCCTCTTTACCACCTTGATTATCTGTGATGCAACTTTCAAACAGCTATGTATCTGAACGCCTTGGTCTCTCTCTGTTCGACAACACTCCCCAGGGCCCTACCATTAACTATATATAAGTCTTGCCCTTGTTCATCTCACTAAAATGTAACCCCTTGCATTTATCTACATTAAACTTCATCTGTGACTCCTTGGCCCGTGGTCCTAATTGATTGAGATCCCTTTGTAATCTTAGATAAACTTCTTTTTACTGTCCACCGTACCACCAATTTTGGTGTCATATGCAAACTTATGGTTCCTATATTCTCATCCACACCGTTTACATAAATGACAAGCAACAAAGGACCAGTGTGTGGAATCACTGTTGAACACTGCTAGTCACGGTCCTCCAGTCCAAGAAACAACCGTTTACCACCACCCTCTACGCTATCATCAAGTCAATCCTGTATCCAATTGGTAATGTCTCTGAGTCCCAGGTGACCTGAGTCTATTAACCAGTCTAGTTTGCAGAACCTTGTCAAAGACCTTACTAATGATACATTAATATGAGGAATAAAACATGAAACAAACATGGACAATACTGCAGGAACTCGGCTGGTCGAACAGCATCTGTGGGAAGAGAAACTGAATCAATGTTTCTAGTCCAATATTCTTTGGAATAAGAAGAATTGGAAATGGGGTTCTTATATACTTTGTCCCTCCTCCACCTCTATCAAAGGGAACAGACTATGTAGAGGTTAATACAAAACACAAAGGAGTTGTTAACTAGTGAAAGGGGGGAGAAAAGATGTAAAGTGGGTTCAAAGGTGCTAAAGGGAGAGAATGGGTCCTTTCTACTGAAAACAAAGTAAAGAAGACACAAACAACTTATGTCTAGCTAATGGTAGGGCCATGGGGAGTGTTGCTGAACGAAGAGACCTTGGAGTGCGGGTTCATAGTTTGTTGAAAGTGGAGTCGCAGGTAGACAGGATAGTGAAGGAAGTGTTTGGTATACTTTCCTTTATTGGTTAGTGTATTGAATATAGGAGTTGAGGGGTCATGTTGCAGCTGTACAGGGCATCGGTTAGATCACCTTTGTAAAACTACATGCAATTCTCCCTCCTATAGGAAGGATGTTGTGAGACTTGAAAGGGTTCAGAAAAGATTCACAAGGATGTTGCCAGGGTTGGAGGGTTTGAACTATAGGGAGAGGCTGAACAGACTGGGGCTGTTTTCCCTGGAGTGTCAGAGGCAGAGGCTTATCAAAGTTTATAAGGTCATAAGGATCATGGATGGGATAAATGGACAAGGGCTTTTCCCCCCGGTGGCGGGAGTGCAAACTAGAGGGCATAAATTTGAGAGGGGAAAGATTTAAAGGCGACCCAAGGGGCAACTTCTCACGCAGCGGGTGAGTGTATGGAATGAGTTGCCAGAGGAAGTGGTAAAGCTGGTACAATTAGAAGATTGAAAAGGCATCTGAATGGATATATGAACAGGAAAGATTTAGAGGAATATGTGCCAAATGTTGGTAAATGGGACTAGATTAATTTAGGATATCCAGTCGGCATGGACGAGTTGGGCCAAAGGGTTTGTTTCTGTGCTGTACAACTCTATGACTCTAAGATAAGACTGTATGTTCGGGCAGGGTTGAGGGGAGTGGGGAAGAATGTAAGAAAACGGAGAACACTCTTGACATGGTCAAACTCTAGGAATCTCTTGTAAAACATATTGCATTCATTATAATCTATATAGAGTATAGATTTTTCTGTAAAATACTCACTTTAAATGCTTATCTGTTTTGGTAACTATATTCCTACAGTCTCCCAGCACTTGTTTTCACCAGCTACAGTGGTGACCTTCATTTGCTTCAAGATGAAGGCTATAAACCTAACCCATCTGATCACTGTTGATTAGCATTCACCATCATGAGTTGAGCATTGCCATTTCCTCTGCCAAATTTTCCAATGCTGCACAATCGCTAAGTAGTGAGGAGAACTGAAGTCTCTTTTTTTTTGTTGTTGAATATACCACTTCCATGAACCCAGATATCCAGGCTCATCTTTCAGTGCTAAAAGAGGAAAGCTTAAGTATCTGTCATCATCTCAAAGATTGACAGCAGCCATACATTGTGTTCCTTCTGGTATTTGGTATTTGTCTCTGTTTTCACCCTTCCACTTCAGGTGTACTCTATGTAATTCTTTGTCAGTAGAGAATGTCCATACAAACCCAGTTTTGAAATGCTGAAGAGAAATTCTGATTAATGGAGTTTGTGGGTGGGCTGAATGGCCTTTCCATTGATTTACAGTCTCAACACTGAATGGAAGAAAATGCAGATTACTCTTAATTCATGTTTACCAAATTTGACTTGTATTTTAATTCTAATTGAACTGCAAAAAACTAACCTTTTAAAATGATCTAATGTAATTCACTAGATAATCCTATTCTACAAAGACTATTAACAGCAGTAGATTGCAGTACTTCAACTGGCAAAGTTGAAATGTTCATATATTGTTTTCTGGAATCTTCCACTTGGTTTCAGTCAGATTCTTGCACTGTCTATTACACTGTCAACTTCAAAGTTATGTAAAACCTGAGTTTGAGAATAAAATACTCTGCAATTCTGGTGTGGTCATCAGAAGAGAGAAAGATACTAATTCTCTGAGTTGTCAAGCAGGATGCAGTAGGAAGGTGTCTTTTCCTTGATATGTATCCTATGGCAGTTGAAAGACTCTTGGAAGGTTTACTCTGGCGTGGCTCAGTGATGAAAGGGCTAGAATGGAGGCTTAATGTTGAAATTGGTTTGGGGATAATCACAGGACTGAGGGAGAAGATCTTCTTTGGTCACTGGATGTTATAACTCTGTTAAATGGGAATAGATGGATGCATTGGAGTGAGTGACTGTGGATTGTTCCTTACAAATTCTAGGGAGACTACATTATTAAGTGTCCATATGTGCAGCATGAGGTTTATCGTCACATTAAGACATTAGTCTGGGGTATTGTTTCCACACTTTGGAATATTTGTTACCTACAAGGTAAAGTTTAGTACATGTTGGTTTTAGTTTATTTCTTACAGTAGAATTCTCAAAACTTTGAGGATTGTAACGTAAAGGTTTTTACATGAGTCATCACTTGTCAGTCAAGTGGACAACACAAGTACTGACAGGTTTTCAGTACTTTGCTTTTGAGCTAACTAGGAACAACCTAAGTGCACTCACATCATTCTCTTTAAGACCGTAGTGGTCAGCTTCCCTTTGTTCTTTCCCTCCCCGTTGCACTCCTGAATGTTGGATAACATTGCAATCTTCCTGTGTTGAGGTTTGGCATGAGACTGTTCCAAATGTATTCTGATGGTACTTTTGAAGCCCTTGTGCTTGGATTTCGATTCGGTTGTTTTGTTTTCTCTCCAGCTGTGGTTGACTGATGGCAGATGATGCAGACAAATACAGAGTTAAAAGCTGTCCAGTTTCTCTGGTTCACTTCATCGTTAGTATAAAACCGGCACACCTTGCTCTGTTCTCAAGTGAGGTATGCAGCAACCAGTCTGTGCCATCTGCTCCACAGCACACTGATCAGTTTCTCTGTGGTTCAAAACAAGCAAGGGTAATAAACAAATAGCACACGAAACGCTGTTGGATCGCTGTGATTTCCTTATTCAAAACCACAATTACAACCAGACTTCGCAGTTTCATTTCTTTTGAGTACAAATTTTAATTGGGAAAATCTGTGCTTACTCATGAAATAGGAATAATCATTATTAACCGTCTTATTGCCAGAAGCTTGAGCTTGTCGGAGATTGCTCAAATGTGATTCACAAATTGGCAGACAAGTCAAGTAGTTAAGTTTTTTTTTAACTTGCATCTCTTCAGGTTGTTTGCTTTCAATGACCCACTTTATGATAGTCACTTTGAAGTCACAACATAATTCCGTGGATCCAAATGTGAAATGTGAAACCTTGAAATGACGATCATACAGCTGACAAGATGCTCTGTAGCTTTGATCTTGCGTTGCTGAGCTCTCTGTCCACAACTCCGCCTTGTCATCTTGCTCAACTTGCCTGCTGCATAGCAACATGGACTTTCAATGTTCAACTATACTATGTCATACAACAGTACTAATTTTTTTGCATTTCTTTCCTTGTCTTCCAACAGGTTCAGATCATGTTGTGTACATACAGTTTTCTCAAGTAGTCATTTATATGTTTGTGATTTGTCATCAGGTGATTTGGCACTGCAGCTGATCCATGTTTCAGTAGGGACTCCCTGATCACTGGTTGGGACATTTTTCAGACTGAGGCAAAATGTACTGTCCCTCCTTGGGCCCTGCTGTGTCTCTGTCTCTGGTAATGCACACTTGTCTGCACCCCCACGTCCTTGCTGTCTGAGTGAAGCTTGATTTATTCATCATGCCAGTATGTGTGAACCTATATCATTGCATAGTTTGCTAACTCCAGGAGAGAAAGAAAATAATTCTAAGTGTGGAGCGGAGTTTACAAGGCATGACTTTTCCAAATTCAGTTTGGAAATTAATGTTACTCATAGATGCTCCTTACAATGACAATTTTTTTTTTTGTTTTTGTCTTTTGAATTTATAGATTAAGAAAGCATACAGACAGAAGGCTTTGAAATGTCACCCAGACAAGAACCCAGACAATCCCAAGGCAGGTGGGTCAATATGTTTCTTTCAGGGGTGACTCAAGTATTATTCATTTGGTTTGACATCTAAAGCTTCATTCAATTAACTTGGCTAGTAGACCACCAATAATTAGTCCTGGTGACTTGTAGGGTATCATAGAATGTGGCATAGCACACTCTGGAAGATGAAATTTGATTAAATTTGCGGTGCTATACGCTGCTTGAGAAGGACAACGGCAATAGGAGAAATGAAGATTGCTTCACATTCAAGGTCATTTAGAAATGAAGGAATCTGAACTTCTAGGAAGGGCTGAAGTGAAACTTTGACGTTTGAAATAAATAATATTGAGAATGAAGTTAAAAGAGATTTGAACGTGCAATTGAAAATAAGATGTTCTGGTAAAGAAGAAGAATTACCAAGTTGAATGCCTTCTTGTAAGTAAACAAGTAGGACTTCTGAGAAGATTTATAGCTCAGATTGAGGTTATGGATGTAAGTTTGCTGGCTGAGCTGGAAGGTTCACTTTCTGATGTCTATATAAAAAGAACAGGTACCCAATGAACACAGTCTGCTGATTTCCCAGCAGCAAACTCATACAAACAGACAAAACACGTCCAGAAACCCTAGCTGCTCTCCCCTACAACAAAGACATCTCTGAAATGACTGCCAGACTATGCAGACCTCTTGGCATCATGGGGCTCACAAACTCAATAACACTAAAACAGCAGCTAATGAACTTAAAAACCCTATAGAGACAACAAGCAAAATAATGTCATTTACAAAATACCTAACAAACATTACATAGGACAAACCAGCAGAAAACTAGTTACCAGGATACATGAACATCAACTAGCCACAAAACAACATGACCCATGATCACTAGAATCCTTACATACAGATGAGGAAGGACACTACTTTGACTGGGACAACAGATCCACTCTAGGATAAGCCCAACAGAGACATGCATGAGAATTCCTAAAAGCATGGCATTCCAACTGGATCTCTATCACAACCACATCGACTTGGACCCCATCAACCAACCCCAACCCCCCCAATAGTTGCATGAAACAGACCACACTATCATATTGTCAGAAGTTAGAAATTTATTTGAAATCAAATAGAAGCTTATAGAATAACTGTGGTGAGCAGAAAAGCAGAATACCAAGAATGCTGGAAATCAGAAGGAAAAGCCGAAAGTGCTCAAAAGAGTTTCAAAGAAGAGTCAATTTGGACTTAAAATGTTAAGTCTGTTTCTCCCTCCAACAGTTGCTGCCAGACCTGCTAAATAACTGTGGGCACCGGTGTTTAGAAGTATTCTCTAGCACTCATTGGTTTCTGGCTTTGTTTGGAAGCTTAGTATTTTGTTCATTGTATTACAAGGATGTAAGGCTGGGTTAAAGGTCAACATTTGATATTGGAGAGTGTATAAAACTTGTTTTGAATTGATTATATGTGTCTGTGGCAAATAGAGTTGGTGAGATTGCCAAAATTGCAAAAAAGCCCAAAATAAAACACAATGGCTCTTTATGCATGTAAATGATGACGCCACCTCTACCTCATCATCATCTCTTTCTACTGCCTGCTTGTCATCAGCCAGCTTATCTGACGTGCGCTCCTGGATACAATTATCTCCAGTTAAACATTGGGAAGACTGAAGCTATTGTTTTGAGTCCCTACCGCACATTCCATTCCTTCACCACCAATTACAATCCCCTTCCAATCCAATGTCTTAGACTGGATCAAATTTATGTAACTTTGACGTCCGAATTTACCCACAGCTCAATGGTCTCCATATGCTAAACTTGTGTCAACAGCTAAGTCCACATCTATCCCATTCCATTTTTCATCCATGCTTTCAAATTTGT
Organism: Chiloscyllium punctatum; assembly: GCF_047496795.1. Classification (NCBI taxonomy): domain Eukaryota; kingdom Metazoa; phylum Chordata; class Chondrichthyes; order Orectolobiformes; family Hemiscylliidae; genus Chiloscyllium; species Chiloscyllium punctatum. The sequence goes on along the minus strand of NC_092742.1, from coordinate 95,653,302 downwards.
CGGCATCTTGCCTTTGCTTATTTCTATAATACATTCCACCAGTACAATCCCTCATGATATCTGCATTCATCTCTGCTTTTGTGTTCAAGTCCTCTCAAAATAAATGTGAACATTGCATTTGCCTTCCTAACTACTGACTCAACCTGCAAGTTTACCTTGTGAGAATCCTGGAATAGAACTACTTATTCTTTGCACTTCAGACTTCTGAATTTTCTCCCCATTTAGAAAATAATCCATGCCTCTATTCTTCCTGCCAAAGTGCATGATCTCACACTTTCCCACGTACTCCATCTACCACTTCATTGCCCACTCTCCTAACCTGTTCAAATCCTTCTGCAGCCTCCCCGCCGCCTCAATATTACCTGTCCCTCTACCTGTCTTTGTATCGTCTGCAAACTTAGCCAGAATGCCCCCAGTTCTTTCATCTAGATCGTAATGTACAAAGTGAAAAGTTTCGCTCCTAATACCGAGCCTTGTGGAAAACCACTTGTCACCGGCTGCCATCCTGAGAAGGACCCTTTTATCCCTACTCTCTGCTTTCTGTCAGACAGCCACTTGTCTATCCATGTTAGCATCTTGCCTGTAACACCATGCATCCTTATCTTACTCAATAACCTCCTATGCAGCACCTTGCCAAAGGCCCCCTTGGAATCTAAGTAGATTAATTCCATTGGCTTTCTTTGGTCTCAGCTACTCATTACTTCTTCAAAGATTTGTCGCAGTTTTGTCAGGCATGGCCTCCCCTTGTGAAACCATGCTGACTTTGTCTTTATTTTACCAGCATTGACCTCAAAACAAGAGATTACAATTACAACAATGTGTTACAAGAAAGGGAATAGGAATAATCTTGGGAATTACAGACCAGTTAATCTTGCGTCTGTGGTGGGTAAAGTATTGGAGAGGATTCTGAGAGACAGGATTTATGATTATTTGGAAAAGCATAGTCTGATTAGTCAGTGTGGCTTTGAGGGCAGGTCATGCCTCACCAGCCTTATTGAATTCTTTGAGGATGTGACAAAATGCATGATGAAGGTCGAGCAGCGAATATGATATTTATGGATCTTAGCAAGACCTTTTGATAAGGTTCCCCATGGTAGGCTCATTCTGAAAGTAAGGAGGCATGGGATTGAGGGAAATTTGTCTGTCTGGATACAGAATTGGCTGGCCCATAGTAGACAGAGAGTGATAGTAGATGGAAAGTATTCAGCCTGGAGCTCGGTGACCAGTGGTGTTCTGCAGGGATCTATTTTTGGACCTCTGCTCTTTGTGATTTTTATAAATGGCTTGGATGCAGAAGTGGAAAAGTGGGTTAGTAAGTTTGCTGATGACACAAAGGTTGGTGGAAGGCTTTTGTAGGTTAGAATGGGACATTGACAGGATGCAGAACTGGGCTGAGAAGTGGCAGTTGGTGTTCAACCTGGAAAAGAGTGAAGTGATTCACATTGGATGCATATTACAGGCTTAAGGGTAGGATTCTTGGAATTGTGGAGGATCAGAGGGATCTTGGGGTCCACGTCCATAGATCCCTCAAAGCTGCTACCCAAGATGATAGGATTGATAAGAAGGTGTATGGTATGTTGGCTTTCATTAGCAGGAAGATTGAGTTTAAGAGCTGTGAGGTTATGCTGCAGCTCTATGGAGACCTGTTTAGACCACACTTCAAATATTGTGTTCCATTCTGGTTGCCTCATTATAGGAAAGATGTGAAAGCATTAGAGAGAGTAGAGAGGAGACTTACCAGGATTTTACCCGAACTGGAGGGCATGTCTTATGAAGAAAGGTTGAGGGAGCTAGAGCTTTTCTTATTGGAGCAAAGAGCGGTGAGCGGTGACTTGATAGAGATGTCCAAGATGATGAGGCACAGGTAGAGTGGGTAGAGACTTTTTCCCAGGGTAAAAATATCTATCACAAGGGGGCATAAATTTAAGATGATTGAAGGAAGCTTTAGGGGAGATGTCAGAGGTTGGTTCTTTGCACAGAGTGGTGGGTGCATGGAATGCATTGCCAGTGGTGATGGTAGAGTCAGATACATTAGGGGCATTTAACTGCCTCTTGGATAGACAAATGGATGATCATAAAATGAAGTGTATGTAGCTTAGTTTGATCTTACAGTAGGATAAGAGTTCGGCATAACATCGAGGGCCGAAGGGCCTGTACTGTTCTATGTTCTGTGAGTGCTACTCAGTCCATGCCAAATATACCTACTAACATCTGGGACAAATTTTGAAATTGGGAAATTAGTCCCACAGATTGCCCTCTCCCATCTGCTGTTTGACAAGAGAGTGGCAATATCCATTGGCTCAAGTCAGACCTAGAACAAAGGATGACAGCTGTGGTCATTGGAGGACTATCATTTCAGTCCCAGCATACCAATGAATGAGCTTGTTATTTTTCTGTAGAAGAGCTCTTACACAGACAACTGAAACTTCCCCCTGCTCCCTCATCACCAAATCATCTATGGTGTTTTTCCATCTATTAAGCACCATCAGTAATTTTCAAATTGATTAATTTGCATTCAGAGTCCATGAAGGGGAATGCAGACCATCAAAGATGAGGGAGAGAATGGGGGCAAGCTTGGCAGTGTACTGTCTGATGCCCAACCATCTTCAACTGTTTCTTCAATGATTTTAACTCTGCCATTAGGTCAAATAGGAATGTTCACCGTACTGATGATTGCACAATTTTAGTATCATTTGCAACTCCACTTCATGTCCATTGTTTAGCAAAATCTGGACAACATTCAGGCTTGAACTGAAAAGTGACAAGTAGCATTGATATCACACCAGTGACAAGAAATGACCATCTAACACAAGAGTATTTAACCATCCTCCCCGAACTTTCAATAATATTCCTATTATTGAATCCCCACTATAACTACATTTTGGGCATAGCATTGATCAGAAACTTAACTGGTTTAAAAAAAACCTGAGTACAGTGGTTATAAGTGAAGGTCTGATTCTACAAATTCTGCAATGGGTAACTCACCAGACTGCTAACTGCCTGTGCCATCCACAGAAACAGACCCTTCAGTCCAACTTGTCCATGCTGACCAGATATCCCAACCTAATCTAGTACCATTGGCCAGCACTTGGCCCATACCCCTCCAAATCCTTTCTACTCCTATACCCATCCAGATGCCTTTTAAATGTTGCAATTGTACCAGCCTCCACCACTTTCTCTGGCAGCTCATTCCATACACGCAACACCCTCTGTGTGAAAATTTGCCCCTTAGGTCTATTTGCCCCTCTAGTTCTGGACTCCCCGACCCCAAGGAAAAGGCCTTGTCTATTTATCCTATCCATGCCCCTCGTGATTTTATAAACCTCTGAGGTCACCCCTCAGCCTTCACTCCAGGGAAAACAGCCCCAGCCGATTCAGCTTCTCCCTTTGCCTCAAATCCTCCACCCCTGGCAACATCCTTATAAATCTTTTCTGAACCCTTTTCAAGTTTCACAACATCCTTCCGGTCAGAAATGTATTGAAATACTCCCCATTTGTCAAGATGAATGTAGCTGCAACAATCAACTATGCAGGGCAAAGTTGCTTGCTTGATCAACACCTTGTCTACAACTTTAAACATTCACTCCCTCCACCACCAAGACACCGTGCAAGCACTGTATGTAATATATAAGATGCACTCATTGCAACAATTCGAGGCTCCTTCAACAACTTTCCCATCCTCTGACTGCTACTACCCCAAAGGATGAGAGCAGCAAATGCATGGGAACATCATAATGCAACTCTATAAAGCTTTAGTTAGGTCACATTAGGAGTTTTGTGTGAAGTCTGGTCACCACACTATAAGAAAGATGTAGAGTCTCTGGAGAGGATGGCGAAGAGGTTTGCCAGGATGTTGCGTGGCTTTAGAGTGTATTAGCAAAAAGGAGAGGTTGGACACACTTGAATTGTTTTCACGAGAGTGTCAGAGGCTGAGGGACAACCTGATGGAAGTGTAGAAAATTATGGAAGCAAGCTTTTTACACAATGAGTGGTAGTTGCCTGGAACACACTGCCAGGGGTGGTGGTATAAGCAGGTAGAATAACAACTTCTAAGAGCCATTTAACAGACATATAAAGAGGCAGGAAATAGAGGGATAAGGACTATTTGCAGGTAGATGAGGTTAGTTTAGAATGTCACCATTGGGGCCGAAGGGTCTGTTCCAGTACTGTTCTGTGATCCTATCCAAACCACACACCATCCTGACTTGGAAATATATTGTGTTCTGTCATTGTCTCCTGTCAAATCCTGGATCTCTGTACCTAACAGCACTGTGGGTATAAATGCATCATATGAACCTCGGTGATTCAATAAGGTGCTCACTGCCACCTTTTCAGGGGCAATTAGGGAAGTACAACAAATGCTGGCCTAGCCAGTGGCACTCTCACTCTGTAAGAAGAAAAGAAAACTTTCACCCTACCTAGGATCAGCCACCAAGGCCCTGAACTTGGGAATATCCCTAATGCATGTCTCCTCAGCGCTACATTTTTCTTTTGCTACTTACATCCTCCTTTGAGTAAAAGCAGAATGTATCAGGAAGGTTAATAAACCATTTTTGTCAGAGTCAAATTTATAATCTATTGAAAATCAAAAGAACTGCACATGCTACAAATCAGATGCTGTAATTAAGTTTATAATCTGATGATATGGGCTGTTTTCATGCATTAAAGGTTCCACGTAATTGCAGGTTATCTTGTTCTCATTCCACCTCAATTAAACTTTTTTGAGGGCATTTCTAAGAGTATTTGAGGGCAATCCTTGGTTTTCAGGAGCTCCCTTTTCAATCCAATTGACTCCTCCATTAGATTATGCAGCCTTTATTTGTCGTTGATAAATGGGATTTTGATCTGTTTAAGAAGTAGAATTAGAAGAATTCATCAATACTCTCAATAATCTTCATAGCTGCATTAAACTTAAAGATACATTACACAAGGAAGCATCAATTTCCTAGACGCAATAGTATTTAAATCAATACAAGATAGTAGGTAATGTTAGCAACAAAGATCTGTCTTCAAAAAGAAACAATTCATACTTCTGGACACAAAAAGCATCATCCAAAACATGCTTTCTCTAGACTGCTGAGGTCATAGCTAAATAGATTATCTTTAATTAAGCTGCTCCAGCTGATGTAATTCATGCTGTGTGTTGCTTAGAGGTGTGATAACATGCAGCTACACATGTATATGAAATATAGCTACTGATTATTAAGTTATACACGTCATTACAAAAGCATTCTCAATGTTTTATTGAAAGCCAGCTTTAGAGACTCCATATTAATTTGCAAGCAGTTTGTTACTTTTTTCCTGTCTCAGTGAGCTGAGTATTCTTTCGTTGAAAAGTGTAAAACTATTCTCCCCGTTTGCAGTTCCCTCTTCACACTTTGAAAGCAGGGAGACAGAACTGCAAAGCCACATTTGCAGCCCCTTATCCCCTTTGCACTTTGCTTTCCCTCCAGCTCCTGTACTTGGCAGCCAGCCTCATTCTCTGGGTCTTGGCCTCAGCCCCAATCCTCCCTCAGTGGCCTCTCTCCTCAGTCCAGCAGCCTCACTTTGCCATTTCCCTCAACAGTAACCACATCCCTCCCCCACCCCAGCTATCTTTATCCCATATCACTCTATCATACCACCAAAAACCTCTGTCATCTCCAACTTTGTTTGCTGCTGCCATTCACCTTGTTGCTTTAATCACAAGTTGCTTCTCTCCAACATTTGCTTCTAACAGGCTCAGTGGAAGATCACAGCTCGAATACTGTGTGCAGCTGTGGTCTCCTTGTTTAAGGAAGCGTATAAATGTATTGGAGACATTTCAGAGGAGGCATGCTAGATTTCAGCCTGGAATAAGTGGGTTATCTTGTGAGGTTAATTTGGACAGGTTTGGTTTTGTTTTCACTTGAGTTTAGAAGAGTGACAGGTAACTTTATTTAAGTATATAAGATTCTAAATGATCTTGACAAAGAGGATATGGAAAAGACGTTTCATCTTGTGTTTCAGTCCAGAATGCATTATTTTAAAGTTAAGAGTCACACTTTTTCAGGTCAGCAAAGTTTTTTTTTTCTCTCTCTCAACTTTGGCACTCTCTGCCTCAGAAGGTGGGGGGATCGGCACGGTGGCTCAGTGGTAGCACAGTGTCGGGCACACTGGTTCGATTCCAGCCTTGGGCGACTGTCGAGAGTTTGCACGTTCTCCCTGTGTCAGTGTGGGTTTCCTCCAGATGCTCAGGTTTCCTCCCACAGTCCAAAAACGTGCAGGTTCAGTGAATTGGCCATGCTAAATTGCCCATAGTGTTCAGGGATGTGTAGATGCATTAGTTAGGGGTAAATGTAGAGTAATGGGGTAGGGGAATAGTTCTGGATGGGTTATTCTTCAGAGAGTCAGTATGGACTTGTTGGGCCAAATGGCCTATTTCCATAGTGTAGGGATTCTTTGAAGGCAGTGGAGGCGAGGTTACTGAATATTTTGAAGACAGACCTGGATAAATTCTTGTTGGACAGGTGAATCAGAGGTTATTAGAATGGATGAGAATATGGCATCCACGCTTTTAGTGAGTGTTAATGAGCCTGTTGAGGAACTGCTGAACATGGGAGATAATAACTTGAGGTATCTAAGTGAGTCAATTTTGGATGAAGAAAAAATATTCGATACAGTAACAACTTTTATTACATCTTTTCAATATTTCACAGCTTCTAGTTCTTGTATATTATTCAGAAGGATGGCAAATCTGCTAATTTTTTTTGGTTCTTAATTAAGCAGTTCTGGGAAGGCCAGAATTATTGTTCATGCCATTTTTGCTTTGAGAAGGTTGTGGTTGAAATCGGAGATTCTGAAGGCAGTGGGCGACAGGGCAAGAGTATTGAGAAAACGACTAATATAGATGGCTGAATGTTCTTAGAAGCTGCATCACAGGGTTTTTAAAAAAAAAAGTGGCTGCTGAGAGAGTAGCTGCATTGGTTGTATTCCATGGGTTCTGCAGAGAATCCATCGGATTGGAAAGTAGCAAATGTAGGTCCACTTTTCAAAAAGGAAGGAGACAGAAAAGCTAGTTAGCTTCTCGCCTTTCATAAGGGGAATGTTGGAATCTATTATTAAGGAAAATAGATCAGGCGCTTAGAAAATCTTAAAGCAGTCGGCAGAGTCAACATGATTTTGTGAAAGCAAAACAGGGTTTGACTAATTTATTAGCTTTTTTCAGGACGTAACAAGCAACATGAATAAAGAGTGATTTTCAAAAGACGTTTGGTAAGGTTCAACTTCAAAGATTACTGCACAAAATAAGAGCTCATGATAAAGGGAGTAATGTACATATAAAGAATTATTTTGCCAACAAGAAGCAGGGATTAAGATAGGTAGGACGGTAGTTTGTAATGAGGACATAAGCAGTCTGCGAAGAGGCAACGTTGGCTTAAGTTGACTGGCAAAAATTTCACAGATGGAGTATAATGTGAGAAATTGTGAGCGTGTGCACTTCAGCAGGAAGAATTGAAAAGTATGCTATTTAAACGAATTGAGATTGCAGAACTTGTGTACTGAGGGATCTGGACTTGCTGGTACAAGATACAGCAAGTGATTAGGAAGGCAAATGAAGTTATATTGTTTATTGCAAAGAGAATGGAATCTTAAAGTAGGGAAATATCACTAGTGTATAGAGTCTTCGTGAGGGCAGCCCACAAACCCACTAAAACAGCAGCTAATGAACTTGAAAGACCCTATACAGACAACAAGCAAAATTAATATCATTTACAAAATATCTTGCAAGAACTGTAACAAACCCTACATTTGACAGACAGAAAACTAGCCACCAGGATACATGAACATCAACTAGCCACAAAAAGAGATGACCCATTATCACTCGTATCTTTACATACAGATGAGGAAGGACACCACTTCGACTGGACAACACATCCATCCTAGGACAAGCTAAACAGAGATACTTGCGAGAATTCTGAGAAGCATGGCATTCCATTTGGAGCTCTATCAACAAACTCATTGACTTGGGTCCTATTTTCTACCCCCTGAGAAAAAGAACAGGAAATGACATCACCAACCCAAGGAAACCTAAACACATAAATAAAAAGCATGCCATACCACCAGTGTGTCAACCAGAGGCTCACTGATGATACCCAGTATGGTGACGAAATGTCTGAAAACAAACCTTCTAGCTCAGCGAGCAAACCTGCACCCAGAAGATTAACTTTACTAATTCCTCATATAAAGGATTATTTTATATCCCAAGGTTTTTGATAAGATGCCACATCAAAGGGTATTGTGGAAAATAAAAGCTGGGTGCCCTCTTGTATTAATCACAGAAGGTTCATATGCAGATACAGCAAGTCTTCAGGAAAGCTAATGGAAAGTTATGTTTTATTGTGAGGGGAATTGAATAGAAAAGTTGGGAGATTATAACTCCAGTGTTATAGGGCATTTGTTGAGATCACACCTGGAGTACTGTGTACAGTATAAGTCACTGTACTTGCAGAAGAACATTAACGAATTGGAAGCAGTTCAGAGAAGGTTTCCCAGACTAACACCTGGATATAGCAGATTGCTTTATCAGGAAAGGCTAGGCCTATCCTTTGGAATTTAGAAGAGTCAGATGTTTCTTAATTATAACAAGTAAGATCCTGATGGAAATTGATCAGGTGAGTGGAGAAAAGATGTTCCTTTGTGGGCAATCTAGAACAAGGGAAAAGTTTAAAAAGCAAAGGGTTGCCCATTTAAAATGGAAGTGAGGAAACATTTTTCTGTCAACAGGTTGACAGAATCCCATTCCTGAAAAGAGGATTCCTGCAGAATCTTCAAATGTTTTTAAGGCAGAGATAAATAGATTCTTGATTACCAATTGAATGAAAGACTATTGGGAATATGCAGGCATGTTGAGTTGAGGTTAAATTCAGATTAACCGTGATCATATTCAGTGGTGGAGCAGGTTTGAAGGGCCACATGCCTACTGTTGTTCCTTGTTCTCATGTCCATATGTTTATTAGGAAAGACAGAAAAAGCAGGCCTGGTGTTAGAAGAACAGGGGTAATCTTCTTGAACCATTATAAATCCTAATGTGACTTGAATGCTGAGAGGATGATTTCCCTTTGTGGGAGGAACTAGAGGTAGGGTGCATAGTTTGAAACAAGGAGAGTCCCATTTAAGACAAAGAGAAGGAGCAATTTCTTACTGTGAAAAGGTTGTTAGTATTTTCCTTTTCCTGTCATGGAGGCATAGCTAGTGAATATCTTTTGAGGCTGAGTCACATTCTTGACGGACAAGTGAGTTGAGGGTCATGCAGATGGACACAAAAGTAGAGTTGAGGCCACAGAGCCGGTAAGATCTTATCAAATTAAGCAGGCTCGAGGTGTCAGGTGATGTACTCATGTTCCTAACTCCTATGTTCACACGTATGCTCAATATCAGTCATGTACAGATTTGATGGAGATGGCAGATTCTGTTCCTTGAACCAACTCTGGATTCCTAGCAACAATCCAACAGGTTTCACGCTCATTTTCAGTTGTTAGGTCAGATACCAGATTTCTTTAATCTAGTTTCCCAAGCTAACATTGGTAGGATGCAATTGCAGAAAATGGGTTGCTAGTACAGAACCATAAGTCCTCGGGTTTTGGTTTATGTTGGCATCTGCAGGAAAGACTCCTCATTTATTCCGTAACATCTCGTTATGTTCCTTGAGTTTGACCGATCATCCAGTTTAATTATGGCTGATCGAAATTCCATTGACCTTCCTTTGCTTTGTGATCATTAACATGTTTAGCAAATTCAGTAGCCGCAGTTTTGAAAATTTAATCAATCCTACATGCATTGCATTTTGTACTACAGTTAAAACTTGCTCTTCTTATATTCATTCTTTATATTTTCTGAATTTTGTAGTGGAATTGTTCCATCAGTTATCCCAGGCTCTGGAAGTTCTGACAGATGCAGCTGCAAAGGTAAGATTCTTAATTGCATATTCCTCACGTTATTGGAACACCTTCCTGACCTGATAACTTTCTGCAGTAACAATGCTGCTTCTGTACTACTTCACTATGCAATCAGATATTTTCTCTGATAGATTCAGTCTATCTCAGTGACCATCACTTTTCTCCAGTTGTAACTAGATATTTTTTGAGCAGTTGTGGTAGGTTATTGTGGTTGAGGGAACGATCTTTTTGTTTCAAGTTGATAATTGATACTAAGGAGCTTTCCTAATTTAATTATCCCAAAACACTCCTAAGCCATATACAAACATAGGATCGATGTGTTGCAAAGCTCCAAATATGTTGTCCCATCAAACCTTCCCTGTGTAAATGTTCAATGAACTCTCAATGCTGCCCCGTTAGCCATTAAGAAATCAGGTCAGCTTTCGATAGATATAGTAAAAGTCCCTCTGTAACCAGAAATTTCAAACCAATCTCTCTTTGATATCGGGTAAACTGCTTACTATCCAGGAGAGTATTGGCACAGCACCAATGTGATGTGTTCACATTTGACATGTTGACCATCCAGTGACCTTTAAGTAAGCTTCCAATTTACAGTCTTTCCTCATATTCTTGTTGAATAGATGTCGAGGCAGATGGTTTCAATTTAGCATCCTGTAAATTGAGAGTTTGTTCTTAATTCTTCATGCTGCATTTTTCAAACATTATATTGCATCTTTCAAGGCTGTATGTACCACAATTGATGAATAAAATGGGCTATAATTTACACCAGACGTTGGTTACAAGAATAATATTTACGGTTGTTTGCCAGTTCTTTCCTAGTGGAGAAGCAACAAACTTAAAAAATGTTTTCAGCAGATATTTTGTTGCAAATTGGCATCAATATAAAGCTTGCGCTAATTTCCTCTTAACAGCTGCTCTCATTTTGTTTTCATTGATGTTTCTTCCCAAAACAGAAAGTACATCTTCACACAGAATGCCTAATTATCATTTATTGTGAGACTGAGTGCCAACTCCTGATTTAAGAAAAATGAGTCCTGTCATATGGGATTCAGATGTAGAATTGGAATTGATTTAGAGAACCTGTTTCTTCGGTGGGGTGTTAACCATTGTAGATTTTTATACTTCTGACTATTCGGTGAATAAATATGCGATGTGGTGTGGTGCTCATCTTTACAAACCAGAAGATCCCAAGTTTGATATCATCTTTGAACTAAGCTGAAACAAAACCAGAAATTGCTGGAGAAAGTCAGCAGATCTGGCAGCATCTGTAGAGAGAAAAGCAGGAGTTAACGGTTCAAGTCCCATCAGACTGTTCTTCAGAACTGAAGTTCTTGTCAGTACTGCTTTGCGCAATCTGGCGAGTTTGCCAATGATCACTCTGTCCATGCTCAAAAATATGAATAACACCAGGTTGAGGTGCTGTGTTCAAGATGGTATCTGTGGAGCTGTACCCCATCACCTACAGATGGAAAGAGACAAAAAGAAGCTATATTTATGCTTTAACCCAACTAAACAGAGTTTAGTTTATCTCCCTTTGTTAAAGCCTATTCCATTGTTACATTATTGTATATTATGTAATTGATTTTGCTTTCCCATCCTGAAACTGATAACTGGAGTTCCAAACCAAACCATCTGGCATTCAGCACTGCAATGTCGGGTATGGTGCACACATGTTCTGATCCTGAAGGGTTGCCTTTTCCAACTGTAAACAATTGCTGCCATGCTGTCCATTCCCCAAGGTCTAACACCACAACAGGAGTTGCCACTTTCTCGCTTTTCTCCTAAACACCTTAATTGTAACCAGTCATCAACTGATTTCCTTTCTCACAGGGCAGCCTGCTGTTCTGTTTTTTGCTGCTGCTGATTTATCTTCTTTCCAGTTTCAATGTTGAGCACTAGATGTATTCAAACCAGCCATAACAAACCCTGTGTACTGAATGCAAAAATATTGGTGTAGGTTTCTCAACTTAAATCTTAATGATAGCAGAATGCCATCAGAATTTTTTGTGCAGTGCAAAAGCAGAACTGAAGCCAAGACCATGAGATATACTTTCCTTGCTTTGTTCTTCTAATTCTTTAGAAGGGCAAATGAGGTGGAGACCCATGTTTGGCACTACCTCCACTGGCTTTTGGGACCCATGTAAAATTAGATCAAAGATGTTGGAAGTGTTCCATTGAATTGTGGGATGCCAGCAAAGGAGAATACTTCAGATGTAATTTATATAAATGATTTGGAAGAGAATATAGCAGGCATGGTTAGTAAGTTTGCAGACAACACCAAAATTGGTGGCATAGTAGACAGTGAAGAAGGTTAGAGTTGAAAAATGTGGTGCTGAAGAAGGTTATCTAAGATTACCAAGGGATCTTGACCAAAGAGTGAATGGTCTGAAAAATGGCAAATGGAGTTAAATCTGGATAAATGTAAGGTGCAACAAACAGGGGTAGGGCTTATATAATTAATGGTAGGGCCTTGAGCAGTGTTGTAGAACAGAGGGACCTAGGGGGCAGGTACACTATGCTTTGAAGTTTGCATCACATAAAGACAGGGTGGTTAAAAGGGCTTTTGGTACGCTTGCCTTCATTGCTCGGTCCTTTGTGTATAGGAGTTGGGAAGTCATGTTGAGGTTGTACAGGACGTTGGTGAGGACTGTTCTGGAATACTGTGTCCAATTGTGGTCGCCCAGTTATAGGAAGGATATTATCATGCTGGAGAGGGTTCAGAAGAGATCTACCAGGATGTTGCTGGGTATGGAAGGTTTGAGTTATAAACAAAGGCTGGATAGGCTGGAGCGTAGGAGGTTGAGAGGCGATGTTATAGAAGTTCATAAAATAATGAGGTATAGATATGGTTAATAGTATGATGGGGAATTTCAAGACTAGAAGGGGTAATTATTAAGAGGAGAGAGAGAGGGGCAAAGTTTATACACAGTTCGTGGAATGAACTTCCTAGGGAAGTGGTGGGTTTGGGTACAATTACAACTTTCAAAAGACATTTGGATAAGTACATGAAAGGTTTGGAGGGATATAGGCCAGCAGCAGACAGGTGGGACTAGATTAGTTTTTGGAATAATGTTCAGCATGGTCAGGTTGGACTGAACAGTCTGTTTCCATGCTGTACGACTCTGTGATATGAATGACCTATTATCAAAGTCAAACCGTTCAAGGTCAAAAATCACACAACACCAGGTTATAGTCCAACAGGTTTAATTGGAAGCACACTAGCTTTTGGAGCGCCGCTCCTTCATCAGATAGTAGTGGAGCTCCACCTGATGAAGGAGTGTTGCTCCGAAAGATAGTGCTTCCAATTAAACCTGTTGGACTATAACCTGGTGTTGTGTGATTTTTAACTTTTGAACACCCCAGTCCAACACCGGCATTTCCAAATCAAGTCTAAGGTCACATCTCTTGTAGGTATCTGTGATGGGCAAATTAACACTCTCAATTTTCTTCCACTTCAAGGCAGCCTATGATAAAATCAGAAAAGCGAAAAAGCAGGCAGCAGAGAGGAACCAGAAACTCGACAGCAAGAGAAAGAAAGTAAAGCTTGGTATGTACAATTGGAAAAAGCAGTGCAAGTAGATTGAGGTGACAGATGAAGCACCAAAGGCTTGAACTGTCACAGCACTGGATAGTCTAGGGTGTGCTATCTTTCACCTGAATAAGACCATAAGATATAGGAGCACAGTTTAGGCCATTCAGTCCATCAAGTCTGCTCAGTCATGGCTGATATGTTTCTCAACCCCACTTTCCCACTTTCTCCCCCTAACCCTTGATCTCCTTGACACTCAAGAGCCTATCTATCTCAGTCTTAAATATACCTGGCCTCCACAGCCTTTTGTGGAAGTGAATTCTATAGATTCACCACTCTAGCTGAAGAAGTTTCTCCTTCTCTCCATTCTAAAATGTCTTCCTTTTACTCTAAGACTGTGTCCACAGGTCCTCGCCTCTCCTACCAACGGAAACATCTTCCCAACATCTACTCTGTCCAGGCCATAAGTCTTCTGTGTGTTGTATTTAGAGTCCCCCCTCATCCTTCTAAACTCCACTGAGTATAGATCCAGAGTCCTGAAACATTCCTCATATGTTAAGCTTTTCATTCCTGGAACCATTCTCATGAACCTCCCCTGAACATGCTCCAGGGCCAGTACATCCTTCCTGAGATATGGGGCCCAAAACTGCGCACAATACGCCAAATGTCGTCTGACCAGAGCCTTATAAAGCCTCAGAAGTACATCCCTGCTTTTATATTCACGTCCTCTCAAAATAAGTGCCATATTGCATTTGCCTTCCTAACTACGGACTCAACCTGCAAGTTTACCTTGAGAGAGTCCTGGAATAGGGCTCCCAAGTGTCTTTGCATTTCAGATTTCTGAATTTACTCCCAATTTATAAAATAGTCTATTCTTCCTACCACAGTGCATGACCTCGCACTTTCCCATATTGTACTCCATCTGCCACTGTTTGCCCACTCTCCTAACCTACTCAAATTGTTTTGCAGCCTCCCGCCACCTCAATGCTACCTATCCCCCTACCTATCTTTGTGTCATCTGTAAACTTAGTCAGAATATCCTCAGTTCCTCCATCTAGATTGTTAATGTATAAAGTGAAAAGTCTTGAGGGCCCAACTTAGAGTCTTGCGGAGCAACAGTTGTCACAGGCAACCATCCTGAGAAGGACCCTGTATTCGCCACTCTGCTCTCTGTCAGGCAACCAATTATCTATCCATGCTAGCACCTTGCTTGTAACACCATGGGCCCTTATCTCACTCAGTAGCCTCCTGTGCGGCACCTTGTCAAAGGCCAACTTGAAGTTCAAGTAGACAACTTCCATTGGCTCTCCTTGGTCTAACCTGCTCGCTATTTTCTCAAAGAATTCTGACAAATGTGTCAGGCATGACCTCCCCTTGATGAAACCATGTTGACGTTGAATAACATCTCTATAACATCGAAGTGCTTAATAATGCACTCTCTGACACCATGATTGAAGTTTTCCTGTGGTTGACATTGAAGCCCTTGACACAGCAGAGCAGAAGGGACACACCTTTGTCTTATCAGTTTTATTGACTATCCATTTCTGAAATTAGATGTATAAAGTGGGCAAGTATTCCCTTGAAACTCTCAATGATCTACCTCGCAATCAGAATGACAAATATTCAACACTTTCATGAAGAATGATCATTGCTGTGTGATCAATGAATAGATGGTAAGATGCACCAAAGTTTGAAATATATTGTATTTCGCAGAGAGAAAAAAATATGATGCTTCAAACAGAGCATCGAAACTCATAATAAATACTAAAGACTATTTTCAGTCTTATTCTCCTTTGCCCTATAGTCTGTAGTGGATGTGCTTTGACACTTGTAATGGCCTTCATTCACTGTCTGTCAGGGTACAAGATATTGATTGATGTGAGCTGAAATCTGTATTGTTTCCTCTATATTTTTTTTCATTCTCCAACCAAGGATTGCTTTTTGAATTGGGGGTTATTACCTCCTAGGGTGATTTAAAGGGTTTGCTTCAATAGCAGCACATTGTTTTCCTCATTGCAGACTGTTAATCACAGGAACAATTGCAGGCAGCCACTTGTCACCATTCACCCCATTGTCAGTGACTTCTGTGGCCATCAATAAAATGTTATTGAATGACCATTTGAAACTGAAGGGACTCCTATCAACTGTCCACAGTCTGATTATTATTGTGGGATAATCATAAAACATGTTGAAGCTAAACTGACCCTTAACCTGTACCGCTATGATCTGAATTTGGTTACTCAATTCACTCATATTGGTTGACTTTGAATTCTAGCCGTGTTCCTATTAAGTGTTGCCAGACTCTGCCACACAGATTAAATGGTTAATCATTTTGGCACCCCTCTTTTTATTTACTTTTCTGTGTGGCACTTTGACTGACTGCCACTTGGAGTTTTCTGATGCCAGGGCTAACACATTTGAGTCTGAAATAGACAAAAATTAGCCAAACTTTCCCCTGAGTGTTGCTAGTAAGAACCCAGTGTGAAATACTTTTACTTTCAGTGTGTCAATAAAAACCCTTGCTCCTTCAATTTTCGAGATAATCCTGTTCAAAGGTCACAGGATGCTTGGACCATATTTGCACCATTAGAGGCAGGTGGTTTGAGTGGGGAGATGTCCTAAGTTGGCCAATTCATCTCCATGAAACTGGACTTCACGTGTACACTTTATTCTCTCAAGTTGGGCCTTCTGCCTCTGGCGAAGGTTTGGAAGTGACTGTTCCTTGGTGAGTGCCTCATGTTCCTCTGTGCCATCTCCATGCTATCCAGTGCAGCCATGCCACCTCCATAGAAACCACATGGAAGTAAAATAAAATCCTGCCAATGTTTTGAAATACCTCCATAATCAGTCTGTCTCAATGAAATTCAACCTATGGTGCAGAGATAGAGAAGCCTCTCTCTCAATGCCATTTTCTAAGGTTGGGGTAAAACTTTACTCATTAATTAAGTTAAAAATCACACACCAGGTTATAGTTCAACAAGTTTTATTTGGAAGCATAAACTTTCAAAGCGCTGCTCCTTCAAGTGGTTGTTATTTTGAAAGCCAGTGTTCCAAATAAACCTGCTGTATTATAACCTGGTGTTGTGTGATTTTTAACTTTGTATACCCCAGTCTAACACCAGCACTTCCAACTCTTTAATTAATTGTGCCTACTTGACCATGTCTAATGCTAGTAATAGGCAGGGTCAATGAATAGGTTTCTTTTTATGGAACAAACATTTTTTATCTCGGCATACAGAACATTAACTGAAGTCTGTAAAGAGTTGAAACTCCGCATGCCACCTCCATGCTATCCAGCTGAAACTCAACATGCAAAAAATTCCTAATTTTTGGTATTGGTAGGTTATTATGTCTGAACTTAATTACAGGTAAAACTGTTGTTCAATTTTAGACTTAGAGGCCCGTGAAAGAGAAGCCCAGCTCAATGAAGAAGAGGAAATTAAGATTGCAAAGAATTTAGATGAAGTGGTAAGTGCAACATCATGTTCAGATCTCTGTAAAGTATTAAATGCAGGTGAGTTAGGCTTCTGCCAAAGGTAAAGTTCATGCACAAAAGTAACCATTTTGTCGAGGTACTCAAAGACTGCCATCCAATGAAATCGTACAGCAATATAAGCACAACAGTTCGATAACATTTGATTCACTGATGCTGATTCCTATTAAATTGAAATTAGTATAATCAATGATAATCTGAGGATCAATCTTTCAGCAGTTGGTCTAAGAACAATGCAATCTATCTTTAAAACTCCAGGAAAGCCAGTATGTTTACATGTGAAGTACCCAGTCATTATTTTTAAAGAAGAAATTAAACTGGTTATGAGAAGTTCAAATACAGGAATTTTACTTGAGTATTTGTTTTATCTATATGCATGTTGACTGCAGTTTCATCCACATGGGTTTTGACTGCAGAGTGGGATGGTGTAATAGGGACTAAGTGGAGAGAATACAGTCAGTGAACAAGTCTAACTTTAAAGAGTGAAATATTGTCCACTATTTCCTGCCTCAGGCGACTCTGTGTGGAGTTTGCACATTCTCCCCGTATCTGCGTGGGTTTCCTCCGGGTACTCCAGTTTCCTCCCACAGTCCAAAAATGTGCAGGTTAGGTGAATTGGCTGTGCTAAATTGCCCGTAGTGTTAGGTGAAGGGGTAATTGGGTAAATGTAGGGGAATGGGTCTGGGTGGGTTGCGCTTCGGTGGGTCGGTGTGGGCTTGTTGGGCCGAAGGGCCTGTTTCCACACTGTAAGTAATCTAATCTGTAAGACTCTAGGTCCTGGTTGGATTTATTTAGTGGTAGTGTGAAGTGTAAGATCAGATATTGAAGTACAATGATGATTGAGGTTTCTGTGAAGTTCGTGATGTAGGACGATAGCAAGATCATTGTGCAGTAAATTAGCTGGGGTGATAATGGGGATAAGGATGATGAGGAATATCATTAAGCTGTAGCTACAGTGATGTTATTGGATGATATTGAAGTGCAGGTGAAATATATTATGGAGTCTCAATGGTGAGGTTGAATTGGCATTAGGTCAAAACAAGGTCAGTTAAGATGTTGAATGTGATGGAGACAAGAAAGGTTTAGGATCATTGAGGGTAAATGAGTAAATGAGATAGAAATCCACAATAGGGTTTCTCTATTGCCTCTAGCTAATTGGAATCAGGGAATAGGCCTAAATAGGTAATTTGCAAGAAATGATGATAGTACCACGGGGATCGTTTGGGACCTGAACTATTTATAATCTGTATCAATAACTTGACCATATGTATAGTTGCTCACTTTGATGATATAAAAATAGGTACACAAATACATCCTTCAAAGGATGTATGGAGTCTACAAAGAAATATGGATTGGTTAATTGACTGTGCAAATTTTTGGCACATTTCATATCTTACAACATAATATTTACTTGTCCACTATGCAAGGAAGAAAATAAAAGCAGCGTTTTATTTTAATGGAGAGATATCTGCAGAATACTCTGGTATAGAGGGATATGGGTGTCCTTACACTTGGCTGTCAAAACAAAATGTATACAACTTCAGCCGATGAGTAGAAAAGCAATTGTCATTTAGTGCAAGCGCTGTACAGAGCAGTGTTGAGACCATGTCTGGTGTTTTGATCTTTCTTCATAAAAGATATGAATATGTTAGAAGCAGTTCAGAATGTGTTCACCCAACTGATACTTGCTTATGCTTGTCTTACGTGGAAGGGATGAGGATGCCTGTGAGGATCCTTATGATCTAGCTCTGAGGAAAAGTCATTGGACCCAAAACATTAACTCTGAATTCTCTCCTTAGATGCTGCTAGACCTGCTAAGCTTTTCTATCAATTTCTGTTTTTGTCCTTGTGAGGATACTTACCTAATGAGAAAAAAAATGGACTTTGTTTGGCCTGTGTCAATTGGAGTTTAGAAAAATAAGTAGTAATCTTTCCGAAACATCTTACATCCTGTGGAGAGTTGACAGGGCAGATGCTAAAAGGACGTTTCCCCTTATGAGGGAGACTAGAATAGGGGCATAGCTTAAAAATAAGAGGTCTCCCATTTAAGATGGCAGTGAGGAGAATGAAAATAAAACAAAGCTGTGGATTTTGGAAAGTCAAAACAAAGACAGAAGTTGTCAGAGAAACTCAGCAGGTCTGTCAGGATCAGTGCAGAGAAAGCAGAGAGAATGTTTCAAGGCCCCGTGTCCCTTCAGAAGTGAGGAGAGCCATTTTTCAGTGAGGGTCACTCTTCCCGAGAGTGTGGTGGAAGTGGATGGTCATTGATACTTAAGGCAGAGGTAGCTGGATTCTTGACTAACAAGGGATCAAAGGATAGCGTAGACAGGCAGGCATAGGGTGTTGAGGCCGCAATCAAATCAACCGTGAAAGGTGGAGTAGATCAACTCCTGCTTCTATTTCATATGTGGTACCTCTCTGAGGTGAGGATAGAGTCCTACAGCACGGAGACAGGCACTTTGGCCCAAACTAGTCTGTTGGATTTTGACACAGAACTTGCCAAATTCTGGCATCAGTATGGTGATTCAGTGGTTAGCACTGCTGCCACACAGCGCGAGAGACCTGAGTTTGATTCCAGCCTCGGAGTTTGCACATTCTCCCCATGTTTGCATGGGTTTCCTCTGGGTGCTCCGGTTTCCTCCCACAGCCCAAAGATGTGTAGGTTAGGTGGATTAGCCATGGAAAATGCAAGGTTACAGGGATAGGATAGGGGTTGGGTCTGGATAGGATGCTGTTCAGAGGAGCGGTGTTGGCCCAATAGGCCGGATGGCCTGCTTCCACCCTGTAGGAATTTTGTGCTTAAGTGGGGCTTTGGTTCCATTTGCATTAAAGCATTGGGATATCAGTGGAAGAACACTACTGGATTCTAGTTTGATATCAAAGGACTCCCACTGGCAAGTGTACACACAGGAGCAAAAGCTGTGGACAGAATCTGGTTGGGTTACGTTATTAACTCTTCCACCATTGAATAGCTTGCCAATGCCAGCTCCCCTATTCTCTGTGTGAAGAATGTGAACTTGGGTAAGGTATTGTAAGGTGTCGGAGTAGGAACAAGCCAAATAGTCCATTGTCTGCTCTGCTGTTTAATGAGGTTGTGGCTGACCTGACAATGCTTAACTCCACTTTCCTGCTTTATCTCTATCACCTTGATTCCCTTAATAATTAGGACCTCCTTTTAGTCCTGTTATTGGCATTGATTACAATGTCATGGGAGTTGTTCTAGGGATTGCTACACTGCTGAGTGTGGGAGATCCCTCAAAAGGTGCTGAATATTGGGTATTATTTTGGCAAGAATGTTATGTTTCAGTTGTTCAGGACATTGACGAGACCACAATTCCAATAGTGGGTGCAGCTTTGGTCTCCTTTATTCAAGGAATGATGTAAATGATTTGAAGGCTGTTCAGAGGAGGTGTGCTAGATTAACACCTGGACATGTGGGTTCTCTGCCAAGGAAAGATTGAACATTCTGGGCTAGTTTTCACTGTGAATTGAAAGAGTGAGGGGTGCTTTGATTGAAGTGAACAAGTTCCTGAACAGTCTTGACAAGGTAGATGTGGAAGCAATGTTCTCTCTTGTGGCAGAGCACAGAACTCTGGGGGCACAATTGTAAAATTAGAAGTTCCCCTTTCAGTACAGCAGTGAGAGAAAATTCTTTCTCTGAGGGTTGTGTGATATTAGAACATTCTGCCTTTGTAGATGCAATATTGTCAGGAAGATAAATCAAAGGTTATCAAATATAGATTAGATTACTTACAGTGTGGAAACAGGCCCTTCGGCCCAACAAGTCCACACCGACCCGCTGAAGCGCAGTCTACCCAGAACCATTCCCCTATATTTACCCCTGCCCCTAACACTATGGGCAATTTAGCGTGGCCAATTCACCTAATCTGCACATTTTTGGACTGTGGGAGGCAACCGGAGCACCCAGAGGAAACCCACGCAGACACTGGGAGAATGTGCAAACTCCACACAGTCAGTCAGTCACCTGAGGCGGGAAATGAACCCGGGTCTGTGGCGCTATGAGGCAGCAGTGCTAACCACCGTGCTGCCCACTTTTTAAAAAAAATTTCAATCGAATCCCCCAGTCATCTTTCAATATCCCGTAAGTATAGGCCCAGAACCATCAAACGATCATATGTTAAACTTTTCATATAGATGGGAATGTGTAATTTGAAAGAAAAACAGATTAACTGTGAGTTTATGGAATGGGAGGACTTTAATGGTCTACATTTGCTCCTTATTCATCTGAATGATATTGAGAAGATTACCACTTGGTCTGATATGAGGTCTTCTTAACATGTTTAATCTGTGTCAGTGAAATACTTCTTGGTATTGTAGAGTGTTCATAAACAAAGTTGAAGGGTAGGTAAACTTCAAGGGTGAGGACTTTGGATGGAGAATACCTGTCACCATGTGGTTTACTTTAGCAAAATCCAGCAGACAGGCTGGTTGTTTAAAAACAATTAAAATCAGAATGAAGTTGCTAGTTCTGTAGCAGTAACAGACAATGCTGAAAGTGCATAGCCCAACTGCAACAGTGTCTCAACGTGGGGTCTTGGAACTTCACCTTGACTTCTTCAAGTCAGTCAGCAGCTGAAACATATACCCAAGAAAGAAAAATGTAATTGCCTTTTAGTGAAGGATAGAATTGTCTGCGTTCCTACCAGATTGTTTTTATTATACTGGCGTTAGAGCTGAATTGGATCTTGCATGGGATCCCTTTACATATCAAGCTGCTCATACAAGAAGCTGATGTTTTGAATCATGTTTCATCCATATGTATTACAGTGGTTAAACACAAAAACTGGGGATAATTGGCTTACACTTGTAACTTAGGCCTACAGTTCCCTTACTCAAACATCAGGAACAATGAGTGAAATAATTCATAACAATGCAGGTCTTCAATTATCCTCCATTTTAGTTTGAAAGAAATGGGGAAGAATTCTTGAGAAATCAATGTGAAAATGCTTAACTACAAGAGAGCTGATTTCAGTGAGTTAAAAAGAAATATGGTCCATTCTGATTGGAGACACTTACCAACAGAGTTCTTGCAATGATGAAACATAAAACAAAGCGTTTCACATAAAGTAGATAAAGGGAGTGTGTAATAAGGATCATAATCCATTACAGTAAAGAGCCAAGCTGATTACAAAAATGCAGAGCAAACACTTGAGTTAGACAGTGTATCAGACTAAGTTAACAGGTATTGTGAAAGGGAACCCCAAATCTTTTAAACAGAATAGTGCCGGATATGGAAGTTTTGAGTTATAAAGAAAGGCTGGGACTTTTTCCACTGGTTGAGAGGTAACTTTATAGAAGTTTATAAAATATTGATGGGTATAGATAGAGATAGTGGCAGCTGTCTTTTCCCTAGGATGTGGGATTTCAAGAGTAGGGGGCATTTTTTTTAGGTGAGAGGAGAGAGATTTTAAAAAGACATTAGGAAGTGGTGGATGTGGGTATAATTACAACGTTTAAAAGACGTTTGAGTTAGTACATGAATAGGAAATGTTTGGAAAAAATGGGCCAGGAGCAGGCAGGTGGGACTAGTTTAGTTTGGGATTATGTTTGGCATAGACTGGTTGCACCGAAGGGTCTGTTTCTGTGCTTTTTGACTCTATATAAATATTAAACAAGTAGTCATGAGGAAGGGTTTGGCCTATTAAAGATCAAAAACAACAATTTCTTGGACTGCAGGCATGGGAAAGCTCCTAAATGTGTGCTTAGTAACTGTTGGCACCAGAGGAGAGAATGCTGCCAAAAACACATTTAAAGAGGAAAAAAAAAGAGATGGGATTTAAAACAGATGAAGAGGTACGTTGGCAATGCTGAAAGCAGTAAAATCATTTGGTCATTATAGAATGCATTGTAGTTTGCTAGGGAAAATGTGGGTGCAAATTGTGAGCTTCAAAATCTCCTTAGTGCGAGAATACCAGGATTACAGATGTTACACCCATGTCCCTAAAAAGGAGAGCGTGCTAAATCCAGCAAAGGCAAGTCAAATGTTAGTATTGAGAGCAAAGTTAATTGCCTGTGGGAAATTTATGGGCCTATAAATGAAAGCCAGCATGAGATTTATGAAACCAAATCACGTTTGACTAATTTTATTGAATGTTTGAATACAGTAACAGCAAATATTGATGGTAGCCAAGTTAATATGAGTAGATGTTCAAAAGGTATTCCATTAAATACAACAGAACAGACTTTGGTGAATTGAAACCCCGTGGGATGAACTGATCATTAGTTGGATGTACACTTGAATTAATCAAAATTAATTACAGTGAAGTACTAGAAATGGTTATATAGGTTAAATGTTTTGTTAAAGGTATGTTCCAGATAATTACTTCAAACGAAATAGTGAGAGTAGAACAAGGGGACGTCAAATCTGTCAAATGCAAATGTAAGGCAGGGACCAAATACCTCCCTTTCTCACAAAATGGTCAGTACAGGGAATAGACTCCCAGGAACAAAGAAAAACTTTGGAATCGGTCATGAAGATGTTACGTACTATCCTGGAGGAAGAAGAACAATAGACTCTCTGGATGGATGAACTAATGGTTATCCTCTCACACAGTCTTTTAAAGAGTTTGGTTAAAATGGCTATGATTTTTGTCAGAACTAATATTGTTGAGCCCTCATCCTACTCTGTTCCTGTGTGGGGTTTTGCATGTTGCACAAGCCATCTTTATCTGAGTTAGCACCAGACAAATAGGAACTGGCTAAACAGCACTGTACCTTCTCATTTCCAGTATCTCCTGGATTGAAAAGCAACCCTTTTTTCTTCCGATGGACAATTTGTTAACGTTTGTTTGAACAGGAATCCAACCTCCCCTCTAATGGCCCCACCTCCTGCATCCAGCAAACCCCTTCCTCCTGGACACACCCTCCTGGTGTCCCACCCTCCCTCAACATCTTCAACTCAAACTGTCCCCACAACATCAATCGCTTGGATATTTTACTCCAACCTCTCCCCAATAGAACATGCAGCCAATTGCACCCTTCGCTCCAACCACAACCTCACTATTAAACCCGCCAATAAAGGGAAGTGCAGTAGTAGTATTGCAAACTGACCTCGACATCACTGAAGCCAGACGTCAACTCTGATCCCTCCTCCTAACGTCCCCTCGATCATGAACTTACTCTGATCACCAAACCATCATCTCCCAGAGCATCAACAACCTTGTGACTTTGGGAGATCGCCGATCTACAGCCTCCAACCTGTTAGAAATGGGCAGTGTGGGGTTGGGGAACTATCTCCTACCCAAAAGCCATAAACCTGACTGCCTGGTTGACCCATTGCCTCTACCTGCTCCTGCCCCATCGAGCTCATGTCCTCCTACCTTGACTCCAAGCTTTCTCTTTTTGGTCAGGAACTCCCTACCTACGTTCGTGACGCAACCCATATCTTCTACCTCTTCGAAAACTGTCAATTCCCTGTCCACCAACATCTCACCTTTACCATGGATGTACAGGCCTTTTGCAACTGCATCCCCCACACAGAGGGCCTAAAATCCCTCCACTTCCTTTTCCATAGGCCCAACTAGTTTTCCTCCACTGACACTTTTATTCACTTGGCAGAACTGCTCCTCATCCTCAACAATTCTTCTTTTGATTTTTCCCACTTCCTACAAACCAGAGCTGTGCAGGCCTCTTTGTAGGATTTGTGAAACAATCCCTCTGCCACAACTACACAGGCATCATCTCTCAGCTCTTCCTCTACTACATTGATGACTGCATCAGTGCTGCCTTGTGCGCCTGTGAAGTGTTTGAGCAATTCATCAACTTTGCCAACAACTTCCACCCCACCCTCAAATTGACCTGGACCATTTCTGACACCTCCCTTCCCTTTTGGACCTCTCTGTCTCTATTTCTGGAAAGCGATTCGTTACTGATGTCCATTTCAAACCCACTGACTCCCACAACTGCCTCAACTACACCTCCTCGCACCACCCTGCTGCAAAAATGCTATGCCATACTCTGAATTCCTCTACCTCTGCCGCATCTGCTCACTGGATGAGGCAATCCATTTCAGGGCATCCCAGATATTCTCCTATTTTAGGGAGTGTAGTTTTCCCTCCTCAGTAATTAAGGATGCCCTCAACTGCATCTCTTCCATCTCCCACACTTCTGCCCTCAAACTTCCTCACCCCAACAACAATAAGGATAGAGTCCCCTCAGTCCTCATGTAATACCTCGCCAAACTCCAAACTCAACGCATCATCCTTCGACATTTCTGCCACCTACAGTCAGACTCTACCACCAAAACAATATTTCCTTCCCCACCCATGTCCACGTTCCGCAAGGACCATTCACTCCACAACTTCCTCGTCAACTCTATACTCCCCACCAATGTCTTCACACCCGGCACCTTTCCCTGCCATCGCAAGAGGTGCAACACCTGCCCCGACGCCTCCCATTTCACCTCCATCCAAGGCCCTAAATAATACTTCCAGCTCCAACAGAGATTCACCTGCACTTCATCCAACCTCATCTATTGCATCCTTCAACCCCGATGTGGTCTCCTCTGTATTGGAGAGACCAAATGCAAACTCTGGGACCACTTCGCAGAGCATCTGCGCTCTGCACGCATTAACCAACCTGACCTTCCGCTTATCATCCATTTTAATTCCCCTTCCCACTCCCCCAGCGACATGGCCATCCTCAGCGACCTCAACTGTCAGAGTGAGGCCAAGTGGAAACTGGAGGAATCGCACCTGATATTTTGCCTGAGGAGTTTATAGCCCAATGGCCTCCAGTATTGAATTCACCAGCTTCAAAATCTCTCCGCCCCAGCCTTATCCATTGTTCAGCCCTCTCCCTCTTCCTCTCCTCCCTGACCTGTTCTAACCTGACAATCTTTCTACTCACCTATCCACTTCAACCCCTCCCACTGACCAATCACAATAACCCCCTATCTGCGTCCGTCCATCTGTCGGGTGCTGTCTGACCTGCTGTGTTTTTCCAGCTTCACATCTGTTAATTTCAATTGCAGGCCGTGCTCAGGTTCCAGGCAACATTTTGAAAGTCAATACATTGCCATACATACATTGCTATTACAAAGCTTTACTATGCTCTACACAAAGTGTAACTAAGTGTGTATTGTACACTCTCTATGGTCTGGAGTTCCCCAAGCACATCGTAATCAATAATGTGGTTTTCATTGAAACCCTACAGTGTGCAAACAGGCCCTTCAGCCCAAGTCCACACCGACCCTTCAAAGAGTAGCCCACCCAGACCCACTCCCTCACCCTATTACTCTACATTTACCCTGACTAATGTACCTAACCTCCACATCCCTGAACGTGATGAGCAATTGAGCATGGCCAATTCACCTAACCTGCACATCTTCAGACTGTTTACTGTGGGAGGAAACCAGAGCACCCGAAGGAAACCCACGCAGACAAGGGGAGAATATGCAAACTCCACAGAGAAAGTTGCCTGAGGTTGGAATCGAACCGAGTCCCTGGTGCTGTGAGGCAACAGTGCTAACCACCGAGCCACCATGCCACCAGTTTTAAAGTGCCTCTTAGTTCTGTGAGCTATCAGTAGTGGCTATCAATTTAAATACTGTGAAATGTCTGTAAAACAAAGATGAAGTGTTTGGGGGGGTGGGGGGGAGCTGCTGTTGGGGGCTGTTGATGGTGCCAAGTGATCTTTTCCACTCGCCTGAACACCGTTCCAAGAGTTAGCATGATGAGCACTGAGGAATTGCCTTTGTCGACTGTACATCATGTCAGTTTTGAAGCCTTCTGATTAGGAGACAACAAGTAATGGCTGTGTTTAGCGTTGGTTTCCCCAGGGCTGGGCACTGTGAACAAACTAGAGAAGAATCATGGAAGCATTAAAAATAGTCAAAGATAGGCGGAAAAATTTTTTGTTGGTCAAAGATCAGTGGTCAGTTTATAGAAAAAGGTTTGTTTTCAGGTTAATGAAGGAAGGTGGTGCACAATGAGGATGGATTTTTGAGTTATTAACAATAGGAATGTGGGGGTGAGATGGTAAGAGATGGAGTCATGTGATTCAGCCTCCAAGAAAGCATCCAAGTGGATCTGGTGAACCTAATGCTGCGATCAAGTGAAACTGGAGCCTTTCACAAATGCAAATGTTTTAAGCAGTGTAAACTCTAATTACAGGTCAGGCGATGCATACAACATATACAGGAAGGTTGTAACTAATAAAATATGTTGCTGGAACACCATGTCAAATAAAATTAAGTTTATTTTTGTTTAAAACAAAATACTAACTTCAGGCTGTTCTCCCATTGTGTAACCCCAGATTAAATGTGATGATGCCAAAAAATAAATTGGCAGATGCTAGTGTGCTGGGTTTCAAGCACAAGGGAGAGAAATGCTCTTTTGCTTCTGCAAAAACCAGTAAATGACTTTCGTTCTTGAGTAAATTTGATTCTGGAGAAAAAAAAATTATTGCAAGTTCTGTCAATTAACCTTGAGCGCTGCAAAGTACATTTGAGTCCAGGTGTTGAGAGGTAAGACATCTGTTTCTGGAGATACAAGGTAGATTTGCTGCGATGTCATGGCTATGAAACCTGATAGGCGTGCATTCAGCTGTGGTCATCAGGAATAGCCCATATCCTTGGCATTTTCTATAACCATGCTGTTGCAGCTCAACTTTCACCTCTTTACAGCTGTCAACGTGGTTGATCCAGTCATCCTCTCCAACTGCTATGCTTTTTTTAACATTTTTGTCAGGCAGCTTTTGCTTGGTTCCGTGCTTAATAAAATTACATTTGGAAACAGGCCGTTGAGTCTGACCAGGCCATGTGGTATTTGTCCTCCATAAGGATAGTTATTCCAGTCTCATGCACCTGCTTTGCTTCTGTTTGTCTGTATTCTCCTCTCTTTAAACCATCAAACCAGCCTATTCTTAAATGTCTCACCTATTTAGTTGTTCTCTCACTTCACAGGTCTACCAGGAATCCCTCCTTAGATTCTTTTTTACCTTTGTGTGCATACTGTCCTTTAGCAATACCATTTGAACTCCGATGTATGTTGGGTTACTTTAAACTTACATCACTGCATCACTTTTGTAACTCATTCACTCCCTATATTATCAGGATGCATCCAATTTTCTGTCCATTGCCTTAATACCCAATTTACAAACACTGCGCATTCACTATCAACTCGAGCCCTCCATGGTGATGATCTCTGGCTGTGCATATTGACACCTGAGCTGAGCTTCTGACTTCCTCATCTCTCAATGATAAAAATTGCTTGCCTCTATTTCCTCAATGCCATCCATACAGACTATCTACTGTTGAATACCTGATTCATGCCTTTGTCACCTCAAGACTTGATTACTCCAAAGCAGTCCATGCACGTTTTTTGCATTTTCCATTAGATGCAATGGATCAAACAAAACCTTATCCAGCACAATGTCTCCCTGCTCCTCACGCCTATGTTAATTTTCTTCCAGTCTATAGGTTGTAGATTTTAATTTCTCACCCATTTTTTCTTTTCAGATCCCTTCATAAAATTGCTCCTCATTTTATAATGGCTTCCACCCCTACAATTCTCACTACATCAAACTGTTTCTCTGCCTTCAAACTTTTAAACTGCTATTGTAAGCTGTACTTTCAGCCAACTAAATCATAATCTCTGAATTTCTTCTTAAACATCTCCACCTCTTTCTCCTAATTTCCCATGTTTGCTTCCGGAAGACTGGAGATTGGCAAACTTGGCACCACTGTTTAAGAAGGGGGGTAAAGACAAACCAGGGAACTATAGACTGGTGAGCCTGACCTCGGTGGTGGGCAAGTTGTTGGAGGGAATCCTGAGGGACAGGATGTACATATATTTGGAAAGGCAAGGACTGATTAGGGATAGTCAACATGGCATTGTGCGTGGGAAATCATGTCTCACAAACTTAATTGAGTTTTCTGAAGAAGTAACAAGAGGATTGATGAGGGCAGAGCAGTAGATGTGATCTATATGGACTTCAGTAAGGCGTTCAACAAGGTTCCCCATCGGAGACTGATTAGCAAGGTTAGATCTCATGGAATGCAGGGAGAACTAGCCATTTGGATACAGAACTGGCTCCAAGGTAGAAGACAGAGGGTGGTGGTGGAGAGTTGTTTTTCAGACTGGAGGCCTGTGACCAGTGGAGTGCCACAAGGATCGGTGCTGGGCCCTCTACTTTTTGTCATTTATATAAATGATTTGGATGTGAGCATAAGAGATAGAATTAGTAAGTTTGCAGATGACACCAAAATTGGAGGTGTAGTGGACAGCTAAGAGGGTGACCTCAGATTACAACAGGATCTTGACCAGATGGGCCAATAGGCTGAGAAGTGGCAGATGGAGTTTAATTCAGATAAATGCGAGGTGCTGCAGTTTGGAAAAGCAAATCTTAGCAGGACTTGTACACTTAATGGTAAGGTCCTAGGGAGTGTTGCTGAACAAAGAGACCTTGGAGTGCAGGTTCATAGCTCCTTGAAAGTGGAGTCGCAGGTAGATAGGATAGAGAAGAAGGCATTTGGTATGCTTTCCTTTATTGGTCAGAGTATTGAGTACAGGAGTTTGGAGGTCATGTTGCGGCTGTACAGGACATTGGTTAGGCCACTGTTGGAATATTGCATGCAATTCTGGTCTCCTTCCTATCGGAAAGATGTTGTGAAACTTGAAAGGGCTCAGAAAAGACTTAGAAGAATGTTGCCAGGATTGGAGGATCTGAGCTACAGGGGGAGGCTGAACAGGCTGTGGCTGTTTTCCCTGGAGTGTCGGAGGCTGAGGGGTGACCTTATATAAGTTTACAAAATTGTGAGGGGCATGGATAGGATAAATAGACAAAGTCTTTTCCCTGGGGTTGGGGAGTCCAGAACTAGAGGGCATAGGTTTAGGGTGAGAGGGGAAAGATATAAAAGAGACCTAAGGGGCAACATTTTCACGCAGGGGGTGGTACTTGTATGGAATGAGCTGCCAGAGGATGTGGTGGAGGCTGGTACAATTGCAACATTTGAGGCATTTGGATGGGTATATGAATAGGAAGGGTTTGGTGGGATATGGGTTGGGTGCTGGCAGGTGGGACTAGATTGGGTTGGGATATCTGTTCGGCATGGACGGGCTGGACCGAAGGGTCTGTTTCCATGCCATACATCTCTATGACTCTAAGTGCCTTGTTTCTCCTTATGTCTCTGAACCATCTTAATGGTGCTTTTTGAGGGCAAGTTGTCGCTAAATATTTCTGACACATCACATTGCAGAATTGCTGTCTGATAAGATAATGATTTTCTATCTTGGATATGTTTTTAGTTCTCCAGGATTTAAGCTGCTATCTGCTGCTTTGCAATTACAAGTTGGGAAATTGTCATGTCAATTATAGGAAACAAACTAGTGTAATTTTCTTGGCTACATGAACTGGACATGTCGGATAAAGGATAAAAGTGTTGATGCAAACAGATTGAAAGGTGGAAATTTAATCTCTCTGCTTTAATGGGTTTGAATTAATTGCTGGTGTTGATAGTTCTGTGATTGCTCAGCTTTTGGTGAACTGATTTTTAGGATTGGTTTCAATAAAAGTAACAGCATTTTTTGCTTTAACTAACTCTGAGTTGATTGACAGCTTGACACTGATATTAATCATGTGAGCAAAAGTCCAGTTTGTAATCCCAGAACACATTTGTGGTCTTCAGTCTATTACTCAGATAGCCTCTGTGTCGCCACGGCTTAAGAATTACATTTGTAGAGATTTTAACTCATAGTGGATTTAATTTACTTCTGAATTGTAATGAACCCTTGAAGGTGATCAGAATTGGAGAAGAGTTCAGGTTTTAACAACTTAACTCTGCTCAATTATTGAATGTCCTATTCAGTTTCAGAATATGGCTGTGTCTTGGTCTCTATGAATTGAACCCAAGAAAACACAAATTATAAGAAGTGGGGAGGAAAATATAACATCAAATTCTCATAATAAAATTGTAAAACAGAGTTATGTTAAAGTCCTACTGAACCTTGTTCAAAACCACAGTTAGAATGGATGCAAGGTTCAGTTTTCTGCATTTTAAAAAGGGTATAGTCACTATATTGTGCAAAAGTATTCACAAAGAGTAGTGATATCTGAAAAGGATGAACAGTCTATGGCTGAATTCTACATAAAAGAGAAAACTTGGATGATAGTCTTATAGAGGTCTGAAAGTTATGAAGATATTTGCTGGTGTACCCATATAATTTGCTGCCTTTGTGGTAGTCTTTTTGGATTTGGAAGGTGCTGTCTTAGGAGCTTTGAGCTTCTGCAGTGCAACTTGTGGATGGTAGACACTGCTGCAACTGAGCATTGGTGGTGGAAGGAGTGAATGTTTGTGGATATGGTACTGAGAAAATGTTTCCACTTGTGGGAAAGTTCAGCCAAAGAAAGTCAATAACGAATTCAGGAGATGCTTATTCATTCAGAAAGAGCTTAGAATGTGGAATTTGCTACTACAGTGAATAGATGAGCTGATTTAACTGGATACATTTAATGGGAAGCTGGATAAAATGTTAAGGAAGAAAGGGATAGCAGCCTTTGCTGATGAAGTGTGATGAAGTATTCTGGGAGAAGCCTCATGTCCACTTGCTGAATGGCCCTTAAATTCAATGAAGTATTACATACAGTCTCTGAAATGTGTCAGGGAGTTCTACGTTGTCAAAGATGTAACTCTTTAGCTGACATGTTGGATCAACCTGTTCAGTTGAGGATTCAAGAAGGACAGTGGATGTTCCCTTTGTGCTAACCAATATTCTGTTTTTAACCCAGTCATTTTGCTTTTTTGGTGTTATAAATTATTTTCCAATTGCTATTTGACATGGAAAGAAAATGAAAAAAGGTCAGGGGTCCCAGCCTCAGCCTTTGCAATTGTCTCTTTTTTTTTTCAGTTTGTTTGGATGAGAGTGATAGATGCAGGCTTGATGAGCTAACTGGCCCTTTTTAATGTAGAAAAAAAACGTAGAGCACTATTTAAGTGGAAAATCACTGCAGAATTCTGAGGTGCAGACAAATTAAGATGTTCAGAGAATGAAGTTAATCCCCAGCTAGAAAATCTTAACTAGAAGGCAAATGGGATGCTATCCTTTATTATGGGAGGAATTGAACATAGAAGTAACAAGTTATGCTTCAATTTATACAGGGCATTGATGAGACTGCATCTCAGATAATTTGTGCAGTTTTGGTCACCTTATTTAAGGAAGAATATGAATATATTATGGACAATTTGGAGGAGGATTATGACACTAATACTTGGAGTAACTGGTTTGCCTAGATGGTACAGTATGGTCTTTCTTTTTCTGGAGTGTAAAAGCATAAGGTCTGAAGTCTGTGTAAGATTCTTAACTGTCTTGACAAGTTGTATGTGGAAATGATGTTTCTTCTTTTAGGTGAGGCAGAACCACTGGAAAAGTGATTTAAAATTAGGGGTCAGCCTTTTAGGACAGAGATGAGGGGATTTTTTTTTATTCTCTTGGAAGATTGATTGACCTTGGAACTCTCTGCCTCAGAAGGCATTGGATGTGGGATCGTTAAATATTTTTTAAGGTCAAGTAGATGATTTATTGTTGTGTAAGCCAATCAAAGGTTACCCAAGTTAGATGGGAACATGGAGTTTTGAACATAAACAGTGGAGCAGAGTTGAAGGGCTGAATAGCCCGATATCTGCTCCTAATTTGTGTGTTCATAAATGGCTTTCGCTGAGGTCTCGTCACTGCTGCTATATAACCCCAATTAGTAGAACATTGTGTATTGGTGTATATATAGATCTATCCTTTTTGTTTCATTTCCTTAATGACACAATCAGAAGTTGGTCTCAAGGCTTTAATTGCTTAAACTTTGTGATCTCTGAAGCCTGTTTTGGACAAAGCAAATTGTTAATGGATTAACCTGAAAGTGATACTATTGAGAGACAATACATCAAAGAGTTTTGCACAGTCTAGCAGTTACTCAAATGCTTGGAACTGACAATGTACTGTATTTAGGTAAAAACAATGACTGCAGATGCTGGAAACCAGATTCTGGATTAGTGGTGCTGGAAGAGCACAGCAGTTCAGGCAGCATCCAAGGAGCAGTAAAATCGACATTTCGGGCAAAATCCCTTCATCAGGAATACAGGCAGAGAGCCTGAAGGATGGAGAGATACGTGAGAGGAGGGTGGGGTGGGGAGAAAGTAGCATAGTACAATAGGTGAGTGGGGGAGGAGATGAAGGTCAGGGGGGGGGTGGTGTGGGAAGAGGGTAGATTGGATAGGTGGAAAAGAAGATAGGCAGGTAGGACAAGTCATAGGGATAATGCTGAGCTGGAAGTTTGGAACTAGGGCAAGGTGGGGGAAGGGGAAATGAGGAAACTGTTGAAGTCCACATTGATGCCCTGGGGTTGAAGTGTTCCGAGGCGGAAGATGAGGCGTTCTTCCTCCAGGCGTCTGGTGGTGAGGGAGCGGCGGTGAAGGAGGCCCAGGACCTCCATGTCCTCGGCAGAGTGGGAGGGGGAGTTGAAATGTCGGGCCACAGGGTGGTGTGGTTGATTGGTGCGGGTATCCCGGAGATGTCCCCTAAAGCGCTCTGCTAGGAGGTGTCCAGTCTCCCCAATGTAGAGTAGACCGCATTGGGAGCAACGGATACAATAAATGATATTGGTGGATGTGCAGGTAAAACTTTGGATGTGGAAGGCTCCTTTAGGGCCTTGGATGGAGGTGTGGGTGCAGGTTTTGCAATTCCTGCGGTGGCAGGGGAAGGTGCCAGGATGGGAGGGTGGGTTGTAGGGGGGCGTGGACCTGACCAGGTAGTCACGGAGGGAATGGGTTTTGCGGAAGGCGGAAAGGTGGGGAGGGAAATATATCCCTGGTTGTGGGGTCTGTTTGGAGGTGGCGGAAATGTCGGCGGATGATTTGGTTTATGCAAAGGTTGATAGGGTGGAGTGTGAGCACCAGGGGCGTTCTATCCTTGTTACGGTTGGAGGGGTGGGTTCTGAGGGCGGAGGAGCGGGATGTGGACGAGATGTGTTGGAGGGCATCTTTAACCACGTGGGGAGGGAAATTGCGGTCTCTAAAGAAGGAGGCCATCTGGTGTGTTCTGTGGTGGAACTGGTCCTCCTGGAGCAGATACGGTGGAGGCGGAGGGAATTGGGAATACGGGATGGCATTTTTGTAGGAGGTAGGGTAGGAAGAGGTGTAATCCAGGCAGCTGTGGGAGTCAGTGGGTTTGTAAAAAAAAAATGTCGGTGTCAAGTCGGCCATTATTAATGGAGATG